>NC_073312.1:31180419-32380419 GCF_027595985.1 Sorex araneus | reverse complement strand
TGATGGAAAATCTTTATATAATACAAGAAGATGAAATCTAGGAAAGGTGAAGATACTACTGACTACTGGCAATATACAAAGTAATAAATGATGATCTGGGTTTCAAGGGAGGTTTTTTGTGTCAGTCATAACCAGCATCAATTAATCGGGACAGCATACTAGATTTTTATGAAAAGTTCTCTTTGAATAGAAGGTAGTTTATTTACAGATCTAGAGATCTGTAAATAATATATACAATTCTAAAGTATATTGTTCTTAAGTCATAGTAATAAAGTGGGAAGTTTTCTTATCAAAACTAAGTAGGAATTTAGAAATCTAGTATTTTTTGGAGAAAATGTACTCATTAAGGAATATGTTTAAAAAAGTCAAATTCAGGACAAAAGATAGTACAGCAGTTAGGGAGCATGTCTAGTATGCACTAGACCTGGGTTTGCTGGGTTTCATTCCAGGAACCACATGGTGCCCTGAGCATCGTTGAGTGTAACTCTGAAAGCCCCGGAGCACCACCAGTTGTAGCACTAAATTTCCCCAGCACCACCTGGTGACTTTGGTGTCCATAGGATCCGAATAGTGTTGATGTACTTGGCCCTTGGCCTCCTGAATCCGATGTAGTGGAGGAAATGGAACCCAGTTAGGATCTCCTGACATCCTAACTGCTGTACTCTTTCCAGGCCTCACCACAACTCCTTTTATCAGGTAATGGTTTCCCTCATATGATGAGAGAGGGTTACTCCCCAGGGACAGTACATGGACCTACACTCAACCACACTCACAATGCAAAGGAAAGCATTATTTGCACAACTGATAAGAAAGATTATGTAAGAATCAATCTCCCAAGCTTAGAAACTTTGCTCTAAAATTGGAAATTAAGTTGTATATCAATCAAAAGAGATGCATTTTTAAACCTGTGTTATTTATAATTTATTTCCCTCTTATCCCTTTCTCATTTGAAAGTCATAAATCGCATCATAGGAAGTCATGGGATCAGAGAACTCTTGAAGGGGAATGAAAGTGTCAGTAAGTCAGACCTAGAAAAGAACACATCAAAATTAGGGTATAAATTGAGGGGAGATGGTAGGAACAACAGAGACGTGAGAAATCACCTCAGATTTTTCTCATGTTCACTGTATCACTGTATCACTGTCATCCCCGTTGTTCATCAATTTGCCTGAGCAGGTGCCAGTAATGTCTCCATCGTCCCAGCCCTGAGATTTTAGCAGCCTTTCCTTACTCGTCTTTCCAAACGATAGGAGGTTTCTTTCAGGGTCAGGGGAATGAGACCTATTATTGTTACTGTTTTTGGCATATCGAATATGCCACAGAGAACATGCTAGACACTGATGTGTGGGCGGGATACTCTTGGTAGCTTGCCTGGCTCTCCGAGAGGCATATATATTTATTTCCCTCTATGATAATGTGTTGAGGGTTACGCGGTCCAGGAACATTTTCAATCATGTGTGAGACTCGGCCCGAGCTTGTGGAAAGCAGCCTGGAGTGTGGTGGCAGTCGTGTAGTGGCGATACCTTATAGAAAATAAAAAAAAATTAAAAATTAATTGACAACAAACAAACAAAAAAGCAGCTGGAGGCTATGGGTTCAGTATTAGAAAGTGAAAAAAAATTGGGGGATTGCGTTGGACCACACTTGCTTGGTGCTCAGGGGACCATATGGGGTGCTTGGCATTAAATATGAGTCTACTGCATACAAGGCAAGTACTCTACTTGCTGTACTATTGCTTCAGCCCAGAAAGTAAAAAAAAAATTATCATAACATCTGAATTGTGTTTTTGATACACATTTAGCAACTTTGAGTTTTAGAGAAATAATTAAGTACTAAACTTTCAAGTTTTCTGATTTGCTCCATCAAAGACCACTTTTCGATACTTAGTAATTTTATCCTCTAATTTCTGTATTAGCAAGGAGCTCTCTATAAAAAATTTATTGTTGTGGGTTTGAAACTATATGTTCCTATTTGGAAATAATAATGAGATTGTATAAAATTATAATTTAATTTTGAGAGACATGGTTAGGTCCAAGTAAGTACTCAAAATGATTATGGTTATATTGCTGGGGTGCATTGTTTATGTAATCAGAATGACATTGAAATAAAGATTCTGATAGTACTTTTGGTGTAAACATATTAAAGATGTAGAACCTGGAAATAGGAGGTGAGGATGTAGGTGACCTCCAGACTAGCCAATCTGGTAGATAAGAGATATAAATAGTAAATACAAAAAAATGAAAACTCAACACCTACAGATAGTTACATTATAATTTAGTTTTCAACCATTTTTAATTTTGATTAAAACAATGCTTGATTTCTTTTTGTGTGATTGAAGACTTGAATTTTCTGATTGAATTTTCTGATGTAATTCTGTTCTATTTAAAAGCATTCCTGCATTTTCCTTTGTATTGTGTATTATAATAATAGATAGGTATAGACTATCTTTTTTGGCTTATAGGTAATGATATTTATCTGTATAATAGAATTATCTATGTCTAAGTGCATTTCGTGACGCAAAAATTATGTTGTGATAACTTCACAAGTCTATTTCATGCATCCTTGAAGTGGTATTCCAATGTGGCTTGAGTTTTTCTTTTTCTCTGAGTCATGATTTGTGTCTTACAGCTAAAGCCCAGGAAGAGATTGAGCGTGTGATTGGCAGACACCGGAGCCCCTGCATGCAGGACAGGAGCAACATGCCCTACATGGATGCCTTGGTGCACGAGGTTCAGAGATTCATTGACCTCCTCCCTCTCAACCTTCCCCATGCTGTGACCCGGGATATTAAATTCAGAAATTACATCATTCCTAAGGTAAGATTTATTTTTCTTATACTGACCTCTGCTTACCAATTTCCCTTTTCACATTATACATATCCAATTCTTTATGAACACAGAGAGATGTACAAAAATAAAAAAAAACATATCTGGTTTCTACCTATATGTCTTCCTTAGAATGATGACTATTCAAATCTTCTGCTAATTTTTATCTTTTTTTTAGGTAGTTTTTATTGAATGAAACTGCTTACAAAGATGTAAGGGGAGTGAAAGAGGGAAATGTGTTCAAGAGAGAACACAGGCCTCTCCAGAGTAGTAATAAACAAGCAAAGAAATGTAGAGACACTCAAAAGAGAAACGTATTCAGGAGAAAACACAGGCTTGAAGATCAAGTCTTGTACTCATTTTTAAATTGAGTTGTTTTTGAACGTTTTGTTGTTGTTATTTGTTCTGGATTTTTAGGTCACATGTGGCTCTGCTCAGGTTTATTCTTGATTGTGTGTGCAGGATGACTCCTGGAAAGACTTGGGGATCCATTATGAGGTGTGGGGGATCTAACTTCAAGGCAAAAGCCTCCCCAGCTGAGCTCTCTGGCCCCTGTTTGTTTTTTGTTGATGAGCTGTAAGCTTTTCATATGTTTTGAATAATTGTCCTTTGTCCTATATATGGTGTTCAGATATCTTCTCCCAGTCAGTAAGCTGCCTTTTTGTGTGTGTGTGGTTTCTTTGACTGTCCTAAGGATTTTAGTTTAATTTAGCTAATTTATTTTGAATTTTGTTTCTTATGTCATTGGATTTGAGTCCCAGATACATCTCTGATGTGATGTGCACTGTCTATCTGATGTTGGAGTGTGCATTGTCCATGCTTTCCACAACGTAATTTGTGGTTTTAAGTCTTACAGCCAAGTCTTTAATACATTTTGAGTTATTTTTTATACATGGCATAAATATTTAGTTTTATTTTTTATAAATAATTTTTGATCAGTAAAAAAGGGTTATTGAATTTTTTGTTGTTAGTTTTCTGAATTATTTTTTTTTTTTTTTTTTTTTACTTTTTGGGTCACACCTGGCGATGCACAGGGGTTACTCCTGGCTCTGCACTCAGGAATCACCCCTGGCGGTGCTCAGGGGACCATATGGGATGCTGGGATTCGAACCCGGGTCGGCCGCGTGCAAGGCAAACGCCCTACCCGCTGTGCTATCGCTCCAGCCCAGTTTTCTGAATTCTTTATAAATCTTGGGTATCAGCTCTTTGCCAGATGTATGGTGTGCAGTTATACTCTCCCATTCATTTGGGTGCCTCATCATTTTAACATTGTTCCTTTCACTTAGGAAAAGGTCTGTAGTTTGATGAGATCACGTTTGTTAGTTTTACTTTTGTTTTTCTGCCAATTGCAATTGAGTAAAGAAAGTGCCCATAGGACAATATTTCCACTCCTATTTTTTCTATGTGTTTTGTTGTTTCTAGTCTTTTTTCATTTAATTTTATTTTTTAATCTTTATTGTCATTAAAATTATAAGAATATTACTTACATAATATTTGATGTTTTTTATTATTTTTTTCTGAATTTATTCTTTATTTGTTCATTCTTTTTTTATAATTTACTTTTTTAATTGAATCACTATGTTGAAAGTTACAAAGCTTTCAGGCTTAAGTCTCAGTTACATAATGCTCAAACACCCATCCCTTCACCAGTGCATATATTCCACCACCAAGAACCACAGTAAACCTCCCCTCCAGCCCCCCACCCCGCCTGTGTAGTTGATAAATTTCACTTTACTTTCTCTTTACTTTGATTACATACAAACAAAAAAACCTCACTATTATTGTTTGGAGCTTCCCCCCCAGAGTCGGACCTGCTGGAAAGGAAGCATTTGATAATTTGTTTTCCATTGCTGAGAATGAGGAGATATGAGATCGTGTGGCCACAGTAGCGGCCGTGAGGTTCTAGATTTCTGTATTTTAGTATTTTAGTGACTAAGTCCAGAGGGCTTTCTGCCAGAGGTTGCATCATTGCTAGCTCGTACCTCTCTGCTACTTTATATTCCACATATGAGTGCAATCTTTCTGTGTCTGTCTCTTTCTTTCTTCTGACTCATTTTACTCAACATGATATTTTCCATGTTGATCCAGTTATATGCAAATTTCATGACTTTATGCTTTCTAACAGCTGCGTAGTATTCCATTGTGTAGATGTAACAAAGTTTTTTAGCCAGTCACCTGTTCTCGGGCATTCGGTTTTTTTTTTCCAGATTCTGGCTATTGTAAACTGTGCTGCGATAAACATACAGGTGCAGATGTCATTTTGACTATACTTTTTTGTTTCTCCGGGGTATATTCCCAGGAGTGGTATTGCTGGGTCAAATGGGAGCTCAACTTCTAATTTTTTGAGAATCGACCATATTTTTTTCCAAAAGGGCTGAACCAGTCGACATTCCCACCAGCAGTGTAGGAGGGTTGCTTTCTCCCCACATCCACACCAATAGCGGTTGTTTTGTTCTTTTGGATGTGAGCCAGTCTCTGTGATGTGAGGTGGTATCTCATAGTTGTTTTGGTCTGCATCTTCCTGATTATTAGTGATGAAGAGCATTTTCTCATGTGCCTTTTAGCCATTCGTATTTCTTCCTTGAGAAAGTTTCTGTTCATTTCTTCGCCCCATTTTTTGATGGGGTTGGATATTTTCTTTTTGTAGAGGTCAACCAGTACTTTATATACCCTTGATATCAACCCTTTATCGGATGGGTATTGGGTGAATATCCTTTCCCATTCTGTAGATTGCCTTTATATTCTGGTCACTATGTCTTTTGCAGTGCAGAAGCTTCTTAGTTTAATATAGTCCCATTTGTTTATCTCTGTTTCTACTTGATTACTTAGTTCCGTGTCATCTTTGAAGATACCTTTAGCTTCAATATCGTGAAGGGTTTTGCCGACCTTGTCTTCGATGTACCTTATGGATTCTGGTCTGATGTTGAGCTGTTTAATCCATTTTGATCTGACTTTTGTGCATGGTGTTAGGTCGATGTCTAAGACCATTATTTTGTATGTGGCTGTCCAGTTATGCCAGAACCATTTGTTGAAGAGGCTTTCCTTGTTCCATTTCACATTTCTTGCCACCTTATCAAGGATCAAGTGAGGATATATTTTGAGTTGCATATAGGGATATTCCACCCTGTTCCATTGATCAGAGGCTCTGCCTTTGTTCCAGTACCATGCTGTTTTAATTGTTACTGCTTTGTAGTAAAGTTTGAAGTTGGGGAAGGTGATGCTTCCCATCGTCTTTTTCCCAAGAATTGCTTTAGCTATTCGTGGGTGTTTATTGTTCCATATGAATTTCAGGAGTGTTTGATCAATTTCTTTTAAGAATTTCATGGGTATTTTAATAGGAATCGCATTGAATCTGTATAGTGCTTTGGGTTGTATTGCCATTTTGACAATGTTAAGTCTTCCTATCCATGAGCAGGGAATATGTTTCCATTTACTCGTGTCCTCTTTTATTTCATTGAGTAGTTTTTTGTAGTTTTCCTTGTAGAGATCCTATACTTCCTTAGTTAGGCTGATTCCTAGGTACTTGATCTTCTGGAGCACAATTGTGAATAGGATTTTTTTAATGTCACTTTCCTCTGACTTGCTATTTGCGTATAGAAAGGCCATAGATTTTTGAGTATTGATTTTATAGCCTGAAACTTTGCTGTACAAGTCTATTGTTTCTAGGAGTTTCTTAGTGGAGGTTTTAGGGTTCTCTAGGCATAGAATCATGTCATGTGCAAATAGTGAGACCTTGATTTCTTCCTTTCCTATCTGGATGCCCTTAATGTCTTTTTCTTGCCTATTTGCTATTGCAAGTACATCCAGTACTATGTTGAACAGAAGTGGTGAGAGTGGGCATCCTTATCTTGTCCCTGATGTTAGAGGGAAGGCCTTTAGTGTTTCTCCATTGAGCATAATGTTTGCCATGGGTTTGTGGTAGATGGCTTCAACTATCTTGAAGAAAGTTCCTTCTAAACCTATTTTGGTGAGAGTTTTCATCATAAATGGGTGTTGGATCTTGTCAAATGCTTACTCTGCATCTATTGAAATGATTATATGGCTTTTATTTTTACTTTTGTTGAAATGATGGATTACGTTAATTGATTTCCAAATGTTAAACCATCCTTGCATCCCCGGGATGAATCCTACTTGATCGTGATTTTTTTTGTTGTTGTTTCTAATTTATTTATTTAGGTTTTCTTTTTTTTTTTAACAACACACAGTAAAAATTTATTCATATTAATAACTCCATTTGTCATGGGGGTTGTTGCTTAGATGTATGGGATGGCACATGCATGCTGGCTCTCTGAGGTTACACAGGGCTGGCTCTCTGAGGTTACGCAGGTGCTGGCTCTCTGAGGTTACTCAGGTGCTGGCTCTCTGAGGTTACGCAGGTGCTGGCTCTCTGAGGTTACTCAGGTGCTGGCTCTCTGAGGTTACGCAGGTGCTGGCTCTCTGAGGTTACGCAGGTGCTGGCTCTCTGAGGTTACTCAGGTGCTGGCTCTCTGAGGTTACTCAGGTGATGGCTCTCTGAGGTTGTGCCGGTGCTGGCTCTCTGAGGTTACACAGGGCTGGCTCTCTGAGGTTGCGCAGGGCTGGCTCTTTGAGGTTACTCAGGTGCTGGCTCTCAGAGGTTGCACAGGTGCTGGCTCTCGGAGGTTGCACAGGGTTGGCTCTCTGAGGTTACACAGGTGCTGGCTCTCGGAGGTTACACAGGGCTGGCTCTCTGAGAGAAAAGGCCTGCCGGTTCTCTGTGGATTGTGGCATCAAGATGGCGCCGAGGGTGGGTCGAGGGCGTGACTTCCGGCGGCCGGGACCACTCAGAGTTTGGGCTGGCGCCGCCCCACTCCAGTGGCCCCCGCGGCTCGGATCTGTCCCAGTCCCGAATCCTGGAGCCGTGTTAGTTGCTGCTCAGTGTCGCTGGGGTTCCATCCGGAGAAGGTGTGCAGGCGGCACCTCCTCCCTCCGGCCCCCCGGTGTTGCTGGCCCCGATTCGGGTCCGGAGCATTGTCCGGGCCGCGTTGCTCACCAGAATGCCTGCCGCTTCTCTGATCGTGATTTTTTTAATGAGTTATTGGATTCTATTTGCTAGTATTTTGTTGAGAATATTTGCATCCGTCTTCATCAGGGATATTGACCTGTAGTTTTCTTTGTTTCTGGTATCTTTGTTTGCCTTTGGTATTAGGGAGATATGAGCTTCATAGAAACTGTTTGGGAGGGTTTATATTTCTTCAATTTCCTTGAATAACTTGAAGAGAACTGGCAACAGGTCCTCTTTAAATATTTGAAAGAATTCGCTAGTGAATTCATCCGGGCCCGGGCTTTTGTTTTTGGGAAGACATTTGATAACAGTTTCAATTTCCTTGATATTAATGGATCTATTCAGGTATTCCAAGTCATCTTGATTCAGCTTTGGGAGATTGTAGAAATCAAGGAATTTGTCCATTTCTTTTATGTTCTCTTGTTTCATGGCATAGAGATTTTCAAAGTAGTCTCTGATGATCTTTTGAATTTCATTGGTTTCTGTTGTGATATCCCCCTTTTCATTTAAAATTCGGTTTATTAGGGTTCTCTCTCTTTATTTCTTTGTGAGTCTTGCTAGCGGTTTGTCAATCTTGTTTATTTTCTCAAAGAACCAGCTTTTTGTTTTATTGATCTTTCGGATTGTCTTTTGGGTTTCCCTATCGATAATTTCTGCTCTAAGTTTTATTATTTCTTTATTTCGGTCTGGCTTGGGTTCCTTTTGCTGGTCCTTTTCTAAGATCTTGAGCTGTGAAGTCAAGCTCTCTATGTAGGCCCTTTCCTCCCTCCTGAAAAATGCTTTCAGGGCTATAAATTTTCCCCTTAACACAGCTTTAGCCGCGTCCCATAAGTTCTGGTAGCTTGTGCCTTCATTCTCATTTGTTTCAAGGTATCTTTTGATCCCTTCCTTGATTCCCTTTTTGATCCACTTATTGTTCAACAGGTAATTGTTTAATTTCCAGGTGTTCGATTTGGTGCTTCGTGTTTCTGTGTGCTTAGCTTCTATTTTCAGTGCATCATGGTCCAAGAAGATGGTTGATACAATTTCTATCTTGCAGATTCTGTTGAGGTATGTTTTGTGACCCAGCACGTGGTCTATTTTGGAGAATGTTCCATGTGCACTGGAGAAAAATGTATATTCTTTCTTTTTGGGGTGTAAAGCCCTGTATAGGTCTATAAGCCCTCTCTCTTCTATTTCTTCCTTCAGGGCCATTGTTTCCTTGCTGAGTTGTGTTCTTGTTGATCTATCCAGATGTGATAAAGCGGTGTTGAAGTCTCTGACTACTATTGTGGTGCTAGTGATGTCCTCCTTAAAGTTTGTTAGGAGTTGCTTCAAATATTTAGCTGGTCGCTCGTTAGGTGCGTATACGTTTTCTTTTTTTTTTTTTTTTTTTTTTTTTTTTTGCTTTTTGGGTCACACCCCAGCGATGCTCAGGGGTTACTCCTGGCTTTGCACTCAGGAATTACTCCTGGCGGTGCTTGGGGGACCATATGGGATGCCGGGGATCGAACCCGGGTCGGCCGCGTGCAAGGCAAACGCCCTACCCGCTGTGCTATCGCTCCGGCCCCCAAGGTGCGTATACGTTTAAGAGTGTGATTTCTTCCTGTTGTATGTATCCCTTCATGAATAGAAAATGACCGTCACTGTCCCTTCTAATTTTTTTTAATCCTGAAATCTATATTGTTAGATACGAGTATGGCCACCCCAGCTTATTTGAGGGAGTTGTTTGATTGTAGGATTGTTTTCCAGTTTTTGACTTTGAGTCTGTGTTTGCTCTGACTGTTCAGGTGTGTTTCTTGTAGGCAGCAGAAAGTTGGGTTTAGTTTCCGAATCCATTTTGCTACTCTGTGTCTCTTGATTGGTGCATTTAGGCCATTGACATTGAGAGAGATTATTGTCATGGGATTATGTGCCATCTTTCTGTAGGGTTTGTTGTTCTTGTTAGGGTTTTCCTTTGTCTTATAGCAGCCCCTTTAGACCTTCTTTTAGGCTTGGCTTTGAGTCTATGAAGTTCTTGAGTTGTTGTTAATCTGAGAAATAGTGTATGGTTCCTTCGAGTTTAAGTGAGAGTTTAGCCAGATAGAGTAATCTTGGTGAGACGTTCATTTCGTTGAGTTTTTTCACTATATCCCACCATTGTCTTCGGCCTTGGAGGGTTTCCTATGATAGGTTCTGCTGTAAATCTAAGGAGTGATCCTTTGTATGTGATTTCCTTCTTTGACCTTGCTGCTTGCAGTATTGTGTCTCTATCCACGATGTCCATCATTCTAACTGTGATACATCTTGGAGTTTTTCTGTTAGGGTCTCTTTTGGCTGGCACCCTTCTGAATCTGTATGTCTGCATTATCCAGCTCTGGGAATTTCTTAGCAATGATGTCTTTAACTGTGTTTTTTTTTCGTTGGGATTAGTTCCCTGTGGTTCTGGTACACCCATGATTCTTATATTGTTCCTTTTGAGGTTGTCCCCTAGGACTCTGATTCGCCCTAGAGCCATCTTTATGTCTTTTGCCATTATTTGTTGTTGTTTGTAAGCTTTGTGCAGGTCATCTTCAAGCTCACTGATTCTGTCTTCTGCTGCAGTCATTCTACTTTTGAGGGCTACTAGTGAGCTTTTTATTTCATCTACCAATTTCTTTAATTGTGTGACTTCTGTTCATAGGTTTGAAATTTCTGCTCTCATTTCTTCTGTATTTCTTGGTGGTCCGTTCCAAGGCTGTGTTCATATCCTCCCTTAGTTTACTAATTGTTTGTTCCATGGTTGTGTTCATATCCTCCCTTAGTTTATTGGTTGTCTGTTCCATGGTTGCTTTGAGTTCCTCGACCATCTTCACAATTTCATCTCTGAATTCTTTATCTGAGAGGAGGTTGTATTTGTGGGTGATCTGTATTGAGGTTTCTGGAATCTCTTCATTTTCTGTTTGTGGCGGGTTTTTTCGATGTTTCTTCATGTTGTTATGGAACGATAGAGGTGAAATCTCCTGATTCTATATCACTATTCCTCTTGCTCCAGGAGGGGACTGTAGGCGAGTTAAATCGATAATGGTAATCTTTCCCCCCTTCTAGAATAATTCCTTATATTACTGCGATATTCCTAGTTTATGTAGGGCTTCTAGTCAAGGCTTGAGGCTATGATCTGTTTATGAGAGCTTTGTGTACCTTCTTGTATTCCTGACACTTTTTCTGGAATTAGGATGGGTTAATGGCTTATTGGCATATAGTGATTGAGATGGCCAGCTTATTTGAGTACATAGATCATAGAGATTTGTGACCTAATGTGCAGTATAGGAGAGGGGGAAAAATAACTGCAGCCGCCTTAGGGGGCGCTGCTCTGAAAATAGGCCACGCCCTTTTAGGCCACGCCCCCTGACGTAGGGGACACTCCCCCACCAGCCAATGGGCTGGACGCAGGTGGCAGGAGGACTGGGATCCCCGCCCTTGCAGACCCCCAGGCTGGGCGGATCTGGCGTGAGAGTTCTTTTTTTTTTTTTAAATTTATTTTATTGAATCACCAAGTGGAAAGTTACAAAGTTCTCAGGCTTATATCTCAGTTACACAATGCTCAAACACCCATCCCTTCACCAGTGCCCATATTCCACCACCAATAAAAACAAAAACAAAAGCAAAAACAAACCAAAACAAAAACAGTATACATCCCACCCCTCACCCCCCAACCCACCCCATACGTGAGTGATAATTTCACTTCCTTTTCTCTTTATCTTGATTACATTCCAGATTTCAACACATAACTCACTATTGTTGTTAGAGTTTCAAAACAGACTCACTATTTTTGTTGGAATTTATCCCCTAAGAATACAGCTCTATTAACAGGGAAATATTTGATAATAAGTTTTCCACTGATGAGAATGAAGAGATAAAATGTTGCGCGGCCGCTACTGCGGCCGTGCCGTTTACAATTTCTGTATTATAGTAATTAAGTCCGCGAAGATTTAAGTTGGAAAATGAATCATTTCTCTTCCTGGAACAGCATGTAGCCAAAGTTAGTTCACAGTCTCCATACATGGGTGCAAGCACTTGCTGGAACCCCAAATCCTAAAGCTGTCTCTGGTTCCCGCTCGTTCCACATCCACCAGCTGTGCAGAGGCAAGGGCACCCGGGCCGAAACCCGGCCGGCCAGAGCCGAGCACCGGCCACGGCTGGGGCTGCCCCGGTATCCCGCGGCTGTTTCAAGTTCAAAGCACACATTTTTTTTTTGGCGTGAGAGTTCTTTCAGAGGGGTGGGAAGAAGAGGGCAGGATCCGGAGTCTGTTTCTAGTCTTATATGCAATACCATAATCTATTTTGAGGTAATTCCTATTTGGTGTTAGGCAGTGGGCTACTTTGATTCTTTCTTTCTTTCTTTCTTTCTTTCTTTCTTTCTTTCTTTCTTTCTTTCTTTCTTTCTTTCTTTCTTTCTTTCTTTCTTTCTTTCTTTCTTTCTTTCTTTCTTTCTTTCTTTCTTTCTTTCTTTCTTTCTTTCTTTCTTTCTTTCTTTCTCTCTCTTTCTTTCTTTTTCTTTCTCTCTCTCTTTCTCTCTCTTTCTTTCTTTCTTTCTTTCTCTCTCTCTTTCTTTCTTTTTTCTTTCTTTCTTTCTCTCTTTCTCTTTCTTTCTTTCTTTCTTTCTTTCTTTCTCTCTCTCTTTCTTTTTTCTTTCTTCTTTTTTTCTTTATTTTCCTTTTTCCTTCTCTCTTTCTTTTTCTTTCCTTCTCTTTCTTTCTTTCTTTCTCTCTCTCTTTTTCTTTCTTTTTTCTTTATTTTGTTTTTTCCTTCTCTCTCTTTCTTTCTTTTTCTTTCTTTTCTTCTTTCCCTCTCTCTCTCTTCCTCTTTCTTTCTTTCTTTCTTTCTTTCTTTCTTTCTTTCTTTCTTTCTTTCTTTCTTTCTTTCTTTCTTTCTTTCTCTCTTTCTTTCTTTCTATTCCTTTCTTTCTTTCTTTCTTTCTTTCTTTCTTTCTTTCTTTCTTTCTTTCTTTCTTTCTTTCTTTCTTTCTTTCTTTCTTTCTTTCTTTCTTTCTTTCTTTCTTTCCTTTCTTTCTTTCTTCTTTCTTTCTTTCTTTCTTTCTTTCTTTCTTTCTTTCTTTCTTTCTTTCTTTCTTTCTCTTTCTTTCTTTTTTTCCTTCCTTCCTTCCTTCCTCCTTCCTTCCTTCCTTTCTTCTTCCTTCCTTCTTCCTTCACTTCCTTCCTTCCTTCCTTCCTTCCTTCCTTCCTTCCTTCCTTCTTCTTTCTTTCTTTCTTTCTTTCTTTCTTTCTTTCTTTCTTTCTTTCTTTCTTTCTTTCTTTCTTTCTTTTTAATTTTTTATTAGTGAATCACCGTGAGGGTACAGTTGCAGATTTACATATTTTCAGGCTTGTGTTTTGGTCATAAAATGCTCGAGAACTCATCTCTCCACCAGTGCCCATTCTCCACCACCGATGATTCCAGTATCCCTCCCACTCCCCAATCCCATCCCTCCCCACCCCACCCACCCCACCTCTGTGGTAGGGCATTCCCTTTTGTTCTCTCTCTCCTTTTGTGTGTTGTGTTTGCAATAGGGGTATTGAGTGGCCATTGTGTTCAATCTATAGTCTACTTTCGGCACGCATCTCCCATCCCGAGCAGGTCCTCCAACCACACATTACTTGGTATTCCCTTCTGTATCTGAGCTAGCCTTTTTCCCTAGCATGTGAGGTCGGCTTCCAAGTCATGGAGCAAACCTCCTGGTACTTATTTCTACTATCCTTGGGTGTTAATCTCTTATTCCGTATTTTATGTTCCACAGGTGAGTGCAATCTTTCCATGTATGTCTCTCTCCTTCTGACTTATTTCACTTAGAATGATATTTTCCATGTTGATCCACTTATAAGCAAAGTTCATGACTTCATCTTTTCTAACAGCTGCATAGTATTCCATTGTGTAGATGTAACAAAGTTTCTTTAACCAGTCATCTGTTCTAGGGCACTCTGGTTTTTCCAGATTCTGGCTATTGTAAACAGTGCTGCGATGAACATATAAGGGCAGATGTCATTTCGACTATACTTTTTGCTTCTCCGGTATATATTCCCAGAAGTGGTATTGCTGGGTCAAATGGAAGCTCAATTTCTAATTTTTTTGAGAAGGGTCCATATTGTTTGCCAAAAGGGCTGAACCAGTCGGCACTCCCACCAGCAGTGTAGAAGGGTCCCTTTCTCCCCACATCCATGCCAACACTGTTTCCTTTTGTTCTTTGGATGTGTGCCAGTCTCTGTGGTGTTATGTGGTATCTCATACTTGTTTGATCTGCATCTCCTGATAATTAGCGATGAAAAGCATTTTTTCATGTGGCTTTTGGCCATTTGTATCTCTCCTTGAAAAGTTTCTGTTCACTTCTTTGCCCCATTTTCTAATGGGGTTGGATGTTTTCTTCTTAGGGACTTCAACCAGTACCTTATATACCCTTGATATCAACCCTTATCAGATGGGTATTAGGTTAATATTCTTTCCCTTTCTGTAGATTGTGTTTGTATCCTGGTAACTGCATCTTTTGCGTGCAGAAGCTTCATAGTTTAATATAGTACCATTTGTTTATCTCTGTTTGCACTTGCTTGGCCAGTGGCGTGTCATCTTTGAAGATACCGTTGGCTTCAATGTCATGAAGGGTATTGCTGGCCTTGTGTTCATTGTACCTTAGGGATTCTGGTCTGATATTGAGGTGTTTAATCCATTTTTATCTGACTTTTGTGCATGGTGATAGGTGGAGTTATAAGCCCATTCTTTTGCATGTGGTTGTCCAGTTATGCCAGCACCATTTGTTGAAGAGGCTTTCCTTGTTCCACTTCACATTTCTTGCTCCCTTATCAAAGATTAGATGATCATACATTTGAGGTTGTGTGTAGGGATGTTCCACCCTGTTCCATTGGTCTTCGGCTCTGCCTTTGTTCCAGCCCATGCTGTTTTAATTGTTACTGCTTTGTAGTAGAATTTAAGGTTGGGGAGGTGATGCCTCCCATAGTCTTTTTCCAGTCCCATGCTGTTTTAATTGTTACTGCTTTGTGGTAGAATTTAAGATTGGGGAGGTGATGCCTCCCATAGTCATTTTCCCAATAATTTCTTTTGTTATCCATGGGCGTTTTTGGTTCCATATGAGTTTCAGGATTGCTTGATACATTTCTTTGAAGAATTTCATGGGTATCCTTATAGGGATTCATTGAATCTTTATAATGCTTTGGGGCGTATAGACATTTTGAAAATGTTGATTCTTCCTATACATGAGCAGGGAATATGTTTCCATTTCATCATGTCCTCTTATTTCATGGAGTAGCATTTTATAGTTTTCTTTGTAGAGGTCCTTTACTTCCTTAGTTAAGCTGATTCCGAGGTACTTGATTTTCTGGGGCACAATTGTGAATGGGATTGCTATTTTCATGTCTCTTTCCTATCTCATTGTTTGCATATAGGAAGGCCATGGACTTTTGGGTATTGATTTTATAGCCTGCGACTTTATTGTAGAAGTTTACTGTTTCTAAGTGTTTCTTGGTAGAGGCTTTAGAATTCTCTAGATATAATATCATATCATCTGTGAATATGAGAGTTTGATTTCTTCTTTTCCTATCTGGATGCCCTTAATATCTTTTTCTTGCCTAACTGCTATTTCAAGTGCTTCCCGCACTATATTGAACAGAAGTGGTGAGAGTGGACATCCTTGTCTTGTCCCTGGTCTTAGAAGGAAGGCCCTTAGTTTTTCCCCATTGAGGATAATGCTTACCATGGGTTAGTGGTAGATGGCTTTGACTATCTTGAGGAAATTTCCTTCAAAACTCGTTTTGGTGATAGTTTTAGTTATTCACGGGTGTTTTATCTTGTCAAATGCTTTCTCTGTTAACTATTGACATGATCATATGGTTTTTATCTTTACTTTTCTTGATAAGATGGATTATGTTGATTGGTTTTCGAATTTAAACCATCCTTGCATCACCGGATGAATCCCACTTGGTCATGGTGTATGATGTTTTTGATTAGTTGTTGGATTTAATTTGCTAATATTTTGTTGAGAATCTTCGCATAAGTGTTCATCAGGGATATTGATCTATAATTTTCTTTGTTATTGGTGTCTTTGTTTTCTTTTGGTGTTAGGGAGATATGTGACTCATAGAAACTGTTTGGGAGAGTTCCTGTTTCTTCAATTTCCTGGAAAAACTTGAGAAGTGCTGGCAACAGGTCCTCTTTAAATGTTTGCAAGAATTTGCTAGTGAACATCTGGACCTGGGCTTTTGTTTTTGGGAAAACTTTTGATTACAGTTTGAATTTCCTTGATATTAATGGGTCTATTCAGGTATTCCAAGTCTTCTTGGTACAGTCTTGGGAGATTGTAGGAATCAAGGAATTCATCCATTTCTTTTAAGTTCTCTTGTTTCAGACTTTCAAAGTAGTTTCTGATGATTTTTTGAATTTTATTGGTATCTGTTGTGATGTCCCATTTTCATTTCTGATTCAGTTTATTAGGATTCTCTCTCTCTCTCTTTCTTCGTGAGTTTTGCTAGTAAACCACTAGGCAATCTTGTTGTTTGTTTTTTTTTTTTTTTTCTGAAAGAACCAGCTCTTGGTTTCATTGATCTTTCAGATTCTTTTTTTTTATTTTTTTGTTTCCATGTTGTTAATTTCTGCTCTAAGTTTTGTTATTTCTTTCGTTCTATCTGGTTTGGGTTACTTTTGCTTGTCCTTTTCTAAGGTCTTGAGCTGTGAAGTCAAGCTATCTATGTAGGGCCTTTCTTTCTTCCTGAGAAATGTTTTCAGAGTTATAAATTTTCCCCTTAACACAGCTTTAGCTGTGTCCCATAGGTTTTGGTAGCTCGTGTATTCATTCTCATATGTTTCGAGGTATCTTTTGATTTCTTCCTAGATTTCCTTCCTGACCCACTCATTGTTCAATACTGAGTTGTTTAATTTCCAGGTGTTTGATCTGGTTCTCTGCATCTGTGTGTGATTAGCTTCTATATTCAGCTCATTGTGGTATGAAAAGATAGTTGATACAATTTCTATCTTCCTGATTCTATTGAGGAATGTTTTGTGACCCAAAACATGGTATATTTTGGAGAATGTTCCATGTGCACTGGAATAGAATGTGTATTCTTCCTTTTTGGTGTGTAAAGCCCTGTATAGATCTATTAGCCCTCTATCTTCCATTCCTTCCTTTAGAGCCAGTGTTTCCTTGCTGAGTTTTGTTCTTGTCGATCTATCCAGAGGTGATAAGGTGATGTTGCAGTCTCCAACTACTTTTGTGGTACTAGCGATGTCCTCCTTAAAGTCTTTTAGCAGTTGCTTAAGTATTTAGCTGGTCGCTCATTAAGTGTGTATACGTTTAAGAGTGATTTCTTCCTGCTGTACATATCCCTTGATAAATAGAAAATGACCTTCACTGTCCCTTCTAATCTTTTTCAACCTGAAATCTATGTTTTCGGATACTAGTATGGCCACCCCAGTTTTTTTGAGGTAGTTGCTTGCAGGATTGTTTTCCATTTTTTGACTTCGAGTCTGTGTTTGCTCTGACTGTTCAGGTGTGTTTCTTGTAGGCAGCAGAACGTTGGGTGTAGCTCCGGAATCCATTTTGCCACTCTGTGTCTCTTGATTGATGCATTTAGGCTATTGATATTGAGAGAGATCATTGTCATGGAGTTTTGTGCCATCTTTCTGTAGGGGTTTGTTGTGCTTGTAGGGGTTTTTCTTTTCTTACAGAAACTCCTTTAATCCTTCTTTTAAATTTGGTTTTTAGTCTATGAAGTTCCTGAGTTGTTGTTTATTTGTGAAATAGTGTATTGTTCCTTCGAGTTTGAGTGAGAATTTAGCTGAATAAAGTATTCTTGGTGAGGTGTTCATTTCGTTGACTTTTTTCGCTATGTCCCACCTTGTCTTTGGGCTTCAAGGGTTTCCTTTGATAGGTCTGTTGTAAATCTAAGGGGTTCTCTTTTGTATGTTTTGTATGATTTCCTTCTTTGACCTTGCTGCTTGCAGTATTGTGTCTCTATATGTGGCATTCATTATTCTGACTATGATATGCCTTGGAGTCTTTTTATTAGGGTCTATTTTAGCCGGAAACTTTCGAGCTCCTTGGATCTGGATGCCTGCATTAATCAGCTCTGGAAATTTCTTAGCAATGATGTCTTTACCTGTATTTTTTTCATTGAGATTACTTCCCTGTTCTTCTGGTACTCCAATGATTCTAATGTTATTTCTCTTGAGGTTATCCCCTAGGACTCTAATTTGCCATAAAGTCATTTTGACGTCTTTGCCATTATTTGTTGTTGCCTGTAATCTTTCTGCAGCTCAAATTCAAGCTCACTGATTCTGTCTTCAGTGATAGTCATTCTACTATAAGGGTACCTACTGAGTTTTTTATTTCATCTATCTATTTCTTTATTTGTGTCACTTCTGTTCGTAGCTTTGAAATTTCTGCTCTCATTTTTTGCTGTATTTTCTTAGTGGACTGTTCCAATGCTTCATTCATAGCCTCCCTTAATTTATCAGATGTCTGTTCCATGGTTGCTTTGAGTTCATTGACCATCTTCAAGATTTCTTCTCTCAATTCTTTTTCTGAGAGGTCGTATTTATTTGTGGGTAACCCCTGTTGAGGCTTCTGGAATCTTTTCTTCATCCTCTCCTCATGATGGGGATTTTTGCTCTTTCTTCATATTGTTATGGAAATACAGAAGTAGAACCTTCCAGCTCTCTGTCCCTATTCCTTCTTGCTGCAAGAGTGGATTCTGGATGAACTAAGTTGATGATGGTGGCATTTTTCACCTTCTAGAATACTTCCTTACTTTCAGGCACTCCTCCTGGTTTATATGGGGCCTCCAGTGAAGACTTGAGACTACGCTCTCTTTATAAAGGGTTTGTGCAGCTTCTTATGTTCACTGACAGTTTTTTGTAAAATTAGAATAGGCTACTGGACTAATGGCATTTGGTGACTGAGATGGCCAGGGTGTTCTTCAAAGAAATAGGTTATACAGAATGTGATCTAATTCTGCAGAGCAGGGAAGGGAAAAAAATAACTGCGGCTGAGTTAGCGGCCGCCAGGGGCCTGGAACTGGGTCTCTGATGGGCCAGGCAGGGCAGAGAGGGTCGCAGACCTACTTTGATTCTTTGTAATCTCAGTATCCAGTTTTTCTAACATTTATTGAAGAGAAATCCCTTGCTGCTTAATATTATGCCGTATGTTTTATCCAGCTTTACAAATGCTTTATGACCCAGATTAGATGTGTTTTATTCCAGGGCACAACTGTAATTACATTACTGTCTTCTGTGTTGCATGACGAAAGAGAATTCCCGAAAGCAAAGGTGTTTGATCCAGGCCACTTTCTGGATAAGAGTGGAAAATTTAAGAAAAGTGACTACTTCTTGGCTTTTTCAGCAGGTATTAAAATTTATTTTCTTGGTACATCAGCAGTCAATTGACAATGGATTTGCTGACAATACAGAGTGCTCACTCTAGGGCTAGTAGAATAGTTCTTTGTTCATGATCAAGAACACAATCTTACTGCCCAAGCATTTTTCCCTTGTTCTGACACACCTTCATTATTGGGCCAGATCACTGATCTTTTGGAGAATTCATTCATTTCTTCCAAATTCAGAAAGAATTTTTGAAAAAATATGAAATATTAGAAAATTGCATTTTATAAAATGGGACAGTGTGAGATAAAACTTGAAATTTCATGATATATTGGAGATTATTTAGCATGAGTTTTGTTAAAGTAGGAAAAAGAGTCAGAAAAAATGGACAGATCATCTAATATCAAATTAGAAACAGAAAACACAGCTAATGTATTTGTTTCAAGAAAAATATTAATGGAATCCTTATATATGAAAGCAGGAGTTATAATGTAAAACTACTTTTCAAAGTTCTTCCTTTGTGTTTGTCTCAGTAACTGTTGAAAGAGCACCTTTAAAATAAGTTGTTAGGCAATGTATGTGTGTGTATGTGTGTACACTTTTCATCCATTTGTTAGACCATCATATTTTTTATTCACCCATTTAACCACTCTTTAAATAATTATTGCATATTTTCCCTCTGATATCCAGAAACAGGATTCAAGGACTAACTTTTCTTCGTATTTGTCTTTTTTCAGGTAAACGCTCATGTGCAGGAGAAAGCCTGGCCCGCATGGAACTTTTCTTATTCCTGACCACCATTTTACAGAAATTTAACTTGAAATCTGTGGTTGATCCCAAGGACCTTGATACTACCCCTGTTGTGAACGGATTGGTTTCTCTACCCCCTTCTTACAAGCTCTGCTTTGTTCCTCTGTGAGAAGAATAGATCACCTACTTCTTCTATGATTTTGTCTGAAAATCCCTCCATATAGGGCTTTGTTTACCTCCTTCCCTCTTTATCCTTTTCCTCAGATGCTATCTCTGATATCTCCTCCTCTTATCTGTCCATTGTCTCCAGATTAAAAGACATCCAGTGTTCATTAAAGATGGATTTTCAGAGTTTCACTTTAAAGCCATGTTATTTCCCCATACTCTGTAACATTTTTATGGTCATCACTGTCATTACTGTCATCCCATTGCTCAACAATTTGCTCGAGCGATCACCAGTAACATCTCCATTGTGAGACTTGTTGTTACTGTTTTTGGTGTATCAAATATGCCACCTGTGGCTTGCCAGGCTCTGCCGTGTGGGCGAGATACTCTCGGTAGCTTGTGGGGCTCTCAGAGAGGGACAGAGGAAACAAACCCTTGGTCGACTGCGTGCAGGGCAAACGCCCTACCCTCTGTGCTATTGCTCCAACCCTTATATGCTCATGCTTTCTAAAATTGAATCACAGCATCAATATGCTCATACCTTCAAAAATTGAAAATCAGCACTATAAAATTGAGCAAGGGATTAGTGTATGCCAATATACAGCAAATTTTTCTTATCATCTTCTAAATTTAAAAAATAAAATTTTATGAGCCAATTTTCAAACTTCCTTTTCTCTCTCCATAATGCAGGCAATAAACATAAAAATTAATCCAAAGGGTTTGGGGTTATGTTTGTCCTCATAATGACAGTCACAGAGAAGGACAAAGAGGATTAGTGTAGATGAGCTCTAGTGACTACATGCCTCCTGGAATTTCTTCATGTATCATCTTGGAAATGAAAGAAATTATGCACTGGAGAATTTTCATCCTGTTGGGAAAATATTGACAACAGTGTTCTAAAAGTGTTTATTTAGAGTTCTAGAAACACAAAACTAATTGATTGTTATAATCCAGAGTACTGGTTGCTTCTGAGGATTGTTTAGAAACAGGAATGAATGTGAGTTTTAGTAGAATAGGACTGTTGTCTACCAGAGAAATGAAATTTATCAAACCTGACTAAAGTGTATATTCAGCTTTTATCAGAAGACCTGGGAAACACCCATTAAGAGTATTCTTTGAGGATAATTCTAAAACAAAACAATTTGAAGTTCTTGAAAATAAGTCTTTTCTACATCATTTTATATGGATGAACATTTTCTTTTTTTTTAATTCTTTTATTGATTCACCATGTGGAAAGTTACAAAGCTTTCAGGTTTAAGTCTCAGTTATACAATGCTCAAACACCCATCCCTTCACCAGTGCACATATTCCACCACCAAGAATCACGATATACCTCTCCCCTTCCCCCCACCTCCCCAGCTCCCCACCCCGCATGTGTAACTGGTAAATTTCACTTTACTTTCACTTTACTTTGATTACATTCAATATTTCAACAAAAAATTTACTATTATTGATTTGGAATTTCTTCCCTCTAAAGTCGATCTGCTGAAAAGAAAGCATTTGGTAATTTGTTTTCCATTGCTGAGAATGAAGAGATATGAGGTCAGGAGGCCTCACTAGCAGCAGCATAGTTTTGGATTTCTGTATTTTAGTATTTTAGTAACTAAGTCCAGAGAAATGTCTGTAAGGAATCGCAACATTGTAAGCTTGTACCTCTCAGCTACTTTATATTCCACATATGAGTGCGATCTTTCTATATCTGTTTCTTTCTTTCTGACTCATTTCACTCAGCATGATACTTTCCATGTTGATCCACTTATATGAAAATTTGGAGGAACATTTTCAAACTTATTAATGATAGTTTTCTGAAGCAACATTTTGGAGTATGGGCTGTGGTGTGTTGGAGCCCCCGGTTCAGTTACTGAACCACATGGTCACTACATTTTGCTGGAAGTTACTACACCAATATATCCCAAGTACTGTGTTCAGAGTGTTTCTTTGTATGTCTCCATGTCCCCCCAAACAAATGCAACATTGTTATAGTTGCATAGTACTTCAAGGGAAAATATACCAGCACTAATATAACAATCACCTTCACACAGGTTTTGTGCACCTCTCTTTGTCAACCTAAGAATAAATAAAAACAATTTTCTGTGACAGTAAAAAAAAAAGAATAAGTCTTGTAATAGCCATCCTAATGTATATTATCCAAGGCTTTATCTACACTTGTGTTTTCAAAGCATAGTTGAACTTTGTACTTTTTAATTAAAATTGCAAATTAAACTTGATAAAAAAAATTTATAGGTTCTGAGGAGTTAAGACATATGTCTAGAATTTGTAAGGTAAGGCTGTTAATCTGATACCTATCGAATGTCTCCTGGGTAGCCTTGTAGCCCTGATGTTTCTCAAACACTGTTGGGTGTGACCCTAGTTACTTCTGAGCACTGCTGTTGGTCCTGGTGGTCCTGACTTCCCCTGGGCCCAAGAACTGTAGTGAACTGTCACACCTATACTACCTGTAGACATCACTTGGAGTGGTCCATATGAAAATTACTTCTGCTGAAAAAAAAGAACAATTATAAACTATTGATATGTGCATATGCAGAAATTCCCTGATGAAAAGCAGTCAAAAAATCATTTCTTTTAAAATATCTCTCGCATTTCTTTCTTTTCTTTTTGTTTTGTCTTTTTGTTTTCTTGTTCATTGTTCCACACCTGGCAGTGTTCAATGCTTACTCCTGCCTCTGTGCTCATGGATCACTCCTGGTAGATTCGGAGGTCCATATGATGTGCCAGAGATTGAACTCGGGTCAGCTGTATATAAGGCAACTGCCCCAACTTCTGTACTATTGATCCAGTCCTCTGGTTTTCAACTAACCTCTTTCATACATTTTTGTTAATTTGGGTCTCACACCCAGAAGTATCAGGAATTATTCCTGGCTCTGTTCTTAGAGATCACTCCTGACAAGATTTGGGGGCATATCCAGGAATGACTGCATGCAAAGCAAGCATCTTAGCCCCCACACTATCACTCAGGCCCTAAATTTTCTCTGTTTTATGATGCTTTGTCAAAGCATTTGAGAGTCTTACAGAGAAACTTCTACTCAAGTATGAGTTCTATGATTTCAAGATGACAAATTTTCAGGTATATGTTATACACATACCTGCTACCAAAGTATCAATGAGCCTCCCTATAGACCACTGGATCTTCTCTATCTTTTCCTACCATCTTGAACTCTTCTGATCATTTTATTTCTGGAGTCAGAATTCAGAGACTGGTTTTGTTCTTTGTAGTGTATATATTTCATGTGAATGAAATTATCCACAGTTGCCTTTCCCTTATTTCACTTAACTTGTTGACCTCCATGTTATTGAATAAGGCACAATTTTATCTTTTTTATGGTGGTGTAGTATTGCATTAAAAGTGTATTTACTACAACCTATTGAAGAATCTGTCAGTAAGTATTAAGGTTGATTTCATATTTTTGGCTATAAGAAATAATGTTACTGTGAACACTAGAGTGCAAATTCTAATTTGTATTTTCTTTTTGTTGTGGAAATTCTCATATTGAGGGAGAAAAAACTAAGCAGTGAGTTATGAGGAAGGACACAACACTATTTATTTCACTGGTAGGGCCCAATTGAGCTTGTGTGTGTGTGTTCGGGGGTGGTGTGGCAGTTAGCCCTCTGGAGTCAATTTGTGTTTCTGTGTGTGGAACACCAGAATATTAGAGCCAGGCTGAAATCAGAAGTAAAAGAAATTCTTAGACCTGAGCAAGATGCATCATCACTAGAGATTGAAGTGATATGCAAACCAACAATTTAAAAAAATTATGTACTTTTGGATCTTGTTAGACCAGTATTAGACGGAAAGGTTTGGTTTCTAAAATGAAATATTGATTTCAGTTGGCTTTAATGAGAAGTTAGGCTGTTTTACAAGTAAAAGAGGCACAGAAGCCATCAAAGAAGGCTTTTTGTGTTTATCAGCATTGGAAATTTAAGAGTTTTCTTATGCTGGTATCTAAATGTTTAGTAAAAGATCAAAGGCCTTTTTCTGTAAGTATATGTGTTTGTTTTGTTTCTGTGTGGAAGTGTTAGAATATCTGGCCCAGATAATTCATGATTTGAAATAGTTATGATAAAATGCAAAACTGGTTCTCTTTTAAAAATAAAAAACTGGCCTTTTAATTTTTATTTACTTTTTTATTTTTACTGAATCACCAGGACAGACATAGTTACAAAGCTTTCATGATTGGGTTTCAGTCATACAATGTTCCAACACCCTTCCCTCCACAGTGTACATTTCCCACCACCAATGTCCAAAGTATCCTTCCTGCCACCAAATTTTAAAACTTTGACACTTAAGTAATTAATCAAGTTTTTTCTCATAAAACTAATAGAAACAAGCAAACATGATATTGTGGTTTAAACTGTATAGTCTGTAAGTTTGACTTCTATCAGTCAACGTGATAGTGCTCTTCTTTATCATTAGCCCTAAAATCATTAGGCCCTAAAATCATTTCAGGCCTACAGTCAGGCCTTAAGGAATGTTAAACAGTCTCACAGTCTTGGCCTTACAGGATTGTGTTAATGTCAAGTCATTATATAAATGATATCTTAATAGTCACCCAAACTGATGATCACCTTCAAACTGATATTCCAGTATTAAAAGATCAGTTGGCTCAGACAAATCTTTGGCTAGTTTCTGATAAAATTCAGAAGGAATATCCAATTCTATATTTTGATCATTTAATAAATAGAAATATCATTGTGCCACAAGAAGGTACAGTTTATATTGATAACTTAAACACCCTAAACCACTTTCAGAAATAGAGATATAAACTGGATCTGAACTATTTTAGGAATTCCCACTTAAGAAATTTGAATTAAAATAGGTACAAGATAAAATTTACAAAACCAAATTAGGGCATATCTCTTTAAATGCGGAAATAAGCCTGTTAGCTTTCTTCCAAAATTCCTCTACAGGAGTTTTTAAATGAACAAGAAATTAAGGACTGGATATTTTTACTTCATGGACAAGAAGAAGAAGAGAGACTTGAAATTTACTTACACAAAATAGGAAGAATACTTAAAGATGCTGACATTTACACCAATTAATTAATCAAGGTACAAATAAAACAGTCTTTGTCCTTACTAATTTACAGGTAAAAAAAACACTTCAATGAATTTGGGATGGATATTAGAACTTACTGACTTCATTAGGGCTGAGTGATAATGAAAACACTTCCTCTAACTTGTTTCAATTCTTAAAAGTAATGAATTGGATTTTAAAAGGAGCCTATTGGGGACCCACTATGAAGATGTGGCAAACACTTTATTCCTAAGCCCAGAAAGTGGGACTGGTGGCAGTGATTCAATTATTAACAGATGTGACAGAAGAAATAAATATTGTTTCTGATAGCCAGTATGTAGTCAGAGTAGTGCAAGTATAGAACATATTAATCTTTAGGAGCCCATAAAAAAACTGATCAACTTTAAAGGCATTTACAAAATTTCCAAGTTAATGTATTTATTATGCATAGAACATTATTTGCAAAAACACCCCCCACCCTTTTTTTTTTGTCTTCAAGGAAAAGGAAAATTATGCTGCTGAAAACACTGGTAACTAGCCAGTGATAAAATCCAGAAAAATGAGCATCTGGTTTAGGGATGAAGAAAATGGGAAACAGAATAAATAGGAAGATGCAAATATTTGGTGGAGAAGATATGCCTATATTTTTACAAGAAAAGATACCCAACCTGTCCCTCAAAAGATCTAAGAGAGTGATCCATCAGGCATTACTGCACAGCTGGGGACTAATAAAGAAGTTAACCCAGGAGGCAGAAAGAAGTTGTTTTCTTTTCTTTTTAATTGAATCACTGTGAGATATAGTTACAAACCTGTTCATGATCAGGTTTCAGTCATACAATGCTCCATCACCCTTCCCTCACCAGTGTTCATTTCCCACCACCAATGTGCCCAGTATCCCTCCTGCCACACTCAAGGACTGACTCTGGCAGGCACTTTCTCTCTCTTTCTCTCTCTCTCTCTCTTCTTTTGGACATTATAGTTTGCAATACCGATACTAAGAGGTTATCATGTTTGTCCTTTTACCTACTTTTAGCATGCCGTCCTTGTCTAGAGGGATCATTTCCAACTATCATTGTCATAATGGTCCCTTCTCTATCTCAACTGCCTTCCCCTCAGCTCTTGGGAGAAGCACTAGGTTGGAAACTCTAGGCTTCTAACTCTGGACTAACCCTCCTAGCCCTTGTTTCTACTGTCCTGGGGTATTAGTGTCATTTTATGTTTTATTTTATATCCCACAAATGAGCGCAATCATTCTGTCTGCCCCTCTTCTTCTGACTCATTTTACTCAGCATGATACTCTCCATTCGTTTATAAGAAAATTTCATAAATTTATTTTTTCTCACAGCTGCATAGATCATGTGGTATAGATGCACCAAGTTTCTTTAACCAGTCTTCTGTTCTTGGGCACTTGGGTTGTTTCCAGATTCTGGGTATTATGAAAAGGGCTTCAATGAACATAGAAGTGCAGATAGCATTTCTGCTGTGTATCTTTGAGACCCCAGATATATTCCAGAAATGGTATTGCTGGGTCAAATGGAAGCTGTATTTGTAGTGTTTTGAGGAATGCCCATATTATTTTCAAAAAGACTGAACCAGTGAGTATTCCCACCAACAATGAATGAGTTCCTTTCTCTCTATATCTGCACCAGCACTGGTTGTTTTTGTTCTTTTTGATGTGTGACAATCAGCATGGTGTGAGATGATATCTCATTGTTGTTTCAATTTGTATCTCCCTGCAAATTACTGATCTAGAGCCCTTTTTTCCTGTGTTTTTTGACCACTTTTATATTTTTTTGAGGAAGTTTCTGTTCATTTCTTCTCTTCATTTTTTGATGGGGTTGTACTTTTTTTCTTGTAAAGTTCTACCAGTAACTTATATATCTTGTATATTAATTATTTATCTGATGGGCATTGGGGAAATAATTTTTCCTATTCCATGGGCTGTCTCTGCATCTTGGCCACTATTTCTTCTGAGGTGGAGACCGTTCTTAGTTTCATGTAGTCCCATTTGTTTTTAGTGCTTCTACTTGCTTGTCAGTGGTCTTTCATCTTTAAAGATGCCTTTAGCTTCAGTAGTCATTCATGGAGATTCAAGCCAGGAAGAGAGTATTGATCCAGACCAATACTGCTAAGACACCAACTACTATGTTTCTAGCTATAATTGATATTATTGGTATGATAAGCTGGTGAGCACAGTTACAGGGCTTTCTTCACTCCACACGTGACCATGCAGGTAGTGGAATGGGAGATATACCACCTTTGGAATTCATTAATGAAACTATATGGATGCCAGGTCCCTGGCTTCAGAAAAATCAGTGGAAAAAAGGAATATTTCTCAGAAACACGCCCTTGGATTTTTCCACTTTCCCAATCTGCTAAGACTATGGAGATTGTGTCTCAAATTAGCAAATCAAGTCTCTTGATAGACATATAAACACTACAGAAGGGGATTTGGCCTTACAGTTGTTATTAGGCTTTTCTCTTAAATGGCTTGGACCTGTGACTCAAAAAGATATTGGAGTTACAAATATCTCCAGGCCAGATATGTTAAGTTATAAAGTCAATCCATCTGACCTTTGGTTCTAGATTGTGTGTAATATGGAACAATGAGTAAGCAGAGTAGGTAGAGTCCTAATAACTATCCCCCATGGCAAGATAATTGACTGCAGACCTTTGGTTTTGCCAGTGCACACAAAAGATATGTGGGCGAGACTGAAACTATGACAGCTTATTCCAACATGATTGTACTATGGAACTTGGGAGAACTTTCTCCTCCAAAGCCCAGTATTCCAGGCAGCCCTCAACATCTGGAACTATGGAGGTTTACTGCAACTTTAAAACTCCTGAAAGGATGGGTAGGGAAGTACCAAAACATTAGTAGAGGAACTCTGTCTGACTTCAGTTTCACAGAAATTGACACTGATTTTATACAAACTATCGTGAAAATACCCTATCCTATCAATCGGAAAAGTAAGATTTGATAAAGAAAAGCAAACCATATTCTGTGTCTTTTGCAGATTATTTACTTGCCTAAAGTCAAGCATTTCCTTCCCTTTACTTACTTTAACCCATGGACGCCTGTTAAGCTTCCTAGGGCAGGCAGGACTCTCCTTCAATGTGCGTTGTAGAAAGTTTTGTAGAAGATACTGAAAGGATCATGAAGGTTTATATCAATGCATATCTTTGGAATCCTGGGATTAATAGCATTAATGTCTACCGCAGCTGTTGGTGGAACTGCCCTTTATCAGGGCATTCAAACTGTCCATTTTGTTGAGAACTGGCAGCACATTACTTTATTATGACATAGTCAACAACAAATTGATACAAAACTGTTACCCAAAGAGCAGACTTGTAACAAGCATTGTGTGTGTGTGTGTGTGTGTGTGTGTGTGTATGTGTTTAGGGGATGAAGTACAAAATTTACAAACTAAAGATGACTTAATATGTAATTGAAATTTTACCAAGTTCTGTGTTACTCCCAACATTTTTAATGAAACACAGAATTCATGGAAATAAATTAGAAAACATTTGCTTACTCGGGGAAGTATTTCTTATGATATACAACATTTGCAACATGAAATCTTTGATACTTTTCCTCATAAATTACAAGTTCTTTCCCACTGAGATCTACTTGAAAGCATGATAAATGTTATACACAGTTTTAGTCCCCTAAAATGTTTCTCATCCCTTATAGCAGTTCTCATAGTTCTTTTTTTAGTCATTATGTTTTCACTATTAGGTGCACTCTGGAGATGGCACTGCAGAGTTTGCATCATCAACAGGATGGAGATGTTTGCCATCTTGAGGCTATTAGCCATGAAGCCAAAAAAAAAAGAAAAGAAAAGGTGAGAGCAGGCAGGGGAATAACATTACTCCTGTCCCCAGGAGCAAAACCTGAAGGTCAAATACATCATTATTTTTGTTTAAATGTGCAGTTCAATAATGTTTTTATAATTATTTGTATGAAAGTTATGGAAAGTGCATAAGGTTATAGGAATTGGATTTGATAAATTTAAATAATTTTGTTAGAGATCATTTATGCTTGTCTTAAGTGATCTAAGAAACTCTTGAACCAAAATTAAGGCAATGCATTACTACTAAAATATTATTATTTGAACTCGGTTCATTTCAGGGTGAGAAATGAGGGCATCATACTAATTTTGAAAATTGCTGTTGGTTTATTGCATGCTACCTTTTTTTTTGGCTTTTTGGGTCACACCTGGCAATGCTCAGGGGTTACTCCTGGCTCTGCACTCAGGAATTACTCCTGGTGGTGCTCGGGGGGGGGCCATATGGGATGTTGGGAATCAAACCCGGCTTGGCCACGTGCAAGGCAAATGCCCTCCCCACTGTGCTATCACTCCAGCCCCTAGAAATTAAACTTTTTTCTCACTTCTTGCCTTAGGAATTAGCACCATTAAATAATTTGTATTTATTGAATATAGTCTAAATATATCTAAGTTTATAATTTTGTGTCAATGAGGATTTTTAAAATTATTTTGAGAAAATAATTTCAAAGAACACTTTGAAAGGAAAATCCAGATACAGTTTTCATGTTGTTTAGTACATACTTAGTATAGCCACTAGATTTTAGTGTACTGGTTAATGAATTTTGAGAAGTGCTTACCCTAGGTACCATCCAGTTTAAGTTAATGAAAGTTTCATTATTAGGATTTTTAATTTTGTACTCTTTGTAGTCATTTGCCATGTTTCCGTGCCCCACACTAGAAATCATATATTGTTTGTTTGCCGAATACTATTTTTCCATTTTTCTGTTGATGAATATTGGTGTTGTTTCTAGATTTTTAATTTTGTAAGCTGCATTTCTCAATTGTTTATGGACACAGCAGTTGGTTTTTATTGTTTTGTTTTGTTGGGCTTACTTCTTGTTCTGTGCTTAGGGATCATTCCTGGCAGGTTCACGGGACCATGTGGAGTGCAGGGGATTGAACCTGGGTTGACTGCCCTATCCAGGGTGCCCTATATGAGACAGCCTAAGGCAGGGTGTGGAGGCATCTCTGCAGCTCACATATATTTTCCTGTTTTGATAGATTCTCAAATCATGACACTTTTGTTTTGTTATGCTGCTTTTATTGACAACATGCTTTTACTAAGTAGTATTACGTTAAACTTTGAACTAATGTCATAATATCTAATATACTGCCTGGAGCCATGTTTATTTCATTTTAAAAAAATTGGACAGAAGACTCACTTCCTATAACCAATTAGATGTTGTATTGCAGGATAACATTGGTTTGTCCTTTCTGCCTTATCACAGGGAGCGTAGGTTTAGTGGGTTTCTCCCATCACAGTGCTCCCATTCCTTTGTGCTCAGTTGTAACTTCTTTCTTTGTGCTCTGTTGACTTGTAAATATTGTTTTTCTCTTCTCCTTAAGTCCTTTGCATAGTTAATTCAGAGCAATGTCCTTTTCATAGGGATACAAGAAGAGAGTTAATGCTATGCTTTTGTAAATTGGAAGTTAATTGACTCTGAATGATATTTTCCTCCTGGACATCAGTTCTCTTAACTGAGTTAAGCGACAGTTGCCCTTACTTCCTAGCACCCCTAAAGCAGGGTCTTGATGAGGAACCGGATGAACCCAGGGCAAGCTGGCATTGAAATGGTTCTGGCCAAAGTGCTATAATGCTTAACTATAAGTTAACAGTATGGTCATGGACAAATGCGGTCATGATCCAAAAAGTAATAACTAGATTCAGACCCTGCTAGGGTTAGGAAAGATTAATCTAGCCTGAGTAGTCCAGTCCTAGTCTGTGGTGAGATGTTCCCAGGAGAGCCACCCCATAGGCTCAATCTATTTTTTACTGTGTCCATACAAAATTTCTAATATTAAGAATTAGAATTTAGATGTTAATCAAGTTATTAAACTTAGAAGAAGAGGAACACCCCTAGGTGCTGTTTCTGCCCTTGAGCTGATGGGCCATCAGGAAGGGCTTTCTTATGTTGACTGGGTGTAGCTGCTGGCGAGTTGGAGAGAGACTGGAGAGTTGGAGAGAGAAGAGAAAGTTGGGGAGAGATAAGGGAAAGAGCAGGGCAGCAAGATGGAGAGCAGAGAGAGTCACAGAGGGGACAGAGAGAAAAGAATGTAGAAGAAGAAGAATACAGGAGCAGGCACGTGGAAGGAGAGAGCCCAGGGTGTGAGATGGAGCTCGGAGAGATGAGCGGGAGAGACAGGAGGAGATGGGAATGAGGGGCAGTGTGAGACTAGAATGGGGAGCTTAGTGAGACGGGAGCAGGCACGTGGGGAGAATGGAATAAATGGCAACTGATATATCAACTAGCCTGGCCCTCATTTCCTCCTCCATCCACCCATGACATGGGCCGCCCCTGGTTGGGGGAGCGGCAGGAGAATACCCAACCCACTGGGGCCCTCCCTAGCTGCTGGAGAGTCTACACTGTATAAGTTTCTTTTTTGTGTATTCATACATAAAATTATATACAGTCTCAATGTCTCAATGGTGCTTTGTTTTTTTCCTCTTTTAGATAAAATGAATTCATCAGACCATGTTAAAGAAAAGATGGGGATTTTTCAGGACAGTAGAAAAATTCTAAAGATTCCAGTTCTGAATGTCTGTTTTACGTTGAAGCTAAAGAATATCTAAGAATATCTTGAAAAATTACTAGTTCATATCTTGGATTTTACTTTTATTACTGTTAAAATCCATATTGTCCTCCTTTTTGATTATATCAGTTTGCATACTAGTACCATTGCATAATAAATAGATGGTAATTTTCTGAGCCTTGTTAAGAGCAAAGAAGTATTCATATAAAGTTTAGATTTTTGACTGAAAGTAAACTTGACCAATGCCAGAATTACACAATCTTCCTGTGGAAGTTGAATAAACACTTTTTTTTTCCTTTTAGTAGTACCTGTATGGGTTTTCATGGTACTTCATTTATGGAGTAGAATTTTGATGGAGTGAGTTTGAGAATATATTTTCTGTTTAAATACAAAATTATCTAATTTTATGGTCTATTTCTTTTTTTTCAATTTTATTGAATCACTGTTGAGATAGTTATCATCTTTCATGTTTAGATTATAAGCACACAATGATCAAACACCCATCCCTCCACCAGCGCACATTCCCCCCACCAATATCCCTGGTATTAACTCCCCTTTCCCACCCTCACTAAGGTCTATTTCTATCACATAATTAACCTGATGTTACACAATGATCTTATCAACTAAGTTTTTCTGAAAAATACTGATAGATAAAATTGTAGCAAAAGTGTAGATTGTGACTCAACATTACACCGACTTGGTTTCATTTACTGGTATTATGTACAGACATCATATAAAGAATTCAACTGGTCATTGAGTTAACTTCTTCAGTTCTGAAGATCTGTCTATATTGACCATGTAATACTTTTTTATTTGCATTTCTCATTCAACTAATCCAACTAATGCTACTCTAGTAGCTTTTTGTTTTTCAGTAAGTGGGTTTTTTTTCAGTTATTTGAGGCAGAAATCTTGGTGTCATTCTTGACTCTCTTGATTTTCATTTTCCTCACCTTTTGCATCTCATTCTGTAGTAAATACTGATATATATGTGTGTATTTATATATATAAATCCTCATATATATGTATATATGTGTATACATATATACTATATATATATGTCCAAAATCCTACCATATCTTGCTACTATACATCAGTTAGCCCCACTGGGATTCACCCATGGATTATACTGTATATTACTCTTTATTTTCCTTGTTGGTCTTTTACCAGTGGTGTGAGGTGTGTTTGCAGTGAGGTGTAATATGTAGAGCTTTCATACTCATATCATTTCTGGAGGGATCCAGGAACCTTATGGGATACCAGGAATTGAAATGCGGTCAGCTGCCTGCAAGGCAAGAACCCTACCACTTTCTATCTTTCCAGCCTTGATTCTCTCCTAACTCTATTATTCTTGAAACATTTATTTAGGCACCATGATTAACAACACTACTAATAACAAAGTTTTAGGTAGACAGCATTCCAATGCCACACCCCTTTTCAAAGTCTTAACATACCTCTACTACTATCATTCCCCTTTGCTTCACTGTCTTGCCAAACACTTCTTTTGGCTAGTCTCAGGACCTAAAGCCACCAATCATTTGTTATTCTCTTGTCATGTTTCTTTATGTTACACACATGAGAAAGATTATTCTCTGTTTGTCCCTCTTCCTCTGAGTGATTTCACTCAGTGTGATTCCCTCTAGTTCTGTTCATTAACTGGCAAATTGCATGATTTTATCTATTACTTATTCTCTTTTTTTTTGTGAGATCAACAATCTTAACACACTTTTTTCTAAGAAACTTTATTGGATCATTTCTAATGCATTATTCGTAACAAGCAACACAAAATAAATTATTTAGGTCTTGTTTTGCGGGAAGGCTTTGTGGGAGCGGGGTTCAGGGGAAAATTCAAAGTTATGGTCATGCGAAAGTTTAATGGTAGTGGGATTAGTGTTGGAATATTGAATGCAATAAATTATTGTGAACAACATTATAAAAATAAAATTAAATTTTAAAAAAGAACGAAGGACTAGAGAAATATTACAGCAAATAAGGCACTCTCCTTGCACATGGTCAACTTGGTTTTAATCCCTGGCAGTCCATATGGTCCTTGAGCCAACCAGAAGTGATCCCTGTGCACAGAGCTAAGATAAGCCCTTAGCACCACTGGGTGTAGCCCCAAATAAAACAAACAAGAATTATCTTTGAGTACAGAAAAAGAAAGTGAACTTAGCTTTTGGTGATTGGAGAGCCCTAGAGATCTATTATACCCATCTCTTTCTCTATGAGTTCTATTTCTTTACTGGTTCTCTTTCTAGTTGGTCCATGCAATCGTAAGTATTGTAGTAAAATATCTTACTACTACTATGTTGCTGTCAATAGTTTCTTTTTTTTTTTTTAAGAAATATTTTATTGAACCACCGTGAAAACAAGAAAAAAAAATACAAAGCTTTCAGGTTTAAGTCACAGTCAAATACTGATTAAACCACCATCCCTTCACCAGTGCACCCGTTCCACCACCAAGAACCCCAATACACCCCCCTCCCACCCCACCCCCCATCTAAGTAGCTAATGATATTCCCATTATTCTCTCTATATATTGAGTACATTCCATATTTCCATACAGAACTCACTATTATTGATTGGAAATTTTCCCCAACAATCAGGCCTGCTGAATAGGCATCATCTAATAATTTCTCTTCATTGCTAAGAGTGAAGACTTTGAGTCCGCGCGGCCACGATAGCGGCCGCGCGGTTTTGGGTTTCTAATATTTTAGCTCAGTTCACAGTCAAAACGGATGGCTGCAAGAATCCGCTCTGGTGCCAAAATGGGTTAGGAGACCTCAGGATCACAGTCAATAGGCGCGGAGGGTCTGCTTCTCCTGCCGCGGCTCTCGGTTCATCTCTGGGCGGAAGGTGCGCCGGGAACGCCCCCCCTCCCAGGACCACCTACAGGCTACGTCACTAAAGAAAGTCCTACCTCCTGGTGGAGGGGTCTTAGAGGGTGGCTCTCACCGCGTGGCTGCTGCCGCTGCCACCATTTTCGCTCAGAAAAATGGGGTGGAGAGGGAAAAAAAATCCCTCCCCGGGCTGCACAAGGTTTTAGCTCAGTTCACAGTCAAAATGCATGGCTCAAGCATCCGCTCTGGTGCCAAAATGGGTTAGGAGACTGCAGGATCACAGTCAATAGGCGCGGAGGGTTTGCTTCTCGTGGCTGGCACGGCTTGCGGTTCATCTCTCGCTGTCAATAGTTTCTTTATGCCTGCTAGTAATTGCTGTATCTATTTAGATGATCCTCTGTTTAATGCATATATGTTTAAGATTGTTTTTAGTGTATACATTCTTTGATTGATGTGTAATGTCCATCTCTGTCTTTTATTACCTGTATAGACTGAAGTCCATTTAATCTGATATGACTATTTCTTCCTTTTCATAGCCATTTATGTCAGTATGATTGGTTTTTAACTGATTTTTGCTTTAAGCTTGTATTTATTATGATAGTTCAAATTTCTTCAAGCAACCTTTAAACTTGAGTGAGTACATTTTGATTTGGCATAGCTTTTAATAAGACAAAGATAAGTGTTTTTTTTTCTTTCAAAAATCAAATTCTAGAGACTTTGATTTATAGTAAAATTATAAGTAATAGTTTCAAGCATAAAATATTCCAACTCAATGCCAACCGCACTTTTAAAATTTAATATAGATTGCATCACATATGTATTACTGTTAATGCTTATAGTTTTTTTTTTTCTCTTTGGGTCACACCCGGCAATGCACAGGGGTCATTCCTGGCTCATGCACTCAGGAATTACCCCTGGCGGTGCTCAGGGGACCATATGGGATGCTGGGATTCGAACCCGGGTTGGCCGCGTGCAAGGCAAACGCCCTACCCGCTGTGCTATCACTCCAGCCCCTAATGCTTATAGTTTTGATGTACAGTTACCTCACCTCACTACCACCGAAGTGTTCAAGACCATAGGCCAGTTTTCCCATGTTATATCAGTATACCTCATTGTTCCCCTACCCACTTTATCTGGTTTTCTTACTTCTGTAACCAAGAGTCAAAGTTTAAAAAATGAGTTTGCCAAGGGAATGGCTCATGGGAGGAGATCTTGAGGTGTTGGTAGAGAGATAACGCAAATGCTGGTCCTTTTCTGACCCTGATTATAATCAAATGTAATTATTGACTAGACACATTTGAAAAAAATCTCAATCTATCTTGAAACACTGAATCATAGTGCAAATCTAGTTATATTGGTGGTCTCCGTAACTATTTTAGTGTGAAACGAATCTTAGTTTAATTCCTAGTTAAGAAATATTAGGTATGCAATAAGGACAGGAAAGGCAACTAGTTCTTACTGTTTAACCCTTGCTTATTTAAAAATTACAAAGCCCAATTTCTTCTTTTTCAGTTTTTTCAGGAATATGTGTAAAGGAGGTAATATCTCCTGGAAAACACATAAAAATGTACTTAAGTGATTACTTTATATATATTTACTCATTCAAGGTGTTTAATTATATGAAGTATTTTATGTATAACTTTTTTCATTTTCACAGTATTTTAAGATATAAAAATGTTCAATTTACAGAAAAATATCCTATTAATCTAAATAATAAATATACTTAGATATGCACTCTTCTTTGGACACAGCGGGTAGGGCGTTTGCCTTGCTTGCAACTGACCCGAGTTCCTCCATCCCTCTCAGAGAGCCCGGCAAGCTACTGAGTGTATCCTGCCCACATGGCACAGCCTGGCAAGCTACCCGTGGTGTATTCAAAATGCCAAAAACAGTAACAACAAGTCTCATAATGGAGACGTTACTGGTGCCTACTCAAGCAAATCGATGAAAAATGGGATGACCATGCTATGATACATACACATATCTTCAAAGTCATAATTCCCAAAACAATATGAATCTAGAGATAAGCCATCTGATATTAAATTACTTACTTCCGTGTTTATAAATCAAGCCTGCATATTGGAACCACTTAAGTCAGAGATCTCTAACCTGTTCCTCCAGGAAGTCCAAGAGACACAAACTCTAGTGAACTCATTGATTGGCTTGAAGAACATCTGGACTAAAGTACATTTTCATTTAATCAGTATTACTAGATCAGAGTCTACACAGGAGAGACTATAAAGTGGATGTAACAAATTGTTTCTTTCATAGCTTCGGAGGCACAAGCTGATTTAGTAGGGAGTGTTCAGTTTGAGGTTCACGGTTATCTAAGTAGGAAAGCTTCAATGGATCTGCTTGTGTTCCTGGTGCTCTGTATCTCCTGTTGCCTCCTCCTTTCATTCTGGAAACAGAGCTCTCAGAAAAGACGTCTCCCTCCTGGCCCTACTCCTCTCCCACTTATTGGAAATATCTTACAGATAGATATTAAGAATGCGAGCAAATCCCTGAGCAATGTAAGTATGTTTTATGATCCTCCAGTGATTTGTTATGGGTAAATAAATTAGCTTCAAATTTGAAAATGGTGTCTAGTCTTGGCACACTATTAAAATTAATCAATGCAAATAAAATTATTCCCTGAAATGATTCACATTTCTTTTGCCATTTTCAATGTATTATCACAAACAGTAGAATGAAACGATGTATTTGTTGGTAAAGAAAAATTTAGAGTTTTGTATGATACAATCAATATACTACTATGGCAAAAATTTTGTTTCAGTCATTTGCTATAATTTTTGGTTCAGGATAAATGGAAGTAAGGGTTTTGTGATTATAGATTTTATGCCATATTCCTCTACTATAGAAAGTGTGTTTTTATAAGAGTAACAATGAACATTGATTTACTCTGAAGTGACAAAGTGGGCCTGATTTCAATAAATTGCTCTTGGGAAGAGCTTGACTGACTGAAAGAAAGAAGTAATCAGCAGGACCCAATGTTGTTAACCAAATTCATATGAATGCTAACAAGAACTTATGTTTGTATACTATGAAGACTCAGGCTGGAAAAATTGTGCTTCCATGAAGTGCTGCATGTGCTAAATTACCTCTGTGATACCATTATTCTTTATATTTGGAGGGGGGCAACTTATCAGCCTGGGCATTAGAACATTTCAAGCTTCTCATACCTGCCGGCCAGCACCCAACCAGTTACTGTAGTTGAAGCACACTGCATTAGAGCACCTGAGTCTACTTATTTATTTACTTATTTACTTATTATATGTATTTTTTTTATCGAGTAGCATTTGTTAAAGGAGTGGAAATCGTATATTTCGGACTACATCGTTTTTTAAAAAATTTTATTTTATAAAGCAGCTTGCTATATTTGATTATATTTAATATTAGCACAGCAATCCCACCACCATTATAGCTTCCACCACCATATTTCAGATGTTTCCATCCTGAACTTTAACCTCTGCCCCCAGAGAAACAAAATAATTTATTTCGTATTGTTTGTTATGAAAAACCACTAAAAATGCTCCAAAAATGTTTTCTTAGAGAAAAAAATGTGAATATTATTATATTTTACCCAGGGCCCATTAAGCCCTTCTATAAGAAATCAGACGTGTTGCTGAAAGTTGAGACTTGTGTGAATATATATGTATATATCTATATATCATATTTGTTAAAAAATATTTCCCTTTAAGATTGGTTGCCTCCTACTTAATCCCCATCAAATGTGGTTGGTACTCTTGGAGTATGGGTGGTGTGAGGTATGAGTTGTCATGAGGCCACCAGTGCAACTGTGAGGTCTAGAAATACATTCATTTCTCGATGAGGGTCACCCCAGTATGTGGAGACCGGCCCTGAGCATGGCAGCGGCTGAGTTCTGGAGGTTTTGGGCTGACAGAGCTGGGTTCCTTGGGGTTGGGAGGGGTCTCACTGTCCCCCTTCGGAGCACCCTGAATGAAGCATCATGGAGTGGGGTCTGGGGCAATGTTACGGTGTGTGTCCTGTTATGCTCCATTCCGGAGAGAAGGACATTAGAGTCTGGATCATGGCCGATGATAAAATTATCTGGCACCAGCCAGAGTTTGTTATGAGCCATGGTCCTAGAGACTCAGAAACAAATCTCGGAACCTAGTGGCTTTATGGAAAAATGCATCTGGACTTTGCATTACGTTACCAGCCCTGGGTCACTCCAGTTGGAGAATGGTGCCATCTATCTGCTGGCTCCCCCCATGGCTCAATGGCTATCATTTTCCAGAGAACAATGGACAACCGGGTAAGGGCTTGACATCATATGCTATTTATAATCAGCAATAGAATATAATTTTTATGGTCATTTCTTCTCCCCATTTTTTACAAATGGCCAAAAGGCATATGAAAAATGCTCCACATTGCCAGTCATCAGGGAGATGCAAATCAAAACAACAATGAGATATCATCTCAGACCACAGAGATTGGCACACATTCAAAAGAACAAAAGCAACCAGTGCTGGCGTGGATGTGAAAAAAAAGGGACGCTCTTTCTCTGTTGGTGGGAATGCCGACTAGTCCAGCCTTTCTGGAAAACAATATGGACAGTTCTTTAAAAACTAGAAATTGAGCTAATAATTTATGACCCCGCAACACCACTTCTGGAAATATATCCCGAGGGTGCAAAAAAGCAAAGTAGAAATGACATCTGTACCTATATACTCATTGCAGCACTGTTCACACTAGCTAAAATCTGGAAACAACCCAAGTGCCACAGAACAGATGACTAGTTAAAGAAACTTTGGTACATCTACACAATGGAATATTATGCAGCTGTTAGGAGAGATGAAGTCATGAAATTTGCTTATAAATGGATAGACATGGAGAGCATCATGCTAGGTGAAATGAGTCAGAAAGAGAGGGACAAACATAGGACTACACTCATTTGTGCAGTATAGAATAACATTACATATGGCTGACACCCAAGGACAGTAGATACAAGGTCCAGGAGGATTGCCCCATAGCTGGAAGACTGCTTCATGAGAGGAGGGGAGAAGGCAGATGGAATAGAGAACGGATCACTAGGAAAATGATGACTGGAGTCGGGATGAGACATGTGTGCCGAAAGTAGATAATGGACCAAACATGATGACCTCTCAGTGTCTGTGTTGCAAGCCATAATATCCAAAAGTAGAGAGAGAGTATGGGAAATATTGTCTGCCACTGAGGCAGTGGGAGGGTGGGGGGGGTATACCGGGAAAATTGGTGGTGGGGAATGTGCACTGGAGGAAGGATGGGTGTTTGATCGTTGTGTGACTGTAACCCAAAGATGAAAGCTTGTAACTATCTCACAGTGATTCAGTAAAATAAAAAAAAATACAAATTGTCTAATGTTGCCTTTATGGCAGATCTGAGTGCTGGGGTAAAATCCAAAATAATAATGGTGGGGTCTGGTGTCAAAATATCGAATGTAATCAAAGTACAGAGAGAGTAATGTGAAAATCATCTGCCACACAGGTAGAGGGAGGGTGTGGGACGGGGGGTATACTGGGTGTTTTGGTGGTGGAAAATGTGCACTGGTGAATGGACAGGTATTTAGTCATTGTATGACAGAGACTTATACCTGAAAGCTTTGAAACTGCTCTATGGTGACTCAATAAATAAATATATTAAGTCACTGTCACTGTCATCCCGTTCCTTATCGATTTGCTCGAGCGTGCACCAGTAAAATCTCCACTGTGAGACTTGTTGTTACTGGTTTTGGCTTATCAAATACGCCACAAGTACCTTGCAAGGCTCTGCTGTGCGGAAATTTATTAAGAAAAGTACAAATAAGATCCCGGAGGCTGCACGTGTGCGGCCTTACCACAGCTGCAAGAGCATGACTCCAGAGGGCAGCTAAACTACTTTTGGTACTGGCAGCTCCTTGCAGAATGTCTCCAGATAGAACTAAGCCGAGGCCCCATTCCTGCTCAGGAGGGGAAAGGTTTTTCTCTCGCACCTTTTCCTTGCCGGGGAGGGGGCGGGTGGCGTGGTGACCGTCATGTTATGAGGACCACAGATGAGAGATACAAGCTTGCAATGATCCAATTATTCCTGGAAGAAATTTCCCTGGACTTAGTTGCTAAAATACAGAAATCCAAAACCACATGGCTGCCTTCGCTTCACAGAGACCTCATATCTCTTCACAGCAGGTCTGACTCTAGTGGGGAACTCCTAACAATAAGAGTGAGTTTTTTTGTTGAAACATTGAATGTAACCAAAGTAAAGAGGAAATAAAGTGAAAGTTATCAGTTACCCAGGCCAGGGGAGGGGCTGTGGGGGGGGGTGAGGAATGGGAGGTATACTGGGTTTTTTTTTGGTGGTTGAATATGGGCACTGGTGCGGATGGTTGTTTAAGCCTTGTATAACTGAGACGTAACAACGAAAGCATTGTAATTTTCCACATGGTGATTCAATTAAAAAAGAGAAAAGTACATATAATATAAAAAATTGTTACTAAGCAGCACCTCGGTCCTATACTGTAATGATGCTCATAGAGTTGAATTCCAGGACCCAAAGACAACAATTTTGATTGGGTCCCGAAGTTCCGGAAACCACCAGGACCAAATATCCTGGTGCTTTTGGGACTTTACGGTAGCACCCTATAAATCTCAGTGGTTAGAAACCTGTGATGTCAGGGATTGAATCGAGATTTCATATGTGCAAAAAATATGCCCTAACTAATGTCGTAAGAGTTGACCCTTATTTTGCTATTTATCATAGTATTTCAAAATCCTGACAATGTGTGCAATCAAAACTTTATGGAAAGAAAGTTAAAAAATAGATTTATGAATTTCAATTCAAAAAAGATGGTTGATGTAAAGAAGGGTCAGGATTTGTACTCTGTGGGAGAATATTTACCCTAAATACTTGAGGTCCTATGTTTGACCCTATGCTTCAAAAAAACCAAACAGAGAATAGCTGAATTGGATTATTTTTAAACTTTAACTATTCCTTACCTTAGTGATGTGCTCGGATTTTTTCTCATACTTTGTCCTATTGAAGTTCTCTTCCACTGAGTCCTCACTTCACTGAGCAAGGGTCCAAGAGTTTGACCAAGTTGCTTTGAAGTCTTAATCAGGGAATTTAGAAAGCTCTAACGTGCTAGAGCGCTTCCCCGATTTTTGTCTCTGACCATCTGGCAGGTGAGTCTCTCAATTTTTTCATTATGTCTTGTGCTATATAAGGCTTGCAAGAAAGACCTGTGTTCAAGAAGTCCTCAGTAGTAATTGGGAATTCATCACAATAAATTCCAGAGAGTGATTCTGTAATTTTTGGACTTGGATGACTGATGATAATGTCATAAATTTCTTGCAGCTGCTATTGAGACCTGGATTGAGACCCAGGCTAGTGTCTGGTAATTGGAGTAGCATTGAAAATCAGTGGGCCTGAGAAGTTGTTGAGGATTTGGGGTCTTGAGTGTCCAGTAGCAGCAATATACTCAGCAGTCCCACATCTACTAAAAGATTTGAATTTTCCAGAACCTGGCAGCAATTGTAGTAGCAAGGTCATTAATACAGTCTTGTGATTGAGGTTGCAAAGGTTTGTAAAGATTCATAGCACCACATTTTTGTGGAACTTGCCACTACCAAATTTCCAAATAATGGGTTCCCATCATCTGTTCAGAAAATCAGCCAGTGAGTCCTGGGATGGGTCCAAGAGTTTGACCTAGTAAATGCCTGTAAACGCCTGCCTATCATGTTTTAATAAGCCTGCGAGCTAGCCTGGGTTTGAGATGGCCAGTAACACGGTACTCCTTTTGTTTTCTTTTAATTGAATCATTGTAAAGTACATAGTTACAAAGATTTCACAATTAGATTGCAGTCATATAAAGTTCTAACAACTATCCCTCCACCAGGGTATATTTTCCAGCACCCATTTCCCCAGTATCCCTCCCGCCGCCACCACTCCTAGCCTGCCTCTATGGCTGACACATTACTTCTTTCTCTCTCTACTCTTGGGCATTATGGTTTTCAATACAGATACTGAGAGGCCATCATGTTTGGTCCTTTACCCACTTTCAGCACACATCTCCCATCCAGAGTGAACCCTTCCAACAACCATTGTAATAGTGGTCCCTTCTTTATCACAGCTGTCCTCTTCCCCAGCACATGAGTCAGACTTCCATTCATGGAGCAGTCCTACTGGCTCTTTTCTCTACTATTTTTCGGGAGTTCAATATCTAATGTTGACAGCCTATCATCTGTTCTGCGGCAGTCAAACAGGCCTCTGTGTGGCTTGAGAATTTGTGGAGTAATGGCCTTAGGAGAAAACTATGCTTCTGTCACACGGTACAAGCCCCAAAGGAGCTAGATGGAACACAGCAGACTATGGGAGATGCTTTACTAGCTGGCTGGGCTCTGGGAGCGCCACAGAGCGCTTTCTGGCTATTGGCATGATGCTAAAAGTCAGATGTGGTCTGGAATGGATTAGACATGTTTGGTTAGGCTTAGGCAACTCGGATATCTCAGTTCCCAGCGAGCTTAACTACTGTAATGGGAAGGTAGAGCACTCCTTGGGATCTCTTTCTAAGAAGAGAAATTTCTTAGTTGTTTCCTTATTTGTGGTACAAATAAACCTTAAGTGAGGCAAATAAAACTGTTGTAGATTGTTTTGGTAGTTAATTTATGCAATTAATAAACAGTAACAACAAGTCTCACAATGGAGACATTACTGGTGCCTGCTCGAGCAAATTGATGGACAGTGGGATGACAGTGCTACAGTGTTATTAATTATAACCCGTGTACTGTTTCTTGGGCCATTGTTTGACATATCCTAGTCATCCTTAATTGGCAGCTACTACAGTAACTCATGTTTATGTATTAAATTCAGAAAATTTATTCAGATTATGTCAGATTGTATTCTTTGACAATCATATGCATCTTTTTTGCAGCTTTCAAAAATCTATGGTCCTGTGTTCACTGTGTACTTGGGCATGAAACCCACTGTGGTTCTGCATGGATATGAAACAGTGAAGGAGGCCCTGATTGATTTTGGAGAAGAATTTTCTGCAAGAGCCAGTTTCCCACTGGCTGATAGAGCTACTAATGGAAATGGTAGGTGTGAATGCACTCATGTAGCATTACTAATGAGGATGGAGAAGATGGAAGGCAGATATCAAAAGTGTGTGCTCATTGGAGGAGCTGCCACCTCTTGATTTCTTCCTTTTTTGCTTAGGACTTCACTTATACTTTGTATTTCTTCTTCTGGTAGGAATTATTAACAGCAATGGAAAGAAATGGAAGGATATAAGGCGCTTCTCCCTCATGACCTTGAGGAATTTTGGGATGGGAAAGAGAAGCATTGAAAATCGTGTTCAAGAAGAAGCCCACTGCCTGGTGGAGGAGTTGAGAAAAACCAATGGTATAGATACAATGCCCAACTGTTACCCTGTCTAATCACATCCTTGGAAAATTTTCAGACGCAGTCAGTTTTCATTCAGGTAGTAGCTGCCAGCTGTTATGTAGTGTAGGGAAGATTTGAGGCATAAAACCAAGAGGTTTTATCTGTTTGCTGTGTTTGTGTATACCTCACATTTGTGCATCTATGTTAATATAAAAGATTGTTTCATCTGTTTCTCTCTTAAGTCTGATAGTTTTTTTTAAATAAGAAACCATGAAGAATAGGTGGTCTACCTAATACATGTATATTTTGACATTTTTCTTTAATATTTGAAACTTCTTTGAGTACATTATTCATTATTGATTTGTCAGAGAGTCTTTTTCTTCATGATCCGGTACTGTTAATTTTAGATATCTAGGACTTCATTTCTTCCATGTTAGTTTACTTTGTATAATGTTAATGTTTCCAATTTTATTATTATTAAATAATATTATTAATATTCCTATGTGTTATATGTAGTGTTTAATTTTAATTGAGTAATTTCTCTTTTTATTTTCTCTAGCAGGGTCTGTCAATTTTGATTAAGTTTTTCAAAAGAGCTCTAGTTTTGGGGCTGGAGCTATAGCACAGCAGGTAGGGCATTTGCCTTGCACGTGGCCGACCAGGGTTCAATTCCCAGCATCCCATATGGTCCCCTGCGCACCGCCCTGGGTAATTCCTGAGTGCAGAGCCAGGAGTAACCCCTGTGCATTGCCGGGTGTGACCCAAAAAGAAAAAAAAAAGAGCTCTAGTTTCATTGCTGTGTCCTATTGTTTTTTTAATCTATTTTATTTATTTCCTCTTTAATCTTTATACTATCCTTTTTTGCTTTAGGCATAATTGTCCTTTTCCTAGTTCTTTGAGAACTAAAGTTACATTGTTTATTTGTTATCTTTATTTCTCCATTTTTGGAATATAGGAAGAGCCTCCCAAAATGGAGCTTGGAGGTGGGGCACTCGTAGGGATTTTAAATCAACTATATTGAAGGGTTCAGAGCAAGGGCCTGAGGATATGGTGGTGTTCATACCATTGTGGCTAGGGACCATCAGGTCAACCCTGGAGGTGATTTGGGGCTTCAGAGATATATCTGATGATGCTAGGGCATTGGGCATGTACAATGCCAGAAATTGGACCTATTGGACTAGGTCCAATGCATGTGTACCACATCTTTTGCCCCATCTTTAGTTTATTATTGGCATAGCTTTTTTATCACTTATAAATTTTACTCTTAGAATTTGTTTTGCTGTAAGACATTAGTGATTTGTTTGTTTATGCTTATCAAATATTTAATTGTTTAGGGAACTTGTATGTAAGATGTTGCTCTTAAGTTTCTAGTGATGATCTTTTTCTTGCTACAACAAGCGTATGTCTGTATTTTCATTGTTTAATTTTATTAAAAATTTTTTTGTTATTCTTCTGTAGCATCACCATGTGATCCTACTTTTATCCTGGGTTGTGCTCCCTGCAATGTGATCTGCTCCATTATATTTCAGCATCGTTTTGATTATAGAGATCCAGATTTTCTAAGTCTAATGGAAAAATTTAACGAAAATTTCAGGATTCTGAATTCTTTATGGTTGCAAGTGAGTGTAAATTCCTTTCCTTTTTTTTTAAAGTTTTATTTGCTCTCCATGCTTTATACTACTGTTTTCTACGCATTGTTCACTTGAAGATGATATTCTTAAGTGTATATTGTTCCAACATATGGACACTGTACCATGCATGGCACTTTTGTTCATGCATACAATATTCCAGTACCATCCCTTCCACCAGAATGTCATCTTCCCCTTGTCCCACCCCAAATGTCCTTGAGTAGCCCCATACTCACCCTTACCCTTCACCCCTTGGTGGAATCAGTTCTAGAGACCAACTTTCTGGTTCTGTTGCCTTTGATCCTTTGCTATTACCTTCTATACATCTATATAACCCATATGTGGAAAAAGAGAATTCTGTAGGATTGTGGGGGTTTTGTGTGTGTGTGTGTGTGTGTGTGTTTGTGTGTGTGTGAAGCAAGGTAGTTTTTATTGAAACTTTTTTAGAAATATGTGAAAGGAGAGAGAGAGGGAGTAGTACATGTTCAATAGAGAACATAGGCTTTTCCAGAGTGTAGATAAGAAAACAAAGAAGCATAGAAATAATCAAGATACATGTTCAAGGGAGAACATGGGCTTGAAGAACAAGCTGAATGTTTTTCCTATTTAATCATAATGTTTGCTGTTTTCTCCAAGTCCAAACATCTAGTTCACCAAACTATGAAGTAAATATATGAACCACAAGTTCTACTCAGTGCTTAGCTTCATAGAATGCTCTTTAAATATAGACAGAAAAATTCTGTACAGAATAAGAAACAGAAATTCACGATAATTAAGCCTTTTAAGTGTTCTTTTTTCCTACAAAAGCCCAAAGTCCAGCTTTCACAAAATAATTTTGTATTTTCCTAAAAAATGTGCACACCATTAAAGGACATCCACACTTCCTTTATCCACAGATAACATAATATAATCAACATTTATCAACATCATTATATTAGTTGTTAGAAATAAATTAGGGACAGAATATCTTTTTTAAGAAAAGAGAATTTTAGGGTTCACACATGATGTCAAATAACACTGATTAAAGTGAGAATCTTTGATTCTTTTCTTTATTTTTTTGCTTTTGAGTGAAATCCAGTGATGCTCAGGGTTTACTCCTGATTCTGGACTTAGGAATTACTTCTGGCAGTGCTCTGGGGACTTGGGATGGAGATCTAGCCCAATCAGCCACAGGCAAGGCAAATGCCCTATGTGCTTACTATTGCTCTTGCCCTTTTTAATGATCTCTTTTTCATATTCTAATGATCAAGGCAATTATTTATTAATTTATTAATTTATTTGTTTGTTTGCTTTTTTGGGTCCACCCAGTGATGCTCAGAGGTTATTCCTGGCCTTCCCTAAGAAATAACTCCTGGCTTGGGGGACCATATGGGATTCCAGGGATTGAACCTGGGTCAGTTGGGTGCAAGGCAAAAGCCTTACCTTTTGTAAGTGGTAGTGGTGTACTACCACTCTGACGCCCTCCAGGCAATATTTTTGAGTGATAAAGTAATAGGGTTTATGATTTCCCAACCATAAACAAATATCAAGTATTACCCTGTAACTAGATAAGATGTTCTGCCTTTTGTTTAAACCATGTGATATGACCAGAGAATTTAATTTAGCTACTCTACTCATAGTTACTGTGAAGATAAAGTTGAAAGGTGCTGCATAGTATATTCAGAATTTTCCCACCTCCAAAATACTGATTCTGTTTGAGGCTATGAGACAGGATTTAAAAAAAGCAGTACAAAACTGTAGCTATATCAGGATGCTCATCCTACCTTCACCTCTATTACCCACGTGATGGGAATCTTAGTGTTTGTGTCATCCAGAATTTCAATACTATAGGGAACTGTAGTAAACAATAAAATAATTAATGCAAGATGCTTTATATTATAAACATGATGTATGAATATAGAAAATAATTGTGATCTTGATCTGCTTGTCAGAATTTTCTCCATCAAACACATCTATCAGTGTATAAATTATGAATGAGTGAAACAAAATTTCCCTTTAAGACAGAGAACACTTTTAACATTTTTGGCCAAGGTTTATCATGTGGTGTATGTCTTCATTAATCATTTTCTTTTCATTGGACTGTAGAGACAGCTAGGGATTAAAGCACTTGCTTTGCACATAGCTGGCTCTATTTGTTCCACAGCTTTGACAGGAGTAATCCCTGAGCATAGAACCAGGAGTAAGCACTGACCAGCACCAGGGGAGTGCAACCCCATGAAATACTCAAGTTTCAAAACTTTAATAAATCATTGTTTTCTCTTTTAGATTTGTAATGCTTTACCTATTCTCATGGACTATTTCCCTGGAAGTCATAACAAAGTATTCAAAAATATTAATTTTTTTAAAAATTATGTTCTTGAGAAAACAAAAGAACATCAAGCATCTCTGGACACTAATAATCCTCGGGACTTTATTGACTGTTTCCTCATCAAAATGCAAGAGGTAAAATGTGACTGGTAGTTTAGTTATTTGGTTTATTAAGAGTGTTGTACTTAAAACAACGAGTGCTATATTTACGAGGAAGCATTCTGTGTAAGGCAACTAATGTTGACAAGATCTTTTGCTATTTATTGCATAAATTAATATAAACAAAATATTACAGAAGAAGTAAAATTATATTGTTAAGATAAGTGGAATGTATAAGTTGTTTAGGCACTTATAGTGGTGGAGATGTTGGGAGGAGAGAATTACACTTTAGAATAAAGTAGAATCAAAGGATTACAAATAAGTTACAAAATGCAAAATATCATTCCATAATTGAAGGTGGATTCTGATCGTGGCACACTTAATATTGAAGACTAAACCAAAACTTCAATTTTTCTGAGTTTTCTGTATGTCTTATAACTGGAAATAAACTTTAATATGTTGTTGGTGTAAACAGTTGAGGGAGTTTCAAATAACCAGTTGTCTGAATGGAGGAATAGAAGTGAAGTGAGAACTGGAAATAAAATTTAATATGTTGTTGGTGTAAACTAGTTTAGGGAGTTTCAAATAACCAAATTGTATGAATGGAGGAATAGAAGTGAGTTTTGGGAGTGAATTGGTGGATGGAAGAGAGAAACCTCTACTGGTATAAAGTGGTATAAAATGATATAAACGCAAAATTTGGTATTGATATCTGTAAGTATGAGTTTTGCTACTTGAACTGAAAAAGACAATTCTTCTAGCATGAATTTGTATTGCATCAGGTTAAAAATCAGTTGACCGAAAATGTAGTCATCGTTACTTGCTTGTAGGAAGTTTTTTAATTGAGAATCATGAGTATCCGACTTTCTCATTTTTTCATTTTCAGCCAGGATAAAAGGGTAGGCTTGGGCGATACCAGGCTGTACTCAGGGCTTACCCCTGGCCCTTCACTCAGGGATCACTCCTGGCGGGACTCAGGGAACCAAATGTGGTGTTGGGGATGGAACCTGGATCAGCCTCTGCAAAAAAAACAACCTACCTATTGTACTCTTGCTTTGGCCCAGCTTTGTCATTATAAAGTTTGTTTTGCTTTTTCTGGGTCCCTCAACTTTCAACATAATTTTAGGATAACCTTTTCAATTTATGCAGAGAAGCCTGCAAACTTTTGATATGTTGACTTAATTTTTTAACAGAATGAATTCTTTTGGATTTACGAGTTCTGGAAAAATCATAAATCAAATAATTATATCAAATTATCCCTAGGAAAAGCACGATAAAGACTTGGAGTTTACTTTAGAAAATCTGACTATCACAGCCAGTGATCTGTTTGCAGCTGGGACAGAGACAACAAGCACTACACTGAGATACGCTCTTCTCCTCCTGCTGAAGCACCCTGAGGTCATGGGTATGAGCAATATAATAGATGGATGGAGTGCAGGATTATCTTACAAGGTTTAGATGTGCTTTCCATCTTGCTTCTTAGAAAGCATCAGTAAATAATATCTGTATGATCAAATTAATGAAAGTATCATGATGAGAGGGCTGTAGTGATAGCACAGTGGGTAGGGCACTTGCCTTGCACGTCCCAGATTCAATTCCTCTGCCCCTCTCGGAGAGCCTGGCAAGCTACCAAGAGTATGCTGCCCGCACGGCAGAGCCTGGAGAGTTACACATGGCATATTCGATATGCCAAAAACAGTAACAAGTCTCACAATGGAGACCTTACTGGTGCCCACTCAAGCAAATCGATGAACAACAGACCACCCTTTCTACATCATGATGGGAAATCTTTTTATAATACAAGAAGATGCAGTGCTAAGAAAGGTGAAGATACTACTTACTACTGGCAATATCAAAAGTAATAAATGATGATCTGGATTTCAAGGGGGGTTATTTGTGTCAGCCATAACCAGCATCAATTAACTGGGACAGCATACTAGATTTCTATGAAAAGTTCTCTTTGAATAGAAGGTAGTTTATTTACAGATCCAGGGCTCTGTAAATAATATATACAATTCTGAAAGTATATTGTTCTCAAGTCATAGTAAGAAAGTGGGAAGTTTTCTTAAAACTAAGTGGGAATTTCAAAAACTAGTGCTTTTTGGAGAAAATACACACATTAAGGGATATGTTTTAAAAAAGTCAAATTCAGGAACAAAAGATAGTACAGCAGTTAGGGAGCATGATTAGTATGCACTAGACTGGGTTTGCTGGGGTTGATTCCAGGAACCACATGGTGCCCTGAGCATCGTTCAGTGTAACTCTGAAAGCCCCGGAGCACCACCTGGTGGCTTTGGTGTCCTTTCTCACTTTAAAGTCATAAATCGCATCATAGGAAGTCATGGGGTCAGAGAACTTTTGAAGGGGAATGAAAGTGTCAGTAAGTCAGACCTAGAAAAGAACACATCAAAATTTGGGTATATACTGAGGGGAGATGTTAGGGAAGACAGAGACCTGAGAAATCACCTCAGATTTTTCTTAAGTTCACTGTATCTCTGTATCACTGTCATCCTATTGTTCACCAATTTACTCGAACAGGCTCCTGTAACGTCTCTGTCTCCATTCGTCCCAGCCCTGAGATTTTAGCAGCCTGTCCTTACTCATCTTTCCAAACAATAGGAGGCTTCTTTCAGGGTCAGGGGAATGATACCTGTTATTGTTACTGTTTTCGGCATATCGAATACGCCACTGGGAGCATGCCAGGCTCTGCCGCGTGGGCGGGAAACTCTTGGTAGCTTGCCGGGCTCTCCGAGACGCATATATATTTATTTCCCTCTATAATGATGTGTCGCTGCTACTATTCCAGGAATTTGTTTCAGACTTGTCCGAGCATGTGGAAAGCGGCTTGGAGTAGTGGCGCTACCTTATAGAAAATAATAAAAAAAAAATTAAATTAATTGAAAACAAACAAAAACAATTGGAAACTATGTGTTTAGTATTAGAAAGTGAAAAAAAATTGGGGGATTGGGTTGGACCACATTTGCTCGGTGCTCAGGGGACCATATAGGGTGCTGGGGATTAAACATGGGTCTACTGCATACAAGGCAAGTACCCTACTTGCGGTACTATTGCTTCAGCCAGAAAGCAAACAAAATTTTATCGTAACAACTGAATTGTCTGTTTGATATACATTTAACTACTTTGAGTTTTATTTTATTTATTTATTTTTTTAGGTATACAAGATTGTATTAGGGAGAGTCACCCCAGAAAAACAAAGTACACAGTCTTCTACAGTGTACATGGAATATTCTTTAGACAGATCATAAGCTGAGACATAAATCAAGTATCCATAGAAGCAATTGTAGACATTATGTTAGTTTGTTTTCATATATCAATGTTTTGAAAGTAAGAATAAACCACACACACACATACACTCACAAATCTGTAAAAGAGACATATGTGCAGCTTTTGGTGAGTGTGACCCAGAACCCAACATGCACCAAAAGAGCAAATCTGGAACTCTGGTGTGAGCAACCCCACCCCAACCCTGACGCCATATCTGTGCACCCCTGAGGAAGCATGTGTCCATACCAGCTCAGCCAAACCCAACTTCCAAGGGTAGCAAGTGCCCCTGGAGAACAATTAAAATCATAACCAGTTGTGAGAGAAGTCTTGGAATCGGATCAGCAGATGTGCCATGTCTCTGAAACTGAGTATTAGGAACAATGCAAAAACAAAACTCATCCATGTGAGCAGACAGTAACGAAAGACCCAGAAGACCCTCATTACAACAGACATTTTCAGTCTGCTTAAATACTGAGAAAAAAAATACTGCTAATACAACATTATCTAATAATTGCATCTGAAGAGTATCAAAAACTTGAAGGGATACTAAAGTGTGTGTCTACTAAAGTGTTTTAGTAAAGGGATACTAAAGTGGTGAAATAAGTAATTGAAATAGAAGTAGAGGATTTACAGAATACAGTAGCAAGTGTCAGCAACAGAATGTATACAGCCAGGGCACAGACAACTTTGAGTTTTAGAGAAATGATTAAGTACTAACCTTCAACTTAACTGATATGCTCCATCAAAGACCATTTTTCTCTATTTAATAAAGTAATTTTATCCTCTAATTTCTGTATTAGCAAGGAGGGCTCTATAGAAAAATTATTGTTGTGGGTTTGAAACTATATGTTCCTATTTGGAAATAATTAAAAAATGAGATTGTATAAAGTTAGAATTGAATTGGAAGACATGATTAGGTACAAGTAAGTACTCAAAGTGATTATGGTTATATTGCTGGGTTGCATTGTTTGTTAATCAGAATGACATTGAAATAAAGATTCTGATAGTACTTTTGGTGTAAACATATTGGAGATGTAGAATCTGGAAATAGGAGTTGAGGATGGAGGTGACCTCTAGACCAGCCAATCTGGTAGATAAGAGATATAAATAGTAAAAAAATGAAAACTCAACACCTACAGATAGTTACTTTATAATTTAGTTTTCAACCATTTTTTATTTTGATTAAAACAATGTTTAATTTCTCTTTGTGTGATTAATGACTTGAATTTTCTGATTGAATTTTCTGATGTAATTCTGTTCTATATAAAGCATTCCTGCATTTTCATTTGTATTGTCATGTATTATAATAATAGGTATAGACTATATTTTTGGCTTATAGGTAATGATATTTATCTGTATAATAGAATTATTTATGTCTAAGTGCATTTCGTGACACAAAAATGATAATGTGATAACTTCACAAGCCTATTTCATGCATCCTTGAAGTGGCATTCAAATGTGGCTTGAGTTTTTCTTTTTCTCTGAGTCATGGTTTGTGTCTTACAGCTAAAGCCCAGGAAGAGATTGAGCGTGTGATTGGCAGACACCGGAGCCCCTGCATGCAGGACAGGAGCAACATGCCCTACATGGATGCCTTGGTGCACGAGGTCCAGAGATTCATTGACCTCCTCCCTCTCAACCTTCCCCATGCTGTGACCCGGGATATTAAATTCAGAAATTACATCATTCCCAAGGTAAGATTTATTTTTCTTATACTGATCTCTGCTTACCAGTTTTCCTTTTCACATTATATATATCCAATTCTTAATGAACACAGAGAGATTTGCAAAAATTAAAAACATATCTGGTGCCTACCTGTATGTCTTCCTTAGAATGACATCTATTCAATCTTCTGCTAATATTAATTTTAATCTTATATTTTAGGTAGTTTTTATAGAATGAAACTGTTTACAAAGATGTAAGAGGAGTGAAAGAGGGAAATGTTTTCAAGAATGAACAGAGGCTTCACCAGAGTAGAAATAAACAAGTAAAGAAACGTAGAGACAATCAAAAGAGAAACGTGTTCAGGAGAAAACACAGGCTTGAAGATCAAGTCTTGTACTCATTTTTAAATTGAGTTGTTTTGACGTTTTGTTGTTGTTATTTGTTCTCGGTTTTTAGGTCCCATGTGGCTCTGCTCAGGGTTATTCTTGATTCTGTGCTCAGGATCACTCCTGGAAAGATTTGGGGATCCATTACGAGGTGTGGGGGATCTAACCAGGTGGGGTGCATTCAAGGCAAAAGCCTTCCCAACTGTGCTCTCTGGCCTCTGTTTTTTTTTGTTGCTTTTGATGAGTTGTAAGCTTTTCATATCTTTTGAATAATTGTCCCTTGTCCTATATATGGTGTCCAGATATCTTCTTCCAGTCAGTAAGCTGCTTTTTTTTGTGTGTGTGTGTGTGTGTATGTGTTTGTGGTTTCCTTGACTGTCCTAAGGATTTTAATTTAACTAATTTATTTTGAATTTTGTTTCTTATGTCATTGAATTGAGTCCCAAAGACATCTCTGATGTGATGTGCACTGTCTATCTGATGTTGGAGTTTATTGTCAAAGCTTTTCACAACATAATTTGTGGTTTTAAGTCTTACAGCCAAGTCTTTAATACATTTTGAGCTATTTTTTATACATGGCATAAAAATTTAGTTTTAAGTTTTATAAATAATTTTTGATCAGTAAAAAGGGGTTATTGAATTTTTTGTTGTTGTTTTCCTGAATTCTTCATAAATCTTGGATATCAGCTCTTTACCAGATGGAAGGTGTGCAATTATATTCTGCCATTCATTAGGGTGCCTCATCATTTATCATTGTTCCTTTCACTTAGGAAAAGGTTTGTAGTTTGATGTAATCATGTTTGTTAGTTTTACTTTTGTTTTCTGCCATTTGCAATTGAGTAAACAATGACACCATAAGCCAATATTCCCACTCCTGTTTTTCTTCTATCTGTTTTGTGTTCCTAGTCTTATATACTATACCATAATCTATTTTGAATTATTTTTTATTTATGGTGCTAAGCAGTGGACTACTTTGATTCTTTTGAATCTCAGTATCCAGTTTTCCTAACATTTATTGAAGAGGAACCCTTTGCTGTTTAATATTGTCTCGTACATTTCTTCCAGCTCCACAAACACTTTATGACTCAGATTAGTTGTGTTTTGTTCCAGGGCACAACTATAATTACATCACTGACTTCTGTGTTGCATGATGAAAGAGAATTCCCGAATGCAAAGATGTTTGACCCCGGCCACTTTCTGGATGAGAGTGGAAAATTTAAGAAAAGTGACTACTTCATGGCTTTTTCAGCAGGTATTAAAATTTATTTCCTTGGTACATCAGCAGTCAATTGACAATGGATTTACTGACAATGCACAGTGCTCACTCTAGGGCTAGTAGAATAGTTCTTTGTTCATGATCAAGAACACAATCTTATAGTCTTAGCAGTTTTCCCTCTTTCTGACACACCTTCATTACTAGGTCAGATCACTGATATTTTGGAAAATTCATTCATTTCTTCCAAACTCAGAAAGAATTTTTTAAAAAGACAAAATATAAGAAAATTGCACTTTATAAAATGGAACGGTGTGAGATAAAACTTGAAATATCATGATATATTGGAGATTATTTAGCATGAGTTCTGTTAAAGTATGAAAAAGAGTCAGAGATAATGGACATATAATCTAATATCAAATTAGAAACAGCAAACACTATATAATATCAAATTAGAAACAGATAACACAGCTAATGTATTTGTTTCAAGGAAAGTATTAATGGAACCCTTATATACGAAAGCAGGAGTTATACTGTAATACTACTTTTCAAAGTTCTTCCTTTGTGTTCATCTCAATAACCGTTGAAAGAACACCTTTAAAATAAGACGCTAGGCAATGTATGGTGTGTGTGTGTGTGTGTGTGTGTGTGTGTGTGTATCACACTTTTCATTCATTTGTCAAAGCATCATACTTTTTTATTCACCCATTTAACCACTCTTTAAATAATTATTGCATATTCTCCAACTGACAGCCAGAAACAGGGTTCGAGGACTATATTTTCTTTGTATTTGCTTCTTTCAGGTAAACGCTCATGTGCAGGAGAAAGCCTGGCCCGCATGGAACTGTTCTTATTCCTGACCACCATTTTACAGAAATTCAACTTGAAATCTGTAGTTGATCCCAAGGACCTTGATACTACCCCTGTTTCCAGCGGATTCACTTCTGTGCCCCCTTCTTACAAGCTCTGCTTTGTTCCTGTGTTAGAAGAATAGATCACCTACTTTTGTTATGATTTTGTCTGAAAATTCCTCCATATAGGGCTTTGTTTACCTCCTTCCCTCTTTATCCATTTCCTGAGATGCTATCTCTGATCTCTCCTCCCCTCATATCTCCATTGTCTTCAGATTCAAAAAGATCCAGTGTTCATTAAAGATGGACTTTCAGAGTTTCACTTCAAAACCATGTTATTTCTTCATCGTCTGTAACATTTATATGCTCATCACTGTCATCTCTGTCATCCCATTGCTCATCAATTTGCTCGAGCAGGCACCAGTGATGTCTCCATTGTGAGACTTGTTGTTACTGGTTTTGGCATATCTAATATACCACAGGTGGTTTGAGAGGCCCTCCCATGTGGGTGAGATACTCTCGGTAGCTTGCAGGACTCTCAGAGAGGTATGGAGGAATCGAACCCCTGGTTGGCCTCATCCAAGGCAAATGCCCTACCTGCTGTGCTATCACTCCAACCCTTATGCACATGCTTTCTAAAATTGAATCATAACATCAATATGCTCATACTTCCAAAAATTGAAAGTCAGCTCTATAAAATTGAGCAAGGGGTTAGTGTATGCCAATATACAGCAAATTTTTCTTATAATGTTCTAAATTTTAAAAATAAAATTTTATGAGCCAATTTTCAAACTTCCTTTTCTCTCTCCACAATGCAGGCAAGAATCATAGGAATTAATCCAAAGGGTTTGGGATTATGTTTGTCCTCATAATGACAGTCACAGAGAAGGACAAAGAGGATTAGTGTAGATGAGCTCTAGTGACTACATGCCTACTGGAATTTTTTCATGTATCATCTTGGAAATAAAAGAAATTATGCACTGGAGAATTTTCATCCTGTTGGGAAAATATTGACAACAGTGTTCTAAAAGTGTTTATTTAGAGTTCTAGAAACACAAAACTAATTGATTGTTATAATCCAGAGTACTGGTTGCTTCTGAGGATTGTTTAGAAACAGGAATGAATGTGAGTTTTAGTAGAATAGGACTGTTGTCTACCAGAGAAATGAAATTTATCAAACCTGACTAAAGTGTATATTCAGCTTTTATCAGAAGACCTGGGAAACACCCATTAAGTGTAACCATTGGGGATAATTCTAAAACAAAACCATTTCAAATTCTTGAAAATTAGTCTTTTCTAATACCCATCCTAATGTAAATTATCCAAGACTTTATCTACACTTGTGTTTTCAAAGCATAGTTGAACTTTGTACTTTTTAATTAAAATTGCAAATTAAACTTGATAAAAAATATTTATAGGTTCTGGGGAGTTTGGACATATGTCTAGAATGTGTAAGGCTGTGAATCTGATACCTACCGCATGTCTCCTGGGTAGCCCTATAGCCCTGATGGTCCTCAAACATTGCTGGGTGTGACCCTGGTGGCTTCTGAGCACTGCTGGGGTTCCTGGTGATCCTGACTTCTCCTGGGCCCAAGAACTGCAATGAACTGTCACACTTATACTACCTATAGGCATCACTTGGAGTGGTCCATAATAAAATTACTTCTGCTAAAAATATATATAGAAAATTATAAACTATTGATATGGCATATGCAGAAATTCTCTGGTGAAAAAGAGTTAAAAAACATTTCTTTTAAAATTTCTCTCATTCTTTTCTTTGTGTTTTTTTCTTTTCTTGTTTATTGGACTACATCTGGCAGTGTTCAAGGTTTACTCCTGACTCTGTGCTCAGGGATCACTCCTAGTAGATTCGGAGGTCCATATGATGTGCCAGGGATTGAACTCAGGTCAGCTGTGTACAAGGCAACTTCCCTATCTTCTGTACTATTGATCCAGTCCTCTGTTTTTCAACTAAACTCTTTCATACATTTTTGTAGTTTGGAGGCTTACACTGAAAGTATCAGGGATTATTCCTGGCTCTGTTCTTAGGGATCACTCCTGGTAAGATTTGGGGTATATCCAGGAATGACTGCATGCAAAGCAAGTATCTTAGCCCCTGCACTATCACTCAGGCCCTAAAGTTTCTCTGCTATATGATGCTTTGACATTCTGAGAGTCTTACAGAGAAACTTCTACTCAAGTATAAATTCTATGATTTCAAGATCACAATTTTTCAGGCATATGTTATACACATATCTGCTACCAAAGTATCAATGAGCTTTCCTATAGACCACTGGATCTTCTCTATATTTTCCTACCATCCTGAACCCTTCTCATTATTTTATTTCTGGAGTCAGAATTCAGAGACTTGTTTTGTTCTTTGTAGTGTATATATTTCATGTGAATGAAATTATCCACAGTTGCCTTTCCCTTATTTCACTTAATTTATTGACCTCCAGTTTTAACTATATTATTGAATAAGGCACAATTTTATCTTTTTTTTTATGGTGGTATAGTATCGCATTAAGTGTATTTACTACAACCTGTTGTGAAGAATCTGTCAATAAGTATTAAGGTTGTTTTCATATATTTGGCTATTAGAAATGATATTGCTGTGGACACTAGAGTGCAAATTCTAATTTGTATTTTCTTTTTGTTGTGGAAATTCCCATCATGAGCCAGAAAAAACTAAGCAGTGAGCTTTGAGGAGTGGGAGAGCACTATTTATTTCACTGGTAGGGCCCAATTGAGCTTGTATGTGTGTTGGGGGGGTTCTTGGGTTGGGGGCGGGCAGCTACCCCTATGGAGTCAATTTGTCTGTGTGTGTGTGTGTAACACCGGAATATTAGAGCCAGGCTGAAATCAGAAGTAAAACAAATTCTTAGGCCTTGTCAGGGTCCTGGCCAGTAGACCCAGGCAAACTGGAGTATGATCCCCCAAGCCATCAGACTTACTCCCTATGGGAGAGGGAGTGGGAGGGGGAGAAGCCTCTGCCCAGGCCCTCTGCGAACCTCGGCCACCCACCTCCACTACTGAGAAAGAACCACACAGAGGGCAAAGAGTTGAAGGTCAAAAAAACTCTCATTTTATTAACTGTCACACATTGATATTTATATAAAAATTTTAGCCTGTTAATCCATTTTGATCTGACTTTTGTGCATGGTGTCAGGTCAAGGTCTACACCCATTTTTTTGCATGTGGTTGTCCAGTTGTGCCAGCACCATTTGTTAAAGAGGCTTTCCTTGCTCCACTTCACATCTCTTGCTCCCTTATCAAAGATTAGATGATCATACATTTGGGGTTGTGTGTAGGGATATTCCACCCTGTTCCATTGGTCTACGGCTCTGCCTTTGTTCCAGTACCATGCTGTTTTAATTGTTACTGCTTTGTAGTAAAGATTGAGGTTGGGGAGGGTGATGCCTCCAATCGTCTTTTTCCCAAGAATTGTTTTAGCTATCCTTGGATGTTTGTTATTCCATATGAATTTTAAGATTGCTTGATCCATTTCTTTGAAGAATGTCATGGGTATACTTATAGGGATCGCGTTGAATTTGTATAATGCTTTGGGGAGTTTTGCCATTTTGACAACATTGATTCTCCCTATCCACGAGCAGGGTATATGCTTCCATTTCCTCATGTCCTCTTTGATTTCATGGAGTAGCGTTTTATAGTTTTCTTTGTAGAGGTCTTTTACTTCCTTGGTTAAGCTGATTCCGAGGTACTTGATTTTCTGGGGCACGATTGTGAATGGGATTGCTTTTTTTATGTCCCTTTCCTCTGCCTCATTGTTTTCATATATGAAGGCCATGGATTTTTGGGTACTGATTTTTTAGCCTGCAACTTTACTGTATAAGTCTATTGTTTCTAAGAGTTTCTTAGTAGAGGTTTTAGGCTTCTCTAGATATAGTATCATATCGTCTGCAAATAGTGAGAGTTTGATTTCTTCCTTTCCTATCTGGATGCCCTTAATCTCTTTTTCTTGTCTAATAGCTATCGCAAGTACTTCCAGTACTATATTGAAGTGGAGTGGTGAGAGTGGGCATCCTTGTCTTGTGCCTGATCTCAGAGGAAAGGCCCTTAGTTTTTCCCCGTTGAGGATAATGCTTGCCGTAGGCTTGTGATAGATGGCTTCGACTATCTTGAGGAAAGTTCCTCCAAACCCCATTTTGGCGAGGGTTTTCATCATGAAAGGATGTTGGATCTTGTCAAATGCTTTCTCTGCATCTATTGATATGATCATATGGTTTTTATCTTTGCTTTTATTGATATGGTGGATTATGTTGATTGATTTCCGAATGTTAAAACATCCTTGCATCCCCGGGATGAATCCCACTTGGTCGTGATGTATGATCTTTTTGATGAGTTGTTGGATCCTATTTGCCAGTATTTTGTTGAGGATCTTCGCATCGGTGTTCAGCAACATTAGACCACAAACCAACCATAAGGTACATTGAAGACAAGGTCGGCAAAACCCTCCACGATATTGAAGATAAAGTTATCTTCAAAGGTGACACATAACTAAGCAATCTAGTAAAAACAGAGATCAACAAATGGGACTACATTAAACTAAAAAGCTTCTGCACCACAAAAGATACAGTGACCAGAATCCAAAGACTATCCACAGAATGGGAAAGGATATTTACACAATACCCATCAGATAAGGGGTTGATATCAATGGTATATAAAGCACTGATTGAACTCTACAAGAAGAAAACATCCAACCCCATCAAAAAATGGGGTGAAGAAATGAACAGAAACTTTACCAAAGAAGAAATACGAATGGCCGAAAGGCACATGAAAAAGTGCTCTACATCACTAATCATCAGAGAGATGCAGATCAAAACAACCACAAGATACCACCTCACACCACAGAGACTAGCGCACATCCAAAAGAACAAAAGAAACCGCTGTTGGAGAGGATGTGGGGAGAAAGGGACCCTTCTACACTGCTGGTGGGAATGCCGACTGGTTCAGCCCTTCTGGAAAACAATATTGACGATTCTCAAAAAATTAGAAATTGAGCTCCCATTTGACCCAGCAATACCACTGCTGGGAATATATCCCAGAGAGGCAAAAAAGTGTAATCGAAATGGCATCTGCACATGTATGTTCATCGCAGCACTGTTTACAATAGCCAGAATCTGGAAAAAACCCGAATGCCCTAGAACATATGACTGGTTGAGGAAACTTTGGTACATCTATACAATTGAATACTATGCAGCTGTTAGAAAAAAGGAGGTCACAAATTTTTTATTTAAGTGGATCGGCATGGAAAGTTTCATGCTGAGTGAAATGAGTCAGAAAGAGAGAGACAGACATAGAAAGATTGCACTCATCTATGACATATAGAATAACAGAGTGGGAGACTAACACCCAAGAATTGTAGAAACAACTACCAGGAGGTTGACTCCATGGCTAGGAGGCTGGCCTCACATTCTGAGGAAAGGGCAACTCAGAGAAGGGATCACCAACTATAATGTAGTCGGAGGCCATGTGGGAGAAGGGAGTTGTGGGCTGAATGAAGGCTAGAGACTGAGCACAGTGGCCACTCAACACCTTTATTGCAAACCACAACAGCTAATTAGAGGGAGAGAACAGAAGGGAATGCCTTGCCACAGTGGCAGGGTGGGGTGGGGGGAGATGGGATTGGGGAGGATGGGAGGGATGCTGGGTTTACTGGTGGTGGAGTATGGGCACTGGTGAAGGGATGGGTTCCCGAACTTTGTATGGGGGAAGCATAAGCACAGATGTGTATAAACCCGTAACTGTACCCTCAGGGTGATTCATTAATTAAAAATAAATAAATTTATTATTAAAAAAATAAAAAAAATAAAAAAAATCGAACTGCAGTCAGGAAATGTAGAAGAATATGTACATGCTCTTCCTATGAGAAAAGCATTTTAAGTACAAAGTAAAATGAATACAACAGAAATTAAAATGCGAAAAAAAATTTTAGCCTGTTAGCTTTCCTTCCAAAATTCCTCTACAAAAATTCCTCTTGTTTTTTATTCAACAAAAAATTGAGGACTGGATATTTTTACCTCATGAACAACAACAAAATGAAAAACTGGAAATTTGCTTACACAAAATAGGAAGAATACTTAAAGATGCTGCCATTTACACCAATTAATTAATCAAGATGCAAATAAAATCGTCTTTTACACATGAAGGAAGCACTCCAATGAATTTGGGATGGCAATTAGAACTTTCTGACTTCATTAGGGCTGATAGATAATGAAAACACTTCTCTAACTTGTTTCAATTCTTAAAAGTAATGAATTGGAATTTAAGAGGGGCCTATTGGGGATCCACTATGAAGATGTGGCAAACACTTCATTCCTCAACGCAGAAAGTGGAACTGGTGGCAGTGATTCAGTGGTTTAGGGAAGAAGAAAATGGGAAACAGAATAAATAGGAAGATGCAAATATTTGATGGAGAAGATATGCCTATATATTTTTTTTTATAGTTTATTTTTAATTAGTGAGTCAACGTGAGGGTACAGTTACAGATTTATACATTTTTGTGCTCATGTTTCTCCCTTACAGAGTTTGATAACCCATCCCTTCACCAGTGCCCATTCTCCACCCCCAGTAAACATCCCACCCCCCCTTCCCAGTCCCGTCTCCCCCCACCCCACCCTGCCACTATGGCAGGGAATTCCCTTTTGTTCTCTCTCTCTGGTTAGGTGTTGTGGTTTGCAATAAAGGTGTTGAGTGGCCATTGCGTTCAGTCTCTAGTCTATATTTGGCCCGCATCATCTTTCCCCCACATGACCAACAACCACATTTTACTTGCTGTTCCCTTCTCTGAGTTGCCCAGAGTGAGAGAACAGCCTCCAAGCCATGGTGACAACCTCCTGGTACTTATTTCTACTATTCTTGGGTGTTCGTCTTATAGTCTATTATTCTATATTCCACAGATGAGTGCAATCTTTCTATGTCTGTCTCTCTCTTTCTGACTCATTTCACTTAGCATGATACTTTCCATGTAGATCCACTTATATGCAAACGTCATGACCTCATTTTTTCTAACAGCTGCATAGTATTCCATTGTATATATGTACCAGAGTTTCTTCAACCAGTCATCTGTTCTAGGGCACTCGGGTTTTTTCCAGATTCTGGATATGCCTATATTTTTACAAGAAAAGATACCCAACCTTTTCTTCAAAAGATCCAAGACAGTGATCCATCAGGCATTACTGCACAACTGGGGACTAATAAAGAAGTTTACCCAGGAGGCAGAGAGAAGTTGTTTTCTTTTCTTTTTTTAATTGAATCACTGTGCGTTATAGTTACAAACCTGTTCATGATCAGTTTCAGTCATAGAATGCTCCATCACCCTTCCCTCACCAGTGTTCATTTCCCACCAACAATGTGCCCAGTATCCCTCCTGCCACACCTAAGGACGGACTCTGGCAGGCACTTTCTCTCTCTCTTTCTCTCTCTCTCTCTTTCTCTCTCTCTAATCTTTTGGACATTATAGTTTGAAATACAGATACTAAGATGTTATCATGTTTGTCAGTCCTTGTCTAGAGTGATCATTTCCAACTCTCATTGTCATAATGGTCCCTTCTCTATCTCAACTGCCTTCCCCTCGACATTTGGGAGAAGCACTAGGTTGGAAGCTCTAGGCTTCTAACTGTGGACCAATCCTCCTAGCCCTTGTTTCTACTGTCCTGGTGTATTAGTATCTTTCTATGTTTTATTTTCTATCCCACAAATGAGTGCAATCATTCTGTCTGCCCCTCTTTTTCTGACTCATTTTACTCAGCATGATACTCTCCATTCATTTATAAGCAAATTTAATAAATTTATTTTTTCTCACAGCTGCATAGATCACATGGTATAGATGCACCAAATTTCTTTAACCAATCATCTGTTCTTGGGCACTTGGGTTGTTTCCAGATTCTGGGTATTATGAAAAGGGCTTCAATGAACATAGAAGTGCAGATGGCATTTCTGCTGTGTATCTTTGAGACCCCAGATATATTCCAGAAATGGTATTGCTGGGTCAAATGGAAGCTGGATTTGTAGTTTTTTGAGGAATGCCCATATTATTTTCCAAAAAGACTGAACCAGTGAGTATTCCTACCAACAATGAATGAGTTCCTTTCTCTCTACCTCTGCACCAGCACCAGTTTCTTTTTGATGTGTGACAGTGTGGTGTGAGATGATATCTCATTGTTGTTTTGATTTGCATCTCCCTGCTAATTACTGATGTAGAGCCCTTTTTTCCTTCGTCTTTTGACCATTTGTATATCTTTTTTGAGGAAGTTTCTGTTCATTTCTTCTCTTCATTTTTTGATGGGGTTGTACTTTTATTCTTGTAAAGTTCTACCAGTAACTTATATATCTTGTATATTAACTATTTATCTGATGGGTATTGGGGAAATAATTTTTCCTATTCCATGGGCTGTCTCTGCATCTTGGTCACTATTTCTTCTGAGGTGGAGACCGTTCTTAGTTTCATGTAGTTCCATTTGTTTTTAGTGCTTCTACTTGCTTGTCATTGGACTTTCACCTTTAAAGATGCCTTTAGCTTCTGTAGTCATGGAGATTAGAGCCAGGAAGAGAGTATTGATCCTGACCAATACTGGTAAGACACCCAACTACTATGTTTCTAGCTATAATTGATATTATTGGTATGATATGCTGGTGAGCACCATTACAAGGCTTTCTTCACTCCACAAGAGACCATGCAGGTAGTGGAATGGGAGATATACCACCTTTGAAATTCACTAACGAAACTACATGGATGACAGGTCCCTGGCTTCAGAAAAACCACTGGAAAAAAGGGATATTTCTCAGAAACGCGCCCTTGGATTTTTCCACTTTCCCAATCTGCTAAAGCTATGGAGATCATGTCTCAAATTAGCAAATCAAGGCTGGCATAGACATGTAAAAACTACAGAAGGGTATTTGGCCTTACGGTTGCTATTAGGCTTTTCTCTTAAATGGCTTGGACCTGTGACTCAAAAAGATATTGGAGTTACAAATATCTCCAGGCCAGATATGTTAACTTGTAAAGTCAAACCATCTGACTTCTGGTTCTAGATTTTGGGTACTATGGAACAGTGAGTAAACAGAGTAGGTAGAGTCCTAATAACTATCCCCCATGGCAAGATAATTGACTGCAGACCTTTTGTTTTGCCATTGCACACAAAAAGTAATTAAATTGAGTAGGAGAATTGTGGGAGACACCGAAACTATGACAGCTTATTCCAACATGATTGTACTATGGAACTTGGGAGAACTTTCTCCTCCAAAGCCCAGTATTCCAGGCAGCCCTCAACATCTGGAACTATGGAGGTTTACTGCAACTTTAAAACTCCTGAAAGGATGGGTAGGGAAGTACCAAAACTTTAGTAGAGGGACTCTGTCTGACTTCAGTTTCACAGAAATTGACACTGATTTTATACAAACTATCGTGAAAATACCCTATCCTATCAATCAGAAAAGTAAGATTTGATAAAGAAGAGCAAACCCTAAAAAAAAAAAAAAGAAGAGCAAACCCTAATCTGTGTCTTTTGCAGATTATTCACTTGCCTAAATTCAAGAATTTCCTTCCCTTTACTTACTTTAACCCACGGACGCCTGTTAAGCTTCCTAGGGCAGGCAGGACTCCCCTTCAATGTGCATTGTAGAAAGTTTTTTAGAAGATACTGAAAGGATCATGAAGTTTTATATCAATGCATATCTTTGGAATCCTGGGATTAATAGCATTAATGTCTACCGCAGCTGTTGGTGGAACTGCCCTTTATCAGGGCATTCAAACTGTCCATTTTGTTGAGAACTGGCAGCACATTACTTTATTATGACATAGTCAACAACAAATTGATACAAAACTGTTACCCAAAGAGCAGACTTGCAACAAGCATTGTGTTGTGTGTGTGTGTGTGTGTGTGTGTGTGTGTGTGTTTAGGGGATGAAATACAAAATTTACAAACTAAAGCTGACTTAATATGTAATTGGAATTTTACCAAGTTCTGTGTTACTCCCAACATTTTTAATGAAACACAGAACTCATGGGAATAAATTAGAAAACATTTGCTTAATCAGGGAAGTATTTCTTATGATATATAACATTTGCAACATGAAATCTTTGATACTTTTCCTCATAAATTGCAAGTTCTCTCCCACTGAGATCTACTTGAAAGCATGACTGATGTTACACACAGTTTCAGGCCCCTAAAATGTTTCTTATCCCTTATGGTAGTTCTAACAGTTCTTCTTTTAGTCATTATGTTTTCACTATAAGGTGCACTCTGGAGAAGGCACTGCAGAGTTTGCACCATCAACAGGATGGAGATGTCTGCCATCTTGAGGCTACTAACAATGAAGCCAAAAAAAAAAAAAAAGGTGAGAGCAGGCAGGGGAATAGCATTACTACTGTCCTCAGGAGCAAAACCTGAAGGTCAAATGCATCATTTTTGTTTAGATGTGCAGTTCAATAATGTTTTTATAATTATTTGTATGAAAGTTATGTAAAAATGCATAAGGTTGTAGGAATTGGATTTGATAATTTTAAACAATTTGGTTTGAGATCATTTATGCTTGTCTTAAGTGATCTAAGAAACTCTTGAATCAAAATTAAGGCAATGCATTACTACTAAAATATTATTATTTGAACTCGGTTCATTTCAGGGTGAGAAATGAGGGTATCATACTAATTTTAAAAATCCTGTTGGTTTATTGTATTGCATGCTACTTTTTTTTTTGCCTTTTTTGGTCACACCTGGCAATGCTCAGGGGTTACTCCTGGCTCTGCACTCAGGAATTTCTCCTGGCGGTGCTTGGGGGACCATTTGGGATGCTGGGAATCGAACCCGGGTCTGCCGCGTGCAAGGCAAATGCCCTCCCCACTGTGCTATCACTCCAGTCCCTGTAAATTAATTTTTTTCCCACTTCTTGCCTTAGGAATTACCACCATTAAATAATTTGTATTTATTGAATATAGTCTAAATATATCTAAGTTTATGGTTTTGTGTCAATGAGGATTTTTAAAATTATTTTGAGAAAATAATTTCAAAGAACATTTTGAAAGGAAAATAAAGATACAGTTTTCATGTAGTTTAGTACATACTTAGTATAGGCACTAGATTTTAAGTGTACTGGTTAATGAACTTTGAGAAGTGCTTACCGTAGGTACCATCCAGTTTAAGTTAATGAAAGTTTCATTATCAGGATTTTTAATTTTGTACTCTTTGTAGTCATTTGCCATGTTTCTGTACCCCTCACTAAAACAAATATTGTTTGTTTGCCAAATATTTCTTTTCCATTTTTCTGTTGATGAATATTGGTGTTGTTTCTAGATTTTTATTTTTTTATTTACTTTTTAAAATTTATTTATTTTTAATTAGTGAGTTACAGTGAAAGTACAGTTACAGATTCACATATTTTCGTGCTTGTTTTTCCCTCATGAAATGTTTAAGAACCCATCCCTCCTCCAATGTCCATTCTCCACCACCCATGAACCCAGTATCCCTCCCACCCCCCCAGTCCCATCCCCCCACCCCACCCTGCCTCTGTAGTGGGGCATTCCAATTTGATATTTCTCTTTCCTTTTGGGTGTTTTTTTCATTGGGATTGGTTCCCTGTGCTTCTGGTACTCTAATGATTCTTATGTTGTTTCTCTTGAGGTCATCCCCTAGGACTGTAATTCGCTCTAGAGCCATTTTGAGGTCATTTTCCATTATTTGTTGTTGCCTATATGCTTTCTGCAGCTCATCTTCAAGCTCACTGATTCTGTCTTCGGCTGTAGTCATTCTACTATTGAGGCTCCTACCGAGTTTTTTATTTCATCTACTGATTCTTTTAGTTGTGTCACTTCTGTTCGTAGCTTTGAAATTTCTGCTCTCATTTCTTCCTGGATTATCTTGGTGGACTGTTCCAATGCTGCATCCATATCCTCCCTTAATTTATTGGATGTTCATTCCATAGTTGCTTTGAGTTCGTCAACCATCTTCACGATTTCCTCTCTGAGTTCTTTATCCGAGAGGAGGTTGTATTTCTGGGAAGTCGCTGCTGAGGTTACTGAGATCCTTTCTTCCATCTCTCCTGGTGGTGGGGATTTTCGCTGTTTCTTCATGTTGTTATGGGCTTTACTATCAGGCGCTCTCCTTAGCTTGAGAGGGGCCTCAACTGAAGACATGGGGCTATGATCTTTTCACAAAGGACTTTTATGTGCAGCTTGATGTGTTCATTGACAGTTTTTGTAAAATTAGGATAGGCTAGGCTAGTTGACTATTAACATATAGTAACTAAGATGACAAGGGTATTCTTCAGAGGAATAGATTATATCGATTGTGGCCAAAGAACAGTGCATGGAATGGGAGAAACAACTGCGGCTGCTCCAGAAAGAGGCCATGCCCACTTTTGAGACCACGCCCCCTAAAGTGAGGGTTCAGGGCCGGTCAGCGCGGTGGCTCAAAGGTGCCAGGCCGGGGTGGGGGCTTGAGGGTGAGCCCCAAACTGAGGCCAGGGGGGCCTAGATTTTTATTTTTATAAGCTGCATTTCTCAATTGTTTGTGGACATAGCAGTTGTTCTTTTTTGCTTTGTTTCAATTTGTTTGGTTTTGTTTTTTGTGCCACGCCTAGCATCACTCAGGGTTTACTTCTTGTTCTGTGCTTAGGGATCATTCCTGGTAGGCTCACGGGACCATGTGGAGTGCAGGGGATTGAACCTGGTTTGGCCGCTCCCATCCAGGGCGCCCTATATGAGACAGCCTAAGGCAGGCTGTGGAGGCATCTCTGCAGCTCACATATATTTTCCTGTTTTGATAGATTCTCAAATCATGACACTTTCATTTTGTTATGCTGTTTTTATTGACAACATGCTTTTACTCAGTAGTATTACATTATAAACTTTGAACTAATGTCATAATATCTAATATACAGCATGGAGCCACATCTATTTCATTTTTAAAAATTTGGACAGAAGGCTCACTTCCTATAACCTATTAGATATTGTATTGTACGATAGCATTGGTTTGTCCTTTCCGCCTTGTCACAGGGAGCTTAGGTTTGGTGGGTTTCTCCCATCACAGTGCTCCCATTCCTTTGTGTTTACTTGTAACTTTTTTCTTTGTGCTCTGTTGACTTGTGAACATTATTCTTTCTATATTCCTAAGCCCTTTGCATAGTTAATTCAGAGCAATGTCCTTTTTGTAGGGACAAAAATGATAGTTAATGCTATGCTTTCGTAAATTGGGAGTTGATTGATATTTTCCTCCTGACTGATATTTTCCTCCTGGACATCTGTTCTCTCGAGTTAAGCCTCAGTTGCCCTTACTTCCTAGCACCCCACAAGCAGGGTCCCGATAAGGAATCTGATGGACCCAGGGCAAGCTGGCATTGAAATGGTTCTGGTCAAAGTGCCATAATGCTTAACTATAAGTTAAGAGCATGGTCATGGACAAATGCGGTCATGATCCAAAAAGTAATAACTAGATTCAGACCCTGCTAGGGTTAGGAAAGATTAATCTAGCCTGAGTAGTCCAGTCCTAGTCTGTGATGAGATGTTCCCAGGAGAGCCACCCCATAGGCTCAATCTATTTCTTACTGTGTCCATACAAAATTCCTAATATTAAGAATTAGAGTTTAGATGTTAATCAAGTTATTGGACTAAGAAGAAGAGGAACACCCCTAGGTGCTGTGTCTGCCCTTGAGCTGATGGGCCATCAGGAAGGGCCTTCTTATGTTGACTGGGTGTAGCTGCTGGTGAGTTGGAGAGAGACTGGAGAGTTGGAGAGAGAAGAGAGAGTTGGGGAGAGATAAGGGAAAGAGCAGGGCAGCAAGATGGAGAGTAGTGAGAGTCGCAAAGGGGACAGAGATAGAAGAATGTAGAAGAAGAAGAATACAGGAGCAGGCACGTGGAGAGAGCCCAGGCTGTGAGATGGAGCGCGGAGAGATGAGCAGGAGACACAGAAGGAGATGGGAATGAGGGGCAGTATGGACTAGAATGGGGAATTGAGTGAGACTGGAGCAGGCACGTGGGGAGAATGGAATAAATGACTACTGATCATCAACTGGCTTGGCCTTCATTTCCTCCTCCATCTGCCCATGACATGGGCTGCGCCTGGTTGGGGAGCAACCAGAGAACAACAACCCAGGCAGCGAGAGGGAGAGCCACCGGGGCCCTCCCTAGCTACTAGGAGAGTCTACACTATATAAGTTTCTTTTTTGTGTATTCATACATAAAAGTATATACAGTCTCAATGTCTCAATGGTGTTTTGTTTTTTTTCTCTCTTAGATAAAATGAATTCATCAGACCATGTTAAAGAGAAGACGGGGATTTTCAGGACAGTAGAAAAATTCTAAAGATTCCAGTTCTGAATGTTTGCTTTAAGTTGGAGCTAAAGAATATCTTGAAAAATTACTTGTTCACATCTAGGATTTTACCTTTTTTGGTATTAAAATCCAGATTGTTCACGTTTTGGATTATATCAGTTTGCATACAAGTACCATTGCATAATAAATAGATGGTAATTTTCTGAGCCTTGGTAAGAGCAAAGAAGTATTCATATAAAGTTTAGATTTCAGACGGAATATAAACTTGACTGATGCCAGAATTATACAATCTTCCTGTGGAAGTTGAATAAACACTTTTTATTCCCTTTTAGTAGTACCTGTATGGGTTTTCTTGGTACTTCATTTATGGAGTAGAATTTTGATGGAGCAAGTTTGAGAATATATTTTCTGTTTAAATGCAAAAATTATCTAATTTTATTGTTTATTTCCTATTTTTCAATTTTATTGAATCACTGTGAAATAGTTACAATCTTTCATGTTTGGATTACAAGCACACAACGATCAAAGACCCATCCCCTCACCAGGGCACATTCCCCACCACCAATATCTCTGGCATTACCCCCCCTTTCCCACCCTCACTAAGGTCTATTTCTATCACATAATTAACCTGATGTTACACAATGATCTTATCAACTAACTTTTTCTGAAAAATACTGACAGGTAAAATTGTAGCAAAAGTGTAGATTGTGACTCAACATTACACTGACTTGGCTTCATTTACTAGTATTATGTGCAGACATCGTATAAAGAATTCAACTGGTCATTGAATTAACTTCTTCAGTTAGAACCTGTTCTGTCTATATTGAGCACATAATACTTTTTTATTTGCTTTTCTCATTCAACTAATCCAACTAATGCTACTCTAGTAGCTTTTTGTGCTTTAGTAAGTGGCGGGGTATATTTTTCAGTTATTTGAGGTAGAAATCTCGGTGTCATCCTTGACTCTCTTGATTTTCACTTTCCTCACGTTTCGCATCTCATTCTGTAGTAAATCCTCATATATATATGTGTATTTATATGTATATAAATCTTCATATATATGTATATATGTATACACATATATTATATATTTGTATGTCCAAAATCCTACTATATCTTGCTACTATACATCAGTTAGCCCCACTGGGAGTCAAACATGGATTAGACTGGATATTACTCTTTATTTTCCTTGCTGGTCTTTTACCAGTGATGTGAGGTGTGTTTGCAGTGAGGTGTAATATGTAGAGCTTTCATACTCATATCATTTGTGGAGGGATCCAGGAACCTTATGGGATACCAGGAATTGAAACGTGGTCAGCTGCCTGCAAGGCAAGAACCCTACCACTTTCTATCTTTCCAGCCTTGATTCTCTCCTAACTCTATTTATTATTCTTTTTTTTTCTATTTATTATTCTTAAAACATTTATTTAGGCACCATGATTAACAACACTACTAATAACAAAGTTTTAGGTAGACAGCATTCCAATGCCACACCCCCTTTCAAAGTCTTAACATACTTCTACTACTATTATTACCATTTGCCTCACTGTCTTGCCAAACACTTCTTTTGGCCAGTCTCAGGATCTGAAGCCACCAATCATTTGCTATTCTCTTGTCATATTTCTTTATGTTCCACACATGAGAAAGATTACTCTCTGTCCCTCTTCCTCTGATTGATTTCACTCAGTGTGATTACCTCTAGTTCTGTTCATTAACTGGCAATTGCATGATTTCAACCTTTCTTTATTTTCTTTCTTTCTTTTTTTTTTTGGTGAGATCAACAATCTTAACACACTTATTTTCTAAGGAAACTTTATTGGATCATTTCTAATGCATTATTCCTAACAAGCAACACAAAATAAATTATTTAAGTCCTGCTTTGTGGGAAGGCTTTGTGGGAGGGGGGTTCAGGGAAAAATTCAAAGTTATGGTCATGCGAAAGTGTAAAGGTGGTGGGATTAGTGTTGGAATATTGAATGCAATAAATTATTGTGAAAAACTTTATAAAAATAAAATAAAATTTTAAAAAAGAACGAGGGACTAGAGAAATATTACAGCAAATAAGGCACTCTCCTTGCACATGGTCAATTTGGTTTTAATCCCTGGCAGTCCATATGGTCCTTGAGCCAACCAGAAGTGATCCCTGTGCACAGAGCTAAGATAAGCCCTTAGCACCACTGGGTGTAGCCCCAAATAAAACAAACAAGAATTATCTTTGAGTACAGAAAAAGAATGTGAACTCAGCTTTCGGGAATGGAGAGCCCTATAGATCTATTATACCCATCTCTTTCTCTATGAGTTCTATTTCTTTACCGGTTCTCTTTCTAGTTGGTCCATGCAATGATGAGTATTGTAGTAAAATATCTTGCTACTACTGCATTGCTGTTAATAGTTTCTTTATGCCTGCTAGTAATTGCTATATGTATTTATATGATCCTTTGTTTAATGCATATATGTTTAAGATTGCTTTTAGTGTATACATTCTTTGATTGATATGTAATGTCCATCTCTGCTTTTTATTACCTGTATAGACTGAAGTCCATTTAATCTGATATGACTATTTCTACCTTTTCATAGCCATTTATGTAAGTACGATTGGTTTTTAACTGATTTTTGCTTTAAGCTTGTATTTATTATGAGAATTTAAATATGATAGATAGTTAAAGTGAGTCTATTTTAAGAAGCAGAAAGTTGGATTCTGTTTTCTGATCCATTCAGTCACTCGGTTGGGCTGTTGCATAACACAGGTAGGGAGGGTGAAGGCAGTAGGTGTTGGTAAAAGTGTTATTTATTGTGGTCAGGGAAACTGATCAATGGGCTAGAGTACATGCTTCATATATGATAAGTCTGTGTTCAAAGACTGTTTAGAGTGAACTCCTGGCACAAAGCTGGGAAGAGCTTCTGAGTAGCATTGGGCGAGCTTTCTCCCATCAAATAAATAAATAAAAGTGTTCCTCTTGGTGCAAAATCTGGCTCAGCCTCTAGAGAAAGCAGTATGGAGACTCCATAAAAGCAAGACTAGAGCTTCCGTATAACCCAGTGATTCCACGTTTTTACATATGTTTCCAAATGCAAAAACATTAATTTGAAAAGATATTTGCACACTATTGTTCATTTCAGCTCTTAGTGCTATAGACAAAACCTGAAAGCTACCCAAATATCCAATGACAGAAGAATGGAAGAAGTTGTGGCATAGACACATAATGGAATACTATGCATCTGTAAGAAAAAATGGCATCATACACTTTGCAGCAATGTGGATATAACTGGAGTATATCACGTCTAGTAAAATAAGCCATACATTGAAGCATAAATATGGTATAATTTTACTCATCTGTGGCATATGCACAAACACATGAGGAAATGGATGGTATCAAATGATAGCAAAACTTTGACTCTGGATTACAGAAGTAAGAATACCAGATAAAGTGGGTAGGGGAACAATGAGATATACTGATATAACATGGGAAAATTGGCCTATGGACACTTCGGTGGTAGTGAGGTGAGGTAACTGTACATCAAACTATAAGCATTAACAGTTAAAAATATGTGATGCAATCTATATTAAATTTAAAAAATGAGTTTGCCAAGGGAATGGCTGATGGGAGGAGACCATGAGGTGTTGGTAGAGGGATACTAGCATTTGTGGTTGGCATTGAGTTGGAATATTTTATGCTTGAAGCTATTACTTATAATTTTACTATAAATCAAAGTCTCTAGACTTTGATTTTTGAAAGAAAAAAAACATCTTTGTCCTATTAAAAGCTATGTGAAATCAAAATGTACTCACTCAAGTTTAAAGGTTGCTTGAAGAAACTTTTCTGACCCTGATTTTAATCAAATTATGTAATTATTAACTAGAAACATTTGAAAATATCTCAATTTATCTTGAAACACTGATTCATAGTGAAAATCTGGTTAAATTGGTGGTCTTTGTAACTATTTTAGCTGGAAACAGGTCTTAGTTTAATTCCTAGTTAAGAAATATTAGGTATGCAATAAGGACAGGAAAGGCAACTAGTCCTTTCTGTTTACTCCTTGCTTAGTAAAAATTACTAACTCCAATCTCTTCTTTTTCAGTTTTTTCAGGAATTTGTTTAAAGGAGGTAATATCTCCTGGAAAACACATACAAATGTACTTAAGTGATTACTTTATCTATATTTACTCATTCAAGGTGTTTAATTATATGAAGTATTTTATGTATAACTTTTTTTCATTGTCACAGTATTTTAAGATATAAAAATGTCCAATTTACAGAAAAGCATCCTATTATTCTAAATAATAAATATGCTTAGATATGCACTCTTCTTTGGACACAGCGGGTAGGGCGTTTGCCTTGCTTGCAACTGACCCGAGTTCTTCTATCCCTCAGGAGAGCCCTGCAAGCTACTGAGTGTATCCTGCCCACACGGCACAGCCTGGCAAGCTCCCCGTGGTGTATTCGATATGCCAAAAACAGTAACAACAAGTCTCATAATGGAGACATTACTGGTGCCAGCTCGAGAAAATTGATGAAAAAAATGGGATGACCATGCTATGGTAAATACACTAATCTTCAAAGTCATAATTTCCAAAACAATATGAATCTAGAGATAGTCATCTGATATTAAATTACTTACTTCAGTGTTTATAAATGATAGCTGCATATTGGAATCACTTTAGTAAGAGTTTTTTAATCTGTTCCTCCAGAAAGTCCAAGAGACCACAAACTCTAGTGAACTCAGTGACTGGCTTGAAGAAAACCTGGACTAAAGTACATTTTCATTTCATCAGTATTACTACATCAGAGTCCACACAAGAGAGACTATAAAGTGGATGTAACAAATTGGTTAGCTTCAGAGGCACAAGCTGATTTAGTAGGGAGTGTTCAGTTTGAGGTTCACGATTATCTAAGTAGAGAGAGCTTTGATGGATCTGCTTGTGTTCCTGGTGCTCTGTATCTCCTGTTGCCTCCTCCTTTCATTCTGGAAACAGAGCTCTCAGAAAAGACGTCTCCCTCCTGGCCCTACTCCTCTCCCAATTATTGGAAATATCTTACAGATAGATGTTAAGAATATCAGCAAATCCCTGAGCAATGTAAGTATGTTTTATGATCCTCCAGTGACTTGTTATGGGTAAATAAATTAGGTTCAAATTTGAAAATTATGTCTAGTCTTGGCACACTTTTAAAATTAACCAATGCAAATAAAATTATTCCCTGAAATGATTCGCATTTCTTTTGCCATTTTCAATGTATTATCTCAAACAGTAGAATGAAATGATGTATTTGTCGGTAAAGAAAAATTTAGAGTTTTGTATGATGGAATCAATATACTACTATGGCAATTTCAGTCATTTGCTATAATTTTTGGTTCAGGATAAATGGAAGAAAGGGTTTTGTGATTATAGATTTTATGCCATATTCCTCTACTATAGAAAGTGTGTTTTTCTAAGAGTAATAATGAACATTGATTTACTCTGAAGTGACAAAGTGGGCCTGATTTCAATAAATTGCTCTTGGGAAGAGCTTGACTGAATGAAAGAAATAAGTAATCAGCAGGACCCAATGTTGGTAACCAAACTCATATGAATGCTAACAAGAACTTCTGTGTGTATCCTATGAAGACACAGGCTGGAAAAATTGTGCTTCCATAAAGTGCTGCATGTGCTAAATTACCTTTGTGATGCCACTATTCCCTATATTGGGAGGGGAGCAGTTTATCAGCCTGGGCATTAGGACATTTCGACCTTCTCATACCTGCAGGCCAGCACCCACCCAGGGACTGGTAGTTGAAGCACACTGCATTAGAGCACCTGAATCTATTTATTTACTTACTTATTAAATGTACTTTTTATTCAGTAGCATTGGTTAAAGAAGTGGAAATCTTATGTTTAGGACTACATTGTTTTCAAAAAAATTTTATTTTATAAAGTAGCTTGCTATATTTGATTATATTTAACATTATACCTTCCACCACCGTATTTAAGATGTTTCCATCTTGAACTTTAACCCCTGCCCCCAGAGCAGAAACCAAATAATTAATTTTGTATTGTTTGTTATAAAAAAACACTAAAAATGCTCTAAAAAAGTTTTTTTAGAGAAAAGAATGTGAAGATTGTTATATTTCACCAGGGCCCATTAAGGCCTTACTATAAGAAATCAGATGAGTTGCTGAAAGTTGAGCCTTGTGTGAATATATATATATATATACATATATATATCATATTTGTTTAAAAGTATTTCCCTTTAAGATTGGTTGCCTCCTACTTAATCCCCATCAAATGTGGTTATTACTCTTGGAGTATGGGTGGTGTGCATTATGAGTTGTCATGAGGCCACCAGTGCAACTGTGAAGTCTAGAAATACATTCATTTCTCGATAAGGCTCACTGCAGCATGTGGAGACCGGCCCTGAGCATGGCAGCAGCTGAGTTCTGGAGGTTTTCAGCTGACAGGGCTGAGTTCCTTGGGGTTGGGAGGGGTCTCACTGCCCCACTTCAGAGCACCCTGAATGAAGCATCATGGAGTGGGGTTTGGGGTCATGGTTACGGTGTGTGTCGTCGGGTTATGCTTCATTCTGGAGAGAAGGACATGAGACTCTGGATCAAGGCTGATGATAAAATTATCTGGCACCAGCCAGAATTGGTTTACGGGCTGAATGCTGAGTGCCAGGAAGCACAGGGATACAGGCAGAGGATCCCTGTTCCAGATTCTGTTGGATCCAGCGTTTTCAGTCACAAAGTCCCACATACCTGGGTTCAGGACCACATTGATAAGACACTATACCTGTCAACAAAATACCAATATCCCCAATTCTGTCAGGAGAGTCTAAGGGTTTGATTGCATTGGCCGTTGTCTGTCTTCTCTCTTCTTGCTTCTTGCTTCATTATATAACGTGTGTGAGTGAGAACTTCTGGTATATATCTTTCTCTTGAGTATTTTGCTTATATCACCTACACCAGTTTCATTCATGTTGTAGAAAAAGATAGGATTTCCTTTTCTTTTTCCTTCTTGTAGTTGAGTGGTATTGCATTGTCTGTAAATACCAGGTGGTTTTTTATATATATATATTTGCAAATATATCTATCTTCTCATTTGCATATCATGCCCTTAATACTCAAGAAAGAAATTGTTGAATGATAGATCTCTATTTTATTAAATTATTTTACTTATTATTTTATTAATAATTATAAATCATTAAATTATAATAAAGTTAATGTATTTATTATATAATAAAATACATCATTTTATTATTAAAATAATTTTATTATTGTTTATATATAATAAAATAACTATATTTATTATATAATAAAATGACACAATTTTCATTATGTTGGATGATAGAGCTCTATTATAATAATATGTTACTATATAATAAATATAATGTAATTATTATATTATATCTATTTATGTAACTAGTTGAGGTAACATCACGATCAGGATCACGAAATCTCATTGATTGTCGAATTGCTTGAGCGGTCTCAGTAACCTCTCCATTCGTCCTATCCCTGAGATTTTAGAAGCCTTCTCTACTCGCCTTCCCAACAATGCTTGCCAGCCCGCATTGGAGGCTCTTTCAGGGTCAGGGGATGAGATCCAGCTTATTACTGGCTTTGGCATATGGATACATCATGGGAAGCTTACGAGACTGACCCATGTGGGCAGGAAACTCTCAGTCGCTTGCTAGTTTCTCCCAGAGGGAGAAGTAGATTATAAGATATTGTGCGCTTCTGGGAACTTGCTTTTAAGTCTCTGGATGTTGGCCACTGATGGGATTACACACACCTGGGATCCTCTACCAGTACCTTCATGTGTGAGGCTTGTCCGAACGTGTGGAGAGGGGCCTTGAACATGGTTGTGGTTAGGTTCTGGTGATCTTCGGGTGCCGGGAGCTCTTGATTTTCTGGGGCACGATTGTGAATGGGATTGCTTTTTTCATGTCCCTTTCCTCTGCCTCATTGTTTGCATATATGAAAGTCATGGATTTTTGGGTATTGATTTTGTAGCCTGCAACTTTACTGTATAAATCTATTGTTTCTAAGTGTTTCTTAGTAGAGGCTTTAGGCTTGAAGCACACATCTCCCTAATACCAAAAGCAAACAAAGACACCACTAAGAATGAAAATTACAGACCAATATCCCTGATGAACACCGATGCGAAGATCCTCAACAAAATACTAGCAAATAGGATCCAACAACTCATCAAAAAGATCATACATCACGACCAAGTGGGATTCATCCCGGGGATGCAAGGATGGTTTAACATTCCGAAATCAATCAACATAATCCACCATATCAACAAAAGTAAAGATAAAAACCATATGATCATATCAATAGATGCAGAGAAAGCATTTGATAAGATCCAACATCCTTTCATGATGAAAACCCTCGCCAAAATGGGGTTTGGAGGAACTTTCCTCAAGATAGTCGAAGCCATCTATCACAAGCCTACGGCAAGCATTATCCTCAACGGGGAAAAACTAAGGGCCTTTCCTCTGAGATCAGGCACAAGACAAGGATGCCCACTCTCACCACTCCACTTCAATATAGTACTGGAAGTACTTGCAATAGCTATTAGACAAGAAAAAGAGATTAAGGGCATCCAGATAGGAAAGGAAGAAATCAAATTCTCTCTACATTTGGGCATTATGGTTTTCAATACAGATACTGAGAGGCCATCATGTTTGGTCCTTTACCCACTTTCAGCATACATCTCCTATCCATAGTGAACCCTTCTAATAGCCATTGTTATAGTGGTCCCTTCTTTTTCACAACTGTCCTCTTCCCCAGCACTTGAGGCCAACTTCCATTTGTGGACCAAAACTCATGGCTCTTTTATTTACTATTCTTTGCTGGATACTCCTGTACCTCAAGTTTGAGGAAGTCTGAATGATGACAAGGGTGCACAGTCACAAGAAACTGTGTTGGCTCCATATAAAGTTCATGCTTGCTGAAGTATGACATGGATACAAATCTCCCAGAATCCCTGAGAAGCAAAGACTAAGAGCTGAAACTTAGGGATTTACAGGGGATGTTGTGCTGTAATTTGTAATAGACCTAGTGAGTATGGAGGGGATTTGGAGTCAATATTGTGAGTTCCCAGATGTTTCAGAGCACCAAGATGAAGAGGCCTAAGTGACTACCAAGAGTTCAATATTTAATGTTGACAGCCCCTTGTCTGTTCTGCTGTAGTCAAACAGGCCTCTGTGTGGCTTGAGAATTTGTGGAGGAGTGGCCTTAGGAGGAAGCTATGCTTCAGTCTCACAGTACAAGCCCCAAAGGAGTTGTATGGAACACAGCAGACTATGGGAGATGCTTTGCTAGCTGGCTGGCTCTGGGAGTGCCACAGAGCGCTTTCTGGCTATAGGCATGTTCCTAGCACTCAGATGTGGACTAGAGTGGACTAGATATGTTTGGCTAGGCTTAGGCAACTCAGATATCTCAGTTCCCAGTCAGCTCAACTACTATAATGGGATGGTAGAGCACTCCTTGGGATCTGTTTCTAAGAAGATAAATATCTTAGTTGTTTCCTCATTTGGGGGTAAGTAAACATTATTAAGTGAGGCAAATAAAACTTTTGTAGATTTATTTGATAGTTAATTTATGCAATTAATTAACAGTAACAACAAGTCTCACAATGGAGATGTTACTGGTTCCTGCTCGAGCAAATTGATGGACAATGGGATGACAGTGCTACAGTGCTATTAATTATAACCTGTGTACTGTTACTTGGGCCATTGTTTAACATATCCTAGGTCATCCATAATTGGCAGCTACTACAGTAACTTATGTTTATGTTTTAAATTCAGAAAATTTATTCAGATTATGTCGGAGTGTCTTCTTTGACCATCATATGCATCTTCTTTGCAGCTTTCAAAAGTCTATGGTCCTGTGTTCACTGTGTATTTGGGCATGAAACCCACTGTGGTTCTACATGGATATGAAACAGTGAAGGAGGCCCTGATTGATTTTGGAGAAGAATTTTCTGCAAGAGGCAGTTTCCCAATGGCTGAAAGAGCTAATAAGGGAAATGGTAGGTGTGAATGCATTCATGTGTAGCATTACTAATTAGGAAGAAGAAGATAGAAGGCAGATATCAAAAGTGTTTGTTCATTGAAGGAGCTGCCACCTCTTGATTTCTTTCTTTTTTACTTAGGACTTCACTTATACTTTGTATTTCTTCTTCTGGTAGGAATTATTAGCAGCAATGGAAAGAAATGGAAGGATATAAGGCGCTTCTCTCTCATGACCTTGAGGAATTTTGGGATGGGAAAGAGAAGCATTGAGAATCGTGTTCAAGAAGAAGCCCACTGCCTGGTGGAGGAGTTGAGAAAAACCAATGGTATAGATACAATGCCCAACCGTTACCCTTTCTAATGACATCCTTGGAAAATTTTCAGACACAGCCAGTTTTCATTCAGGTAGTAGCTGCCAGCTGTTATGTAGTGTAGGGAGGATTTGAGGCATAAAATCAAGAGGTTTTATCTGTTTGCTGTGCTTGTGTATACCTCACATTTGTGCATCTAGTGTGAATATAAAAGATTGTTTCATCTGTTTCTTAAGTCTGATAGTTTGTTTTAATAATGAATAGGTGGTATATCTAACACATTGGTATTTTGACATTATTCTTTAATATTTGAACCTTCTTTGAGTACATTATTCATTATTGATTTGTCAGAGAGTCTTTTTCTTCATGATCTGGTACTGTTAATTTTACATATCTAGGACTTCATTTCTTTCATGTTAGTTTACTTTGTATAATGTTAATGTTTCCATTTTCATTATTATTAAATAATATTATTAACATTTCTGTGTGTTATATATATTGTTTAATTTAATTTATTTTTTTTATTTCTTTTTTTGTTTTTTGGGTCACACCCAGCGATGTACAGGGGTTACTTCTGGCTCTACACTCAGGATTTACTCCTGGTGGTGCTCAGGGGACCATATGGGATGCTGGGATCGAACCCGGGTCGGCCGCGTGCAGGGCAAATGCCCTACCCGCTGTGCTATCACTCCAGCCCCTTGTTTAATATTAATTGAGTAACTTCTCTTTTTATTTTCTCTAGCAGGGTCTGTCAATTTTGATTAAGTTTTACAAAAGAATTCTAGTTTCATTGCTGTGTTTTATTGTTTTTCTTATCTATTTTATTTATTTATTCTTTAATCTTTATACTATCCTTTTTTGTTTAGACATGATTGTACATTTCCTAGTTTCTTGAGAACTTAAGTTACATTGTTTATTTGTTATCTTTATTTCTTCATTTTTGGAATATAGGAAGGGCCTCCCAAAAGGGAGCTTGGAGGTGGGGCACTCATAGTGATTTGAAATCAACTATATTGAATGGTTCAGAGTGAAGGCCTGAGGATATGGTGGTGTTCATATCATTGTGGCTAGGGACCATCAGGTCAACCCTGGAGGTGATTCGGGGCTTCAGAGATATATCTGATGATGCTAGGGCATTGGGGATGTACAGTGCCAGAAATTGGACCTACTGGACTAGGTCCAATGCATGTGTACCATTTCTCTTGCCTCATCTATGTTTTATTATTGATGTAGCTTTTTTATCACTTATAAATTTTACTCTTAGAATTGTTTTTGCTGCAAGCCATTAGTGATTTTTTTGTTTATGCTTATCAAATATTTTATTGTTAAGGGAATTTATATGTAAGATGTTGCTCTTAAGTTTCTAGTGATAATTTTTTCTTGCTACAACAAGCGTATATCTGTATTTTCATTGTTTAATTTTGTTTAAAATTTTTTTGTTATTCTTCTGTAGCGTCACCATGTGATCCTACTTTTATCCTGGGTTGTGCTCCCTGTAATGTGATCTGCTCCATTATATTTCAGCATCGTTTTGATTATAGAGATCCAGATTTTCTAAGTCTAATGGAAAAACTTAACGAAAATTTCAGTATTCTGAGTTCTTCATGGTTGCAAGTGAGTGTAAATTCCTTTTCTTTTTTTTTGAGTTTTATTTGCTCTCCATGTTTTATACTACTTTTTTCTATGCATTGTTCACTTTAAGATGATATTCTTAAGTATACATTGTTCCAACATATGAACACTGTTCCATGCATGGCACTTTTGTCCATGCATACAATATTCCAGTACCATCCCTTCCACCAGAATGTCATCTTCCCCTTGTCCCATCCAAAATGTCCTTTAGTAGCCCCCTATCCACCCTTACCTCTGGCCCCTTGGTGGAATCAGTTCTAGAGACCAACTTTCTGGTTCTATTGCCTTTATCCTTTGCTGTTCCCTTCTATGTATCTATATAACTCATATGTGAAAAAAGAGAATTCTGTAGGACTGTGGGGGTTGTGTGTGTGTGTGTCTGTGTGTGAAGCAAGGTAGTTTTTATTGAAACTTATTTAGATATATGTGAAGGGAGAAAGAGGGAGTAGTACATGTTCAATAAAGAGCATAGGCTTCTCGCCTAAAACCTCTACTAAGAAACTCTTAGAAACAATAGACTTATACAGTAAAGTTGCAGGCTACAAAATCAATACCCAAAAATCCATGGCCTTCATATATGCAAACAATGAGGCAGAGGAAAGGGACATGAAAAAAGCAATCCCATTCACAATCGTGCCCCAGAAAATCAAGTACCTCGGAATCAGCTTAACCAAGGAAGTAAAAGACCTTTACAAAGAAAACTACAAAACGCTACTCCATGAAATCAAAGAGGACATGAGGAAATGGAAACATATACCCTGCTCGTGGATAGGGAGAATCAATGTTGTCAAAATGGCAATACTCCCTAAAGCATTATACAGATTCAATGCGATCCCTATAAATATACCCATGACACTCTTCAAAGAAATGGATCAAGCAATCCTAAAATTCATATGGAATAACAAACGTCCAAGGATAGCTAAAACAATTCTTGGGAAAAAGATGATGGGAGGCATCACCCTCCCCAACCTCAAACTTTACTACAAAGCAGTAACAATTAAAACAGCATGGTACTGGAACAAAGGCAGAGCTGTAGACCAATGGAACAGGGTGGAATATCCCTACACACAACCCCAAATGTATGACCATCTAATATTTGATAAGGGAGCAAGAGATGTGAAGTGGAGCAAGGAAAGCCTCTTTAACAAATGGTGCTTGCACAACTGGACAACCACATGCAAAAAAATGGGTTTAGACCTTGACCTGACACCATGCACAAAAGTCAGATCAAAATGGATTAAAGACCTCAACATTAGACCACAAACCATAAGGTACATTGAAGACAAGGTCGGCGAAACCCTCCAGGATATTTAAGATAAAGGTATCTTCAAAGGTGTCACGGAACTAAGCAATGTAGTAAAAACAGAGATCAACAAATGGGACTACATTAAACTAAAAAGCTTCTGCACCGCAAGAGATACAGTGACCAGAATCCAAAGACTATCCACAGAATGGGAAAGGATATTTACACAATACCCATCAGAAAAGGGGTTGATATCAATGGTATATAAAGCACTGGTTGAACTCTACAAGAAGAAAACATCCAACCCCATCAAAAAATGGGGCGAAGAAATGAACAGAAACTTTCCCAAGGAAGAAATACGAATGGCCAAAAGGCACATGAAAAAGTGCTCTGCATCACTAATCATCAGAGAGATGCAGATCAAAACAACCATGAGATACCACCTCACACCACAGAGACTAGCACACATCCAAAAGAACAAAAGCAACCGCTGTTGGAGAGGATGTGGGGAGAAAGGGACCCTTCTTCACTGCTGGTGGGAATGCCGACTGGTTCAGCCCTTCTGGAAAACAATTTGGACGACTCTCAAAAAATTAGATATTGAATTCCCATTTGACCCAGCAATACCACTGCTGGGAATATATCCCAGAGAGGCAAAAACGTACAATCGAAACAACATCTGCACATGTATGTTCATCGCAGCACTGTTTACAATAGCCAGAATCTGGAAAAAACCCGAATGCCCCAGAACGGATGACTGGTTGAGGAAACTTTGGTACATCTATACAATGGAATACTATGCAGCTGTTAGAAAAAAGGAGGTCAAGAATTTTGTAGTCAAGTGGATGGGCATGAAAAGTTTCATGCTGAGTGAAATGAGTCAGAAAGAGAGAGACAGACATAGAAAGATTGCACTCATCTATGGTATATAGAATAACAGAGTGGGAGACTAACACCCAAGAACTGTAGAAATAAGTACCAGGAGGTTGACTCCATGGCTTCGAGGCTGGCCTCACGTTCCGGGGAAAGGTCAACTCAGAGAAGCGATCACCAACTACATTGTAGTCGAAGGCCATGTGGGGGAAGGGAGTTGCGGGCTGAATGAGGGCTAGAGACTGAGCACAGCGGCCACTCAACACCTTTATTGCAAACCACAACAGCTAATTAGAGAGAGAGAACAGAAGGGAATGCCTTGCCACAGTGGCAGGGTGGGGTGGGGGGGATATGGGATTGGGGAGGGTGGGAGGGACACTGGGTTTAAGGGTGGTGGAGAATGGGCACTGGTGAAGGGATGGGTTCCCGAACTTTGTATGAGGGAAGTATAAGCACAAAAGTGTATAAATCTGTAACTGTACCCTCACGGTGATTCTTAAATTAAAAATAAATAAATTATAAAAAATAAATAAATAAATAAATTTTAAAAAAAAAGAGCATAGGCTTCTCCAGAGTGGAGATAAGAAAACAAAGAAGCATAGAGATAATCAAGATACATGTTCAAGGGAGAACATGAGCTTGAAGAACAAGCTGAATGATTTTCCTATTTAATCATAATGTTTGCTGTTTTCTCCAAGTCCAAAGGTCTAGTGCACCAAACTATGAAGTCAATGTATGAACCACAAATTTCTACTCAGTGCTTAGCTTCATAGAATGGTCTTTAAATATAGACAGAAAAATTCTGTACAGAATAAGGAACAGAAATTCATGATAATTAACTCTTTTAAGTGTTTTTTTCCTACAAAAGCCCAAAGTCCAGCTTTCACAAAATAATTTTGTATTTTCCTAAAAAATGTGCACACCACTAAAGGATATCCACAGATAGCATAATATAATGAACATTTATCAACATTATTATATTAGTTGCTGGAAATAAATTAGGAGGAGAATATCTTATTCAAGAAAAGCGCATTTTAAGGTTCATACATGATGTCAAATAACACTGAGTAAAGTGAGAATCTTTGATGCTTTTCTTTTTTTTTGTTTTTGAGTTGAATCCAGTGATTCTCAGGGGTTACCCCAGATTCAGGACTTAGGAATTACTCTGGCAGTGCTCTGGAGACCATATGGGATGGAGATCTAGTCCAGTCAGCCACATGCAAGGCAAATGCCCTATGTGCTTATTGTTGTTCCTGCCCTTTTTGATGATCTCTTTTTTATATCCTAATGATCAAGGCAATTATTTATTTATTTGTTTGTTTGTTTGTTTGCTTTTTTGGGTCTACCCAGCGATGCTCAGAGGTTATTCCTGGCTCTGCCTCAGAAATTATTCTTGGCTTGGGGGACCATATGGGATGCCAGGGATTGAACCTGGGTCAGTTGCGTGTAAGGCCTTACCTGCTGTACTACCACTCTGACGCCCTCCAGGCAATTATTTTCGAGTGATAACGTAATTGGGTTTATGATTTCCCAACCATAAACAAATATCAAGTATTACCCTGTAAGTAGATAAGATGTTCTGCCTTCTGTTTAAACCATGTGATATGACCAGAGAGTTTAATTTAACTACTCTACTCATAGTTACTGTGAATAGAAAGTTGAAAGGTGCTGCATAGTATATTCAGGATTTTCCCACTTCTAAATTACTGACTCTATTTGAGACTACGAGACAAGATTTTTAAAAAGGAGTATAAAACTATAGCTATATCAGGATGCTCATCCTCCCTTCACCTCTATTACCCACACGGTGGGAATCTTAGTGTTTATGTCATCCAGAATTTCAATACTGTAGGGAACTGAAGTAAACAATAAAATAATTAATACAGGATACTTTATATTATAAACATGATGTATGAATATAGAAAATAATTGTGATCTTGATCTGCTTGTCAGAATTTTCTCCATCAAACACATCTATCAGTGTACCAATTATGAAGGAGTAAAACAAAATTTCCCTTTAAGACAGAGAACACTTTTAAAGATTTTGGCCAAGGTTTGTCATGTGGTGTACGTCTTCATTAAACTTTTTTTTTTCATTGGACTGGAGAGACAGCTCAGGGATTAAAGCACTTGCTTTGCACATAGCTGGCCCTATTTATTCCACAGTTTTGATAGGAGTAATCCCAAAGCATAGAACCAGGAGTAAGTGCTGACCAGCACCAGGGTATTGCAACCCCATGAAATACTCAAGTTTCAAAACTTTAATAAATCATTGTTTTCTCTTTTAGCTTTGTAATGCTTTCCCTGTTCTCATTGACTATTTCCCTGGAAGTCATAACAAAGTATTAAAAAATCTTGATTTTATTAAAAATTATGTTTTTGAGAAAACAAAAGAACATCAAGCATCTCTGGACATTAGTAATCCTCGGGACTTTATTGACTGTTTCCTCATCAAAATGCAAGAGGTAAAATGTGGCTGGTAGTTTAGTTATTTGGTTTATTAAGAGTGTTGTATTTAAAAAGAAAGAATGCTATATTTACGAGGGAGCATTCTGTGTAAGGAAATTAATATTGTCAAGGTCTTTTGCTATTTATTGCATAAATTAATAGAAATGAAATATTACAGAAGAAGTAAAATTTAATTGTTAAGATAAGTGGAATGTATAAGTTCTTTAGGCACTTATAGTGGTGGAGGTGTTGGGAGGAGAGAATTACACTTTAGGTAAACTAGAATCAACGAATTACAAATAAGTTACAAAATGTAAAAAATCATTCCATAATTGAAGGTGGATTCTGATTGTGGCACACTTTATATTGAAGACTAAACCAAAACTTCAATTTTTCTGAGTTTTCTGTATGTCTGATAACTGGAAATAAAATTTAATATGTTGTTGCTATAAACAGTTGAGGGAGTTTCAAATAACCAATTGTATGAATGGAAGAATAGAAGTGAGGATTGGAAATTAAATTTAATATGTTGTTGGTGTAAACTAGTTTAGGGAGTTTCAAATAACCAAATTGTATGAATGGGGGAATAGAAGTGAGGATTGGAAGTGAATTGGTGAATGGAAGAGAGAAACATCTACTGATATAAAGTGGTATAAAATGATATAAACGCAAAATTTGGTATTGATTTCTATAAGTATGAGTTTTGCTACTTGAACTGAAAAGGCAATTCTTCTAGCATGAATTTGTACTGCATCAGGTTAAAAATCAGTTGACTGAAAATGTAGTCATAGTTGCTTGCTTGTAGAAAGTTTTTCGATTGAGAATCATGAGTATCCGACTTTCTCATTTTTTCATTTTCAGCCAGGATCAAAGGGTAGGCTTGGGCGATACCAGGCTGTACTCAGGGCTTACCCCTTTCCCTTCACTCAGGGATCACTCCTGGCAGGACTCAGGGAACCAAATGTGGTGTTGGGGATGGAACATGGATCAGCCTCTGCAAGGAAAACAACCTTCCTATTGTACTCTTGCTTTGGCCCAGCTTTGTCATTATAAAGTTTGTTTTGCTTTTTCTGGGTCCCTCAACTTTCAACATAATTTTAGGATAACCTTTTCAATTTATGCAGAGAAGCCTGCAAACTTTTGATATGTTGACTTAATTTTTTAACAGAATGAATTCTTTTGGATTTACGAGTTCTGGGAAAATCATAAATCAAATAATCATATCAAATTATTTCTAGGAAAAGCACGATAAAGACTTGGAGTTTACTTTAGAAAATCTGACTATCACAGCCGCTGATCTGTTTGCAGCTGGGACAGAGACAACAAGCACTACACTGAGATACGCTCTTCTCCTCCTGCTGAAGCACCCTGAGGTCATGGGTATGAGCAATACAATAGATGGATGGATGGCAGAAATATCTTGCAAGGTTTAGATGTGCTTTCCATCTTGCTTCTTAGAAAGCATCAGTAAATAATATCTGTATGATTAAATTAATGAAAGTATCATGATGGGAGGGCTGGAGTGATAGCACATTGGGCAGGGCGCCTGCCTTGCACGTCCTGGATTCGATTCCTTTGCCCCTCTCAGAGAGCCTGGCAAGCTACCGAGAGTATGCCGCCCTCACGGCAGAGCCTGGAGAGTTACACATGGCATATTAGATATGCCAAAAACAGTAACAAGTCTCACAATGGAGACCTTACTGGTGCCCACTCAAGCAAATCGATGAACAACAGGACCACAGTGCTACATCATGATGGGAAATCTTATATAATTCCAGAAGATGCAGTGCTAAGAAAGGTGAAGATACTACTTACTACTGGCAATATCAAAAGTAATAAATGATGATCTGGATTTCATGGGGGGTTAGTTGTGTCAGCCATAACCAGCATCAATTAACCGGTCTTGCATACTAGATTTCTATGAAAAGTTCTCTTTGAATAGAAGGTAGTTTATTTACAGATCCTCGGCTCTGTAAATAATATATACAATTCTGAAAGTATATTGTTCTCAGGTCATAGTAAGAAAGTGGGAAGTTTTCTTATCAAAACTAAATGGGAATTTAGAAATCTAGTGTTTTTTGGAGAAAATGTACACATTAAGGGATATGTTTTAAAAAGTCAAATTCAGGGACAAAAGATAGGACAGCAGTTAGTGAGCGTGATTAGTATGCACTAGACCTGGGTTTGCTGGGTTTGATTCCATGAACCACATGGTGCCCTGAGCATCGTTGAGTGTAACTCTGAAAGCCTCGGAGCACCACCTGGTGGCTTTGGTGTCCATAGGATCTGAATAGTGTTGATGCACATGACCCTTGGCCTCCTGAACAGGATGTGGTGGAGGAAATCAAGCCCAGCTGGGGCCTGCTCACATCCTAACTGCTGTACTCTTTCCAGGCCTCATCACAACTCCTTTTATCAGGTAATTGTTTCCCTCATAGGATTAGAGAGGGTTACTCCACAGGGACAGCATGTACATGAACCAACACTCAGCCACACTCACAATGCAAAGGAAAGCATTACTTGTACAGCTCATAAGAAACATTTAGAATCAATCTCCCTGGGGCTGGAGCAATAGCACAGCAGGGAGGGCGTTTGCCTTGTACGGGCCGACCCAGGTTGATTCCCAGCATCCCATGTGGTCCCCTGAGCACCTCCAGGAGTTAATTCCTGAGTGCAGAGCCAGGAGTATCCCCTGTGCATTGCCGGGTGTGACCAAAAACCAAAAAAAAAAAAAGAAAAAGGAAAGGAAAGAAAAGAAAAGAACATTCAATCTCTCAAATTTAGAAACTGTGCTCTAAATTTGGAAATTAAGTTGTATAGCAATCAAAAGAGATGCATTTTCAAATGGGTATGGTTTATAATTTTTTCCCTCTTATCCCTTTCTCACTTTAAAGTCATAAATCGCATCACAGGAAGTCATGGTGTCAGAGAACTTTTGAAGGGGGATGAAAGTGTCAGTAAGTCAGACCTAGAAAAGAACACATCAAAATTGGGGTATATACTGAGGGGAGATGATAGGGACAACTGAGACCTGAGAAATCACATCAGATTTTTCTTATGTTCACCGTATCTCTGTATCACTGTCATCTGTTGTTCACCAATTTACTCAAACAGGCTCCTGTAACGTCTCTCTCTCCATTCGTCCCAGCCCTAAGATTTTAGCAGCCTGTCCTTACTAGTCTTTCAGAACAATAGGAGGCTTCTCTCAGGGTCAGGGAAATGATACCTGTTATTGTTACTGTTTTTGGCATATTGAATACACCATAGAGAGCATGCTAGGCTCTGCCGAGTGGGCGGGATACTCTTGGTAGCTTGCCAAGCTCTCAGAGAGGCATAAATATTTATTTCCCTCTATGATGATGTGTCGCTGCTTCTCGGTCCAGGAATTTGTTTCAGACTTGTTCCGAGCGTGTGGAAAGCAGCCTGGAGCAGTGGCGCTAACTTATAGAAAATTAAAAAAAAATTTTAATTAATTGAAAGCAAACAAAAAACAGTTGGAAGCTATGTGTTTAGTATTAGAAAATGAAAAAAAATTGGGGGGTTGGGTTGGACCACATTTGCTCGGTGTTCAGGGGACCATATGGGGTGCTGGGGATAAAACGTGTCTACTGCATACAAGGCAAGTACCGTACTTGCTGTACTATTTCTTCGGCCAGAAAGCAAACAAAATTTTATTGTAACAACTGAATTGTGTGTTTGGTATACATTTAACAACTTTGAGTTTTAGAGAAATGATTAAATACTAGCCTTCAAGTTAACTGAAGGCTCCATCAAAGACCATTTTTTGCTATTTAATAAAGTAATTTTATCCTCTAATTTCTGTATTAGCAAGGAGGGCTCTATAGAAAAATTTTTGTTGTGGGTTTGAAACTATATGTTCCTATTTGGAAATAATTAAAAAATGAGACTGTATAAAATTATAATTGAATTGGAAGAAATGGTTAGGTCCAAGTAAGTACTCAAAGTGATTATGGTTATATTGCTGGGGTGCATTGTTTGTGTAATCAGAATGACATTGAAATAAAGATTCTTATAGTACTTTTGGTGTAAACATATTGGAGAAGTAGAATCTGAAAATAGGAGGTGAGGATGGAGGTGACTTCCAGACCAGCCAATCTGGTAGATAAGAGACATAAATAGTAAATAAAAGAAAAATGAAAACTCAACACATACAGATAGTTACATTATAATTTAGTTTTCAACCATTTTTATTTCTGATTAAAACAATGTTTGATTTCTCTTTGTGTGATTCAAGACTTTAGTTTTCTGATTGAATTTTCTGATGTAATTCTGTTCTATTTAAAAACATTCCTGCATTTTCCTTTGTATTGTCACATATTATAATAATAGGTAGGTATAGACTATCTTGTTTGGCTTATAAGTAATGATATTTATCTATATAATAGAATTATCTATGTCTAAGTGCATTTCTTGACACAAAAATGGTATTGTGATAACTTCACAAGCCTATTTCATGCATCCTTGAAGTGGTATACAAACGCAGCTTAAAAATTTTTTTTTCTCTGAGTCATGATTTGTGTCTTACAGCTAAAGCCCAGGAAGAGATTGAGCATGTGATTGGCAGACACCGGAGCCCCTGCATGCAGGACAGGAGCAACATGCCCTACATGGATGCCTTGGTGCACGAGGTCCAGAGATTCATTGATCTTGTCCCTCTCAACCTTCCCCATGCTGTGACCCAGGATATTAAATTCAGAAATTACATCATTCCCAAGGTAAGATTTGTTTTTCTTATACTGACCTCTGCTTATCAATTTTCCTTTTCACATTATATATATATATATCCAATTCTTAATGAACACAGAGAGATTTGCAAAAACTAAAAACATATCTGGTGCCTGCCTATATGTCTTCCTTAGAATGATGTCTATTCAATTTTCTGCTAATTTTAATTTTTATCTTATATTTTAGGTAGTTTTTATTGAATGAAACTGCTTACCAAGATGTAAGAGATGTGAAAGAGGGAAATGTTTTCAAGAATGATCAGAGGCTTCACCAGAGTAGAAATAAACAAGCAAAGAAACGTAGAGACAATCAAATGAGAAACATGTTCAGGAGAAAACACAGTCTTGAAGATCAAGTCTTGTACTCATTTTTCAATTGAGTTGTTTTTGACGTTTTGTTGCTGTTATTTGTTTTGGGTGTTCAGGTCCCATGTGGCTCTGCTCAGGGTTATTCTTGATTCTGTGCTCAGGATCACTCCTGGAAAGATTTGTGGATCCATTACGAGGTGTGAGGGATCTAACCAGGTGGGGTGTATTCAAGGCAAAAGCCTTCCCAACTGTGCTCTCTGGCCCCTGTTTTTTTGTTGTTTTTGATGAGTTGTAAGCTTTTCATATCTTTTGAATAATTGTCCCTTGTCCTATATATGGTGTCAAGATATCTTCTCCCAGTCAGTAAGCTGCTTTGTGTGTGTGTGTGTGTGTGTGTGTGTGTGTGTGTGTGTGTGTGTGTGGTTTCCTTGACTGTGCTAAGGATTTTAGGTTTTTTTTTTTGGTCTCAGTTGCAGTTTATTCCAATCTCTGTTCCCGAGTTCTGCTTCTCTCTCTTTCGTCCCCGCTCACTCTCACTTCTTTTGCCTTGAGCTCTGCTTCAGTGTCTCCCCTGCTTCTGTCTGTCTCTCTGTCTCTGTCTCTATAGTCTCTCCTCTGGTCTCTTCCAACCGCTCTGTCTCTGCTTCTGTGTCTTCTTCTGTCTGTGTTGTCTCCTTCGCTTCTGTGTATTCCCGTGTGTCTTCTGTGTCTTCTCTTGTGTCATCTTCTTCTGTCTCCCTGTCTTCTTCCTCTGTCTCCTCTGTCTTCTTCGTCTGTCTCCCCTGTCTTCTTTCTCTCCTCCTCTGTCTTCTTCCAGTTTAATTTAACTAATTTATTTTAAATTTTGTTTCTTATGTCATTGGAATTGAGTCCCAAAGACATCTCTGATGTGATGTGCAGTCTATGCAATGTTGGAGTTTATTGTGAATGCTTTTCACAACATAATTTGTGGTTTTAAGTCTTACAGCCAAGTCTTTAATACACTTTGAGTTATTTTTTATACATGGCATAAATATTTAGTTTTAATTTTTATAAATAATTTTTGATCAGTAAAAAGGGGTCATTGAATTTTTTGTTGTTCGTTTTCTGAATACTTTAAAAATCTTGGGTACCAGCTCTTTACCAGATGGATGGTGTGCAATTATATTCTGCCATTCATTAGGGTGTCTCATCATTTTATCATTGTTCTTTTCACTTAGGAAAAGGTTTGTAGTTTGATGTAATCATGTTTGTTAGTTTTACTTTTGTTTTCTGCCATTTGCAAGTGAGTAACAAAGACACCATAAGCCAATATTCCCACTCCTGTTTTTCTTCTATCTGTTTTGTGTTTCTAGTCTTATATACTATACCATAATCTATTTTGAATTATTTTTTATTTATGGTACTAGGCAGTGGGTTACTTGATTTTTTTGCATCTCAGTATCCAGTTTTCCTAACATTTATTGAAGAGGAACCCCTTGCTGCTTAATATTGTCTCGTACATTTCTTCCAACTTCACAAACACTTTATGACTCAGATTAGTTGTGTTTTATTCCAGGGCACAACTATAATTACATCACTGACTTCTGTGTTGCATGACGAAAGACAATTCCCGAATGCAAAGATGTTTGACCCCGGCCACTTTCTGGATGAGAGTGGAAAATTTAAGAAAAGTGACTACTTCATGGCTTTTTCAGCAGGTATTAAAATTTATTTCCTTGGTACATCAGCAGTCAATTGACAATGGATTTGTTGACAATACACAGTGCTCACTCTAGGGCTAGTAGAATAGTTCTTTGTTCATGATCAAGAACAGAATCTTATGGTCTAAGAAGTTTACCCTCTTTCTACACACCTTCATTATTAGGTCAGATCACTGATATTTTGGAAAATTCACTCATTTCTTCCAAATTCAGAAAGAATTTTTTTAAAAGACAAAATATAAGAAAATTGCGCTTTAAAAATGGAACGGTGTGAGATAAAACTTGGAATATCATGATATATTGGAGATTATTTAGCATGAGTTCTGTTAAAGTATGAAAAAGAGTCAGACAAAATGGACAGATCATCTAATATCAAATTAGAAACAGCAAACACTATAATATCAAATTAGAAACAGCAAACACTATAATACCAAATTAGAAACAGAAAACACAGCTAATGTATTTGTTTCAAGAAAAGTATTAATGGAACTCTTATATATGAAAGCAGGAGTTATAATTTAAAACTACCTTTCAGAGTTCTTCCTTTGTGTTCATCTCAATAACCGTTGAAAGAACACCTTTAAAATAAGCCGTTAGGCAATGTATGGTGTGTGTGTGTGTGTGTGTGTGTGTGTGTGTGTGTGTGTGTGTGTGTGTATTACACTTTTCATCCATTTGTCAAAGCATCATATTTTTTTATTCACCCATTTAACCACTCTTTAAATAATTATTGCATATTCTCCAACTGACAGCCAGAAACAGGGTTCAAGGACTAACTTTTCTTTGTATTTGCTTTTTTCAGGTAAACGCTCATGTGCAGGAGAAAGCCTGGCCCGCATGGAACTGTTCTTATTCCTGACCACCATTTTACAGAAATTCAAATTGAAATCTGTGGTTGATCCCAAGGACCTTGATACTACCCCTGTTGCCACCGGATTTGGTTCTGTGCCCCCTTCTTACAAGCTCTGCTTTGTTCCTCTGTGAGAAGAATAGATCACCTACTTTTGTTATGATTTTGTCTGAAAATCCCTCCATATAGGGCTTTGTTTACCTCCTTCCCTCTTTATCCATTTCCTGAGATGCTATCTCTGATCTCTCCTCCCCTCATATCTCCATTGTCTTCAGATTCAAAAAGATCCAGTGTTCATTAAAGATGGACTTTCCGAGTTTCACTTCAAAGCCATGTTATTTCTTCATAGTCTGTAACATTTATATGCTCATCACTGTCATCACTGTCATCCCATTGCTTGAGCAGGCACCAGTAATGTCTCCATTGAGAGACTTGTTGTTACTGGTTTTGGCATATCGAATACGACACGGGTGGCTTGATAGGCTCTCCCGTGTGGGTGAGGTATTCTCGGTAGCTTGCAGGGATCTCAGAGAAGTATAAAGGAATCAAACCCCTGGTCGGCCTCGTGCAAGGCAAATGCCCTACCTGCTGTGCTATCACTACAACCCTTATATCCTCATATGTTCTAAAATTGAATCATAACATCAATATGCTCATACTTCCAAAAATTGAAAGTCGGCACTATAAAATTAAGCAAGGGATTAGTGTATGCCAATACACAGACAACTTTTCTTATTATGTTCTAAATTTTAAAATTAATATTTTATGAGCCAATTTTCAAACTTCCTTTTCACTTTCCACAATGCAGGCAAGAATCATAGGAATTAATCCAAAAGTTTTGGGATTATGTTTGTCCTCATAATGACAGTCACAGAGAAGGACAAAGAGTATTAGAATAGATGAGCTCTTGTGACTACATGCCTCCTGGAATTTCTTCATGTATCATCTTGGAAATAAAAGAAATTATGCACTGGAGAATTTTCATCCTGTTAGGAAAATATTGACAACAGTGTTCTAAAAGTGTTTCTTTCTAGTTCCAGAAACACAAAACTAATCTATTGATATAATCCAGAGTACTGGTTGCTTCTGAGGTTTGGGATTGTTTAGAAACAGGAGTGAATGTATGTTTTAGTAGAATTGGACTGTTGTCTATTAGGGAAATGAAATTTATCAAACTTGACTAATGTGTATATTCAGCTTTTGTCAGAAGACCTGGGAAACACCCATTAAGAGTAACCTTTGGGGATCATTCTAAAGCAAAACCATTTCAAGTTCTTGAAAATTAGTCTTTTCTAATAGCCATCCAGATGTAAATTATCCAAGACTTTATCCACACTTGTGTTTTCAAAGCATAGTTGAACATTGTACTTTTTAATTAAAATTGCAAATTAAACTTGATAAAAAATATTTATAGGTTTTGGGGAGTTGGGACATATGTCCAGAATGTGTAAGGCTGTGAATCTGATACCTACTGAATGTCTCCTGGGTAGCCCTGTATCCCTGATGGTCCTCAAACACTGTTGGGTGTGACCCTGGTGGCTTCTGAGCACTGCTGGGGTTGCTGGTGATCCTGACTTCCCCTGGGTCCAAGAACTGCAGTGAACTGTCACAATTATACTACCTGTAGGCATCACTTGGAGTGGTCCATACAAAAATTACTTCTGCTAAAAAATATATAGAACAATTATAAACTATTGATATGTGCATATGCAGAAATTCTATGGAGAAAAACAGCTAAAAACATTTCTTTTTTAAATATTTTTAAATTTATTTTTTAATTAGTGAGTCACAGTGAGGGTACAGTTACAGTTTCACACATTTTTGTTCTTGTTATTCCCTCATGCAATGTTTAAGAGCCCATCTCTCCACCAGTGTTCATTCTCCACCACCAATGAACCCAGTATCCTCCCACCCCCCCAGTCCCATCCCCCCAACCCAACCTGCCTCTGTGGTGGGGCATTCCAATTTGATATCTCTCTTTCCTTTTGGGTGTTGTGGTCTGAATAGGGGTATTGAGTGGTCATCCTGTTCAGTCTCTAGTCTACTTTCGGCACACATCTCCCTTCCCACGCAGGATCTCCAATCACATAATTACTTGGTGTTCCCCTTCTCTATCTGGGATGACTTTCCCCCAGCGTGTGAGGCCAGCTTCTGTAAAATAACACTTAATAAATCGCTGGAGACTCTTCTTACAGCGATTTATTAAGAGACCTTCTCATGCAAACAGAAAAGAGGACGAAGGAAGGATGGACGAAGGAAGAGGAACCAGGTGGGAACCCACTAGCTAGACAGCTTCCCTCCTTATATACCTCTCGCTGCCTGTTTACGCCCAAGTGTCTGTAGCTGATAGGCTAGTTACACCTTGTGGGCGTGACAGGACATCCTGTTTTCTTACACCTTGTGGGGGTGACAGGACATCCTGTTTTCAAAGCATGGTGAAATTAACAAGAACAGGTGTTGTTTACGAAGCACTCGGTCCTGTGGAGGCTCTCCACAGTTCCCCCTTTTCGTTTTAGAACAGCAAGTCTGTGTAGCGACCTCGGCCCCCTTGGCCTTACCCGTCATTGGGAGCCTTCTCGCTTGTAGGTCCCTGTCTTAGGTTTGTCCAAGAGTCAGGTGGGGTATAATGCACCCTTTCAAACTCCTCAACCACAGGAGGTCCCCTGCAGTTAAGGGCTCTCAGCTGCATAATACCTTTGCTATATCCGGCTAGACCTGATTGTTCTAAGCGAGAGTATTGTTTCAGAGTTGTAAGCCAAAGCTGCGGGGATTGCTGTGCTTCCAGGGCCGCAGATGCCCGTAAATACCACGCCCTATAAGTAGTTGTTCTTGCTGCATTTTATATAGACACCAGGCAAAAACCAAAGCAGCGAGAAGCAACAAGGACAGTACTGCTCCCACCCCGCCCACTCTTTGATAAAATGGAGGGGACTTCTACTCTGGTCCTATCAAGATGGGTAAGGAAGGGGATAATCTATGCACAGGCGTCAAAGCAAGCCATGTTGTAGCAATGGCCCAGGAAGCTGCTTCTTCAGCTCATATCATCACAGGAATCAGGCTGAGCACCAGTTTGCACATCTTGGTCTACTGGAGGTCTGAGATCCAAATCAGGTGGTTGAATTCTACCTCTGATGAGACGTAAAGGGATCCAAAGTTTCTTAGCGGGGTTATCATCTGTTGAAACAGAAGCATAGCCTTTTCCTCGAATGAGGAGTTTTCCTGCTACATTCAATTGAGAAAATACCTCCTTTTTGTATTTGATTTAACATTGCATATGTCCACTGAAAAATGCAGAGGTGATGGGCTTAAGGTCGCAGTGTTCTATACTGAAAAGGGGTTGTAGTAACTGTATCTGGGCAGGAAATAGGCTGCGCTTCCCACTGTCCCTGGCTGCAGCGATTATAATGATTGGAGCTCTGAAACTCCACACTGGGGAAAGGGGCTGAAACTGGGAACATCTCCTGATTTTGTGGGGCCTGGGGCTGGTCCCCTTGCAGGTGTCCCGAGTTGGGGTCACCCACTACATCAAAATTAAAGCGACAATCTCTGGCCCAATGATTTCCCCTCTTACACCGGGGACAGGGCCCAGGAGGTGCAAGTCTGCCTCTGCAGTCTCTGGCCCAGTGGTTTCCCTTCTTACACCTGGGACAGGGCCCAGGACGTGCTCTCGTAGCATGGCTTGGGGGCGCATTGCAATCTCTACTACAGTGGCCTGGTTTTCCACAATTAAAACATTTTTTCTGAGCTTGTCTCTGTAAGGCATAGACCTGTACCTTATGTTTAGCAGAGCCAACATTCCTGCATGCTTCCAAATACCCAAATATGTCTTCCTTCTCCTTAATAGGGCCCAGAATGGCCTGGCAATTTTTATTACCATTTTCAAAGGCCAATAGTTTAATCAACAGCTCCTGAGTTGCCTTATCCTTAACCTGCATTTCAATGGCTTTCATCAACCTTCCTATGAAATCTACATAAGGTTCTGAGGCTCTCTGGAAAATCTTCGTAAAACTTTCCTTAAATTCTGCTTCTGTATCAACCTTCTCCCATGCATGCAGGGCTATTTCATGGACATGAGCAAGAACAGCATGAGGCAAGGTGACTTGCCTTTCTGGGTCGCGCCATTTCTCTTCACCAGTTAACATCTCACAAGTCAACTCAATACCTGAAAAGTTTTGTCCAGCATGGCCTAGGCCTTGAAGCTTTGCCTTGGCCTCATTATAGAGCCACATTCTCCATTCCAAGTACTGAGAACGGCTTAAGCATGTCTTAGCAACCACGTGAAAATCTTGAGGTACCCAGTACGCCTTTTTACTCCAGTATGCAAGATACTCCCTACAGTACGGAGATGTAGGCCCATACGAGACACCTCGGACTCAGAATATGAGAAGGCAGTAGCAGACTCATAATCTGCATCACTTTCATCTGATGCACTGGACGTGGAGCTATAGTCATCAGTCTGAGAAATATTCAGACTATGACAACCTTTTCGAGGCTTAGGTGTGGGAGGACCTGAGGCCGTATTATTCCTAATGTTCTCCACATCAATTGCACTATTCAAAAATAGGAGAATAGAATTAACAATCTCCCATGTAGTCCAGAATTCCACGGGGATCTCAGTCCCTTTCTTAGATGCCTTATAGACATTTTTCCTAACTTGTCTCCAAATCTTGCTTTCTAGAGTTCCTTCGTCTGGGAACCATGGGTTAACCTCATAAACTACTTTACGGCAGGACCGGAGTTGGTCTCTGGAAATGTAGAGTTCCAGGTCTCCTATTCTGCGGGAGAGAGACTGAATCAAATCCATAAATGACTTGCCCTCTTCAGTCCGGCTTGAGAAAATATGAAAGATTTTGAAAAGGCCCAGAATCTGCCCCATCTTAGTGGGGGATTGCTGTTCGGATTCTAATCCGCAGCACACTAAAAAAGAATCCTGGTCTCCCGCTCACTTTCTAGAGTGGGGTGCACCGAACTCTTACCTTATTTTTACCTTTAGTTGGTAGTTCGGGCCCACCCAGGAACGCCAGCTGTAAAATAACACGCAACCTGGAGACTCTTCTTACAGCGATTTATTAAGAGACCATCTCATGCAAACAGAAAAGAGGATGAAGGAAGGATGGATGAAGGACGAAGGAAGAGGAACCAGGGGGGAACCCACTAGCTAGGCAGCTTCCCTCCTTATATACCTCTCGCGCTGCCTGTTTACGCCCAAGTGTCTGCAGCTGATAGGCTAGTTACACCTTGTGGGCGTGACAGGACATCCTGTTTTCTTACACCTTGTGGGGGTGACAGGACATCCTGTTTTCAAAGCATGGTGAAATTAACAAGAACAGGTGTTGTTTACGAAGCACTCGGTCCTGTGGAGGCTCTCCACAAGCTTCCAAGACATGGACCAAACCTCCTGGTATTATATACTACCATTCTTAGGTATTAGTCTCATACTCTGTTGTTCTATATTCCACAGATGAGTGCAATCTTTCTATGCCTGTCCCTCTCTTTCTGGCTCATTTCACTTAGCATGATGCTTTCCATGTTGATCCACTTAAATGCCAAGTTCATGACTTAATCCTTTCTAACAGCTGCATAGTATTCCATTGTATAGATGTACCAAAGTTTCTTTAACCAGTCGTCTGTTCTCGGGCACTCGGGTTTTTTCCAGATTCTGGCTGTTGTAAACAGTGCCGCGATGAACATATAAGGGCAGATGTCATTTCGACTATACCTTTTTGTTTCTCCAGGATATATTCCCAGAAGTGATATTGCTGGATCAAATGGAAGCTCAATTTCTAATTTTTTGAGAAGCGTCCATATTGTTTTCCAAATGGCTGGACCATTCAACATTCCACCAGCAGTGTAAAAGGGTCCCTTTCTCCCCACATCCTCTCCAACAGCAGTTGCTTTTGTTCTTTTGGATGTGTGCCATTCTCTGTGGTGTGAGGTGGTATCTCATGGTTCTTTTGATTTGCGTCTCCCTATTGATTAGTGATGCAGAGCATTTTTTCATGTGCCTTTTGGCCATTCGTATCTCTTCCTTGGAAAACTTTCTGTTCATTTCTTCGACCCATTTTCTGATGGGGTTGGATATTTCTTCTTGTGGAGTTCAACCAGTGCTTTATATACCCTTGATATCAACCCTTTATCAGATGGGTATTGGGTGAATATCCTTTCCCATTCTGTAGATTGCCTTTGAATTCTGGTCACTGTGTCTTTTGTGGTGCAGAAGCTTTTTAGTTTAATATAGTCTCATTTGTTTATCTCTGTTTCTACTTGATTGCTTAGTTCCGTGTCATCTTTGAAGATACCTTTAGCTTCAATATCGTGAAGGGCTTTGCCAACCCTGTCTTTGAGGTACCTTATGGATGTGGTCTGATGTTGAGGTCTTTAATCCATTTTGATCTGATTTTTGTGCATGGTGTCAGGTCAAGGTCTAAGTTCATTCCTTTGCATGTGGTTGTCCAGTTATGCCAGCACCATTTGTTGAAGAGAGTTTCCTTGCTTCACTTCACATTTCTTGCCCCCTTATCAAAGATTAGATGATCATACATCTGGGGTTGTGTGTAGGGATATTCCGCTCTGTTCCATTGTTCTGCGGCTCTGCCTTTGTTCCAGTACCATGCTGTTTTAATTGTTACCACTTTGTAGTAAAGTTTAAGGATGGGGAGGGTGATGCCTTCCATCATCTTTTTACCAAGAATTGTTTTAGCTATCCGTGGGCGTTTATTGTTCCATATAAATTTCAGGATTGCTTGATCCATTTCTTTGAAGAATGTCATGGGTATCCTTATAGGGATCACGTTAAATCTGTATAATGCTTTGGGGAGTATTGCCATTTTGACAATGTTGATTCTCCCTATCCATGAGAAAGGGATATGTTTCCATTTCCTCATGTCCTCTTTTATTTCATGGAGCAGCATTTTATAGTTTTCTTTGGAGAGGTCCTTTTCTTCTGTAGTTAAGCTGATTCCAAAGTATTTGATTTTGTGGGGCACGATTGTGAACGGGATTGCTTTTTTTCATGTCCCTTTTCTCTATCTCATTGTTTGCATATAGGAAAGCCATGGATTTCTGGGCATTGATTTTATAGCTTGCGACTTTACTGTACAGGTCAATGCTTTCTAAGAGTTTTTTACTAGAGCTTTTAAGCTTCTTTAGATATAGTATCATATCGTCTGCTAATAGTGAGAGCTTGACTTCTTCCTTTCCTATCTGAATGCCTTAATATCTTTTTCTTGTCTAATGGCTATTGCTAATACTTCCAGTACTATATTAAAGAGAAGTAGTGAGACTGGGCATCCTTGTCTTGTCCCTGATCTTAGAGGAAAGGCCCTTAGTTTTTCCCCACTGAGGATAATGTTTACCATAGGTTCGTGGTAGATGGCTTTGAAAATATCTCTCATTTTTTTCTCTTCTTTTCTTTGTGTTTTTTTTTTGTTTTCTTGTTTATTGGACTACATCTGCCAGTGTTCAAGGTTTTCTCCTGGCTCTGTGCTCAGGCATCACTCCTGGTAGATTCGGAGGTCCATATGATGTGCCAGCGATTGAACTCAGGTCAGCTGTGTACAAGGCAACTGCCCTATCTGCTGTACTATTGATCCAGTCCTTTATTTTTCAACTAATCTCTTTCATATATTTTTGTAGTTTGGGGGCTCACACCCAAAAGTATCAGGGATTATTCCTGGCTATGTTCTTTGGGATCACTCCTGACAAGATTTGGGGGCATATCCAGGAATGATTGCATGCAAAGCAAGTATCTTAGCCCTTGCACTATCACTCAGGCCCTAAATTTTCTCTGTTATATGATGCTTTGACATTCTGAGAGTCTTACAGAGAAACTTCTACTCAAATATGAGTTCTATGATTTCAAGATCACAAATTTTCAGGTATATGTTATACACATACCTGCTACCAAAGTATTAGTGAGCCTCCCTATAGACCACTGGATCTTCTCCATTTTTTCCTACCTTCCTGAACCCATTTTATTTCTGAAGTCAGAATTCAGAGGCTTGTTTTGTTCTTTGTAGTGTATATATTTTATGTGAATGAAATTATCCAAAGTTGCCTTTCCCTTAGTTCACTTAACTTGTTGACCTCCAGATTTAGCCATATTGTTGAATAAGGCACAATTTTATCTTTTTTTATGGTGGTATAGTATTTCATTAAGTGTATTTACTACAACCTGTTATGAAGAATCTGTTAATAAGTATTAAGGTGGATTTCATATATTTGGCTATGAGAAATAATATTACTGTGAACACTAGAGTGCAAATTCTAATTTGTATTTTCTTTGTTGTGGAAATTCCCATCATGAGCCAGAAAAAACTAAGCAGTGAGCTTTGAGGAGTGGGAGAGCACTATTTATTTCACTGTAGGGCCCAATTGAGCTTGTATGTGTGTGTGTTGGGGGGTCTTGAGTTGGGGGTGGGCAGCTACCCCTCTGGAGTCAATTTGTCTGTGTGTGTGTGTGTGTGTGTGTGTGTGTGTGTAACACCGGAATATTAGAGCCAGGCTGAAATCAGAAGTAAAACAAATTCTTAGGCCTTATCAGGGTCCTGGCCAGTAGACCCCAGAAAACTGGAGTATGATCCCCCAAGCCACCGGACTTACTCCCGATGAGAGAGGGAGTGGGAGGGGGAGAAGCCTCTGCCCAGCCCTCTGCGAACCTCGGCCACCCCACCTCCACCACCGAGAAAGAACCACGCAGAGGGGGAAGAGTTGAAGGTCAAAAAACTCTCATTTTATTAGCTGTCACACATTGATATTTATATAAAAATTTTAGGGTAGTTTGGATACTGTGAACACCTGGTTATCAACTCTTGGCGTAAACACTTTGCTGTGCCCTCTACAGATGTTAGCTAATGATTTATGTTCCCCGCTTCTCAAGGTCAGGTATGTTATCTCCGACAAGTGGTGACTTTCAGGTTTCACTCCATTACCTCCTCGACCAAGTGCACCTTTCTGGGTGGAGTGCTGGCACGGGGCCTTAGGCTCCGGTGAAGAGAGCCTGCTCCTGCTTCTAAGGGTAAGGGATTTGGCCAGGGTCTCGGACTGCTGCTGAGACCCCAACCGACCTGAGAAACATGTATCATCACTAGAGATCAGAGGATACACAACCCAACAATTTAAAAAAATTTAGGTACTTTTGGATCTTGTTAGACTAGTATTAGACTGAAAGGTTTGGTTTCTGAGATGGAATGTTGATCTCAGCTGGCTTTAATGAGAAGTTAGGCTGTGTTACAAATAACAGAGGCACAGAGGCCATCAAAGAAGGCTTCTTGTGTTTATCAGCATTGGAAATTTAAGTGTTTTCTTATGCTGCTATCTAAACGTTTAGTAAAAGATCAGGGGCGTTTTTCTGTAAGTGTACTTGTTTGTTTTGTTTCTCTTTGGAAGTGTTAGAATATCTGGCCTAGATAATTTATGATTTGAAATAGTTAGAATAAATGCAATACTGATTCTCTTTCAAAAGAAACTGGGCCTTTTTATTTATTTATTTATTTATTTATTTATTTATTTATTTATTTATTTATTTATCTTTATTGAATCACCAGGACAGACACAGTTACAAATCTTTCATGATCGGGTTTCAGTCATACAATGTTCCAACACCCGTCCCTCCACAGAGTACATTTCCCACCACCAATGTCTGAAGTATCCCTCCTGCCACCAAATTTTAAAAATATGAAACAAATAATCAAGTTTTCTTTCACATAAAACTAATAGAACCAAGCAAACATGATATTGTGGTTTAAACTGTATAGTCTGTATGTTTGACCTCTATCAGTCAACGTGATAATGCTCTTCTTTATCATTAGCCCTAAAATCATTAGGCCCTAAAATCATTTCAGGCCTACAGTTAGGCCTCAAGTAATATTAAACAGCCTCACATTTAGTCTTGGCTTACAGGAGTGTGTTTATGTTATGTCATTATATGAATGATATCTTGATAGTCACCCAAACTGATGATAACCTTCTAACTGGTATTCCAGTATTAAAAGATCAGTTGGCTCAGACAGGTCTTTGGCTAGTTTCTGATAAAATCCAGAAAGAATATCCAATTCATATTTTGATCATTTAATAAATAGAAATATCATTGTGCCACAAGAAGGTACAGCTTATATTGATAATTTAAACACCTTAAACAACTTTTAGAAATAGAGATATAAATTGGATCTGAACAATTTTGGAATTGCCACTTAAGAAATTTGAATTAAAATGGGTACAAGATAGAATTTACAAAATCAAATTAGAGTATATCTCCTTAAATGTGGAAATAAACCTGTTAGCTTTCCTTCCAAAATTCCTCTACAAAAATTCCTCTTGTTTTTTAATCAACACAAAATTAAGGACTGGATATTTTTACCTCATGAACAAAATCAAAAAGAAAAACTGGAAATTTGCTTACAAAAATAGGAAGAATACTTAAAGATGCTGCCATTTACACCAATTAATTAATCAAGATGCAAATAAAATCGTCTTTGTCTTTACTAATTTACACATGAAGGAAGCACTCCAATGAATTGGGATGGCAATTAGAGCTTTCTGACTTCATTAGGGCTGATAGATAATGAAAACACTTCTCTAACTTGTTTCAATTCTTAAAAGTAATGAATTGGAATTTAAGAGGGGCCCATTGGGGATCCACTATGAAGATGAGGCAAACACCGTATTTCTCAGCCCAGAAAGTGGAACTGGTGGCAGTGATTCAGTGGTTTAGGGAAGAAGAAAATGGGAAACAGAATAAATAGGAAGATGCAAATATTTGGTGGAGAAGATATGCCTATATTTTTACAAGAAAAGATACCCAACCTGTCCCTCAAAAGATCTAAGAGAGTGATCCATCAGGCATTACTGCACAGCTGGGGACTAATAAAGAAGTTAACCCAGGAGGCAGAAAGAAGTTGTTTTCTTTTCTTTTTTAATTGAATCAGTGTGCGTTATAGTTACAAACCTGTTCATGATCAGGTTTCAGTCATAGAATGCTCCATCACCCTTCCCACACCAGTGTTCATTTCCCACCACCAATGTGCCCAGTATCCCTCCTGCCACACCTAAGGACGGACTCTGGCAGGCACTTTCTCTCTCTCTCTCTCTCTCTCTCTCTCTCTCTCTCTCTCTTCTTTTGGACATTATAGTTTGCAATACAGATACTAAGAGGTTATCATGTTTGTCAGTCCTTGTCTAGAGTGATCATTTCCAACTCTCATTGTCATAATGGTCCCTTCTCTATCTCAACTGCCTTCCCCTCGACATTTGGGAGAAGCACTAGGTTGGAAGCTCTAGGCTTCTAACTGTGGACCAATCCTCCTAGCCCTTGTTTCTACTGTCCTGGTGTATTAGTATCATTCTATGTTTTATTTTCTATCCCACAAATGAGTGCAATCATTCTGTCTGCCCCTCTTTTTCTGACTCATTTTACTCAGCATGATACTCTCCATTCATTTATAAGCAAATTTCATAAATTTATTTTTTTCTCACAGCTGCATAGATCACATGGTATAGATGCACCAAATTTCTTTAACCAATCATCTGTTCTTGGGCACTTGGGTTGTTTCCAGATTCTGGGTATTATGAAAAGGGCTTCAATGAACATAGAAGTGCAGATGGCATTTCTGCTGTGTATCTTTGAGACCCCAGATATATTCCAGAAATGGTATTGCTGGGTCAAATGGAAGCTGGATTTGTAGTTTTCTGAGGAATGCCTATATTATTTTCCAAAAAGACTGAACCAGTGAGTATTCCCACCAACAATGAATGAGTTCCTTTCTCTCTACCTCTGCACCAGCACCAGTTTCTTTTTGATGTGTGACAGTGTGGTGTGAGATGATATCTCATTGTTGTTTTGATTTGCATCTCCCTGCTAATTACTGATGTAGAGCCCCTTTTTCCTTTGTCTTTTGACAATTTGTATATCTTTTTTTGAGGAAGTTTCTGTTCATTTCTTCTCTTCATTTTTTGATGGGGTTGTACTTTTTTTCTTGTAAAGTTCTACCAGTAACTTATATATCTTGTATATTAATTATTTATCTGATGGGCATTGGGGAAATAATTTTTCCTATTCCATGGGCTGTCTCTGCATCTTGGTCACTATTTCTTCTGAGGTGGAGACTGTTCTTAGTTTCATGTAGTTCCATTTGTTTTTAGTGCTTCTACTTGCTTGTCAGTGGTCTTTCACCTTTAAAGATGCCTTTAGCTTCAGTAGTCATGGAGATTAGAGCCAGGAAGAGAGTATTGATCCAGACCAATACTGGTAAGACACCCAACTACTATGTTTCTAGCTATAATTGATATTATTGGTATGATATGCTGGTGAGCACCATTACAAGGCTTTCTTCACTCCACAAGAGACCATGCAGGTAGTGGAATGGGAGATATACCACCTTTGAAATTCACTAACGAAACTATATGGATGCCAGGTCCCTGGCTTCAGAAAAACCACTGGAAAAAAGGGATATTTCTCAGAAACGCGCCCTTGGATTTTTCCACTTTCCCAATCTGCTAAAGCTATGGAGATCATGTCTCAAATTAGCAAATCAAGGCTGGCATAGACATGTAAAAACTACAGAAGGGTATTTGGCCTTACGGTTGCTATTAGGCTTTTCTCTTAAATGGCTTGGATCTGTGACTCAAAAAGATATTGGAGTTACAAATATCTCCAGGCCAGATATGTTAACTGGTAAAGTCAAACCATCTGACTTCTGGTTCTAGATTTTGGGTACTATGGAACAGTGAGTAAGCAGAGTAGGTAGAGTCCTAATAACTATCCCCCATGGCAAGATAATTGACTGCAGACCTTTTGTTTTGCCAGTGCACACAAAAAGTAATTAAATTGAGTAGGAGAATTGTGGGAGAAACCGAAACTATGACAGCTTATTCCAACATGATTGTACTATGGAACTTGGGAGAGCTTTCTCCTCCAAAGCCCAGTATTCCAGGCAGCCCTCAACATCTGGAACTATGGAGGTTTACTGCAACTTTAAAACTCCTGAAAGGATGGGTAGGGAAGTACCAAAACATTAGTAGAGGGACTCTGTCTGACTTCAGTTTCACAGAAATTGACACTGATTTTATACAAACTATTGTGAAAATACCCTATCCTATCAATCAGAAAAGTAAGATTTGATAAAGAAGAGCAAACCCTAATCTGTGTCTTTTGCAGATTATTCACTTGCCTAAATTCAAGCATTTCCTTCCCTTTACTTACTTAAACCCAAGGATGCCTGTTAAGCTTCCTAGGGCAGGCAGGACTCTCCTTCAATGTGCATTGTAGAAAGTTTTTTTAGAAGATACTGAAAGGATCATGAAGGTTTATATCAATGCATATCTTTGGAATCCTGGGATTAATAGCATTAAATCTCCACTGCAGCTGCTACTGGAACTGCTCTTATCGGGGCATCCAAACTGTCCATTTTTCTGAGAACTTTAGCACATTACTTTATTATGACATAGTCAACAACAAATTGATACAAAACTGTTACCCAAAGAGCAGACTTGCAACAAGCATTGTGTTGTGTGTGTGTGTGTGTGTGTGTCTGTGTGTGTGTGTTTAGGGGATGAAATACAAAATTTACAAACTAAAGCTGACTTAATATGTAATTGGAATTTTACCAAGTTCTGTGTTACTCCCAACATTTTTAATGAAACACAGAACTCATGGGAATAAATTAGAAAACATTTGCTTAATCAGGGAAGTATTTCTTATGATATATAACATTTGCAACATGAAATCTTTGATACTTTTCCTCATAAATTGCAAGTTCTTTCCCACTGAGATCCACTTGAAAGCATGACTGATGTTACACACAGTTTCAGGACCCTAAAATGTTTCTCATCCCTTATGGTAGTTCTAACAGTTCTTCTTTTAGTCATTATGTTTTCACTATAAGGTGCACTCTGGAGAAGGCACTGCAGAGTTTGCACCATCAACAGGATGGAGATGTCTGCCATCTTGAGGCTACTAGCCATGAAGCCAAAAAAAAAAAAAGGTGAGAGCAGGCAGGGGAATAGCATTACTACTGTCCCCAGGAGCAAAACCTGAAGGTCAAATGCATCATTTTTGTTTAGATGTGCAGTTCAATAATGTTTTTATAATTATTTGTATGAAAGTTATGTGAAAATGCATAAGGTTGTAGGAATTGGATTTGATAATTTTAAACAATTTGGTTTGAGATCATTTATGCTTGTCTTAAGTGATCTAAGAAACTCTTGAATCAAAATTAAGGCAATGCATTACTACTAAAATATTATTATTTGAACTCGGTTCATTTCAGGGTGAGAAATGAGGGCATCATACTAATTTTAAAAATCGCTGTTGGTTTATTGTATTGTATGCTACTTTTTTTTGCCTTTTTTGGTCACACCTGGCAATGCTCAGGGGTTACTCCTGGCTCTGCACTCAGGAATTTCTCTTGGCGGTGCTTGGGGGACCATATGGGATACTGGGAATCGAACCCGGGTCTGCCGCGTGCCAGGCAAATGCCCTCCCCACTGTGCTATCACTCCAGTCCCTGTAAATTAATTTTTTTCCCACTTCTTGCCTTAGGAATTAGCACCATTAAATAATTTGTATTTATTGAATATAGTCTAAATATATCTAAGTTTATGGTTTTGTGTCAATGAGGATTTTTAAAATTATTTTGAGAAAATAATTTCAAAGAACATTTTGAAAGGAAAATAAAGATACAGTTTTCATGTAGTTTAGTACATACTTAGTATAGGCACTAGATTTTAAGTGTACTGGTTAATGAACTTTGAGAAGTGCTTACCATAGGTACCATCCAGTTTAAGTTAATGAAAGTTTCATTATCAGGATTTTTAATTTTGTACTCTTTGTAGTCATTTGCCATGTTTCTGTGCCCCTCACTAAAACAAATATTGTTTGTTTGCCAAATATTTCTTTTCCATTTTTCTGTTGATGAATATTGGTGTTGTTTCTAGATTTTTATTTTTTTATTTACTTTTTAAAATTTATTTATTTTTTAATTAGTGAGTCACAGTGAAGGTACAGTTACAGATTCACATATTTTCGTGCTTGTTTTTCCCTCATGAAATGTTTAAGAACCCATCCCTCCTCCAATGTCCATTCTCCACCACCCATGAACCCAGTATCCCTCCCACCCCCCCCAGTCCCATCCCCCCCACCCCACCCTGCCTCTGTAGTGGGGCATTCCAATTTGATATTTCTCTTTCCTTTTGGGTGTTTTTTTCATTGGGATTGGTTCCCTGTGCTTCTGGTACTGTAATGTTTCTTATGTTGTTTCTCTTGAGGTCATCCCCTAGGACTGTAATTCGCTCTAGAGCCATTTTGAGGTCATTTTCCATTATTTGTTGTTGCCTATATGCTTTCTGCAGCTCATCTTCAAGCTCACTGATTCTGTCTTCGGCTGTAGTCATTCTACTATTGAGGGCTCCTACCGAGTTTTTTATTCCATCTACTGATTCTTTTAGTTGTTCGCTTCTGTTCGTAGCTTTGAAATTTCTGCTCTCATTTCTTCCTGGATTATCTTGGTGGACTGTTCCAATGCTGCACCCATATCCTCCCTTAATTTATTGGATGTTCATTCCATAGTTGCTTTGAGTTCGTCAACCATCTTCACGATTTCCTCTCTGAGTTCTTTATCTGAGAGGAGGTTGTATTTCTGGGAAGTCGCTGCTGAGGTTACTGAGATCCTTTCTTCCATCTCTCCTGGTGGTGGGGATTTTCGCTGTTTCTTCATGTTGTTATGGGCTTTACTATCAGGCACTCTCCTTAGCTTGAGAGGGGCCTCAACTGAAGACATGGGGCTATGATCTTTTTACAAAGGACTTTTATGTGCAGCTTGATGTGTTCATTGACAGTTTTTGTGAAATTAGGATAGGCTAGGCTAGTTCACTATTAACATATAGTGACTAAGATGACCAGGGTATTCTTCAGAGGAATAGATTATATCGATTGTGGCCAAAGAACAGTGCATGGAATGGGAGAAACAACTGCGGCTGCTCCAGAAAGTGCCATGCCCACTTTTGAGACCACACCCCCTAAAGTGAGGGGTCAGGGCCGGTCAGCGCGGTGGCTCAAAGGTGCCAGGCGGGGGTGGGGGCTTGAGGGTGAGCCCCAAACTGAGGCCAGGGGGGCCTAGATTTTTATTTTTATAAGCTGCATTTCTCAATTGTTTGTGGACATAGCAGTTGTTCTTTTTTGCTTTGTTTCATTTTGTTTGGTTTGTTTTTTGTGCCACGCCTAGCATCACTCAGGGTTTACTTCTTGTTCTGTGCTTAGGGATCATTCCTGGTAGGGTCACGGGACCATGTGGAGTGCAGGGGATTGAACCTGGTTTGGCCGCCCCCATCCAGGGCGCCCTATATGAGACAGCCTAAGGCAGGCTGTGGAGGCATCTCTGCAGCTCACATATATTTTCCTGTTTTGATAGATTCTCAAATCATGACACTTTCATTTTGTTATGCTGTTTTTATTGACAACATGCTTTTACTCAGTAGTATTACATTATAAACTTTGAACTAATGTCATAATATCTAATATACAGCATGGAGCCACATCTATTTCATTTTTAAAAATTTGGACAGAAGGCTCACTTCCTATAACCTATTAGATATTGTACTGTAGGATAACATTGGTTTGTCCTTTCCGCCTTGTCACAGGGAGCTTAGGTTTGGTGGGTTTCTCCCATCACAGTGCTCCCATTCCTTTGTGTTTACTTGTAACTTTTTTCTTTGTGCTCTGTTGACTTGTGAACATTATTCTTTCTATTTTCCTAAGCCCTTTGCATAGTTAATTCAGAGCAATGTCCTTTTTGTAGGGACAAAAATGAGAGTTAATGCTATGCTTTCGTAAATTGGGAGTTGATTGATATTTTCCTCCTGACTGATATTTTCCTCCTGGACATCTGTTCTCTCGAGTTAAGCCTCAGTTGCCCTTACTTCCTAGCACCCCACAAGCAGGGTCCCGATAAGGAATCTGATGGACCCAGGGCAAGCTGGCATTGAAATGGTTCTGGTCAAAGTGCCATAATGCTTAACTATAAGTTAAGAGCATGGTCATGGACAAATGCGGTCATGATCCAAAAAGTAATAACTAGATTCAGACCCTGCTAGGGTTAGGAAAGATTAATCTAGCCTGAGTAGTCCAGTCCTAGTCTGTGATGAGATGTTCCCAGGAGAGCCACCCCATAGGCTCAATCTATTTCTTACTGTGTCCATACAAAATTCCTAATATTAAGAATTAGAGTTTAGATGTTAATCAAGTTATTGGACTAAGAAGAAGAGGAACACCACTAGGTGCTGTGTCTGCCCTTGAGCTGATGGGCCATCAGGAAGGGCCTTCTTATGTTGACTGGGTGTAGCTGCTGGTGAGTTGGAGAGAGACTGGAGAGTTGGAGAGAGAAGAGAGAGTTGGGGAGAGATAAGGGAAAGAGCAGGGCAACAAGATGGAGAGTAGTGAGAGTCGCAAAGGGGACAGAGAGAGAAGAATGTACAAGAAGAAGAATACAGGAGCAGGCACATGGAGAGAGCCCAGGCTGTGAGATGGAGCGCGGAGAGATGAGCAGGAGACACAGAAGGAGATGGGAATGAGGGGCAGTATGGACTAGAATGGGGAATTGAGTGAGACTGGAGCAGGCACGTGGGGAGAATGGAATAAATGACTACTGATCATCAACTGGCTTGGCCTTCATTTCCTCCTCCATCTGCCCATGACATGGGCTGCGCCTGGTTGGGGAGCAACCAGAGAACAACAACCCAGGCAGCGAGAGGGAGAGCCACCGGGGCCCTCCCTAGCTACTAGGAGAGTCTACACTGTATAAGTTTCTTTTTTGTGTATTCATACATAAAAGTATATACAGTCTCAATGTCTCAATGGTGTTTTGTTTTTTTTCTCTCTTAGATAAAATGAATTCATCAGACCATGTTAAAGAGAAGACGGGGATTTTCAGGACAGTAGAAAAATTCTAAAGATTCCAGTTCTGAATGTTTGCTTTAAGTTGGAGCTAAAGAATATCTTGAAAAATTACTTGTTCACATCTAGGATTTTACCTTTTTTGGTATTAAAATCCAGATTGTTCACGTTTTGGATTATATCAGTTTGCATACAAGTACCATTGCATAATAAATAGATGGTAATTTTCTGAGCCTTGGTAAGAGCAAAGAAGTATTCATATAAAGTTTAGATTTCAGACGGAATATAAACTTGACTGATGCCAGAATTATACAATCTTCCTGTGGAAGTTGAATAAACACTTTTTATTCCCTTTTAGTAGTACCTGTATGGGTTTTCTTGGTACTTCATTTATGGAGTAGAATTTTGATGGAGCAAGTTTGAGAATATATTTTCTGTTTAAATGCAAAAATTATCTAATTTTATTGTTTATTTCCTATTTTTCAATTTTATTGAATCACTGTGAAATAGTTACAATCTTTCATGTTTGGATTACAAGCACACAACGATCAAAGACCCATCCCCTCACCAGGGCACATTCCCCACCACCAATATCTCTGGCATTACCCCCCCTTTCCCACCCTCACTAAGGTCTATTTCTATCACATAATTAACCTGATGTTACACAATGATCTTATCAACTAACTTTTTCTGAAAAATACTGACAGGTAAAATTGTAGCAAAAGTGTAGATTGTGACTCAACATTACACTGACTTGGCTTCATTTACTAGTATTATGTGCAGACATCGTATAAAGAATTCAACTGGTCATTGAATTAACTTCTTCAGTTAGAACCTGTTCTGTCTATATTGAGCACATAATACTTTTTTATTTGCTTTTCTCATTCAACTAATCCAACTAATGCTACTCTAGTAGCTTTTTGTGCTTTAGTAAGTGGCGGGGTATATTTTTCAGTTATTTGAGGTAGAAATCTCGGTGTCATCCTTGACTCTCTTGATTTTCACTTTCCTCACATTTCGTATCTCATTCTGTAGTAAATCCTCATATATATGTGTATTTATATGTATATAAATCTTCATATATATGTGTATATGTATACACATATATTATATATTTGTATGTCCAAAATCCTACTATATCTTGCTACTATACATCAGTTAGCCCCACTGGGAGTCAAACATGGATTAGACTGGATATTACTCTTTATTTTCCTTGCTGGTCTTTTACTAGTGATGTGAGGTGTGTTTGCAGTGAGGTGTAATATGTAGAGCTTTCATACTCATATCATTTGTGGAGGGATCCAGGAACCTTATGGGATACCAGGAATTGAAACGTGGTCAGCTGCCTGCAAGGCAAGAACCCTACCACTTTCTATCTTTCCAGCCTTGATTCTCTCCTAACTCTATTTATTATTCTTTTTTTTTCTATTTATTATTCTTAAAACATTTATTTAGGCACCATGATTAACAACACTACTAATAACAAAGTTTTAGGTAGACAGCATTCCAATGCCACACCCCCTTTCAAAGTCTTAACATACTTCTACTACTATTATTACCATTTGCCTCACTGTCTTGCCAAACACTTCTTTTGGCCAGTCTCAGGATCTGAAGCCACCAATCATTTGCTATTCTCTTGTCATATTTCTTTATGTTCCACACATGAGAAAGATTACTCTCTGTCCCTCTTCCTCTGATTGATTTCACTCAGTGTGATTACCTCTAGTTCTGTTCATTAACTGGCAATTGCATGATTTCAACCTTTCTTTATTTTCTTTCTTTCTTTTTTTTTTGGTGAGATCAACAATCTTAACACACTTATTTTCTAAGGAAACTTTATTGGATCATTTCTAATGCATTATTCCTAACAAGCAACACAAAATAAATTATTTAAGTCCTGCTTTGTGGGAAGGCTTTGTGGGAGGGGGGTTCAGGGAAAAATTCAAAGTTATGGTCATGCGAAAGTGTAAAGGTGGTGGGATTAGTGTTGGAATATTGAATGCAATAAATTATTGTGAAAAACTTTATAAAAATAAAATAAAATTTTAAAAAAGAACGAGGGACTAGAGAAATATTACAGCAAATAAGGCACTCTCCTTGCACATGGTCAATTTGGTTTTAATCCCTGGCAGTCCATATGGTCCTTGAGCCAACCAGAAGTGATCCCTGTACACAGAGCTAAGATAAGCCCTTAGCGCCACTGGGTGTAGCCCCAAATAAAACAAACAAGAATTATCTATGAGTACAGAAAAAGAATGTGAACTCAGCTTTCGGGAATGGAGAGCCCTATAGATCTATTATACCCATCTCTTTCTCTATGAGTTCTATTTCTTTACCGGTTCTCTTTCTAGTTGGTCCATGCAATGATGAGTATTGTAGTAAAATATCTTGCTACTACTGCATTGCTGTCAATAGTTTCTTTATGCCTGCTAGTAATTGCTATATGTATTTATATGATCCTTTGTTTAATGCATATGTGTTTAAGATTGCTTTTAGTGTATACATTCTTTGATTGATATGTAATGTCCATCTCTGTTTTTTATTACCTGTATAGACTGAAGTCCATTTAATCTGATGACTATTTCTACCTTTTCATAGCCATTTATGTAAGTATGATTGATTTTTAACTGATTTTTGCTTTAAGCTTGTATTTATTATGAGAATTTAAATATGATAGATAGTTAAAGTGAGTCTATTTTAAGAAGCAGAAAGTTGGATTCTGTTTTCTGATCCATTCAGTCACTCAGTTGGGCTGTTGCATAACACAGGTAGAGAGGGTGAAGGCAGTAGGTGTTGATAAAAGTGTTATTTATTGTGGTCAGGGAAACTGATCAATGGGCTAGAGTACATGCTTCATATATGATAAGTCTGTGTTCAAAGACTGTTTAGAGTGAACTCCTGGCACAAAGCTGGGAAGAGCTTCTGAGTAGCATTGGGCGAGCTTTCTCCCATCAAATAAATAAATAAAAGTGTTCCTCTTGGTGCAAAATCTGGCTCAGCCTCTAGAGAAAGCTGTATGGAGACTCCATAAAAGTAAGACTAGAGCTTCCGTATAACCCAGTGATTCCACGTTTTTACATATGTTTCCAAATGCAAAAACATTAATTTGAAAAGATATTTGCACACTATAGTTCATTTCAGCTCTTAGTGCTATAGCCAAAACCTGAAAGCTACCCAAAGGTCCAATGACAGAATTATGGAAGAAGTTGTGGCATAGACACATAATGGAATACTATGCATCTGTAAGAAAAAATGGCATCATACACTTTGCCGCAATGTGGATATAACTGGAGTATATCACGTCTAGTAAAATAAGCCATACATTGAAGCATAAATATGGTATAATTTTACTCATCTGTGGCATATGCTCAAATACATGAGGAAATGGATGGTATCAAATGATAGCAAAACTTTGACTCTGGATTACAGAAGTAAGAATACCAGATAAAGTGGGTAGGGGAACAATGAGATATACTGATATAACATGGGAAAATTGGCCTATGGACACTTCGGTGGTAGTGAGGTGAGGTAACTGTACATCAAACTATAAGCATTAACAGTTATAAATATGTGATGCAATCTATATTAAATTTAAAAAATGAGTTTGCCAAGGGAATGTCTGATGGGAGGAGACCTTGAGGTGTTGGTAGAGGGATACTAGCATTTGTGGTTGGCATTGAGTTGGAATATTTTATGCTTGAAGCTATTACTTATAATTTTACTATAAATGAAAGTCTCTAGACTTTGATTTTTGAAAGAAAAAACACATCTTTGTCCTATTAAAAGCTATGTGAAATCAAAATGTACTCACTCAAGTTTAAAGGTTGCTTGAAGAAACTTTTCTGACCTTGATTTTAATCAAATTATGTAATTATTAACTAGAAACATTTGAAAATATCTCAATTTATCTTGAAACACTGATTCATAGTGAAAATCTGGTTAAATTGGTGGTCTTTGTAACTATTTTAGCTGGAAACAGGTCTTAGTTTAATTCCTAGTTAAGAAATATTAGGTATGCAATAGGACAGGAAAGGCAACTAGTCCTTTCTGTTTACTCCTTGCTTAGTAAAAATTACTAACTCCAATCTCTTCTTTTTCAGTTTTTTCAGGAATTTGTTTAAAGGAGGTAATATCTCCTGGAAAACACATACAAATGTACTTAAGTGATTACTTTATCTATATTTACTCATTCAAGGTGTTTAATTATATGGAGTATTTTATGTATAACTTTTTTTCATTTTCACAGTATTTTAAGATATAAAAATGTCCAATTTACAGAAAAGCATCCTATTATTCTAAATAATAAATATGCTTAGATATGCACTCTTCTTTGGACACAGCGGGTAGAGCCTTTGCCTTGCTTGTTCTTCCATCCCTCAGGAGAGCCCTGCAAGCTACCGAGTGTATCCTGCCCACATGGCACAGCCTGGCAAGCTCCCCGTGGTGTATTCGATATGCCAAAAACAGTAACAACAAGTCTCATAATGGAGACATTACTGGTGCCAGCTCGAGAAAATTGATGAAAAAAATGGGATGACCATGCTATGGTACATACAATCATCTTCAAAGTAATAATTTCCAAAACAATATGAATCTAGAGATAGTCATCTGATATTAAATTACTTATTTCATTGTTTATAAATGATGGCTGCATATTGGAATCACTTTAGTAAGAGTTTTTTAATCTGTTCCTCCAGGAAGTCCAAGAGACCACAAACTCTAGTGAACTCAGTGACTGGCTTGAAGAAAACCTGGACTAAAGTACATTTTCATTTAATCAGTATTACAAGATCAGAGTCCACACAAGAGAGACTATAAAGTGGATGTAACAAATTGGTTAGCTTCAGAGGCACAAGCTGATTTAGTAGGGAGTGTTCAGTTTGAGGTTCACAGTTATCTAAGTAGAGAGAGCTTTGATGGATCTGCTTGTGTTCCTGGTGCTCGGTATCTCCTGTTGCCTCCTCCTTTCATTCTGGAAACAGAGCTCTCAGAAAAGACATCTCCCTCCTGGCCCTACTCCTCTCCCAATTATTGGAAATATTTTACAGATAGATGTTAAGAATATCAGCAAATCCCTGAGCAATGTAAGTATGTTTTATGATCCTCCAGTGACTTGTTATGGGTAAATAAATTAGCTTCAAATTTGAAAATGATGTCTAGTCTTGGCACACTTTTAAAATTAACCAATGCAAATAAAATTATTCCCTGAAATGATTCGCATTTCTTTTGCCATTTTCAATGTATTATCTCAAACAGTAGAATGAAATGATGTATTTGTCGGTAAAGAAAAATTTAGAGTTTTGTATGATGGAATCAATATACTACTATGGCAATTTCAGTCATTTGCTATAATTTTTGGTTCAGGATAAATGGAAGAAAGGGTTTTGTGATTATAGATTTTATGCCATATTCCTCTACTATAGAAAGTTTGTTTTTCTAAGAATAACAATGAACATTGATTTACTCTGAAGTGACAGAGTGGGCCTAATTTCAATAAATTGGTCTGGGAAGAGCTTGACTGACTGAAAGAAAGAAGTAATCAGCAGGACCCAATGTTGTTAACCAAATTCATATGAATGCTAACAAGAACTTCTGTGTGTATCCTATGAAGACACAGGCTGGAAAAATTGTGCTTCCATAAAGTGCTGCATGTGCTAAATTACCTTTGTGATGCCACTATTCCCTATATTGGGAGGGGAGCAATTTATCAGCCTGGGCATTAGGACATTTCTACCTTCTCATACCTGCAGGCCAGCACCCACCCAGGGACTGGTAGTTGAAACACACTGCATTAGAGCACCTGAATCTATTTATTTACTTACTTATTAAATGTACTTTTTATTCAGTAGCATTGGTTAAAGAAGTGGAAATCTTATGTTTAGGACTATATTGTTTTCAAAAAAATTTTATTTTATAAAGTAGCTTGCTATATTTGATTATATTTAACATTATACCTTCCACCACCGTATTTAAGATGTTTCCATCTTGAACTTTAACCCTGCCCCCAGAGCAGAAACCAAATAATTAATTTTGTATTGTTTGTTATAAAAAAACACTAAAAATGCTCTAAAAAAGTTTTTTTAGAGAAAAGAATGTGAAGATTGTTATATTTCACCAGGGCCCATTAAGGCCTTACTATAAGAAATCAGATGAGTTGCTGAAAGTTGAGCCTTGTGTGAATATATATATATACATATATATATACATATATATATATCATATTTGTTTAAAAGTATTTCCCTTTAAGATTGGTTTCCTCCTACTTAATCCCCATCAAATGTGGTTGGTACTCTTGGAGTATGGGTGTTGTGCATTATGAGTTGTCATGAGGCCACCAGTGCAACTGTGAGGTCTAGAAATGCATTCATTTCTCGATAAGGCTCACCCCAGCATGTGGAGACCGGCCCTGAGCATGGCAGCGGTTGAGTTCTGGAGGTTTTCAGCTGACAGGGCTGGGTTCCTTGGGGTTGGGAGGGGTCTCACTGCCCCCCTTCAGAGCACCCTGAATGAAGCATCATGGAGTGGGGTTTGGGGTCATGGTTACGGTGTGTGTCGTCGGGTTATGCTTCATTCCGGAGAGAAGGACATGAGACTCTGGATCAAGGCTGATGATAAAATTATCTGGCGCCAGCCAGAATTGGTTTATGGGCTGAATGCTGAGTGCCAGGAAGCACAGGGATACAGGCAGAGGATCCCTGTTCCAGATTCTGTTGAATCCAGCGTTTTCAGTCACAAAGTCCCACATACCTGGGTTCAGGACCACATTGATAAGACACTATACCTATCAACAAAATACCAATATCCCCAATTCTGTCAGGAGAGTCTAAGGGTTTGATTGCATTGGCCGTTGTCTGTCTTCTCTCTTCTTGCTTCTTGCTTCATTATATAACGTGTGTGAGTGAGAACTTCTGGTATATATCTTTCTCTTGAGTATTTTGCTTATATCACCTACACCAGTTTCATTCATGTTGTAGAAAAAGATAGGATTTCCTTTTCTTTTTTCCTTCTTGTAGTTGAGTGGTATTGCATTGTCTGTAAATAACAAGTGGTTTTTTATATATATATTTGCAAATATATCTATCTTCTCATTTGCATATCATGCCCTTAATACTCAAGAAAGAAATTGTTGAATGATAGATCTCTATTTTATTAAATTATTTTACTTATTATTTTATTAATAATTATAAATCATTAAATTATACTAAAGTTAATGTATTTATTATATAATAAAACACATCATTTTATTATTAAAATAATTTTATTATTGTTTATATATAATAAAATAACTATATTTATTATATAACAAAGTGACACAATTTTTAATATGTTGGATGATAGAGCTCTATTATAATAATATGTTATTATATAATAAATATAATGTAATTATTATATTATATCTATTTATGTAACTAGTTGAGGTAACATCACGATCAGGATCACGAAATCTCATTGATTGTCGAATTGCTTGAGCGGTCTCAGTAACCTCTCCATTCGTCCTATCCCTGAGATTTTAGAAGCCTTCTCTACTCGCCTTCCCAACAATGCTCGCCAGCCCGCATTGGAGGCTCTTTCAGGGTCAGGGGATGAGATCCAGCTTATTACTGGCTTTGGCATATGGATACATCATGGGAAGCTTACGAGACTGACCCATGTGGGCAGGAAACTCTCAGTCGCTTGCTAGTTTCTCCCAGAGGGAGAAGTAGATTATAAGATATTGTGCGCTTCTGGGAACTTGCTTTTAAGTCTCTGGATGTTGGCCACTGATGGGATTACACACACCTGGGATCCTCTACCAGTACCTTCATGTGTGAGGCTTGTCTGAACGTGTGGAGAGGGGCCTTGAACATGGTTGTGGTTAGGTTCTGGTGATCTTCGGGTGCCGGGAGCTCTGCTCGGGACGGGGAGGGAAGCTGGAGCCCATCCCTTCTGAAGGGTCCCGGGGAAGACAGCCAGACATGCAGGCAAGAAACTCTGAGGTAACATAGTTATTATGTTAACATTTATGAATATGATATACAAAGTTACTGCACCTCTACCATCTCTAAAGTGCCAAAGAATACTATCATTCTGTTATTGAGTGCCCAAAGTGTATGTTTTGTTTGTTTTTGCCACACCCAGCAGTAATGTGGTTTACTACTGGTTCTCACTCTTGGTGAGACTCAGGGGACCACATGGGATGCCAGGAATTGAATCCAGGTTTGCCACATGCCTGGCAAACACACCACTATCTGTACTATCCATAAAGTACAATACAATCCAGCCCCTGAATTGTATTTTGGGGTGTGTGGTGTGTGTGTGTGTGTGTATGTGTGTAGGAGAGTTGCCTATTCCCATTTTAAAAATAGGAAAAATAAAGATGTACACACCTACTAAAGACCTACATTTTGAAAGTAGTATGCTTACAACACCTTTCCCTGACAGCTGCAAACCAGGTTACGTCATCTTTGTTGAAGTTCCAATTCATAATTTACTCACTGTATTAAGAAATGTGAGGCATTCAAACAGGGGGATACTATGTTGCTTAAAATGGTTGATGCGGGCTAAAGCCATGATCCCAGAGAGTCAGAAACAAATGTCAGAACCTAATGGCTTTTGGCAAAAATGCAACGGACTTTGCATTAGGTTACCAGCCCCAGGTCTCTCCAGTTGGGGAATGGTGCCATCTGTCTGCCGGCTACCCCTGGTGGCTCAATGGCTACCATTTTCCAGAGAACAATGGACAACCTGGTAAGGGCGTGACATCATATGTTATTCATAATCAGCAATAGAATATAATTTGTCTGTTCATTTCTTCTCCCCATTTTTTACAAATGGCCAAAAGGCATGTGAAAAATGCTCCACATTGCCAGTCATCAGGGAGATGCAAATCAAAACAACAATGAGATATCGTCTCAGACCACAGAGATTGGCACACATTCAAAAGAACAAAATCAACCAGTGCTGGCATGGATGTGAGGAAAAAGGGACTCTCTTTAACTATTGGTGGGAATGCCAACTGGTCCAGCCTTTCTGGAAAACAATATGTACAGTCCTTCAAAAACTAGAAATTGAGCTAGTAATTTATGACCCCGCAACACCACTTCTGGGAATATATCTTGAGGCTGCAAATAAGCACAGTAGAAATGACATCTGTGCTTATATATATATTCATTGCAGCACTGTTGACAATAGCCAAAATCTGGAAACAACCCAAGTGCCACAGAACAGATGACTGGTTAAAGAAACTTTGGTACATCTGCACAATGGAATACTATGCAGCTGTTAGGAGAGATGAAGCCATGAAATTTGCTTATAAATGGATAGATCTGGAGAGCATCATGCTAAGTGAAATGAGTCAGAAAGAGAGGGACATGAGGCTGATACCCAAGGATAGTAGATACAAGGGCCTGGAGGATAGCCCCATAGCTGGAAGACTGCTTCATGAGCGGAGGGGAGAAGGCAGATGGAACAGAGAATGGATCACTAGGAAAATGATGGCTGGAAGAATCAGTCGGGATGGGAGATGTGTGCCGAAAGTAGATAATGGACCAAACATGATGACCTCTCAGTGTCTGTGTTGCAAGCCATAATGCCCAAAAGTAGAGAGAGAGTATGGGAAATATTGTCTGCCATGGAGGCAGGGGGAGGGTGAGAAGGAGGGGGTATACCGGGGAAATTGGTGGGGAATGGGCACTGGTGGAAGGATGGGTGTTTGATCATTGTGTGACTGTAACCCAAACATGAAAGCTTGTAACTATCTCACAGTGATTCAATAAAATTTTTAAAAAATTACAAATTGTCTAATGTTGCCTTTACGGCAGATCTGAGTGCTGGGGTAAAATCCAAAATAATAATGGTGGAGTCTGGTGTCAAAATATTGAATGTAATCAAAGCACAGAGAGAGTAATGTGAAAATCATTTGCCACACAGGTAGAGGAAGGGTGTGGGATGGGGGATATACTGGGGTTTTTGGTGGTGGAAAATGTGCACTGGTGAATGGACAGGTATTTAGTCATTGTATGACAGAAACTTAAACCCGAAAGCTTTGTAACTGCTCTACGGTGATTCAATAAATAAATTTATTAAGTCACTGTCACTGTCATCCCGTTGCTCATCGATTTGCTTGAGCGGGCACCAGTAAAATCTCTACTGTGAGACTTGTTACTGGTTTTGGCTTATCAAATATGCCACGGGTAGCTTGCAAGCTCTGCCATGTGGAAATTTATTAAGAAAAGTTCAAATAAGATCCCGGAGGCCACACATGTGTGGCCTTACCGCAGCTGCACGAGCATGATTCCAGAGGCCAGCTAAACTACTTTTGCTACGGAAGCACCTTGCAAAATGTCTCCAGACTGAGAACTAAGCTGAGGCCCAATGCCTACCCAGGAGGGGAAATGTTTTTCTCTCTCGACTTTTCCTTGTTGGGGGGGGGGATGAGGGGACGTGGCAATCGCCATATTATGAGGACCACAGACAAGAGATAAAAGCTTGCAGTGATCTAATTATTCCTGGAAGAAATTTCCCTGGACTTAGTTGCTAAAATACAGAAATCCAAAACTGCATGGCTGCTATCGCTTCACAGAGACCTCATATCTCTTCACAGCAGGTCTGACTCCAGTGGGGAACTCCTAACAATAATAGTGAGTTTTTTTGTTGAAACATTGAATGTAACCAAAGTAAAGAGAAAGTAAAGTGAAATTTATCAGTTACCCAGGTTGGGGGGGGGGGCTGTGAGGGGGTGAGGGATGTGAGGTATACTGGGTTTTTTTTTTTTGGTGGTGGAATATAGGCACTGGTGAAGGGATGGTTGTTTCAGCATTGTATAACTGAGACGTAACACCGAAAGCATTGCAATTTTCCACATGGTGATTCAATTAAAAAAAAAAAAGAAAAGAACAAATAATATAAAAAGTTGTTACTAAGCAGCACCTTGGTCCTATACTGTAATGATGCTCATAGAGTTGAATGCCAGGACCCAAAGATAACAATTTTGATTGGGTCCTGAAGTTCTGGAAACCACCAGGACCAAATATGGTGGTGCTTTTGGGATTTTAGGGTAGCACCCTATAAATCTCAGTAGTTGGAAACCTGTGATGTCAGGAATTGAATCAAGATTTCATATGTGCAAAAAATATGCCCTAACTAATGTCCTAAGAGTTGACCTATATTGATCTATATTGATTACAAACTGCAGCAACAGGATGCGAGGGTGCTCTTGGGAAGGTGGGTGGCACCGGCCCCGCCTGCTGCCAAGATGTGATCCCGGGGGCCGCACGTGTGTGAGGCCTCTCCGCAGCTGCACGAGCGTGACTCCAGATGCCAGCTAAAGTTTTCGGCATGGGCAGCTCCTCGCAGAATGTCTCCAGACTGAGAACTAAGCCACAGCCCCATGAACGCCCAGGAGGGGAAATGTATTTCTCTCTCTTGCCTCTTCCTTGCCGGGGGTGAAGGGCGTGGTGACCGCCATATTATGATGACCACAGATGGGGTTTACAAGCTTGCAATGATCCAATATCTGGAAGAAATCTCCCTGGACTTAGTTGCTAAAGTACAGAAATCCAAAACCTCGTGGCTGCTACTGCGGCCACGCAACCTCATATCTCTTCACAACAGGTCTGACTCTATTGGGGTACTCCTAACAGTAATAGTGAGGTTTGTGTTGAAATATTGAACGTAACCAAAGTAAATAGAAAGTAAAGTGAAATTTATCAGTTACAAGGAGGGGGGACGCGGGGGGCGGGATGGGAGGTGTACTGTGGTTTTTTTTTTTTAGGTGGTGAGATATGGACACTGGTGAAGGGATAGTTGTTTCAACATTGAATAACTGAGACTTAAGTCTGAAAGCATTTAATTTTTCACATGGTGATTCAATAAAATAAAATTCTTAAAAATAAAAAAGTAGACCCATATTTTGCTATTTATCATAGTATTTTAAAATCCTGACATTGTGTGCAATCAAAACTTTATGGAAAGAAAGTTAAAAAATAGATTTATGAATTTCAATTCAAAAAAGATGGTTGATGTAAACAAGGGTCAGGATTTATACTCTGTGGGAGAATATTTACCCTAAATACATGAGGTCCTATGTTTGACCCCATGCTTCAAAAAAAACCGGAGAATAGCTGAATTGAATTATTTTTAAACTTTAACTACTCTATTCCTTAAATTAGTGATGTGCTCAGTTTTTTCTCATACTTTGTCCTATTGAAGTTCTCTTCCACTGAGTCCTCACTTCACTGAGCAAGGGTCCAAGAGTTTGACCGAGTTGCTTTGAAGTCTTAATCAGGGAATTTAGAAATCTCTAAAGTGCTAGAGCACTTCCCCGATTTTTATCTCTGACCATCTGGCAGGTGAGTCTCTCATTTTTTTCATTATGTCTTGTGCTATATGAGGCTTGCAAGAAAGTCCTGTGTTCAAGAAGTCCTCAGTAGTAATTGGGAATTCATCACAATAAATTCCAGACAGTGATTCTGTAATTTTGTGGACTTGGATGACTGATGATAATGTCATAAATTTCTTGCAGCTGCTATTGAGACCTGGACTGAGACCCAGGCTAGTGCCTGGTAATTGAGTAGCAATGAAATTCAATGGGCCTGAGAAGTTGTTGAGGATTTGGGGTCTTGAGTGTGCAGTAGCAGCTGTAATACTCAGCAGACCCACATCTTCTAAGGGATTTGAGTTTTCCAGAACCTGTCAGCAACTGTAGTAGCAAGATCATTAGTACAATCTTGTGATTGATATTGCAAAGGTTTGTCAAGACTCATAGCACCACATTTTTGTGGAACTTGTCTCTACCAAATTTGCAAATAATGGGTTCCAAGCATCAGTTCAGAAAATCAGCCAGTGAGTCCTGGGATGGGTCCAAGAGATTGACCTAGTAAATGCCTGTAAATGCCTGCCTGTCATGTTTTAATTAGACTGCGAGCTAGCCTGGGTTTGAGATGGCCAGTACCCCTGTACTCCTTTTTTTCCCTTTTAATTGAATCTATGTGAAATACATTGTTACAAAGATTGCACAATCAGGTTTCAGTCATATAAAGTTCTAACAACTATCCCTCCACCAGTGTATATTTTCCAGCACCCATGTCTTCAGTATCCCTCCCACCGGCATCACCCCCAGCTTGCCTCTATGGCTGACACATTTCTTCTTTTTCTCTCTACATTTTTTTAAAATTTATTTATTTTAATTAGTGAATCACCATGAGGGTACAGTTACAGATCTATACACTTTTGTGCTTATGCTTCCCTCATACAAAGTTCAGGAACCCATCCCTTCACCAGTGCCCATTCTCCACCACCAGTAAACCCAGCATCCTTCCCACCCTCCCCAATCCCATCTCCCCCCACCCCACCCTGCCACTGTGGCAGGGCATTCCCTTCTGTTATCACTCTCTAATTAGCTGTTGTGGTTTGCAATAAAGGTGTTGAGTGGCCACTGTGCTCAGTCTCTAGCCCTCATTCAGCCTGCAACTCCCTTCCCCCACATGGCCTTCGACTGCATTATAGTTGATGATCCCTTCTCTGAGTTGCCCTTTCCCTAGTAAGCAAGGCCAGCCTCCAAGCCATGGAGTCAACCTCCTGGTACTTATTTCTACAATTCTTGGGTGTTAGTCTCCCACTCTGTTATTCTATATACCATAGATGTGTGCAATCTTTCTATGTCTGTCTCTCTCTTTCTGACTCATTTCACTCAACATGAAACTTTTCATGCCGAACCACATAAATACAAAATTCATGACCTCCTTTTTTTAACAGCTGCATAGTATTCCACTGTATATATGTACCAAAGTTTCCTCAGCCAGTCATCCATTCTAGGGCATTCGGGTTTTTTCCAGATTCTGGCTATTGTAAACAGTGCTGCGATGAACATACATGTGCAGATATCATTTCGATTATACTTTTTTTGCCTCTCTGGGATATATTCCCAGCAGTGGTATTGCTGGGTCAAATGGGAGCTCAACCTCTAATTTTTTGAGAATCGACTATATTGTTTTCCAGAAGGGCTGAACCAGTCGGCATTCCCACCAGCAGTGTAGAAGGGTCCTTTTCTCCCCACATCCTCTCCAACAGCGGTTGCTTTTGTTCTTTTGGAGGTGTGCTAGTCTCTGTGGTGTGAGGTGGTATCTCGTGGTTGTTTTGATCTGCATCTCTCTGATGATTAGTGATGTAGAGCATTTTTTCATGTGCCTTTTGGCCCATTCGTATTTCTTCCTTGGTAAAGTTTCTGTTCATTTCTTCGCCCTATTTTTTGATGGGGTTGGATGTTTTCTTCTTGTAGAGTTCAACCAGTGCTTTATATACCATTGATATCAACCCCTTATCTGATGGGTATTGTGTAAATATCCTTTCCCATTCTGTGGATGGTCTTTGTATTCTGGTCACTGTATCTCTTGCGGTGCAGAAGCTTTTTAGTTTAATGTAGTCCCATTTGTTGATCTCTGTTTTTCCTAGATTGCTTAGTTCCGTGTCACCTTTGAAGATACCTTTATCTTAAATATCCTGGAGGGTTTTGCCGACCTTGTCTTCAATGTACCTTGTGGTTTGTGGTCTAATGTTGAGGTCTTTAATCCATTTTGATCTGACCTTTGTACATGGTGTCAGGTCAAGGTCTAAGCCCATTTTTTTGCATGTGATTGTCCAGTTGTGCCAGCACCATTTGTTAAAGAGACTTTCCTTGCTCCACTTCACATCTCTTGCTCCCTTATCGAAGATTAGATGATCATACATTTGGGGTTGTGTGTAGGGATATTCCACCCTGTTCCATTGGTCTACAGCTCTGCCTTTGTTCCAGTACCATGCTGTTTTAATTGTTACTGCTTTGTAGTAAAGTTTGATGTTGGGGAGGGTGATGCCTCCCATCGTCTTTCTCCCAAGAATTGTTTTAGCTATCCTTGGACGTTTGTTGTTCCATATGAATTTTAAGATTGCTTGATCCATTTCTTTGAAGAATGTCATGGATATCCTTATAGGGATCGCGATGAATCTGTATAATGCTTTGGGGAGTATTGCCATTTTGACAACATTGGTTCTCCCTATCCATGAGCAGGGTATATGTTTCCATTTCCTCATGTCGTCTTTGATTTCATGGAGTAGCGTTTTGTAGTTTTCTTTGTAGAGGTCTTTTACTTCCTTGGTTAAGCTGATTCCAAGGTACTTGATTTTCTGGGGCACGATTGTGAATGGGATTGCTTTTTTCATGTCCCTTTCCTCTGCCTCATTGTTTGCATATATGAAAGTCATGGATTTTTGGGTATTGATTTTGTAGCCTGCAGCTTTACTGTATAAATCTATTGTTTCTAAGAGTTTCTTAGTAGAGGCTTTAGGCTTGAAGCACACGTCTCCCTAGTACCAAAAGCAAACAAAGACACCACTAAGAAAGAAAATTACAGACCAATATCCCTGATGAACACTGATGCGAAGATCCTCAACAAAATATTAGCAAATTGGATTCAACAACTCATCAGAAAGATCATACATCACGACCAAGTGGGATTCATCCCGGGGATGCAAGGATGGTTTAACATTCCGAAATCAATCAACATAATCCACCATATCAACAAAAGTAAAGATAAAAACCATATGATCATATCAATAGATGCAGAGAAAGCATTTGATAAGATCCAACATCCTTTCATGATGAAAACCCTCGCCAAAATGGGGTTTGGAGGAACTTTCCTCAAGATAGTTGAAGCCATCTATCACAAGCCTACGGCAAGCATTATCCTCAATGGGGAAAAACTAAGGGCCTTTCCTCTGAGATCAGGCACAAGACAAGGATGCCCACTCTCACCACTCCTCTTCAATATAGTACTGGAAGTACTTGCGATAGCTATTAGACAAGAAAAAGAGATTAAGTCCGTCCAGATAGGAAAGGAAGAAATCAAATTCTCATTATGGTTTTCAATACAGATACTGAGAGGCCATCATGTTTGGTCCTTTACCCACTTTCAGCACACATCTCCTATCCATAGTGAACCCTTCTAACAGCCATTGTTATAGTGGTCCCTTCTTTATCACAACTGTCCTCTTCCCCAGCACTTGAGGCCAACTTCCATTCGTGGACCAGTCCTACTGGCTCTTTTCTCTACTATTCTTTGCTGGATACTCCTGTACCTCAAGTTTGAGAAAGTCTGAATGATGACAAGCGTGCACAGTCACAAGAAACTGTGTTGGCTCCACATAAAGTTCATGCTTGCTGAAGTATGACATGGATACAAATCTCCCAGAATCCCTGAGAAGCAAAGACTAAGAGTTGAAACTTAGGGATTTACAGGGGATATTGTGCTGTAATTTGTAATAGACCTAGTGAGTATAGAGGGGATTTGGGGTCAAGATTGTGAGTTTCAAGATGTTTCAGAGCACCAAGACGAAGAGGCCTAAGTGAGTACCAAGAGTTCAATATCTAATGTTGACAGCCCCTTGTGTGTTCTGCTGTAGTCAAACAGGCCTCTGTGTGGCTTGAGAATTTGTGGAGGAGTGGCCTTAGGAGGAAGCTATGCTTCAGTCACACAGTACAAGCCCCAAAGGAGTTGTATGGAACACAGCAGACTATGGGAGATGCTTTGCTAGCTGGCTGCCTCTGGAAGTGCCACAGAGTGCTTTCTGGCTATAGGCATGTTCCTAGCACTCAGATGTGGACTAGAGTGGACTAGATATGTTTGGCTAGGCTTAGGCAACTCAGATATCTCAGTTCCCAGTCAGCTCAACTACTATAATGGGATGGTAGAGCACTCCTTGGGATCTGTTTCTAAGAAGATAAATATCTTAGTTGTTTCCTCATTTGGGGGCAAGTAAACCTTATTAAGTGAGGCAAATAAAACTTTTGCAGATTTATTTGATAGTTAATTTATGCAATTAATAAACAGTAACAACAAGTCTCACAATGGAGATGTTACTGGTTCCTGCTCGAGCAAATTGATGGACAATGGATGACAGTGCTACAGTGCTATTAATTATAACCCGTGTACTGTTACTTGGGCCATTGTTTGACATATCCTAGGTCATCCATAATTGGCAGCTACTACAATAACATATGTTTATGTTTTAAATTCAGAAAATTTATTCAGATTATGTCGGAGTGTCTTCTTTGACCATTATATGCATCTTCTTTCCAGCTTTCAAAAGTCTATGGTCCTGTGTTCACTGTGTATTTGGGCATGAAACCCACTGTGGTTCTGCATGGATATGAAACAGTGAAGGAGGCCCTGATTGATTTTGGAGAAGAATTTTCTGCAAGAGGCAGTTTCCCACTGGCTGATAGAACTACTATTGGAAATGGTAGGTGTGAATGCACTCATGTTTAGCATTACTAATGAGGATGAAGAAGAGAGAAGGCAGATATCAAAAGTGTTCATTGAAGGAGCTGCCACCTCTTGATTTCTTTCTTTTTTACTTAGGACTTCACTTATACTTTGTATTTCTTCTTCTGGTAGGAATTATTAACAGCAATGGAAAGAAATGGAAGGATATAAGGCGCTTCTCTCTCATGACCTTGAGGAATTTTGGGATGGGAAAGAGAAGCATTGAGAATCGTGTTCAAGAAGAAGCCCACTGTCTGGTGGAGGAGTTGAGAAAAACCAATGGTATAGATACAATGCCCAACTGTTACCCTTTCTAATGACATCCTTGGAAAATTTTCAGACACAGCCAGTTTTCATTCAGGTAGTAGCTGCCAGCTGTTATATAGCGTAGGGATTATTTGAGGCATAAAATCAAGAGGTTTTATCTGTTTGCTGTGTTTGTGTATACCTCACATTTGTGCATCTAGTGTGAATATAAAAGATTGTTTCATCTGTTTCTTAAGTCTGAGAGTTTGTTTTAATAATGAATAGGTGGTATATCTAACACATTGATATTTTGACATTATTCTTTAATATTTGAACCTTCGTTGAGTACATTACTCATTATTGATTTGTCAGAGAGTCTTTTTCTTCATGATCTGGTACTGTTAATTTTACATATCTAGGACTTCATTTCTTCCATGTTAGTTTACTTTGTATAATGTTAATGTTTCCATTTTTATTATTATTAAATAATATTATTAACATTTCTGTGTGTTATATGTATTGTTTAATTTAATTTAATTTTTTTATTTCTTTTTTTGCTTTTTGTGTCACACCCGGCGATGTACAGGGGTTACTTCTGGCTCTACACTCAGGAGTTACTCCTGGTGGTGCTCAGGGGACCATATGGGATGCTGGGATCGAACCCGGGTCGGCCGCGTGCAGGGCAAATGCCCTACCCGCTGTGCTATCACTCCAGCCCCTTGTTTAATATTAATTGAGTAACTTCTCTTTTTTTATTTTCTCTAGCAGGGTCTGTCAATTTTGATTAAGTTTTACAAAAGAATTCTAGTTTCATTGCTGTGTTTTATTGTTTTTCTTATCTATTTTATTTATTTATTCTTTAATCTTTATACTATCCTTTTTTGTTTAGACATGATTGTACATTTCCTAGTTTCTTGATAACTTAAGTTACATTGTTTATTTGTTATCTTTATTTCTTCATTTTTGGAATATAGGAAGGGCCTCCCAAAAGGGAGCTTGGAGGTGGGGCACTCATAGTGATTTGAAATCAACTATATTGAATGGTTCAGAGTGAAGGCCTGAGGATATGGTGGTGTTCATACCATTGTGGCTAGGGACCATCAGGTCAACCCTGGAGATGATTTGGGGCTTCAGAGATATATCTGATGATGCTAGGGCATTGGGGATGTACAGTGCCAGAAATTGGACCTACTGGACTAGGTCCAATGCATGTGTACCATTTCTCTTGCTTCATCTATCTTTTATTATTGATGTAGCTTTTTTATTATCACTTATAAATTTTACTCTTAGAATTGTTTTTGCTGCAAGCCATTAGTGATTTTTTTGTTTGTGCTTATCAAATATTTTATTGTTAAGGGAATTTATATGTAAGATGTTGCTGTTAAGTTTCTAGTGATAATTTTTTTCTTGCTACAACAAGCGTGTATCTGTATTTTCATTGTTTAATTTTGTTTAAAATTTTTTTGTTATTCTTCTGTAGCGTCACCATGTGATCCTACTTTTATCCTGGGTTGTGCTCCCTGCAATGTGATCTGCTCCATTATATTTCAGCATCGTTTTGATTATAGAGATCCAGATTTTCTAAGTCTAATGGAAAAACTTAACGAAAATTTCAGTATTCTGAGTTCTCCATGGTTGCAAGTGAGTGTAAATTCCTTTTCTTTTTTTTTTGAGTTTTATTTGCTCTCCATGTTTTATACTACTTTTTTTCTATGCATTGTTCACTTTAAGATGATATTCTTAAGTATACATTGTTCCAACATATGGACACTGTTCCATGCATGGCACTTTTGTCCATGCATACAATATTCCAGTACCATCCCTTCCACCAGAATGTCATCTTCCCCTTGTCACATCCAAAATGTCCTTTAGTAGCCCCCTATCCACCCTTACCTCTCACCCCTTGGTGGAATCAGTTCTAGAGACCAACTTTCTGGTTCTATTGCCTTTGATCCTTTGCTGTTCCCTTCTATGTATCTATATAACTCATATGTGAAAAAAGAGAATTCTGTAGGACTGTGGGGGTTGTGTGTGTGTGTGTGTCTGTGTGTGAAGCAAGGTAGTTTTTATTGAAACTTATTTAGATATATGTGAAGGGAGAAAGAGGGAGTAGTACATGTTCAATAGAGAGAATAGGCTTCTCCAGAGTGGAGATAAGAAAACAAAGAAGCATAGAGATAATCAAGATACATGTTCAAGGGAGAACATGAGCTTGAAGAACAAGCTGAATGTTTTTCCTATTTAATCATAATGTTTGCTGTTTTCTCCAAGTCCAAAGGTCTAGTGCACCAAACTATGAAGTCAATGTATGAACCACAATTTCTACTCAGTGCTTAGCTTCATAGAATGCTCTTTAAATATAGACATGAAAATTCTGTACAGAATAAGGGACAGAATTTCACGATAATTAACTCTTTTAAGTGTTTTTTTTCTACAAAAGCCCAAAGTCCAGCTTTCACAAAATAATTTTGTATTTTTCTAAAAAATGTGCACACTACTAAAGGATATCCACAGATAACATAATATAATGAACATTTATCAACATTATTATATTAGTTGCTAGAAATAAATTAGGAGGAGAATATCTTATTCAAGAAAAGAGCATTTTAGGCTTCACACATGATGTCAAATAACACTGAGTAAAGTGAGAATCTTTGATGCTTTTCTTTTTTTTTTTGTTTTTGAGTCGAGTCCAGTGATTCTCAGGGGTTACCCCAGATTCTGGACTTAGGAATTACTTCTGGCAGTGCTCTGGGGACCATATGGGATGGAGATCTAGTTCAGTCAGCCACATGCAAGGCAAATGCCCTATGTGTTTATTGTTGTTCCTGCCCTTTTTTTAAAAAAAATTTTTATTAAATCACCATGTGGAAAGTTGCAAAGTTCTCAGGTTTATATGTCAGTTATACAATATTCAAACACCCATCCCTTCACCAGTGCCCATATTCCACCACCAGAAACCCCAGTATACCCCCCGCCCCCACCCACTACCCCCTACTGTATAACTAATGAATTTCACTTCATTTTTTCTTTACCTTGATTACATTCCATAATTCAACACAAAACTCACTATAGTTGTTGGAGTTTCCAACCAAGAGAGACAGACCTACTACATTTGATAATTAGTTTTTCATTGCCGGAAATGAAGAGATATGTAGCCCCACTGCTACAAGTACATAACTCTCTCTCTCTCTCCTTTTTTTCCCTTTTTCCTTTTCCCTTTTTTTTTCTTTTTCCCCCTCATCCCACTTCCTGTGCCTCATAGTATGGTGTACGCCACACAGTGTCGGCCAGCGTGGGGCTTTTGCTTAGTTCACAGTCCAGAGGTGGCTGCTACATTAAAAACCTTCAATATTTCAACAAAAACTTACTGTTATTATTTGGAGTTTTCCCCCCCAAGTCAGATCTGTTCAAATGGTCAGATCTGCGTCCGCGCGGTTTTGGATTTCTGTATAAAGTCCAGGGAAAATTCTGCCAGAAATTACATAGCCCAGCTCACAGTCCCAGTGCATTGCTGTAAGAAGTCTCTGAATTCAAAGTCTTTAGGCGAGAGGGTCCGATTCGCGCTCAGCGGCTCCGGATTTATCTGGGCCGAGGGCGTGCCGGTTACGCCCCCTTCCTATGAGTTCCTGGGAGCCCCAAAAGTGAAAACCGAATACCTGTGGGCTTGGAGTCACCGAAGATGGCGCCTGTCACATGTGTGCCGCCAGGCCACCGCTTTCCGTGCAGGAAGACAGGGTGGGGAGGAAAAAAAATCCACCCCCGGCAGCACAGAGTTGTAGCCCAGTTCGGTGCCCCAGTGCATCGCTATCGGATGCTGCGCTGGATGCCTGAATGTGTTACATCTTTGGAATCAAAGTCTTTAGGCGCAGAGGGTCCGATTCGCGCTCAGCGGCTCCGGATTTATCTGGGCCGATGGCGTGCCAGTTCCGCCCCTCCTGCCCTTTTTGATGATCTCTTTTTTATATCCTAATGATCAAGGCAATTATTTATTTATTTGTTTGTTTGTTTGTTTGCTTTTTTGGGTCTACCCAGCAATGCTCAGAGGTTATTCCTGGCTCTGCCTCAGAAATTATTCTTGGCTTGAGGGATCATATGGGATGCCAGGGATTAAACCTGGATCAGTTGCATGTAAGGCCTTACCTGCTGTACTACCACTCTGACGCCCTCCAGGCAATTATTTTTGAGTGATAAAGTAATTGGGTTTATGATTTCCCAACCATAAACAAATATCAAGTATTACCCTGTAAGTAGATAAGATGTTCTGCCTTCTGTTTAAACCATGTGATATGACCAGAGAGTTTAATTTAACTACTCTACTCATAGTTACTGTGAATAGAAAGTTGAAAGGTGCTACATAGTATATTCAGGATTTTCCCACTTCTAAATTACTGACTCTATTTGAGACTACGAGACAGGATTTTTAAAAAGCAGTATAAAACTATAGCTATATCAGGATGCTTATCCTCCCTTCACCTCTATTACCCACAAGATGGGAATCTTAGTGTTTATGTCATCCAGAATTTCAATACTGTAGGGAACTGAAGTAAACAATAAAATAATTAATACAGGATACTTTATATTATAAACATGATGTATGAATATAGAAAATATCTGTGATCTTCATCTGCTTGTCAGAATTTTCTCCATCAAACACATCTATCAGTGTACAAATTATGAAGGAGTAAAACAAAATTTCCCTTTAAGACAGAGAACACTTTTAAAATTTTTGGCCAAGGTTTGACATGTGGTGTACGTCTTCATTAAACTTTTTTTTTCATTGGACTGGAGAGACAGCTCAGGGATTAAAGCACTTGCTTTGCACATAGCTGGCCCTATTTATTCCACAGTTTTGATAGGAGTAATCCCAAAGCATTGAACCAGGAGTAAGTGCTGACCAGCACCAGGGTAGTGCACCCCCATGAAATACTCAAGTTTCAAAACTTTAATAAATCATTGTTTTCTCTTTTAGCTTTGTAATGCTTTCCCTGTTCTCATTGACTATTTCCCTGGAAGTCATAACAAAGTAATAAAAAATATTGAGTTCTTTAAAAATTATGTTTTTGAGAAAACAAAAGAACATCAAGCATCTCTGGACACTAGTAATCCTCGGGACTTTATTGACTGTTTCCTCATCAAAATGCAAGAGGTAAAATGTGACTGGTAGTTTAGTTATTTGGTTTATTAAGAGTGTTGTATTTAAAAAGAAAGAATGCTATATTTACGAGGGAGGATTCTGTGTAAGGAAACTAATGTTGTCAAGGTCTTTTGCTATTTCTTGCATAAATTAATAGAAATGAAATATTACAGAAGAAGTAAAATTTAATTGTTAAGATAAGTGGAATGTATAAGTTCTTTAGGCACTTATAGTGGTGGAGGTGTTGGGAGCAGAGAATTACACTTTAGGTAAACTAGAATCAACGAATTACAAATAAGTTACAAAATGTAAAAAATCATTCCATAATTGAAGGTTGATTCTTTTTTTTTTTTTTTGCTTTTTGGGTCACACCCAGCAATGCACAGGGGTTACTCCTGGTTCTACACTCAGGAATTACCCCTGGCGGTGCTCAGGGGACCATATGGGATGCTGGGATTCGAACCTGGGTCAGCCTGGGTCAGCCTGGGTCGGCCGCGTGCAAGGCAAGCGCCCTACCCGCTGTGCTATTGCTCCAGCCCCTGAAGGTTGATTCTGATTGTGGCACACTTTATATTGAAGACTAAACCAAAACTTCAATTTTTTTGAGTTTTCTGTATGTCTGATAACTGGAAATAAAATTTAATATGTTGTTGCTATAAACAGTTGAGGGAGTTTCAAATAACCAATTGTATGAATGGAAGAATAGAAGTGAGGATTGGAAATTAAATTTAATATGTTGTTGGTGTAAACTAGTTCAAATAACCGAATTGTATGAATGGAGGAATAGAAGTGAGGATTGGAAGTGAATTGGGATATGGAAGAGAGAAACATCTACTGATATAAAGTGGTATAAAATGATATAAACGCAAAATTTGGTATTGATTTCTAAAAGTATGAGTTTTGCTACTTGAACTGAAAAAGGCAATTCTTCTAGCATGAATTTGTACTGCATCAGGTTAAGAATCAGTTGACTGAAAATGTAGTCATAGTTGCTTGCTTGTAGAAAGTTTTTCGATTGAGAATCATGAGTATCCGACTTTCTCATTTTTTCATTTTCAGCCAGGATAAAAGTGTAGGCTTGGGCGATACCAGGCTGTACTCAGAGCTTACCCCTGGCCCTGCACTCAGGGATCACTCCTGGCGGGACTCAGGGAACCAAATGTGGTGTTGGGGATGGAACCTGGATCAGCCTCTACAAGGAAAACAACCTTCCTATTGTACTCTTGCTTTGGCCCAGCTTTGTCATTATAAAGTTTGTTTTGCTTTTTCTGGGTCCCTCAACTTTCAACATAATTTTAGGATAACCTTTTCAATTTATGCAGAGAAGCCTGCAAACTTTTGATATGTTGACTTAATTTTTTAACAGAATGAATTCTTTTGGATTTACGAGTTCTGGGAAAATCAGAAATCAAATAATCATATCAAATTATTTCTAGGAAAAGCACAATAAAGACTCGGAGTTTACTTTAGAAAATCTGACTATCACAGCCGCTGATCTGTTTGCAGCTGGGACAGAGACAACAAGCACTACACTGAGATACGCTCTTCTCCTCCTGCTGAAGCACCCTGAGGTCATGGGTATGAGCAATATAATAGATGGATGGATGGCAGAAATATCTTGCAAGGTTTAGATGTGCTTTCCATCTTGCTTCTTAGAAAGCATCAGTAAATAATATCTGTATGATCAAATTAATGAAAGTATCATGATGGGAGGGCTGGAGTGATAGCACATTGGGCAGGGCGCCTGCCTTGCACGTCCTGGATTCGATTCCTTTGCCCCTCTCAGAGAGCCTGGCAAGCTACCGAGAGTATGCCACCCTCACGGCAGAGCCTGGAGAGTTACACATGGCATATTAGATATGCCAAAAACAGTAACAAGTCTCACAATGGAGACCTTACTGGTGCCCACTCAAGCAAATCGATGAACAACAGGACCACAGTGCTACATCATGATGGGAAATCTTATATAATTCCAGAAGATGCAGTGCTAAGAAAGGTGAAGATACTACTTACTACTGGCAATATCAAAAGTAATAAATGATGATCTGGATTTCATGGGGGGTTAGTTGTGTCAGCCATAACCAGCATCAATTAACCGGTCCTGCATACTAGATTTCTATGAAAATTTCTCTTTGAATAGAAGGTAGTTTATTTACAGATCCTCGGCTCTGTAAATAATATATACAATTCTGAAAGTATATTGTTCTCAAGTCATAGTAAGAAAGTGGGAAGTTTTCTTATCAAAACTAAATGGGAATTTAGAAATCTAGTGTTTTTTGGAGAAAATGTACACATTAAGGGATATGTTTTAAAAAGCCAAATTCAGGGACAAAAGATAGGACAGCAGTTAGGGAGCATGATTAGTATGCACTAGACCTGGGTTTGCTGGGTTTGATTCCACGAACCACATGGTGCCCTGAGCATCGTTGAGTGTAACTCTGAAAGCCTCGGAGCACCACCTGGTGGCTTTGGTGTCCATAGGATCTGAATAGTGTTGATGCACATGACCCTTGGCCTCCTGAACAGTTGGATGTGGTGGAGGAAATCAAGCCCAACTGGGGCCTGCTGACATCCTGACTGCTGTACTCTTTCCAGGCCTCACCACAACTCCTTTTATCAGGTAATTGTTTCCCTTATAGGATTAGAGAGGGTTACTCCACAGGGACAGCATGTACATGAACCAACACTCAGCCACACTCACAATGCAAAGGAAAGCATTACTTGTCCAGCTCATAAGAAACGTTTAGAATCAATCTCCCTGGGGCTGGAGCAATAGCACAGCAGGGAGGGCGTTTGCCTTGTACGGGGCCGACCCAGGTTGATTCCCAGCATCCCATGTGGTCCCCTGAGCACCTCCAGGAGTTAATTCCTGAGTGCAGAGCCAGGAGTATCTCCTGTGCATTGCCGGGTGTGACCAAAAACCAAAAAAAAAAAAAAAAGAAAAGAAAAGAACATTCAATCTCTCAAATTTAGAAACTGTGCTCTAAATTTGGAAATTAAGTTGTATAGCAATCAAAAGAGATGCATTTTCAAATGGGTATGCTTTATAATTTTTTCCCTCTTATCCCTTTCTCACTTTAAAGTCATAAATCGCATCATAGGAAGTCATGGTGTCAGAGAACTTTTGAAGGGGAATGAAAGTGTCAGTAAGTCAGACCTAGAAAAGAACACATCAAAATTGGGGTATATACTGAGGGGAGATGATAGGGACAACAGAGACCTGAGAAATCACATCAGATTTTCTTATGTTCACCGTATCTCTGTATCACTGTCATCTGTTGTTCACCAATTTACTCAAACAGGCCCCTGTAACATCTCCATTTGTCCCATCCCTGAGATTTTAGCAGCCTGTCCTTACTAGTCTTTCAAAACAATAGGAGGCCTCTTTCAGGGTCAGGGAATGACCCTGATAATGATAATGATACCTGTTATTGTTACTGTTTTTGGCATATTGAATACACCACAGGGAGCATGCCAGGCTCTGCCGAGTGGGCGGGATACTCTTGGTAGCTTGCCAAGCTCTCAGAGAGGCATAAATATTTATTTCCCTCTATGATGATGTGTCGCTGCTGCGCGGTCTTGGAATTTGTTTCAGACTTGTTCCGAGCGTGCGGAAAGCGGCCTGGAGCAGAGGCGCTACCTTATAGAAAATTAAAAAAAAAATTTAATTAATTGAAAGCAAACAAAAAACAGTTGGAAGCTATGTGTTTAGTATTTGAAAATGAAAAAAAATTGGCGGGTTGGGTTGGACCACATTTGCTCTGTGTTCAGGGGACCATATGGGGTGCTGGGGATAAAACGTGTCTACTGCATACAAGGCAAGTACCCTACTTGCTGTACTATTGCTTCGGCCAGAAAGCAAACAAAATTTTATCGTAACAACTGAATTGTGTGTTTGGTATACATTTAACAACTTTGAGTTTTAGAGAAATTATTAAGTACTAGCCTTCAAGTTAACTGAAGGCTCCATCAAAGACCATTTTTCGCTATTTAATAAAGTAATTTTATCCTCTAATTTCTGTATTAGCAAGGAGGGCTCTATAGAAAAATTATTGTTGTGGGTTTGAAACTATATGTTCCTATTTGGAAATAATTAAAAAATGAGACTGTATAAAATTATAATTGAATTGGAAGAAATGGTTTGGTCCAAGTAAGTACTCAAAGTGATTATGGTTATATTGCTGGGGTGCATTGTTTGTGTAATCAGAAAGACATTGAAATAAAGTTTCTTATAGTACTTTTGGTGTAAACATATTGGAGAAGTATAATCTGAAAATAGGAGTTGAGGATGGAGGTGATTTCCAGACCAGCCAATCTGGTAGATAAGAGACATAAATAGTAAATAAAAGAAAAATGAAAACTCAACACATACAGATAGTTACATTATAATTTAGTTTTCAACCATTTTTATTTCTGATTAAAACAATGTTTGATTTCTCTTTGTGTGATTCAAGACTTTAGTTTTCTGATTGAATTTTCTGATGTAATTCTGTTCTATTTAAAAACATTCCTGCATTTTCCTTTGTATTGTCACATATTATAATAATAGGTAGGTATAGACTATCTTGTTTGGCTTATAAGTAATGATATTTATCTATATAATAGAATTATCTATGTCTAAGTGCATTTCTTGACACAAAAATGGTGTTGTGATAACTTCACAAGCCTATTTCATGCATCCTTGAAGTGGTATACAAACGCAGCTTAAAATTTTTTTTTCTCTGAGTCATGATTTGTGTATTACAGCTAAAGCCCAGGAAGAGATTGAGCATGTGATTGGCAGACACCGGAGCCCCTGCATGCAGGACAGGAGCAACATGCCTTACATGGACGCCTTGGTGCACGAGGTCCAGAGATTCATTGATCTCGTCCCTCTCAACCTTCCCCATGCTGTGACCCAGGATATTAAATTCAGAAATTACATCATTCCCAAGGTAAGATTTGTTTTTCTTATACTGACCTCTGCTTATCAATTTTCCTTTTCACATTATATATATCCAATTCTTAATGAACACAGAGAGATTTGCAAAAACTAAAAACATATCTGGTGCCTGCCTGTATGTCTTCCTTAGAATGATGTCTATTCTATTTTCTGCTAATATTAATTTTTATCTTATATTTTAGGTAGTTTTTATAGAATGAAACTGTTTACCAAGATGTAAGAGGAGTGAAAGAGGGAAATGTTTTCAAGAATGAACAGAGGCTTCACCAGAGTAGAAATAAACAAGCAAAGAAACGTAGAGACAATCAAATGAGAAACGTGGTCAGGAGAAAACACAGGCTTGAAGATCAAGTCTTGTACTCATTTTTAAATTGAGTTGTTTTTGACATTTTGTTGCTGTTATTTGTTTTGGGAGTTTAGGTCCCATGTGGCTCTGCTCAGGGTTATTCTTGATTCTGTGCTCAGGATCACTCCTGGAAAGATTTGTGGATCCATTACGAGGTTTGGGGGATCTAACCAGGTGGGGTGTATTCAAGGCAAAAGCCTTCCCAACTGTGCTCTCTGGCCCCTGTTTTTTTGTTGTTTTTGATGAGTTGTACGCTTTTCATATCTTTTGAATAATTGTCTCTTGTCCTATATATGGTGTCCAGATATCTTCTCCCAGTCAGTAAGCTGCTTTGTGTGTGTGTGTGTGTGTGTGTTGTGTGTGTGTGTGTGTGTGTGTGTGTGTGTGTGTGGTTTCCTTGACTGTGCTAAGGATTTTAGGTTTTTTTTTGGTCTCAGTTGCAGTTTATTCCAATCTCCATTCCCGAGTTCTGCTTCTCTCTCTTTCGTCCCCGCTCACTCTCACTTCTTTTGCCTTGAGCTCTGCTTCAGTGTCTCCCCTGCTTCTGTCTGTCTCTCTGTCTCTGTCTCTATAGTCTCTCCTCTGGTCTCTTTCAACCGCTCTGTCTCTGCTTCTGTGTCTTCTGTCTGTGTTGTCTCCTTCGCTTCTGTGTATTCCGTGTGTCTTCTGTGTCTTCTCTTGTGTCATCTTCTTCTGTCTCCCTGTCTTCTTCCTCTGTCTCCTCTGTCTTCTTCGTCTGTCTCCCCTGTCTTCATTCTCTCCTCCTCTGTCTTCTTCCAGTTTAATTTAACTAATTTATTTTAAATTTTGTTTCTTATGTCATTGGAATTGAGTCCCAAAGACATCTCTGATGTGATGTGCAGTCTATGCAATGTTGGAGTTTATTGTGAATGCTTTTCACAACATAATTTGTGGTTTTAAGTCTTACAGCCAAGTCTTTAATACACTTTGAGTTATTTTTTATACATGGCATAAATATTTAGTTTTAATTTTTATAAATAATTTTTGATCAGTAAAAAGGGGCCATTGAATTTTTTATTGTTCGTTTTCTGAATACTTTAAAAATCTTGGGTACCAGCTCTTTACCAGATGGATGGTGTGCAGTTATATTCTGCCATTCATTAGGGTGCCTCATCATTTTATCATTGTTCCTTTCACTTAGGAAAAGGTTTGTAGTTTGATGTAATCATGTTTGTTAGTTTTACTTTTGTTTTCTGCCATTTGCAATTGAGTAACAAAGACACCATAAGCCAATATTCCCACTCCTGTTTTTCTTCTATCTGTTTTGTGTTTCTAGTCTTATATACTATACCATAATCTATTTTGAATTATTTTTTATTTATGGTACTAGGCAGTGGGTTACTTGATTTTTTGGCATCTCAGTATCCAGTTTTCCTAACATTTATTGAAGAGGAACCCCTTGCTGCTTAATATTATCTCGTACATTTCTTCCAACTCCACAAACACTTTATGAGTCAGGTTAGTTGTGTTTTATTCCAGGGCACAACTATACTTACATCACTGACTTCTGTGTTGCATGACGAAAGAGAATTCCCGAATGCAAAGATGTTTGACCCCGGCCACTTTCTGGATGAGAGTGGAAAATTTAAGAAAAGTGACTACTTCATGGCTTTTTCAGCAGGTATTAAAATTTATTTCCTTGGTACATCAGCAGTCAATTGACAATGGATTTGCTGACAATACACAGTGCTCACTCTAGGGCTAGTAGAATAGTTCTTTGTTCATGATCAAGAACAGAATCTTATGGTCTAAGCAGTTTTCCCTCTTTCTACACACCTTCATTATTAGGTCAGATCACTGATATTTTGGAAAATTCACTCATTTCTTCCAAATTCAGAAAGAATTTTTTTTAAAAGACAAAATATAAGAAAATTGCGCTTTATAAAATGGAACGGTGTGAGATAAAACTTGAAATATCATGATATATTGGAGATTATTTAGCATGAGTTCTGTGAAAGTATGAAAAAGACTCAGACAAAATGGACAGATCATCTAATATCAAATTAGAAACAGCAAACACTATAATATCAAATTAGAAACAGCAAACACTATAATATCAAATTAGAAACAGCAAACACTATAATATCAAATTAGAAACAGAAAACACAGCTAATGTATTTGTTTCAAGAAAAGTATTAATGGAACTCTTATATATGAAAGTAGGAGTTATAATTTAAAACTACTTTTCAAAGTTCTTCCTTTGTGTTCATGTCAATAACCGTTGAAAGAACACCTTTAAAATAAGCCGTTAGGCAATGTATGGTGTGTGTGTGTGTGTGTGTGTGTGTGTGTGTGTGTATTACACTTTTCATCCATTTGTCAAAGCATCATATTTTTTTATTCACCCATTTAACCACTCTTTAAATAATTATTGCATATTCTCCAACTGACAGCCAGAAACAGGGTTCAAGGACTAACTTTTCTTTGTATTTGCTTTTTTCAGGTAAACGCTCATGTGCAGGAGAAAGCCTGGCCCGCATGGAACTGTTCTTATTCCTGACCACCATTTTACAGAAATTCAACTTGAAATCTGTGGTTGACCCCAAGGACCTTGATACTACCCCTGTTGCCAGCGGATTGGGTTCTGTGCCCCCTTCTTACAAGCTCTGCTTTGTTCCTCTGTGAGAAGAATAGATCACCTACTTCTGTTATGATTTTGTCTGAAAATCCCTCCATATAGGGCTTTGTTTACCTCCTTCCCTCTTTACCCATTTCCTGAGATGCTATCTCTGATCTCTCCTCCCCTCATATCTCCATTGTCTTCAGATTCAAAAAGATCCAGTGTTCATTAAAGATGGGCTTTCCGAGTTTCACTTCAAAGCCATGTTATTTCTTCATAGTCTGTAACATCTATATGCTCATCACTGTCATCACTGTCATCCCATTGCTTGAGCAGGCACCAGTAATGTCTCCATTGAGAGACTTGTTACTGGTTTTGGCATATCGAATACGACACGGGTGGCTTGATAGGCTCTCCCGTGTGGGTGAGGTATTCTCGGTAGCTTGCAGGGATCTCAGAGAAGTATAAAGGAATTGAACCCCTGGTCGGCCTCGTGCAAGGCAAATGCCCTACCTGCTGTGCTATCACTACAACCCTTATATTCTTATATGTTCTAAAATTGAATCATAACATCAATATGCTCATACTTCCCAAAATTGAAAGTCGGCACTATAAAATTAAGCAAGGGATTAGTGTATGCCAATACACAGACAACTTTTCTTATTATGTTCTAAATTTTAAAACTAATATTTTATGAGCCAATTTTCAAACTTCCTTTTCACTTTCCACAATGCAGGCAAGAATCATAGGAATTAATCCAAAAGTTTTGGGATTATGTTTGTCCTCATAATGACAGTCACAGAGAAGGACAAAGAGTATTAGAATAGATGAGCTCTTGTGACTACATGCCTCCTGGAATTTCTTCATGTATCATCTTGGAAATAAAAGAAATTATGCACTGGAGAATTTTCATCCTGTTAGGAAAATATTGACAACAGTGTTCTAAAAGTGTTTCTTTCTAGTTCCAGAAACACAAAACTAATCTATTACTATAATCCAGAGTACTGGTTGCTTCTGAGGTTTGGGATTGTTTAGAAACAGGAGTGAATGTATATTTTAGTAGAATTGGACTGTTGTCAATTAGGGAAATGAAATTTATCAAACTTGACTAATGTGTATATATTCAGCTTTTGTCAGAAGACCTGGGAAACACCCATTAAGATTAACCTTTGGGGATCATTCTAAAGCAAAACCATTTCAAGTTCTTGAAAATTAGTCTTTTCTAATAGCCATCCAGATGTAAATTATCCAAGACTTTATCTACACTTGTGTTTTCAAAGCATAGTTGAACATTGTACTTTTTAATTAAAATTGCAAATTAAACTTGATAAAAAATATTTATAGGTTTTGGGGAGTTGGGACATATGTCCAGAATGTGTAAGGCTGTGAATCTGATACCTACTGAATGTCTCCTGGGTAGCCCTGTATCCCTGATGGTCCTCAAACACTGTTGGGTGTGACCCTGGTGGCTTCTGAGCACTGCTGGGGTTCCTGGTGATCCTGACTTCCCCTGGGCCCAAGAACTGCAGTGAACTGTCACAATTATACTACCTGTAGGCATCACTTGGAGTGGTCCATACAAAAATTACTTCTGCTAAAAAATATATAGAACAATTATAAACTATTGATATGTGCATATGCAGAAATTCTATGGAGAAAAACAGCTAAAAACATTTCTTTTTTAAATATTTTTAAATTTATTTTTTAATTAGTGAGTCACAGTGAGGGTACAGTTACAGTTTCACACATTTTTGTTCTTGTTATTCCCTCATGCAATGTTTAAGAGCCCATCTCTCCACCAGTGTTCATTCTCCACCACCAATGAACCCAGTATCCTCCCACCCCCCCAGTCCCATCCCCCCAACCCAACCTGCCTCTGTGGTGGGGCATTCCAATTTGATATCTCTCTTTCCTTTTGGGTGTTGTGGTCTGAATAGGGGTATTGAGTGGTCATCCTGTTCAGTCTCTAGTCTACTTTCGGCACACATCTCCCTTCCCACGCAGGATCTCCAATCACATAATTACTTGGTGTTCCCCTTCTCTATCTGGGATGACTTTCCCCCAGCGTGTGAGGCCAGCTTCTGTAAAATAACACTTAATAAATCGCTGGAGACTCTTCTTACAGCGATTTATTAAGAGACCTTCTCATGCAAACAGAAAAGAGGACGAAGGAAGGATGGACGAAGGAAGAGGAACCAGGTGGGAACCCACTAGCTAGACAGCTTCCCTCCTTATATACCTCTCGCTGCCTGTTTACGCCCAAGTGTCTGTAGCTGATAGGCTAGTTACACCTTGTGGGCGTGACAGGACATCCTGTTTTCTTACACCTTGTGGGGGTGACAGGACATCCTGTTTTCAAAGCATGGTGAAATTAACAAGAACAGGTGTTGTTTACGAAGCACTCGGTCCTGTGGAGGCTCTCCACAGTACCCCCTTTTTGTTTTAGAACAGCAAGTCTGCGTAGCGACCTCGGCCCCCTTGGCCTTACCCGTCATTGGGAGCCTTCTCGCTTGTAGGTCCCTGTCTTAGGTTGGGCCAAGAGTCAGGTGGGGTATAATGCACCCTTTCAAACTCCTCAACCACAGGAGGTCCCCTGCAGTTAAGGGCTCTCAGCTGCATAATACCTTTGCTATATCTGGCTAGACCTGATTGTTCTAAGCGAGAGTATTGTTTCAGAGTTGTAAGCCAAAGCTGCGGGGATTGCTGTGCTTCCAGGGCCGCAGGTGCCCGTAAATACCACGCCCTATAAGTAGTTGTTCTTGCTGCATTTTATATAGACACCAGGCAAAAACCAAAGCAGCGAGAAGCAACAAGGACAGTACTGCTCCCACCCCGCCCACTCTTTGATAAAATGGAGGGGACTTCTACTCTGGTCCTATCAAGATGGGTAAGGAAGGGGATAATCTATGCACAGGCGTCAAAGCAAGCCATGTTGTAGCAATGGCCCAAGAAGCTGCTTCTTCAGCTCATATCATCACAGGAATCAGGCTGAGCACCAGTTTGCACATCTTGGTCTACTGGAGGTCTGAGATCCAAATCAGGTGGTTGAATTCTACCTCTGATGAGACGTAAAGGGATCCAAAGTTTCTTAGTGGGGTTATCATCTGTTGAAACAGAAGCATAGCCTTTTCCTCGAATGAGGAGTTTTCCTGCTACATTCAATTGAGAAAATACCTCCTTTTTGTATTTGATTTAACATTGCATATGTCCACTGAAAAATGCAGAGGTGATGGGCTTAAGGTCGCAGTGTTCTATACTGAAAAGGGGTTGTAGTAACTGTATCTGGGCAGGAAATAGGCTGCGCTTCCCGCCGTCCCTGGCTGCAGCGATTATACTGATTGGAGCTCTGAAACTCCACACTGCGAAAAGGGGCTGAAACTGGGAACATCTCCTGATTTTGTGGGGCCTGGGGCTGGTCCCCTTGCAGGTGTCCCGAGTTGGGGTCACCCACTACATCAAAATTAAAGCGACAATCTCTGGCCCAATGATTTCCCCTCTTACACCGGGGACAGGGCCCAGGAGGTGCAAGTCTGGCTCTGCAGTCTCTGGCCCAGTGGTTTCCCTTCTTACACCTGGGACAGGGCCCAGGACGTGCTCTCGTAGCATGGCTTGGGGGCGCATTGCAATCTCTACTACAGTGGCCTGGTTTTCCACAATTAAAACATCTTTTTTGAGCTTGTCTCTGTAAGGCATAGACCTGTACCTTATGTTTAGCAGAGCCAACATTCCTGCATGCTTCCAAATACCCAAATAAGTCTTCCTTCTCCTTAATAGGGCCCAGAATGGCCTGGCAATTTTTATTACCATTTTCAAAGTCCAATAGTTTAATCAACAGCTCCTGAGTTGCCTTATCCTTAACCTGCATTTCAATGGCTTTCATCAACCTTCCTATGAAATCTACATAAGGTTCTGAGGCTCTCTGGAAAATCTTCGTAAAACTTTCCTTAAATTCTGCTTCTGTATCAACCTTCTCCCATGCATGCAGGACGATTTCATGGACATGAGCAAGAACAGCATGAGGCAAGGTGACTTGCCTTTCTGGGTCGCGCCATTTCCCTTCACCAGTTAACATCTCACAAGTCAACTCAATCCCTGAAAAGTTTTGTCCAGCATGGCCTAGGCCTTGAAGCTTTGCCTTGGCCTCCTTGCTGAGCCACATTCTCCATTCCAAGTACTGAGAACGGCTTAAGCATGTCTTAGCAACCACGTGAAAATCTTGAGGTACCCAGTACGCCTTTTTACTCCAGTATGCAAGATACTCCCTACAGTACGGAGATGTAGGCCCGTACGAGACACCTCGGACTCAGAATATGAGAAGGCAGTAGCAGACTCATAATCTGCATCACTTTCATCTGATGCACTGGACGTGGAGCTATAGTAATCAGTCTGAGAAATATTCAGACTATGACAACCTTTTTGAGGCTTAGGTGTGGGAGGACCTGAGGCCGTATTATTCCTAATGTTCTCCACATCAATTGCACTATTCAAAAATAGGAGAATAGAATTAACAATCTCCCATGTAGTCCAGAATTCCACGGGGATCTCAGTCCCTTTCTTAGATGCCTTATAGACATTTTTCCTAACTTGTCTCCAAATCTTGCTTTCTAGAGTTCCTTCGTCTGGGAACCATGGGTTAACCTCATAAACTACTTTAAGGCAGGACCGGAGTTGTTCTCTGGAAATGTAGAGTTCCAGGTCTCCTATTCTGCGGGATAGAGACTGAATCAAATCCATAAATGACTTGCCCTCTTCAGTCCGGCTTGAGAAAATATGAAAGATTTTGAAAAGGCCCAGAATCTGCCCCATCTTAGTGGGGGATTGCTGTTCGGATCCTAATCCACAGCACACTAAAAAAGAATCCTGGTCTCCCGCTCACTTTCTAGAGTGGGGTGCACCGAACTCTTACCTTATTTTTACCTTTAGTTGGTAGTTCGGGCCCACCCAGGAACGCCAGCTGTAAAATAACACGCAACCTGGAGACTCTTCTTACAGCGATTTATTAAGAGACCATCTCATGCAAACAGAAAAGAGGATGAAGGAAGGATGGATGAAGGACGAAGGAAGAGGAACCAGAGGGGAACCCACTAGCTAGGCAGCTTCCCTCATTATATACCTCTCGCGCTGCCTGTTTACGCCCAAGTGGCTGCAGCTGATAGGCTAGTTACACCTTGTGGGCGTGACAGGACATCCTGTTTTCTTACACCTTGTGGGGGTGACAGGACATCCTGTTTTCAAAGCATGGTGAAATTAACAAGAACAGGTGTTGTTTACGAAGCACTCGGTCCTGTGGAGGCTCTCCACAAGCTTCCAAGACATGGACCAAACCTCCTGGTATTATATACTACCATTCTTAGGTATTAGTCTCATACTCTGTTGTTCCATATTCCACAGATGAGTGCAATCTTTCTATGCCTGTCCCTCTCTTTCTGGCTCATTTCACTTAGCATGATGCTTTCCATGTTGATCCACTTAAATGCCAAGTTCATGACTTAATCCTTTCTAACAGCTGCATAGTATTCCATTGTATAGATGTACCAAAGTTTCTTTAACCAGTCGTCTGTTCTCGGGCACTCGGGTTTTTTCCAGATTCTGGCTGTTGTAAACAGTGCCGCGATGAACATATAAGGGCAGATGTCATTTCGACTATACCTTTTTGTTTCTCCAGGATATATTCCCAGAAGTGGTATTGCTGGATCAAATGGAAGCTCAATTTCTAATTTTTTGAGAAGCGTCCATATTGTTTTCCAAAGTGGCTGGACCATTCAGCATTCCACCAGCAGTGTAAAAGGGTCCCTTTCTCCCCACATCCTCTCCAACAGCAGTTGCTTTTGTTCTTTTGGATGTGTGCCATTCTCTGTGGTGTGAGGTGGTATCTCATGGTTCTTTTGATTTGCGTCTCCCTATTGATTAGTGATGCAGAGCATTTTTCCATGTGCCTTTTGGCCATTCATATCTCTTCCTTGGAAAACTTTCTGTTCATTTCTTCGACCCATTTTCTGATGGGGTTGGATATTTCTTCTTGTGGAGTTCAACCAGTGCTTTATATACCCTTGATATCAACCCTTTATCAGATGGGTATTGGGTGAATATCCTTTCCCATTCTGTAGATTGCCTTTGAATTCTGGTCACTGTGTCTTTTGTGGTGCAGAAGCTTTTTAGTTTAATATAGTCTCATTTGTTTATCTCTGTTTCTACTTGATTGCTTAGTTCCGTGTCATCTTTGAAGATAACTTTAGCTTCAATATCGTGAAGGGTTTTGCCAACCCTGTCTTTGAGGTACCTTATGGATGTGGTCTGATGTTGAGGTCTTTAATCCATTTTGATCTGATTTTTGTGCATGGTGTCAGGTCAAGGTCTAAGTTCATTCCTTTGCATGTGGTTGTCCAGTTATGCCAGCACCATTTGTTGAAGAGAGTTTCCTTGCTTCACTTCACATTTCTTGCCCCCTTATCAAAGATTAGATGATCATACATCTGGGGTTGTGTGTAGGGATATTCGCTCTGTTCCATTGGTCTGCGGCTCTGCCTTTGTTCCAGTTCCATGCTGTTTTAATTGTTACCACTTTGTAGTAAAGTTTAAGGATGGGGAGGGTGATGCCTTCCATCATCTTTTTACCAAGAATTGTTTTAGCTATCCGTGGGCGTTTATTGTTCCATATAAATTTCAGGATTGCTTGATCCATTTCTTTGAAGAATGTCATGGGTATCCTTATAGGGATCACGTTAAATCTGTATAATGCTTTGGGGAGTATTGCCATTTTGACAATGTTGATTCTCCCTATCCATGAGAAAGGGATATGTTTCCATTTCCTCATGTCCTCTTTTATTTCATGGAGCAGCATTTTATACTTTTCTTTGGAGAGGTCCTTTTCTTCTGTAGTTAAGCTGATTCCAAAGTTTTTGATTTTGTGGGGCACGATTGTGAACGGGATTGCTTTTTTTCATGTCCCTTTTCTCTATCTCATTGTTTGCATATAGGAAAGCCATGGATTTCTGGGCATTGATTTTATAGCTTGCGACTTTACTGTACAGGTCAATGGTTTCTAAGAGTTTTTTACTAGAGCTTTTAAGCTTCTTTAGATATAGTATCATATCGTCTGCTAATAGTGAGAGCTTGACTTCTTCCTTTCCTATCTGAATGACTTAAAATCTTTTTCTTGTCTAATGGCTATTGCTAATACTTCCAGTACTATATTAAAGAGAAGTAGTGAGACTGGGCATCCTTGTCTTGTCCCTGATCTTAGAGGAAAGGCCCTTAGTTTTTCCCCACTGATGATAATGTTTACCATAGGTTCGTGGTAGATGGCTTTGAAAATATCTCTCATTTTTTTCTCTTCTTTTCTTTGTGTTTTTTTTTTGTTTTCTTATTTATTGGACTACATCTGCCAGTGTTCAAGGTTTTCTCCTGGCTCTGTGCTCAGGCATCACTCCTGGTAGATTCGGAGGTCCATATGATGTGCCAGCGATTGAACTCAGGTCAGCTGTGTACAAGGCAACTGCCCTATCTGCTGTACTATTGATCCAGTCCTTTATTTTTCAACTAATCTCTTTCATATATTTTTGTAGTTTGGGGGCTCACACCCAAACGTATCAGGGATTATTCCTGGCTATGTTCTTTGGGATCACTCCTGACAAGATTTGGGGGCATATCCAGGAATGATTGCATGCAAAGCAAGTATCTTAGCCCTTGCACTATCACTCAGGCCCTAAATTTTCTCTGTTATATGATGCTTTGACATTCTGAGAGTCTTACAGAGAAACTTCTACTCAAATATGAGTTCTATGATTTCAAGATCACAAATTTTCAGGTATATGTTATACACATACCTGCTACCAAAGTATTAGTGAGCCTCCCTATAGACCACTGGATCTTCTCCATTTTTTCCTACCTTCCTGAACCCATTTTATTTCTGAAGTCAGAATTCAGAGGCTTGTTTTGTTCTTTGTAGTGTATATATTTTATGTGAATGAAATTATCCAAAGTTGCCTTTCCCTTAGTTCACTTAACTTGTTGACCTCCAGATTTAGCCATATTGTTGAATAAGGCACAATTTTATCTTTTTTTATGGTGGTATAGTATTTCATTAAGTGTATTTACTACAATCTGTTATGAAGAATCTGTCAATAAGTATTAAGGTGGATTTCATATATTTGGCTATGAGAAATAATATTACTGTGAACACTAGAGTGCAAATTCTAATTTGTATTTTCTTTGTTGTGGAAATTCCCATCATGAGCCAGAAAAAACTAAGCAGTGAGCTTTGAGGAGTGGGAGAGCACTATTTATTTCACTGTAGGGCCCAATTGAGCTTGTATGTGTGTGTGTTGGGGGGTCTTGAGTTGGGGGTGGGCAGCTACCCCTCTGGAGTCAATTTGTCTGTGTGTGTGTGTGTGTGTGTGTGTGTGTGTGTAACACCGGAATATTAGAGCCAGGCTGAAATCAGAAGTAAAACAAATTCTTAGGCCTTATCAGGGTCCTGGCCAGTAGACCCCAGAAAACTGGAGTATGAGCCCCCAAGCCACCGGACTTACTCCCGATGAGAGAGGGAGTGGGAGGGGGAGAAGCCTCGGCCCAGCCCTCTGCGAACCTCGGCCACCCCACCTCCACCACCGAGAAAGAACCACGCAGAGGGGGAAGAGTTGAAGGTCAAAAAACTCTCATTTTATTAGCTGTCACACATTGATATTTATATAAAAATTTTAGGGTAGTTTGGATACTGTGAACACCTGGTTATCAACTCTTGGCATAAACACTTTGCTGTGCCCTCTACAGATGTTAGCTAATGATTTATGTTCCCCGCTTCTCAAGGTCAGGTATGTTATCTCCAACAAGTGGTGACTTTCAGGTTTCATTCCATTACCTCCTCAACCAAGGGCACCTTTCTGGGTGGAGTGCTGGCACGGGGCCTTAGGCTCCGGTGAAGGGAGCCTGCTCCTGCTTCTAAGGGTAGGGGATTTGGCCAGGGTCTCGGGCTGGCTGCTGAGACCCCAACAGACCTGAGAAACATGTATCATCACTAGAGATCAGAGGATACGCAACCCAACAATTTAAAAAAATTTAGGTACTTTTGGATCTTGTTAGACTAGTATTAGACTGAAAGGTTTGGTTTCTGAGATGGAATGTTGATCTCAGCTGGCTTTAATGAGAAGTTAGGCTGTGTTACAAATAACAGAGGCACAGAAGCCATCAAAGAAGGCTTCTTGTGTTTATCAGCTTTGGAAATTTAAGTGTTTTCTTATGCTGCTATCTAAACGTTTAGTAAAAGATCAAGGGTGTTTTTCTGTAAGTGTACTTGTTTGTTTTGTTTCTCTTTGGAAGTGTTAGAATATCTGGCCTAGATAATTTATGATTTGAAATAGTTAGAATAAATGCAATACTGATTCTCTTTCAAAAGAAACTGGGCCTTTTTATTTATTTATTTATTTATTTATTTATTTATTTATTTATTTATTTATTTATTTATCTTTATTGAATCACCAGGACAGACACAGTTACAAATCTTTCATGATCGGGTTTCAGTCATACAATGTTCCAACACCCGTCCCTCCACAGAGTACATTTCCCACCACCAATGTCTGAAGTATCCCTCCTGCCACCAAATTTTAAAAATATGAAACAAATAATCAAGTTTTCTTTCACATAAAACTAATAGAACCAAGCAAACATGATATTGTGGTTTAAACTGTATAGTCTGTATGTTTGACCTTTATCAGTCAACGTGATAATGCTCTTCTTTATCATTAGCCCTAAAATCATTAGGCCCTAAAATCATTTCAGGCCTACAGTTAGGCCTCAAGTAATATTAAACAGCCTCACATTTAGTCTTGGCTTACAGGAGTGTGTTTATGTTATGTCATTATATGAATGATATCTTGATAGTCACCCAAACTGATGATTACCTTCTAACTGGTATTCCAGTATTAAAAGATCAGTTGGCTCAGACAGGTCTTTGGCTAGTTTCTGATAAAATCCAGAAGGAATATCCAATTCTATATTTTGGCCATTTAATAAATAGAAATATCATTGTGCCACAAGAAGGTACAGCTTATATTGATAACTTAAACACCTTAAACAACTTTTAGAAATAGAGATATAAATTGGATCTGAACTATTGTGGGAATTCCCACTTAAGAAATTTGAATTAAGGCACGTCCTTCAGGTACGAGGACCATCCCTCGGCCACGCCCTCCCGCTCCCCCTTCCCGCTGCCGTCTGCGTCCCCCAAATTTCTGAAGCCACTCTCTGCCCGCCCTGCGCACCCCGTCTCCCGAACCAGCTTGTAACTGCGCACGTCCTTCAGGTACGAGGACCATCCCTTGGCCACGCCCTCCCACTCCCCCTTCCCGCTGCCGTCTGCGACCCCCGAATTTCTGAAGCCACTCCCTGCCCTCCCTGCGCACCCCATCTCCCGAACCGGCTTGTAATTGCGCACGTCCTTCAGGTACGAGGACCATCCCTCGGCCACGCCCTCCCGTCCCCCCATCAACAGGAAGACACTGGGGGCGTGGCCTGTGTCTTAGTGGGCGTGGTCTCAAAGTGGGCGTGGCCTATTTTCGGAGCTGCGGCCGCTTACGCGGCCACAGTTATTCTTTCCTACCTCAGCTCAATCGGTACCGTGCATTCCTTTGAAAATTCACTTTTGCGATCTCAAACACTTACGCAAAATACCCAGTAGCTTAGGCTGACAGTATAAAAGCTATCAGGGAAAAAGGGAAGTTTAGCACAATCGGAGCCCCTTCTTTCCACAAAATGGAAGAGGAATAAATAACTACCAGGTGCCAACTCTATACTTCCGTGACAATATGAAGAAGCAGCGAAAATCCCCTCCGCCAAGAGAGGGAGAAGAAAAGATTCCAGAAACATCAACAGGGGCTACTCACATCTACGACCTCTCAGATAAAAAATTCAGAGAGGAAATCTGGAGGAGAGTCGACCTACTCCAAGCAACCATGGAACAGACATCCAATAAGTTAAGGGAGGAGATGAATGAAGCACTGGAACGGTCTACCAATAAAATGCATGAAGAAATGAGAGCAGAGATTTCAAACCTACGAACGGAAGTCACACAAATAAAGGAATCAGTAGATGAATTAAAAATCTCACTAGATGCCCTCAACAGTAGAATGACTACAGCCGAAGACAGAATCAGTGATCTGGAAGATGAGCTGCAGAAAGCTTATAGACAACAACAAATCATGGCCAAAGACCTCAAAATGGCTATAGAGCGAATCAGAGCCCTGGCGGATGACTTCAAGAGGAACAACATAAGAATCATTGGAGTACCAGAACCGCAGGAAAGCAACCCCAATGAAAAAAACACAGTCAAAGATATCATTGCTAAGAAATTCCCAGAGCTGGAGAAGGCAGGCATCCAGATACAAGGAGTCCGAAGAGTACCAGCAAAAAGAGACCCGAATAAAAAGACCCCAAGGCATATCATAGTCAGAATGACGGATACCATGGATAGAGACACAATTCTGCAGGCAGCAAGGTCAAGGAAGGAAATCACATACAAAGGAGCACCCCTCAGATTTACGGCCGATCTGTCAGAAGAAACCCTCCGAGCCCGAAGACAATGGTGGGACATAGTGAAAAAACTCAACGAAATGAATGCCTCACCAAGAATACTTTATCCGGCTAAACTCTCACTCAAACTCGACGGAACCATACACTACTTCTCGGATAAACAACAGCTCAGGTCCTTCATAGACTCAAAACCAATCTTGAAAGAAGGTCTAAAGGGGCTACTGTAAGACAAGGAGGAGCCCCATAAGAACAACAAATCCCACAGAAAGATGACACAAAACCACATCACAATAATCTCTCTCAATGTCAATGGCCTAAATGCACCTATCAAGAGACACAGAGTGGCCAAATGGATCCGGAAATTAAACCCAACATTCTGTTGCCTGCAAGAAACACACCTGAACAAACAGAGTAAACATAGACTCAAAGTCAAAGGATGGAAAACAATCCTCCAAGCAAACAACCCCCTTAAAAAAGCTGGAGTGGCCATCCTGGTATCCGACAACATAGATTTCAGGATGAAAAAGATCAAAAGGGACAGCAAAGGTCATTTTCTGTTTATCAAGGGATATGTACAACAGGAAGAAATCACACTCTTAAACGTATATGCTCCTAACAAACGACCGGCTAAATATTTAAAACAACTCCTAACAGACTTCAAAGAGGACATCACTAACAGCACAATTGTAGTCGGAGACTTCAATACGGCCTTATCGCCTCTAGATAGATCCACAAGAACAAAACTCAACAAGGAAACACTGACTCTGAAAGAAGAAATTGAAGAGAGAGGCCTAATAGACCTATACAGGGCCTTACACCCCAAAAAGAAAGAATACACATTCTTTTCCAGTGCACATGGAACATTTTCTAAAATAGACCATGTACTGGGCCCCAGAACATACCTCAATAGAATCGGAAAAATAGAAATTGTATCAACCATCTTTTCAGACCATGATGCGCTGAAGATAGAAGCTAACCACTCACAAACACGGAAAATCAAATCAAACACCTGGAAATTAAACAATTCAATGTTGAACAATGAGTGGGTCAGGAAGGAAATCAAGGAAGAAATCAAAAGATACTTAGAAACAAATGAGAATGAAGACACGAGCTACCAAAACCTATGGGACGCAGCTAAAGCCGTTTTAAGGGGAAAATTTATAGCTCTCCAAGCATTCCTCAGGAAGGAAGAAAGGACCCACATAGATAGCTTGACTTCACGACTCAAGACCTTAGAAAAGGACCAGAAAAAGGACTCCAAACCAGACCGAAGGAAAGAAATAATAAAAATTAGAGCAGAAATGAATGACATCGAAACCAAAAAAACAATCCGAAAGATCAATGAAACAAAGAGTTGGTTCTTTGAGAAAATAAATAAGATTGATAAACCGCTAGCAAGACTCACAAAGAAAGAAAGAGAGAAAACTCTAATAAATCGAATCAGAAATGAAAAGGGGGACATCATAACAGAAACCAGTGAGATTCAAAAGATCATTAGAGACTACTTTGAAGGTCTTTATGCCACAAAAAAGGAGAACCTAAAAGAAATGGATGGATTCCTTGATTCCTACAATCTCCCAACACTGAAGAAAGAAGACCTGGAATACCTGAATAGACCCATCAATGTTAAGGAAATTGAAACTGTAATCAAAAACCTCCCCAAAAACAAAAGCCCAGGCCCAGATGGTTTCACTGGCGAATTCTTCCAAACATTTAAAGAAGACCTATTGCCTGTTTTCCTCAAACTTTTCCAGGAAATTGAAAAAACAGGAACTCTCCCAAACAGTTTCTATGAAGCACATATCTCCCTAATACCAAAAGCAAACAAAGACACCACTAAGAATGAAAATTACAGACCAATTTCCCTGATGAACACTGATGCGAAGATCCTCAACAAAATACTAGCAAATAGGATCCAACAACTCATCAAAAAGATCATACATCACGACCAAGTGGGATTCATCCCGGGGATGCAAGGATGGTTTAACATTCCGAAATCAATCAACATAATCCACCATATCAACAAAAGTAAAGATAAAAACCATATGATCATATCAATAGATGCAGAGAAAGCATTTGATAAGATCCAACATCCTTTCATGATGAAAACCCTCGCCAAAATGGGGTTTGGAGGAACTTTCCTCAAGATAGTCGAAGCCATCTATCACAAGCCTACGGCAAGCATTATCCTCAACGGGGAAAAACTAAGGGCCTTTCCTCTGAGATCGGGCACAAGACAAGGATGCCCACTCTCACCACTCCTCTTCAATATAGTACTGGAAGTACTTGCAATAGCTATTAGACAAGAAAAAGAGATTAAGGGCATCCAGATAGGAAAGGAAGAAATCAAACTCTCACTATTTGCAGACGACATGATACTATATCTAGAGAAGCCTAAAACCTCTACTAAGAAACTCTTAGAAACAATAGACTTATACAGTAAAGTTGCAGGCTACAAAATCAATACCCCAAAATCCATGGCCTTCATATATGCAAACAATGAGGCAGAGGAAAGGGACATGAAAAAAGCAATCCCATTCACAATCGTGCCCCAGAAAATCAAGTACCTCGGAATCAGCTTAACCAAGGAAGTAAAAGACCTTTACAAAGAAAACTACAAAACGCTACTCCATGAAATCAAAGAGGACATGAGGAAATGGAAACATATACCCTGCTCGTGGATAGGGAGAATCAATGTTGTCAAAATGGCAATACTCCCTAAAGCATTATACAGATTCAATGCGATCCCTATAAGTATACCCATGACATTCTTCAAAGAAATGGATCAAGCAATCCTAAAATTCATATGGAATAACAAACGTCCAAGGATAGCTAAAACAATTCTTGGGAAAAAGATGATGGGAGGCATCACCCTCCCCAACCTCAAACTTTACTACAAAGCAGTAACAATTAAAACAGCATGGTACTGGAATAAAGGCAGAGCCGTAGACCAATGGAACAGGGTGGAATATCCCTACACACAACCCCAAATGTATGATCATCTAATCTTTGATAAGGGAGCAAGAGATGTGAAGTGGAGCAAGGAAAGCCTCTTTAACAAATGGTGCTGGCACAACTGGACAACCACATGCAAAAAAATGTGTTTAGACCTTGACCTGACACCATGCACAAAAGTCAGATCAAAATGGATTAAAGACCTCAACATTAGACCACAAACCATAAGATACATTGAAGACAAGGTCGGCAAAACCCTCCAGGATATTTAAGATAAAGGTATCTTCAAAGGTGACACGGAACTAAGCAATCTAGTAAAAACAGAGATCAACAAATGGGACTACATTAAACTAAAAAGCTTCTGCACCGCAAGAGATACAGTGACCAGAATACAAAGACTATCCACAGAATGGGAAAGGATATTTACACAATACCCATCAGATAAGGGGTTGATATCAATGGTATATAAAGCACTGGTTGAATTCTACAAGAAGAAAACATCCAACCCCATCAAAAAATCGGGCGAAGAAATGAACAGAAACTTTACCAAGGAAGAAATACGAATGGCCAATAGGCACATGAAAAAGTGCTCTGCATCACTAATCATCAGAGAGATGCAGATCAAAACAACCATGAGATACCACCTCACACCACAGAGACTAGCACACATCCAAAAGAACAAAAGCAACCGCTGTTGGAGAGGATGTGGGGAGAAAGGGACCCTTCTTCACTGCTGGTGGGAATGCCGACTGGTTCAGCCCTTCTGGAAAACAATTTGGACGATTCTCAAAAAATTAGATATTGAATTCTTATTTGACCCAGCAATACCACTGCTGGGAATATATCCCAGAGAGGCAAAAAGGTACAATCGAAACAACATCTGCACATGTATGTTCATCGCAGCACTGTTTACAATAGCCAGAATCTGGAAAAAACCCGAATGCCCCAAAACGGATGACTGGTTGAGGAAACTTTGGTACATCTATACAATGGAATACTATGCAGCTGTTAGAAAAAAGGAAGTCAAGAATTTTGTAGTTAAGTGGATGGGCATGAAAAGTTTCATGCTGAGTGAAATGAGTCAGAAAGAGAGAGACAGACATAGAAAGACTGCACTCATCTATGGTATATAGAATATCAGAGTGGGAGACTAATACCCAAGAACTGTAGAAATAAGTGTCAGGAGGTTGACCCCATGGCTTCGAGGCTGGCCTCACGTTCCGGGGAAAGGGCAACTCAGAGAAGCGATCACCAACTACATTGTATTCGAAGGCCATGTGGGGGAAGGGAGTTGCGGGCTGAATGAGGGCTAGAGACTGAGCACAGCGGCCACTCAACACCTTTATTGCAAACCACAAGAGCTAATTAGAGAGAGAGAACAGAAGGGAATGCCCTGCCACAGTGGCAGGGTGGGGTGGGGGGGAGATGGGATTGGGGAGGGTGGGAGGGACGCTGGGTTTACGGGTGGTGGAGAATGGGCACTGGTGAAGGGATGGGTTCCCGAACTTTGTATGAGGGAAGTATAAGCACAAAAGTGTATAAATCTGTAACTGTACCCTCACGGTGATTCTCTAATTAAAAATAAATAAATTATAAAAAAAAAAGAAATTTGAATTAAAATGGGTACAAGATAGAATTTACAAAATCAAATTAGAGTATATCTCCTTAAATGTGGAAATAAACTTGTTAGCTTTCCTTCCAAAATTCCTCTACAAAAATTCCTCTTGTTTTTTAACCAACACAAAATTAAGGACTGGATATTTTTACCTCATGAACAAAAACAAAAAGAAAAACTGGAAATTTGTTTACAAAAATAGGAAGAATACTTAAAGATGCTGCCATTTACACCAATTAATTAATCAAGATGCAAATAAAATAGTCTTTGTCTTTACTAATTTACACATGAAGGAAGCACTCCAATGAATTGGGATGGCAATTAGAGCTTTCTGACTTCATTAGGGCTGATAGATAATGAAAACACTTCTCTAACTTGTTTCAATTCTTAAAAGTAATGAATTGGAATTTAAGAGGGGCCTATTAGGGATCCACTATGAAGATGAGGCAAACACCATATTTCTCAGCCCAGAAAGTGGAACTGGTGGCAGTGATTCAGTGGTTTAGGGAAGAAGAAAATGGGAAACAGAATAAATAGGAAGATGCAAATATTTGGTGGAGAAGATATGCCTATATTTTTACAAGAAAAGATACCCAACCTTTTCTTCAAAAGATCCAAGACAGTGATCCATCAGGCATTACTGCACAGCTTGGGACTAATAAAGAAGTTTACCCAGGAGGCAGAAAGAAGTTGTTTTCTTTTCTTTTTTAATTGAATCACTGTGTGTTATAGTTACAAACCTGTTCATGATCGGGTTTCAGTCATAGAATGCTCCATCACCCTTCCCTCACCAGTGTTCATTTCCCACCACCAATGTGCCCAGTATCCCTCCTGCCACACCTAAGGACGGACTCTGGCAGGCACTTTCTCTCTCTTTCTCTCTCTCTCTCTCTCTCTCTCTCTCTCTCTCTCTTTCTCTCTCTCTCTTCTTTTGGACATTATAGTTTGCAATACAGATACTAAGAGGTTATCATGTTTGTCAGTCCTTGTCTAGAGTGATCATTTCCAACTCTCATTGTCATAATGGTCCCTTTTCTATCTCAACTGCCTTCCCCTCGACATTTGGGAGAAGCACTAGGTTGGAAGCTCTAGGCTTCTAACTGTGGACCAATCCTCCTAGCCCTTGTTTCTACTGTCCTGGTGTATTAGTATCATTCTATGTTTTATTTTATATCCCACAAATGAGTGTAATCATTCTGTCTGTTCCTCTTCTTCTGACTCATTTTACTCAGCATGATACTCTCCATTCATTTATAAGCAAATTTCATAAACCCATTTTTTCTCACAGCTGCACAGATCATGTGGTATAGATGTACCAAGTTTCTTTAACCAGTCGTCTGTTCTTGGGCACTTGGGTTGTTTCCAGATTCTGGGTATTATGAAAAGGGCTTCAATGAACATAGAAGTGCAGATGGCATTTCTGCTGTGTGTCTTTGAGACCCCAGATATATTCCATAAATGGTATTATTGGGTCAAATGGAAGCTGGATTTCTAGTTTTTTGAGGAATGCCCATATTATTTTCCAAAAAGACTGAACCAGTGAGTATTCCCACCAACAATGAATGAGTTCCTTTCTCTCTACCTCTGCACCAGCACTGGTTTCTTGTTTTTCTTTTTTTTTTTTTTTTGGTGTGTGACAGTGTGGTGTGAGATGATATCTCATTGTTGTTTTGATTTGCATCACCCTGCTAATTACTGATGTAGAGCCCTTTTTTCCTGTGTCTTTTGACCATTTGTATATCTTGTTTTGAGGAAGTTTCTGTTCATTTCTTCTCTTCCTTTTTTGATGGTGTTGGAATTTTTTTCTAGTAAATTCTACCAGTAACTTATATATCTTGTGTATTAATTATTTATCTGATGGGTATTGGGGAAATAATTTTTCCTATTCCATGGACTGTCTCTGTATCTTCGTCACTATTTCTTTTGAGGCGCAGACCTTTCTTAGTTTCATGTAGTCCCATTTGTTTTTAGTGCTTCCACTTGCTTGTCAGTGGTCTTTCATCTTTAAAGATGCCTTAGCTTCAGTAGTCATGGAGATTCGAGCAATGAAGAGAGTATTGATCAAGACCAATACTGGTAAGGCATCAACTACTATGTTTCTAGCTATAATTTATATTATGAATATATTGGTAAGATATGCTGGTGAGCACAATTAAAGGGTTTTCTTCACTCATCCCCCACCATGCAGGTAGTGAAATGGGAGATATACCACCTTTGGAATTCATTAATGAAACTATATGGATGCCAGGTCCCTGGCATCAGAAAAACCACTGGAAAAAGATGGACATTTCTAAGAAACTGCACCTTTGGATTTTTTCCACTTTCCCAACCTATTAAGGCTATGGGGATCATGTCTCCAACTAGCAAATCAGGTCTGGCTTCAGTACTACAGAAGGATTTAGCCTTACAGTTGTTATTAGGCTTTTATCTTAAATGGTTTGGACCTATGACTCAAAAAGATATTGGAGTTACAAATATCTCCAGGCCAGATATGTTAACTTGTAAAGTCAAACCATCTGACCTCTGGTTCTAGATGTTGGGTAATATGGAATAATGAACAAGCAGAGTAGATAGAGTCCTACTAACTATCCCCCATGGCAAGATAATTGACTGGAGAACTTTGGTTTTGACAGTGTACACAAAAATTAATTAAATTGAGTAAGGTAATTGTGGGAGAAACCGAAACTATGACAGCTTATTCCAACATGATTGTACTATGGAACTTGAGAGAACTTTCTCCAAAGCCCAGTACTCCAGGCAGACCTCAACATCTGGAACTGTTGAGGTTTGTTGCAACTTTAAAACTCATGAAAGGATTGGTAGGGAAGTACCAAAATATTGGTAAAGGAACTCTGTCTGGCTTCAGTTTCACAGAAATTGACACTGATTTTATATAAACTATCGTGAAAATACCCTATCCTATCAATCGTAAAAGTAAGATTTGATAAAGAACAGCAAACCCTAGTCTGTGTCTTTTGCAGATTATTCACTTGCCTAAATTCAAGCATTTCCTTCCCTTTACTTACTTACACCCATGGATGCCTGTTAAGCTTCCTGAGCAGGCAGGACTCTCCTTCAATGAGCATTGTAGAAAGCTTTTTAGTAGATACTGAAAGGATCATGAAGGTTTATATCAATGCATATCTTTGGAATCCTGGGATTAATAGCATTAATGTCTACCGCAGCTGCTGCTGGAACTGCCCTTTATCAGGGTATCAAACTGTCCATTTTGTTGAGAACTGGTAGCACAGTTACTTAATCATGACACAGTCAACAACAAATTGATATCAAACCTTTATCCAAATAGCACACTTGCAACAATCAGTGTGTGTGAGTTTTTCTTAGGGATGAAATCAAAATTTACAAACTAAAGCTGGCTTAATATATAATCAGAATTTTACCAAGTCCTGAAAACAGCATTCATGGACACTAATTAGAAAACACTTGCTTAATTAGGGATGTATTTGTTATGACATACAACATTTGCAACTTGAAATCTCTGATACTTTTCCTCATAAATTACAAGGTCTTTCCCACTGAGATCTATGTGAATCATGACTGGTGTTATATAGTTGCAGTCCCCTAATACATTTCTCATCCCTTATGGAAATTCTAACAGTTCTTCTTTTAGTCATTATGTTTTCACTATTTGATGCACTCTGGAGAAGCCATTGTAGAGTTTGCACCATCAAAGGATGGAGATGTCTGCCATCTTGAGGCCATGAGTCATGAAGCCAAAAAAAAAAAAAAAAAAGTTGTGGGCAGGCAGGGGAATAACATTACTTCTGTCCCCAGGAGCAAAAACCTGAAGGTCAAATACATCATTTAAATTATATGTGCAGCTCAATAATGTTTTTATAATTATTTGTATTAAAGTTGTGTGAAAATAAATAAGGTTATAAGAATTGGAGTTGATAAATTTAAACAATTCGGTTTGAGATCATTTATGCTTGTCTTAAGTGATCTAAGAAACTTCTGTGGAAGACTGCATTGTGATTGAAGTGAAATATTTTGCTTTTCTCTTTCCTTTATGCCTTTGTATGTCTTTTATTTTGGAGCATTGTCCTTTCTATATAGACAAAGGAAGGCAGTTAATACTTGCTTTTGTAATATGAGAGTTAACTGACTGAAAAATATTAGTGTGCAGCTAAATCCTGAAATTCCTGGGCATCTGTCACATAGTTTAATTTAAGCTTCAGGACTTAAGGCCCTAAGATTGTCCTTAATTTCTAACACCTCAAAAGGTGGGTCCTACCAAGGGCCTTGGATAGATCTGGGGCAAGCACTAAGGTACCCTGGCTTTGACATGAGACAGCTTAAGGGCATCAGAAGTTTAATTGGTCAAGAGCATGGCGAGGGAACAGGCCAAAGGATCATGACACAAAGGAAGCAACTTAAAAGAGCTTTATGGGGTTATGAAAATCTAACATGTCTCAAGGACTGTAGTCTGTGAAATGCAGCGAGATGGCCCCAGGAAAAGCCACCTTCTCTAACCCTTCCCTTAAGACCATGTTAAGCTTAATCTAAAAGGGTCTAGATAAAAGGAGTCTCTCACTGTTTATATAAAATGGCTGTTAATATTTTCAGAAGTCAACATAAAATGATTGTTTACATGGATTAAGTAAAGGAAAAGAGGAGGCAATACATTTCAGTAATGTGCTCTTTTATATAAATTAAAGTCAGAAATGACTTAAACAAGTGGTTGATTTAACCTACTTAAATCATAGTGGGTTGATTTAAAGGACACTCAGTAGATTCACCACGTTGGAGTCACTGTTCCTGAGAAACACCCAGAGTGAATCACAACACCATATCTGCATCATTCCCTCTGCCCAAGTATGTCCAAATGCCAGAGAGTTTCCAAGGGAACTCCACCAAGTCTTGGCAGCTATCCAGCCAGGACTACTAGTTCAGGGAGTAGCAACACCAAAAGGGGGGGGGTGTCGGGAACCAGTCAGAACCCTGGAGTCCATTTTTGGAATGCTGCCTGGAACACGACTTCAGCAGGGGTCCTGTCTGCTGTCTCTCTGTTCCCCTCCTGAAAGAATTTCCCCGTAAGTCTTTAGCCCTTTACACTTACGTTTATCCCAGTAAACTAACACCCTCTGATATGTAATAGTCTCACGCAGATAGATCAGGATTGTTAGGTGCAATTAAAAAAAAAAAGATTGTTATGTGTCTGACCAAAGAGTGTTGTTCTTCTCCTTTTAGTGATTATTTGTTCTTAGCAATAAATACTGTTTGTGGAGGACAGTCGGGACTCTCAGTCCAGGAGGCTGTTAGCCCCTTGATAGCAGGCTTTTGCTCTCTTATTTTTGTCTCTTTTCTTAATCTTCCTGGTGTCCCTACTTCTGAATTGTTCACCCAGGCTTTATCTTTGGCAGGTGTAGCCGCCAAACCAAAAAATAAATAAATGAAATGGCCAGGTCTTAAAACATTTTTAAAAAATTATCAGTACCTGGTAATCTCAAAGAAGTATTAAATTAAACCAGTATTTACGGATGGTCATTGGACTAAAGGTAAGGAAGGACTGAAGGCCCTTTTGTTACCTTTATCAGTGGGTCAAAGTCCACTCACGGAGCCTGTAACCGGTTGGGTTGCGTTTACAGAAAGGCACAAGTTATATTAGCAGAGAGTGTTTTTAAAAAACCTTTAGATTTCAGGTCAGCTTCTCTGAGTAAGAAGAGAAAGCTTCAATGTATCCAGTTTTATTGCTGGTGTTTTGTCTCTCCTGTTGGCTTCTCCTTTCCCGCAGGAAACAGAATGCCAGTAAAGGAAAGCTTCCGCCTGGCCCTACTCCTCTGCCAATTATTGGAAACATCTTACAAGTAGATGTTAAGAACATCAGTAAATCCCTGAGCAATGTGAGTATATTTTATGTTCTTTTAATGATTTAAAATATAAGTAATTTACACCAAATTTTAAAAGTAAGATATATTACCGGTGTCACTTTATTAAAATTGACTCACTGTCCAAATTGTGAGTCAAATTACTTCCAGTTATTTTAAAACTTTATCTTGTATTTTATTGTCACTGTGAACAGTGAATTAAAGGAAGGAGTTTGTGTAGAGAATCAATTGTGTTTCATATGTGTGTGTGTTATCCTAAAATTGTAGTGCTATTTTAGACTGTAGTTATTTAAAAAATAAAAATAACACGATAATATCATTTTGGAGAAAGCACAATATTTTATCAAATTCTGACTTACCATTTGCCTTCGTTCCCAGCTCTCAAAAGTCTATGGTCCTGTGTTCACTGTGTATTTTGGCATGAAGCCTGCTGTGGTCCTGTATGGATATGAAGCAGTGAAGGAAGCCCTGGTAGATCTGGGAGAAGAGTTTGCTGGAAGAAGTGACAACCCAGTAGTTGAAAAACTTAATCAAGGACACGGTAGGTGTGGGTGTGTTCAAGTGCAGCACTGATATTGGGGATGAAGGAGATGAAAGACAGGAATTTGTTGTACTGTTCAGCAACATTTGGCCAATTCACATCACCTCCTCTCTACCTACAATGTTTCTCCTTTATCTGTCTTCTCTCATAGTTGGAATAGTGTTCAGTGTTGGAAAGACATGGAAGGAACTCAGGCGCTTCTCTCTCATGACCCTACGGAATTTTGGGATGGGTAAGAAAAGCATTGAGGACCGAGTTCAAGAGGAAGCCCACTGCCTTGTGGAGGAGTTGAGAAAAACGAATGGTGGGTTGATTATTTGTGCTCTAACTCATGCTTGGAGGGCGTTTCCTGCTTTACCTCTGCCCTTGGAAAGGTCTCAGGTTGGGCTAACTACTTTTAGGGATATAAACGGTCTATCCCATGTGAAAAGAAGAATCTCGTTTGTTTATTTGTTTGTTTGGGGGCCACACTAAGTATTGTTTGGGTCATACTCTGGGTTCTGTGCTCAGGGATCACTCCTGATGTGTCTGCTTGTAATGCAAACACCTTCCCTGCTACACTGTCCCTAGGCCCTCTAAGCAGGGGAATCTGCAGCAGAGAGTCAACTGAGACTGGCACATGTGTGCACCTATGCCCACTGTGTGTACACCCATTTTTGTATATTCAGTGTGGTATGAAATATGAAATGTTATTCAGTTCCCTACTAAATTCAGTTTTATTTTAATTTTTTGAGATTATTTTAATGTAGACAAAAAGCCACAGCTATTGGTACAATTATTCCAAAATTTAAATAGATTAGATAACACAGTTCTAATAGTAAAGTCAATAAGTATAAAAAAATCAAATGTGAAAATTGTTATATTCCATCTTGGGGTTTTTAAGTCCTTGTCTAAAGATTTACTAGACTGTTTGTTGTTAGTGGAGCCTTCTGTGTTACTGTTTCTTTTTGTTGAGTTTAGTGGGCTTCTATATGATTTTCCCATCTAATTTGGTGTGCTCCTACTGGAACTTCAGCATTGAGGAATTAGGAGATGTAGGAGGCTGCTTGGTCCAAGACCGCTTGGGTCAGGATATATGGTCTGTGCCAATAAGCTCACAAGGCGGCATTTTTAAGGTGTTTGCGTGGTTTCCAGGACATTTGGAAGTTGGGGGATGGGGAGAGGCTACATTATTCACAGTTTGGCAACTCTGTAGACAATATTAGTGAGGCAGTAGAGTTGAATCTTTGGGATGGTTGCAGCAGTGGGGTGTGGATGCTTTTGCTGAAGCTTCAGCATGGCAGGTACTCGACCCGCCCACCTCCCAGGGCCGATCCAGTTTTCAGCTATGAGGATTGGTGTTTCCGTGAGTTTTAGCTTCTTGGTTTATATCTCCTGGGAGATTTAGTCGGGAATCCGTTGATCAGGGCTATTGGGTAAATCAATAGGGTGGTGTCTGTGGGAGGTCCTGAATTAAGTTTTTAGACCATAAATCACAGAAAATAGTTTTGAGTCATTAAATGATCAGTTAGGGAATGTTACTACAATTTTAGAACACTTTACTAGGAATACTTGTCAAGTGCACAAGGCACTTGAAATGATCTCAAGGTACAGGAGACAAAAGTTTTCCTTAGTTGGACTGCATTTATATAATCAGTCTCACAGACATGTCTCAGATTTAATTCAGAGATCAGGTCTACAATTTGAGCTAATAATAATAATACCAGGTGATTTTTGATTTGAACCAAGTAAAAATATTACAGTGTAATTCTTATTCCTAGTGTTTTCTTGTGCAAAGATAGCCTGTTTAAAATGTATCAGTATTAATTACTCTCATTATCAATGCCCTCTGTGCTTAAATATGCACTGCTTCATAAGTCTATAATATATAGACTCAAGGTTATAAATTCTTTTGTTGCAGTAGTCTTCAACCATTATTAGTAACTGTTTAACCTGGCTTGTCTAAGTGGACTGTGGCTTCGTTTTCAGTTCCCTAAACTTTGCTCCATCTTTGTGATTTCTCTAATGTTGGAAAGAGAAATAGATCTTTCTACCCTCTACATTCTTTTGGTTTGTCTAGTAATGACACTGACATAAAGATTAACAGGAGAAATTTACATTTAATTACAGAAATTAAATTTACATTTTATTTTATGTAATTTATGTAAAAAAAGAAATTTACATTTAATTACATCCAGAAACATAGAAACAAGAGACTCACAATGGTTAGGCAATGAGGAAATTATATGAGATATAGAAAAGCATAGTTTTGAACTTCAAAAACAAGGAAGAAAATTTGTAGAAAGAAGAAAAAAGGAAAATATTTGGTAAACAAATGTTTGCTGTACCAGGAAGAGATAAAGAGACACAGAGGAGAATTTGAACAAACAGACCTTGTGAAAATCCCCAGCCTAATCAGTCTAACTTCATATTATTTTGTTATTGTATACCTAGTAAGTGTTCCTGAGAGCAGTCCCTTAGCTAAATTCTGTTAGACATTTTAGGGATAAGAAAAGAAAAATCTTAAATGGGCTATTCTTTCAAAGTACTCAGCTGAAAATAATCAGCTGAAAATAATCCTTATTCTAAATGTTTAGACATATTTTGGAATACCAAATCTTGTTCCACTTTGTAGTAAGCTCATTGTATTCATTTGTCTTACAGTACTGTGTACTTGTCTCAGTGATTTTCAGTTCAGGTTATATGTTTTATTGTTTTTTGTTTGTGTGTGTGTTGTTGTTTTTGGCAACAAAGCAGAAGAGCTCAGGCTTATTCCTGGCTCTGTGTAAAGCAAACATCCTACCTTCTGTACTATCTCTCCAGCCCCTACACCAGTTTTTTTCTAATCCAATTATAAATGAATAATTTAAAATTCCTAACCATATACTCTTGCTTTTAATATTTGTGCCTAATTTTCTAAAGGTTTTTCATACAGAAATATTGAATACTGATGACTTTAGCTATTAAATTAACTAGTTTCTTAAGTGTTATTTTTCAAAAATGTCCAATTAATTGAGGCACTTTTGTGAATGGGTAAAAATATAGGCAATGGATTTGTTCTTTTGGATGTGTGCTAGTCTCTGTGGTGTGAGGTGGAGACTAGCACACATCCAAAAGAACAAAAGCAACCACTGTTGGAGAGGATGTGGGGAGAAAGGGACCCTTCTACACTGCTGGTGGGAATGCCGACTAGTTCAGCCCTTTCGGAAAATAATATGGACGATTCTCAAAAAACTAGAGGTTGAACTCCCATTTGACCCAGCAATACCACTGCTGGGAATATATCCCAGAGGAGCAAAAAAGTATAGTCGAAATGACATCTGCACTTATATGTTAATCGCAGCACTGTTTACAATAGCCAGAATCTGGAAAAAACCTGAGTGCCCTAGAACAGATGACTGGTTGAAGAAACTTTGGTACATCTATACAATGGAATACTATGCAGCTGTTAGAAAAAAGGAGGTCATGAATTTTGCATATAAGTGGATCAGCATGGAAAGTATCATGCTAAGTGAAATGAGTCAGAAAGAGAGAGACAGACGTAGAAAGATTGCACTCATCTGTGGAATATAGAATAGACTAGGAGACTAACACCCAAGAATAGTAGAAATAAGTACCAGGAGTTTGACTCCATGGCTTGGAGGCTGGTCTCTCATTCTGGGCAACTCAGAGAAGGGAACACCAAGTAAAATGTGGTCGGAGGTCATGCGGGGAAGGGGTGATGCATGCAGAATGTAGACTAGAGACTGAACACAATGGCCACTCAACACCTTTATTGCAAACCACAACACCTAATCAGAGAGAGAGAACAAAAGGGAATACCCTGCCATAGTGGCAGTGTGGGGTGTGGGGGGGAGATGGGACTGGGGAGGGTGGGAAAGATGCTGGGTTTACTGGTGGTGTAGAATGGGCACTGGTGAAGGGATGGGTTCTTGAACTTTGTATGGGGGAAACATGAGCACAATAATGTATAATTCATTTCAATTCTTTTTTTTTATTTTATTTTATTGAATCACCAAGTGGAAAGTTACAAAGTTCTCAGGCTTATATCTCAGTTACACAATGCTCAAACACCCATCCCTTCACCAGTGCCCATATTCCACCACCAATAAAAACAGAAACAAAAGCAAAAACAAAACAAACAAACAAACAAAAACAAACAAACAAAAAACAGTATGCATCCCACCCCTCACCCCACAACCCACCCCGTACGTGAGTGATAATTTCACTTCCTTTTCTCTTTACCTTGATTACATTCCAGATTTCAACACATAACTCACTATTGTTGTTAGTTTCAAAACAGACTCACTATTTTTGTTGGAATTTATCCCCTAAGAATACAGCTCTATTAACAGGGAAATATTTGATAATAAGTTTTCCACTGATGAGAATGAAGAGATCAAATGTCCGCGGCCACGCGGTTTACAATTTCTGTATTATAGTAATTAAGTCCGCGAAGATTTAAGTTTGAAAATGAATCATTTCCCTTCCTGGAACATCATGTAGCCAAAGTTAGTTCACAGTCTCCATACATATGGGTGCAAGCACTTGCTGGAACCCCAATTCCTAAAGCTGTCTCTGCTTCCTGCTCATTCCACATCCACCGGCTCTGCAGAGGCATGGGCACCCGGGCCGAAAACCCGGCCGGCCGGAGCCGACTCATTTCAATTCTTAATGTAATTTTATTAGATCAATAAAGGCCAGATGACAAAATAAAAAATATATAAGCAGTGGAGATAAATTTAATCTTTCAATTGTTTTCTGTTGGGCTGGAGCAATAGCACTGTGGTAGGGTGTTTGCCTTACCACAGTGCTATGTGGCTGACCTGAGTTCCATTCTTCCACCCGTCTTGGAGAGCCCTGCAAGCTACCGACAGTATCTCGCCCGAGTGGGAGAGCTTGGCAAGCTACCCGTGGTGTATTTGATATGCCAAAAACAGTAACAAGAAGTCTCAAAAAGGAGATGTTACTGGTGCCAACTCGAGAAAATCGATAAGCAACGGGATGACAGTGACAGTGACAATTGTTTTCTGTTAAGGTTTATACTTTACTGTCAGATGGTTTAAAATAAAATATTCATTTATTGTATAGAACAATATTTAGCTAGCTGGGTCAAAATAGTATACACCAATTTAACATAAAAGTGATCTTTCAGTTTTATATAAGTTGGTATTTTTCTTGTTAAGGGAATTTTTAGGGAATATTTTATTTTAAAGGTTAATTTTTTTGGTTTACTTGTCATCTAAAAGACCGTGCTTCATGTGCATATTTTAATTGTATTTTAAAATATTCTCTGATCTTTAGGTTCACCTTGTGACCCCACCTTTATCCTGGGATGTGCTCCATGCAATGTGATCTGCTCCATTATTTTCCAGAATCGTTTTAATTATACAGATCAAGATTTTCTAAACTTGATGAAAAAATTGAATGAAAATAGTGAAATTTTTAGCTCCCCATGGATTCAGGTGAGGCCATCTTTCACTTTTACATAGGAATAATTTTGTTCTTTTTTTTTTTCTTTTTGGATCACACCCAGCAATGCACAGGGGTTACTACTGGCTCTGCACCCAGGAATTACCCCCTGATAGTGCTCAGGGGACCATATGGGATGCTGGGAACCGAACCCCAGACAGCCACGTGCAAGGCAAATGCCCTACCCACTGTGATATTTCTCCAGTCCTTATTTTGTTCTTTTCTCCAAGATGGCAAACCTTTCAGCAGACTAAGCTGATTAGTAAATATGTGGACCCCACAGCCCTGCAGAGCTTAGCTCTCAGATTGCTCATCTCTGAGATGTGGCCTTGCCCCAGCAGTCCTCTTAGCGCAGTAGGCAGAGCGTCAGTCTCATCATACGGCCTTGCCCCCTGGAATTAAATACCCTTGAGTTTGCTACGTGCTTTTCTCACTAAACTTCAAATCTATAAAGTACTTTGGTAACTTCCCCAAAACATGTCCATTGCATTACGGTTTCTTTACAATCATTAAAAGATTTTGTTCCCTACAAATATTGTCTTTCAACTCTGAATAATACTTTCATCACATTAGATGCAAAACTATCTGTATTTAGGGAAGAGGACAATATTTTTTCAAGGAGTACTATTTTAGTGACGTGTTAAGCTTCAAGTGGCCTCCAAGCTAACAAAATAATTGGGTTTTTTTTGAAGGGTGACAAGGAAAATCATAGTTTTCCTCTGTATTAGCTGATGCATTTGTACTCTGCCTCATGGATAGTGATGTTATTTCAAAGAAATCTCACTATTCTAATGCACAGTTTCTATATTTGTAGAATATTTAGATAGTATCTTCTGTTGAGATATTTCACAGTATCTTAAAGACACTTGCACTTCTAAAACACTAATTCTGTATTTGAAGCTAGTAGAAATAGCAGGATTTTCTTTACTGCCCAAACTTCCTTAATCTCTGGTGTCATTTAATATTGGTAGAGCCTGGCAAGCTAGGCAAGCTACCCATAGCGTATTCGATATGCCAAAAACAGTAAAGATAAGTCTCATTCCCCTGGCCCTGAAAGAGCCTCCAATCGTTGGGAAAGACGAGTAAGGAGAAGCTTCTAAAATCTCAGGACTGAGTATAATAGAGACATTACTGGTGCTCGCTTAAGTAAATTGATGAACAACGGGATGACAGTGGCAGTGACGGTGACAGTCATTTAATATATGTTCATTTGTGGATGTGCAGGGACAGTACAGGAAGTAAGATATTTTCCTTCCAAACAACTGATCTAGGTTCACTCCCCGGCACCACAGATGATTCTCCAGTCTTGCCAGGAGTGATCCCTGAGCACAGTGCCAGGAGTAAGCCATTGGTATTATAGCATGAAGCACAAAAAACAAAACAAAAGTAAAATAAAATATGTAAATCTACCTCCTGATCACAGAGGTAGGGGGTAGCCACCAGTGTATCTCTTGAGTGTTGTCTAAAACCCACGAAACGTGAATTCTAGTAGTTTCAATATTTTAAGAGTATATGAAAGATTTAATCTATACATCAGAGTATTGATATGGATTCTTGAATTCTATAAACATTACATATGAATGAAAGGCATGATTATCAGATTGATCACCTGGCTAAAAATTTTTCTAATAAATCATCTATCAGCATAAAAATAGCAGCTATTAAAAAAGTAAATGTTTTCTCTTAAGACAAAGACTTATTTAAATATATAATGCAGTTCCTAACCAGGCTTGGTGTTTATATGTAGATTTTTAAATGTTCGCTATTTAATATACTTGTTTTCTCTTTTAGCTCTGCAATTCTTTTCCAATTCTCCTTGATTATTACCCAGGGATTTATAAAAAGTTACATCAAAATATTTCTTATTTCAAAAGTTATTTTATGGAAAAAATGGTGGAACATCAGGCATCCTTGGACACTGATAATCCTAGAGACTTTATTGATTGTTTCCTCATCAAAATGGAGCAGGTAAGATGTTAGTGGAAGTTCAATTACTTGATTGTTAGTACACTTTTGACACTTTGTGGTTTGTTGAATAGTTCTGCATTTACCAGGGATCTCTCAATAAGTATACAAATAATGCCGTCAAGTACTTTCATTGTGTATTATATGCAGGAATCTACACTAATCATTAGGGAAAATGCAAATTGAATTGTTAAAAATAAGTAGAATATTTTGTCCTATTCTATGGTAACTAATAATTCACTCAAGAAGTGAGAAAATGATACTCAACTAAAATGGATACAATTACAGAAAATTTGGAAATTATAGAATACCACGTTGTAATAGGAAGATAAACATAATCATTATATACAGTGTGTAAGGGAAGGTTAAAGAGGGCTCAGGATGATGGTCTTCTTCTATAGCTGGTGACTGCAGATAAATCTCAAATATTTTCAGGAAAGACAGGAAAAGGAATTTCAGATATGATATTAACGCATATAACATATAGAGTTCTATGTTTGGATAATGTAGATAAAAATAAAAGTACTTGAATATAAATTAGAGAGAATTTGAAATGGAAGAGGAGGGTTGTGTTTGGAAACATGATATGGAGGAGGAGGGTTATTTGAAAACATCTGTTGAAAAGTTGATTTTTCCCACAGGAGTAAACAATTATAATACCTTGTCAAAAATCAGTTGATTTAAATATAAGAAATGAAATTTTGGATTTCTACTACTAGTCTAAATAACTAGCTTTATAGAAATTTGAAATTGAACTGTAAATCTTATCTGTTATTTTTCAAGATTTTTATCTTCTTTATTATTCTGGGTCCATTGAATTTCCACATGCATTTTGAACAAAGTCGTAAACATATTTTTTGAAGCAAGATAGTTTTTATTAAATAAAAATTACTTTTAGAGATGTAAGAGGAGAAAAAAGGGGGAATGTGTTTAAGGGAGAACAAAGTCTTCTCCAGAGTGGAAATAGTACAGCCCTACCCACAGTACTATTGCTCTGGTCCCAAAAAGTTATTTTTGTGTTGGTATTTGGTTAGTTTGATCCTTTATTTGTATCATAGATGTGAATAAAAGCATCCAGAATTTATCTTTCACTTTCTGTCTTATTTTACTTTGCACTTTCTGTCTTATTTTACTTTACAAGGAAGATTTTATCATGCCCAAATACAACATAACCTCATCATTTTTAGTATTCCATTTAGTATGTAAACCATATAAGCCACATTACTCTTTCAAATGATTTATTCATAGACATTAAGGCTCCTTTCATGTTTTGGCTATTAAGAATAATTTACAGTCAATGTAGAGATGTATAAGTTTTTTGACTGCTTTCATATTCTTCAAATAAATAACTAGAAATAGAAATTTTGGATACTATAGTATTTCCATCTTTAGTTTTTAGAAGAATATTCATGAAATTTTCTATAGAATTACATACCAAACATGCATGAGTTTGTTTTTTCCATACCTTTGTCAACCTTTATTTCTAATATTTAAAAATATAAACCATCTCACAGGGTGCAACGTGTTATAAAATTTGAATTGATTTTTAAAAACTTTTATTAGAGTTAAGAGCTTTTATGGTATTTATACACAACATTACTACATTACTACATGTCACTACCACCAAAGTGCTCATGACCTTCTATGACTGTATTCTATTGTGTGTGTATATACATATATATCACAACTTCCTCATTCATCTATAGTTGAATATTTGAGTTATTTTGTTTTTTGTTTTCTTTATTTTATAAAGTAGTTCATAATATTTGATTACATTTAATATTTGAACACCAATCCCACCTCTATTACACCTTCTTACTGCCATATTTCAGATGTTTCCATCCTGAATCCCCAACCCTTGCCCCAAAGCAGAACCGAAGTAAATTATTTTGCATTGTTTGTTATGAAAAACAGCTGAAAATGCTACAAAAAAGTTTCCTTAGAGGAAAGAGTGTGAATAATATTGGATTTCACCCAGGGGCCATTAAGCCCTTCTTTCTATAAGAGCCTTGTGTGCTTATATATCACTGTATCACTGTATCACTTTCATCTCATTGCTCATCGATTTGCTTGAATGGGCACCTGTAACATCTCCATTTATCCTTGTCGTGTCTTGGTCAGGGGAATGAAATCCATTATTGTTACTGTTTTTGGCATATCGAATACACCACGGTTTGCCAGGCTCTGTGTGCTTATACAGTGACAGTGATCTATCTATCTATCTATCTATCTATCTATCTATCTATCTATCTATCTATCTATCTATCATCTATCTACATATATACACACATATGTATATGTGTATGTATGTATACACACACATATATATCTGTAAAAAAATATTTTTCTCTAAGATTGCTTGCCTCCTACTTTAAACCCCATCAAATGTTGTGTGGTACTCTTGGAGTATGGGTGGTGTGAGGTATGAGCTTCTGCGTGTTCAGAAATACATTCATTTCTGAGTGAGGCTTGGCCAGAGCATGTGGAGAGCAGCCTGAGCATGGCAACGGTTGAGTTCCAGAGGTTTTGGCTCCTAGGGCCGGGTCCCTTGGGAAGGGGAGGGGTCTCACCCACCCCTCTTTAGGGCGCCCCGAATGAAACAGCCTGATGCAAGGTCCGGTAGTATGGTTATGGCAAGTGTCATATTCTGCTCCCTTCCAGGAGATGGCATGCACTCTGCACCGTGGCCAATGACGAGATTATCTGGCACCTTTCAGTTATTTTCATAGTTTTGCACAAGGTGTTAAATAATGATCTATTTTCATTTGTCATTTTCCCCTGTGGCTATACAACTGTCCGAACACTGTGTGTTCAAGAAACTTTCTTCTTCAATGTACGGTCTTACTCTTTTGTTATAAGTTAACTGTCCATATGTACTGGTGCTTCTTTCAAGACTCCCAATTATATTCCATATCCTATGTCTATTTTTGTTCAATATCTTAATTTTTATTATTAGTGATTCTTTGTAATGTAGTTTGAGTTAGAGTCCTATGATAGCTCCATATTTTTCACCTTAGGACTTTTTTGTCCACAGTAGTTGTAGTTCCACATAAATGTCACCAAAACTTATAAATGGTAAATATTACATACAAATGTTACTTGTCTTATTTCCTTAAAATGTTTTTAGGATTTTGATGGGTATTATGTTGAATCTGTAAACTGTATAGATAAGATGGACATTTTAACACTATAAGACTTTAATATATTGATTTTGTAGCTTGTCACTTTATTATGTTCATTAGTTATTTCTAGTTAGATTTAACATACTCTTTTTTTAAAAAAATTATTGAATCGCCATGAGATACAGTTACAAAGTTTTCATGCTTGAGTTTCAGTCATACAATGATCGAACACCCATCTCTCCACCAGCGCACATTTTCTACCACCGATGTCTACCAGTATCTGCCCCCCCCCATCCCAGCCCTCCCCCTGCCTCTATGGAAGACAGTTTTCCCCATACTCTCTCCCTACTTTTAGACATTAAAACATACTCTTTATGGTTGCCTATTTCTGGATTTTTTTTTGGAGGGAGGGTGATGCTTAGGCCACATAAAACTGTAGCTCAGGGCTTACTCCTCTGTACTCAGGGTTCCTGGAGGTGCTCAGGGATCCATATAAAATGCTGAGGATCCAACCCAAGTAAGCAGCAGGCAAGGCAAGCACCCTACCTGCTGTATTATCCTTATAATCCTGGTGGTCTGTTTATGATATTGTACTTTTTAGTATCTGAAACTATTAGCTTATTTTTTATTATAAATTCTCAGCTTGTTTATGCAGATTTATGATTATCTCTTGATTTTTATATTTAAGACATTTACATTCTTATTTATATTCTTATTGAGCATATTTAAGACAATTATTTAAAGTATTATCTTGTAAATGGAATTTTTGGGCTTACTCAAACATTTTGTGTCAATTTAAATTTTTATCTATTAATGGATCATACGCCTCTGTCTTTTAAAAAAAGCTCATGCTTTTTTTTCTGTTGGTAATAGATCACTGTCACTGTTATACCATAGATTTGTTTGAGCGGGCACCAGTAATGTCTCCATTGTGAGTCTTGTTGTTACTGTTTTTGGCATATTGAATATGCCACAGATAGCTTGCAGGGCTCTCCCATTCAGGTGGGATACTCTCAGTAGCTTGCCTGCCTCTCCAAGAGGAGCAGAGGAATCGAACCCGAGTTGGCCACATGCAAAGCAAGTGCCCTACCCGCTGTGCTATCACTCCAGCCCGGTAATAGATCAATATTATTGTTATAAGGTACCTTGACAAATAAGAATTTTCTCTTTTGGAATTACATTGTTGTTTACTACATATTTGTTTAGTAATTTTCTCTATCACTTTTGCCAATACTTTTATTTCTCATCTGTGTAGATACTTAAATCTCTAATTATCTCTGTGATCAGTGCCCTTACAGAGAGTTGCCCTTAAATGCCTATATTTAAAAAAAAAGCGAAGTAAAAGGTAGCTTTCTGTTTGTATCCTGGGTGAAAGCCAGTGGAGAAGTTTCTAAAGGCTGTCAGGATTTAGCTATTCTCTCTGTCACCCTCCCAGTGATCAGAATGCTACTCCAGTTCTGAAAATTCTATCTCTTTTGCCACTTTGGAAACTTTATCTGTGGCAGAAATGCCATACATACTCTCAGGAATTGTCTGCCTTGGAAAAATATAAGAAGAATATAAGTCATGATGTGTCAAATGTGCAAGACACTGATTTAAGCACTGCATTGTGTATTGACCAAAAAAATCATCAGATTCAAGTGACCATTTAAAAAGTTTGTGCATGGTTAATAGTTGTTTTAGTGTAAGGACTGATTGTTGGGAACTTTGTCTCTGCCATCATTGTGAGGTTACACTAGTAATGTCATTATAACAACATAGAGTGTCTAAGGGAAGACTTTCTGATTATTTAGATCATCTTTGATTTCTCTCAGCATTATTTCATGTAATTCATGTTAACATTGTTTTGTCCACTTTAATAATCATAGCCCATGTGTACATACCCACTGCATCTCAAACTTAATTCAGAAAATGAAAATAATGTTTTGTGAGTATACTTTACTCGTATTTACTTGACAAGTAAAGAGAGGCTTCTAAAAATCTCATGGCTAGGACAAATGGAGACGTTACTGAGACTGCTCGAGAAATTCGACAATCAATGGGATAATGATGAGTAATACTGTTCTTTTTACCGATATTAGAGTTTTTTAATTAATTTTAAAATTTTGTTTTCCCCTTTATATAAACACTGTGGTTTGCAGTGTTCATGATGATTAGAGTTATTTTGAACTGAGAAATTTAAGTACTATGTGAAGCCAATGATAACAAGGACATGAATATCGAGAAATTTCAAACATTCAGAAGACTTAACTCTGCTTTATTATGTTTATACATAGTATTCAACATGTATTTGCTCACTGATAATTACATGAGCATGATAATATTAGTGCAAGCTGAGGGATATGTTTGCAAATACATACTCTTTTGTATGTTAATGATACCTTCCACATGTAGAACTTCCCCTTGCTATTCTATGTCACATCTTTACTTCAGTTCTTTTTTATTTTTAGTTTTTGGGCCACACCCAGCGGTGTTCAGGGGGTAACTCCTGGTTCTGCACTCAGGAATCACTCTTGGGGGACTCTGGGGGTGAGGGTTTTTGCGGTGTCTTCTTTTTTTATTTTATTATTTTTTAAATTATTTTATTGATTCATCATGTGGAAAGTTACAAAGCTTTCAGGTTAAAGTCTCAGTTATACAATGCTCAAACACCCATCCCTTCACCAGTGCACATATTCCACCACCAAGAATCACGATATACCTCCCCCCTTCCCCCCACCTCCCCAGCCCCCCACCCCGCATGTGTAACTGGTAAATTTGCAGTGTCTTCTAAATCTATATTTATTCTTAAATTTGTGTCCTAAGTCAAAATGCCCATTTCATTGAACATGATATATAATATTTTATGAGACTATATTGTCTTTGTTAATCTATTTTGCTAGAATATATTTAAGGTTGAGCTGCCATATTAGCTATCATAGAATTTCAAAGAACTTACAATATTGAATTCATATAAATTTTCCACTGAGAAAATTGTAAAATCTTGAATCAGATATTTGTATCTTCCATGACAAACATCCAGTTCAGCTTTTTCTAATAATTAATATTATGCTTCTCTATAATTCAGAGTAGATTTATTATTATTCTCACAAGTAATGCATGTATTCACCTCCCATTCAGGGACTATAATGATATTAGTATAGTTTAATACAGTGACCCTGAAATATCAGAATCAAGTGCCTTCCAGTATTCTTCATCCACACAGAGTGTTTTGTAATAAGCCTTAATTAATGTTGATTTCTCTCACCCAATATGTTATCTACTATGCTCTTCCATCTTAATTTGGGATAAAAAGGAGAAGTAGAGAAAATAACACGTTCAATCTCCCCTTATTTCTTTACTGATAAAGATTATGTTGCATGACACATCGAACTGTGAAAAAATCTAATAATCAGAACTTCTAGGTGAGCAAGGGATTAGATACTGGAAAATAACCTTCTAGTCATCTGATCTATTTGTTTTATCATATCATATGGTAATATTTTATAAAATATAACTGGAAATTATATGTTGTTTGATTTCATAATGTGAGCCATATTGGATCAGCTTTAGTTCTGGAAATTATTTCTCAAATAATTTTGTCAAAATCTTTTTAGGAAAAACAGAGTCAAGAGCTGATATTTACTTTAGAAAATTTGGTGATCGCTATACTTGATATATTTGGAGCTGGGACAGAGACAACAAGCACCACACTGAGATATGCTTTGCTTCTGCTGCTAAAGCACCCAGATGTCACAGGTATCACCAGCATGGTAGACTGGGAGAATTTCAGAAGCATCTTGATAGACAGAGCAAAGGCACACAGAGAGTCTTGTTTTTCTTAGAAAAACTTCATCATTCAATTGTCTCACTACTTGCTTAATCTTCTTAAATGTAATAGAGACGAAATAATGGGAATCTTTGTATAATATGAGAGTATAATTGGGACAAATTAAATCATAGTAGGGAGAAAACAAAAAAAAGGAAAACAGTGATTGGATTTCATGGGCGGTTATCTGTGACAGGATGTCCATCTTGAATTGGCAAGAACTACATATTTGTTATTGTATGAAAAAAATTAGTCTGAACAGTACATGTATTATTAGAGACCTCTCCTGTACTGATAATGCACTATCCAGAAGTCAGGAAATAGAAAATATAAATTATCCATCTTAAAGCACAGCTTGAAATTTTAGAAATCTACTGAATGTTTCTTAAATAATTTCCATTGACAGGAAAGTATTGTTAAAGGTTGTATTCACAATAAATGTAATAATCTTCAGGCTTATTTTAACAACTTACCATTGATTTATATTTTTGTGGAATTTCAGGAACTTAGTTTTACTCACCCATATGATCTACATGATCTATATGCATGTAGGTGTCACCACATCCACAGTAAATTTTTTTAAAAAGATCTTCATGTGTGGGACTAAAACCAGATACACAGTGAGGGAACAATAAATAGTCAAAGTCATCATAACTAGAGATTTTGTCTATATAAGTTTATATGGGAAGGGTGCTAGGAGGAGCCCTTGGGACACTGGAGGGAAGTGGTCTCTCTGGTGATGAGTGTGGTGTTGAAATGATGTATGCATTAAAAGTATCATTAACAGGGGCTGGAGTGATAGCAGGACTAAAGTGATAGCACAGCAGGTAGGGCATTTGCCTTGCACGCAGCTAACCTTGGTTTGATTCCTCCATCCCTCTCAGACAGCCGGGCGAGCTACTGAGAGTATCCTGCCCGCACAGCAGAGCCTGGCAAACTACCTGTGGCGTATTTGAAATGCCAAAAACAGTAATAGCAAGTCTCACAGTGGAGATGTTACTGATGCCCGCACGAGCAAATTGATGAACAAAGGGATGATCGTGCTACAGTGCTACAGTGGAGTGATAGCACAGCGGGTAGGGTGTTTGCCTTGCATGCAGCTGACCTGGGTTCAATTCCCAGCATCTCATATGGTCTCCTGAGAACTTCCAGGATTGATTCCTGAATGCAAAGCCAGGAGACCCCCTGAACATCGCCAGATGTGACTAAAAAAAAGCTATATATATGTGTATATATATATATATATCTAATTAACAGTATTATACATCCTGTTACGTTGATGAATGTGACTAAAGTAAAGAAGTGTGGAAATAGCTTTAAAAACATTGAACTTTTAGCAGTTTTCTGAAACATATAAAATATATCTAGCAACAAGGTACTCCATTGATAAAATGAGGCTGTAGTCTGTCAGAAGAGGTAGTTATATTGAGGAGAAACTTTCATGTCCCTAAGTTTTAAGTTTGAGTAATTGGAAATTAGAGTCAATGAAAATAGAGGAATAGACTGAGGGTGAGAGCTCTTTCTGCTGTCTTCCCTCCACAACTTCTTCAATGTTTTACCTCAGTAGGGTGAGGGATGTTTTCTCTCTGGCGAATCTGAATCTAAGGGGCCTGACAGGAAGGAACAGGAAAAGTGTGATGTGCACAACTGGAAAGAAAAATAAGAATTCAGTTCTTGAATTCAGAGATCCTCAACTACTCTTCTGTCTTCTGAAATTTAGGGAACTGGTTTTTAAAAAGAAACAAAAATAAACACCCTCTAGATAGTGAATTACTGTAGAGAAGACTTCCCTGTTTTCAATAAAGGTAGGTACTTGGTTGTCATTATTGCATATGAAATATAAAGCATACACTTCCCCCCAACACACACAAACGCACACAGATTTAAAGAATTTCACATCAGTATTGAGGAGAGATTAGGAATATTACAGAGAGATTCATTAGGTCCTATAAAATAGATGAGGATTTAGAACTGCATTACAGCATTAGAATTCTTTTTTTTCCTTTGTGGGTTTGGGGTCACACTCAGCAATACTTAGGGGTTACTTTGGCTCTTTATTCAGGAATTATTCCTGGAGAGGCTCGGGGGAACATATGGAATACCAGAAATTGAACCTGAGTCAGCGACATGCAATGCAAATGCCCTACCTGCTGTACTATCACTCTGGCCCCATTATTAGAGTTCTTAACAGCAACTGTTTAATTGTGTTTTGGTGAAAGTATACCCAGACCTGTATGTTTGACAAATCCCTCCACGTCCCCACACTCACTTTTTCCTTTACCCTCTCATTGTCTGAGATTATGTCAGGAGAATTAATGAACTTCAAGAATCTGGGGAGCTTGTTTAGAATGATAGTGTCAGGAAGTTACATGATACCAGGCCAGGAAAACAGAAAATTCAAAATAGAATTATGGAAAAACAGTTATCCGAGGAGATACAAAGAACAAGAGTAGTGCTTAATTAGCACAGTTTTCCTTTTATTATCAATTATTAATGTAATACTTATTTTAATTCAGTTTTGCAACAAGCTATCTCAGAACGTGGAAATAATTGTACATCAAAACATTCTTTAAAAGTATAAACTAAAATAAAGATACATTATTAAGTGGAATAAAATAACCCACATTTTGCATAATCATAGTTGTTTTACTAGGACACCTGGTTTGCATAGTTAGAATTATGTTAAAATGAATATTCTAATAGCCAAAAATTGTGGTCTAAGTATATTAGAGGAATAAATAAGGATAATATATGTGTGTGATTGTTTGTGTTTGTATTTCTACATGAACTGTATCTTCTGTGTGAGATGGGGCTAGACATGGTAAATAAAATCAGAAAGTCTAAAAACAGGTAAGAAATAGAAATGGAGTTTAATTTAGAAATGGAGAATAAATTTGAGAAGAAACAAGCTTCAGCATTTAAAGCTTTCGGAAAGTTGTAAGATGAAAGCAGCACTCTTAAAAATCGAATATGCAAACAATACACAATTATGCTGCAACACCAAATTTTTTTTATTATTCATTTTTATTAGTGAATAACCTTGAGGGTACCGCTACAGATTTACACATTTTTGTGCTTGTGTTTCCATCATACAATGTTCGAGAACCCATCCCTCCACCAGTGCCCATTCTTCACCACCGATGAACCCGGTATCCCACCCATCCCCCAAACCCATACCCCCCACACCCCACCCCGCCTCTGTGGCAGGGTATTACCTTTTGTTCTCTCTCTCCTTTTGGATGTTGTGGTTTGCAATAGAGGTATTGAGTGGCCATCATGTTCAATCTATAGTCTACTTTCAGCACACATCTCCCCTCCTGAGCAGGTCCTCCAGCCACATTTTACTTGGTGTTCCCTTCTCTATCTGAGCTGCCTTTTCCCCCCAGCATGTGAGGCCGGCTTCCAAGCCATGAAGCAAACCTCCTGGTACTTATTTCTACTATTCTTGGGTGTTAGTCTCCTATTCTGTTATTTCATGTTCCACAGATGAGCACAATGTTTCTATGTCTGTCTCTTTCATTCTGACTCATTTCACTTAGCATGATACCTTCCATGTTGATCCACTTATATGCAAAGTTCATGACTTCATCTTTTCTAACAGCTGCATAATATTCCATTGTATAGATGTACCAAAGTTTCTTCAACCAGTCATCTGTGCTTGGGCACTCGGGTTTTTTTCCAGATTCTGGCTATTGTAAACAGTTCTGCGATGAACATATAAGTGCAGATGTCGTTTTGACAATACTTTTTGCTTCTCCGGGATATATTCCCAGAAGTGGTATTGCCGGGTCAAATGGGAGCTCTACCTCTAGTTTTTTGAGAATCGTCCATATTGTTTTCCAAAAGGGCTGAACCAGTTGGCATTCCCACCAACAGTGTAGAAGTGCCCCTTTCTCCCCACATCCATGCCAACAGCGGTTGCTTTTGTTCTTTTGGATGTGTGCCATTCTCTGTGGTGTGAGGTGGTATGTCATAGTTGTTTTGATCTGCATCTCCCTTGATAATTAGCAATGAAGAGCATTTTTTCATGTGCCTTTTGGCCATTTGTATTTCTTCCTTGAGAAAGTTTCTGTTCATTTCTTTTTCCATTTTCTGATGGGGTTGGATGTTTTCTTAGAAAGTTCAACCAGTGCCTTATATACCTTTGATATCAACCCATTATCAGATGGGTATTGGGTGAATATCCTTTCCCATTCTGTAGATTGTGTTTGTATTCTGGTCACTGTATCTTTTGTGGTGCGGTAGCTTCTTAGTTTAATATAGTCCCATTTGTTTATCTCTATTCCCATTTGGTTGATCAGTTGCGTGTCATCTTTGAAGATACCTTTATATTCAATATCGTGGAGGGTTTTACCGACCTTGTCTTCAATGTACCTTATGGATTCTGGTCTGATGGCTGCAACACCACATTTAAAGTCATTGTAATTCAATTTGTTTGTGGACCACACTCGGCAGTTCTCAGGGCTTACTCTCAGGGATCACTCCTGGCAGTCTTGTTGCACTTCAGCCCCTGTAATTTAATTTTTAACTGATAATTATTAGATATAAAATTAATACTTCCTACCTTTTTTAAACAGTCTAAATTTTCTTAATTTTATTTATATTTTGAGACATTATTTTTTATTATCACATGTGCTAGTATATGGGTGTGGAGAGATGTATCTTATTTGTGAGTTAAATACATCTTCAAATTCTGAAATGTAGCTGGTGCCTATAACGATGCTAGGACTTAAATAATGCTTTGCATATCCCTGAAATGGTATACACATGTGGTACTTATCATTCTCTTTTTTAATGAGTTTTACTTGCATTTCATCAGCTAAAGCCCAAGAGGAGATCCAGCGTGTAATTGGCAGACACCGGAGGCCCTGCATGCAGGACAGGAGCAACATGCCCTACATGGATGCCTTGGTGCATGAGGTCCAGAGATTCATTGACCTCCTTCCCAACAATTTGCCTCATGCTGTGACCCGTGATGTTAAATTCAGAAATTACTTTATCCCCAAGGTAAGAACTTTTATTGTTGTTGTTATTCTGTTCTGAGTGGTTCTATTGAAAAGGTATTTCTTTCACATTATGTATCCAATCATCTAAGAATATAAGATGAGCATGCAAAAAGGTGAGAGAATCAATCTGCATATTGATTGTTGGTATCAATGTCTGTTATAAGATGATCAAATAGACCACATTGCATTGATGTATTTGTGGCTTCCCCCTACTGTGTAAAGGACATTTCCAAGTACAGGGGCCCAAAGAGTTACCATCATTTATTTACCAAACTTTACAGATTTAATGCTTGTATTTAAGTAATTTTTCAATCTAGGTAAGAATTTAAAAAAATTATTATAATCAATTTTTACAGTGGGTTTAAATTCAGGTAAGAGTTTACATAAGTTTTTTATTCCACTGTGGTAAAATAGTTATGGTTCTTTTTATTTCTTTAAAAATATTCAACTGTTTGAACAATATTTAATAAGAAAAATATTGGCTGCTTGGGGACTGGAGTAATAGCACAGCAGATAGGACATTTGCCTTGCTGCGGCCGACCTGGGTTCGATTCCCAGCACCCCATATGGTTCCCTGAGCACCTCCAGAAGTAATTCCTGAGTGCAGAGCCAGGAGTAACCCCTGATCATCGCTGGGTGTGAGCAAAAAAAAAAAGCAAAAAAGCAAGAAAAATATATATTGACTCTTCTTATTTTTACTTTTTTAAGCTTAAGTAGAATTTTTTTATATTACTTGAAAACATACGAAGGAACAATTATTAAAATAGAGTCACAGATCTTTTACATAACAACTTTAAGGAATGGAATTTCCCAGATTTACATTAAAAAATTTAAAAAAAACTAAAACCAAAAAATATTTGTGCTTAGCATTGTATAATATATAAATTCATGTGTATACATTTAGATGCATTTGCAGATATAAATGCATCTATCAACACCTTAAGTACTTCAGTATATATATTTAATAATAATTTATTTTTGTTTCTAGTGGTTTTATGGCATTCAAACTCAAGTCATCATCAATACATTAAAATTTCATATTTTCTTTTCAATAAGTGTTTGTGTGATTGTTTTCCAGAGATTAGATTTCAGTTACAACTTTGACAAAAAAAGCACGTAGGTGCTTTGTATGTCCCACTGATTAGGGAAGTGGATCATATCATTTATGCCAGTATTCATTATTCTGTTCCAGTAATTTTTTTAAAATTAATAGTTTATTTTTAATTAGTGAGTCAACGTGAGGGTACAGTTACAGATTTATACATTTTTGTGCTCATGTTTAAGGAGATATCTGTTTGGGTATTTTTAGGTTTTGCTTTACTTTGTTTTTGTTTGCTTTGGTTTTCACATTTCAATAATATGAAACTAGGAATGACACCACAGTGAGTTATAAACAAGATACTGACCAATAATTTCCCAAAAGGTTTAGCCTAATGGATAAAAACCACTTGAGTCAGTAATCGCTTATGAGTTATTGCATATGATGATTTATTTAATTTTATCTTTCTGTGCATCTAGTTAGGATCAATCTTTGTGGAAATCTGATCCATATTTGTTTTAAATTTTTTGAGGTAACATTGGTTTGCAAACATGTAAATGTTTACACACTCATAAGGTACACACTTTGCTACTAGCATAGTGACAGTACACTCCACCACAGTACAGTGGTTACTTTTAGCCCACTCTCCTCCACAAGGCAACTTAATTTCTGTGGTAAATCTTAAAAATTTGAAATTATATATTTATTTTAATGTTAAAAAAGCCACAACTGTTGGTATAATTAATTCTATAGCTAAAATTTTATTAGATAACAAAGCTCCAATATTAAAATTGATAAGTATAAAACTCAATTTTTGTGAAAATTGATATATCTCATCACTGGGTTGTTAAGTCCGTATCTAAGGATTTACTAAGCTCTTCGTTACTAGTTGAGCCTTCTGTATTATTGTTTCTGTTTGTTGAGTTTGGCTGGATTCTATGTTACTTTAGCATCCAGTTGGGTGTCTTCCTGCTGAAATTTCAGCATCTTGAGAAATTAGGTGTTGTGTAGTCACATACCAGAGACTTCAGGATCTTTGGTCTGAGCCAATAAGTAGACGTGGTCGTGGCTGTGGGATGTGATTGTGGCTGCCGCAGCTTCCTGAAATATGGGGTCTAGGAGGAGGCTTCCTACCCCCACTCTGAGAAGACCCCAGATTTCCCAGCCTTGGCACCAGGGTACTAGAAATATTTTGCAATTTGGTGTCTCTGCAGAGATTATTAGTGGAGTGGTGGAGTTAACCCTTGGTGTGGCTCCAGTGGTGGGGTGTGAGTACAGCTGTTGGGGCTTCAGCAGGGTACTCAGCCTGCCTGCTTCCCGAGGGTATCCCAGAATGTCCATACATTTTAGCTGTTTAGCTTTCATCTCTTTGAAGATTTAGTCATGAACTGGTAGAACAGGACCTGTGGGTAAGTCAATATTGCAGGCAGTTGTGGGAGGTAGACATGGATGCCTAGGGAATATTTTCATTCTCAATAGTCTATTTCCTTACTTTCTTACTTTACTACATGTGAAGGAGGTCACCCAGTATTTGTCTTTCACTTTCTGACTGATTTCACTAGCATGACATCCTCCAGTTCAGGTTAGACTAAGAAGCAAGAGTTCATCTTCTCTCATGGCTGAGTAGTTTTCCATTGTGTAGGTGTTCCACACCTTTGTTCACTCATCTGTCATTGAGCTCTTAAGTTGTTTTCCAGATCTTGGCTATTGTAAGTCGTGCTTTAATGAACAATGGATGTGCATATATCTTTTCAAATAAGTGTTTTTGTGTTCTTGGAAGATACTCGAAGTACAATTTATGTGTCATATGGTGTTCTATTTTTAATATTTTTGTGGTCTTCATACTGTTTTCCATAGTAGTTAAACCAGTTTATGTTCCTACCAACACTGAATGAAGGTTCATATTTCACTACTTCCCTGCTGGCTCTCATAATTTCTGGTCATTTTGATATATGTCACTCTCACTATATGAGATGCTATCTCATTCACAGTTTTATTTAATAATCACTGATAATAATCATTATTCCCATATTCCCACGTGCCTTAAGGACATCTTTATCTCTTCATTGTTTACCTCTTCCCCTTTCTGATGGGGTCCTTTGTTAGGTTTTTTTGGTATATTTTTAACATATATTTTTTTTCAAGTCTCAGTCATACAATGATCAAACACCCATTCCTTCACCAGTGCACATGATCCACCATCAAGAACCCCAGAGACCCTCCCTCCCTCTACCCCTCTGCCTGTGTGGAAGATGATTTTTAATTAACTCTCTCATTGCTATGATAACATTCAATTTTTGACTGAAAACTCACTATCATTATTTGGAGTTTTCCCCCCAACAGTCAGACCTGTCAGAATGGCATCATTAGATTGTATTTTTTCTATTGTTGATAACAATGACCATATGATGTTGCACAGTCGTGAAAGTGGCCGCCTAGTTTTGAGATTCTGGTATTAAGTCCAGAAGTATTTTTGCCAGCAGCCGCTGCATTCCAAGATTGGTTTGTGTGCCTCTGGGATCATGGCTGTTCAGAAGTGGGGGAGCTGTTTGTGGGAGGACGCTGAGGTCTCATTTGGGCAGGAAGCAGGGCTGGTTCTGCCCTGCGGGGGGGCCCCCACCCATGGAGAGATTCCCCATGCATCCCATCATTACAAGCTCCTATCTCTCTGTCCAGTTGGCACTAAACGGTGGTGGTCACCATGCTGCTGAGAGGGGAAAAGGATGAGGACAAAAACCCTTTTTCTCCAGGGGCTGCACGGGACCGTACTTAAATTCAAAGTCCACGAATGCAGCTGCCAGCAGTCTTTGGGTTTCTGTGCCTCTGGTATAATGGCTGCTTAGAGGTGGCGGAGCCGTTCCTGAGTGTTTTCTTTGGATATCAGGAAAAGTTGTGCAGCCGCGTAAGTGGCTGCGTGGTTTGGAGAGATATCCCAGTCCCACAAACCAGAGCCATGTTAGTAGAAGCTCAGTGTCGCCGGGACTCCATCTGGAGAAGGCGGGGACTCTGCACCTTCTCCATCTGGCATCCTGGTGTTGTTGGCTTGGTCTGAGGTCTGGAGCATTCTCCAGCTTGCGGTGCTGCCGGCCCGGCTTCTTGCTGCCTCCTCTGTTAGTTTTATTGCAGTTTTGTGTACTCCTTAAATATCTTCAATATTTGCCATGTGTCATATTGTAATAGTGGATAATTTACTCATTCAATATGATGTCTTTTGTTTCAGTGAGTTTCTTTCATAGTGAAGAATGTTTATAGTTTGATGTATTTTAATTTGCTTATTATACCTTTATTTCTCTTATTAAATAACTGAAGAACTTATAGAAGTCAATATCATTTTTCCTTCCATGTATTTTATATCATAAAATATGTATTTTATATAGTTCTTAATCTAGCTTGAATTAATTTATGTGCATAGTGTGAGAATGTGCTGTATTTTAAAAATTTATTTCGAGAGGTCAAATCCAGAGGTAGTCTTCGTGCCAGGACCATTCCAGAAAATGCCAGATTCTCAAGCTAATCCTCACAGTTCTCAGGGTTCCAGGCTGTGTATGCCGTGTGTCGAATCCAGGGCCTCTCTCACCTTTAGCCTTATAGCCCAAGTATTTTTTATGATAGTACAAAATATTACTGTTATCTACTTTCTTACTGCTACAACATGGCTCCTATCAAAGTGTAAGGATCCCTTTACCCTTATTCCCTGGTTCCTCTCTCACCAGCACACTCAGGTCATGGTTCTCGTGATCATAACTTGCAGTTGTTTCCACTGCGAATTTTACAATCACTTGATTTTTCCTTTAGATTCTAAAATGAGAGGAGTCACCTAATCCTTGTACTTTTTTGTTCTGGTTCACATAATTCAGTATGACTTTGTCTAATTCCATCCAGTGAACTATCAAATTTAATCTTATTTCATAGCTGAGTAGGATTCCATTGTGTATACACCACAAGTTTTTTTATCATTCAATCGTTGGGCATTTGGATTTGTTTCTAAATCTTGGTTGTTGTGAATAATGCTGTGATAAACATAGATGTACATGTGTTTTCTAAAATTTTATTGAATATTTGTAAGACCATTACAAAGCTGTTTATGATTAGATTTCAGTCATACAATGATACAACACCCATTCCTCCACCAGTGCACATTTCCCACCACCAATGACCCCCATTTCCATCCGACCATTCTCCAACACCCCCTCCCACCTGCATCTCTCTCCTTTTGTACATTATGGTTTGCAATACAGGTGCTAAGAGGAGGTCATTGTGTTTGTTCAGGGCATTTTGTAATTTTATTGGGAAGGTAAGGCTTGAGTAGCTTTTTTTAACTGGGTGGATTTTGGCATGTGGACGTGACTGCTGAGGCTTCCAGAAGGAGGTGGGGGAAGGTAGCCCAGCCTGACCCCCCCACACCCCAAAGGCCTGTAGATTTCAGTCACAAAATCTGCTTACTCAAATTTTCAGCAGATTCTATCTTTTTGAGGTCTGTCCCAAGATGGTGGAGTCTGGCAAGAGACATGCCAGTGATTTTGGATTGTGGAAGCAAGCAGCTGGGGGTGAGGGAGGGGGTTTCTGCTTGGGTGGGCACCAGGCTGACCCATGCCACTCCTATTTTTCTTGTTCAGCCTTGCACAGGCCCGAGATTAACTGTGGCTTTTGAGATTTATTTATTGGTCTCTGAAGCAAGGCCGATAGAAGAGCTTACATGGAGGCACTGGGAGTCGGTTGGTGGGGGTGATTGCCGGAGCTTCCAGGAGTATAGGGAAGTGAGAGGTGGTATCTCATCCCAACCCCAAGAAAGCCTGGGGATTTGAGTCACAAAATCCGCATACTCAAATTTTCAACAGGTTATTATCTCATTAAGGTCTGTCTTGAGATGGTGGAGTCTAGTGGGGCCATGGCGATGATTTTGGATTGTGGGAGCAAGAGGCTGCCAACTCTCTGATCGGGTGTACCCCAGGCTGACCCTGCCCCCTCCGATTTACCCTGGTCTGTTCAGCCTTGCACAGGCCTGAGATTAAATGCAGTTTTTGATCTCTTCCAAGATTTGTTTATGGCTCTGTCAAGCAAGGCCCATAAAAAAGCTAGTATAGCTGAGCTGGAGGTGGTTTGTGGGCATGGCTCTCACATACCTAACCTTTGGCCTTTTAATTTATCAGAGAAACTTGGTTCTGAATTGTTGGAGTTTGGCCAGTGATACAGCAGCAATTTGGGAGTATCAGAAACTTAAAGCTTAAAGGCACCGTCAGACTGTGGATGCACTTTGCTCCCCATCCATCTCGGGTACAGGTTGGGCTATTGGTGGCACTAAAAGGCAGCCGACCCGTGTTCGATTCCTCCGCCCCTCTCGGGGAGCCTGGCAAGCTACCAAGAGTATCTCGCCCAATGGCAGAGCCTGGCAAGCTTCCCGTGGCATATTGAATATGCCAAAAACAGTAACAATAAGTCTCACAACGAGAGACGTTACTGGTGCCTGCTCAAACAAATCGATGAGCAACGGAATGACAGTCTTTTTGATTAATGTTTTCAGGTTGTGGTGGTAGTGGCCAATAATAAAACTGCAGGGTCAAAGGAAAACTCTGTTCCTAATTTTTTTGAGACTGTACAAACCATTTTCCAGAGGCTGAAGTAAGAAACAGTCTAAACAGCAGTAGATAGTTTCTGGTTCCCCACTGATCTACCAAACTTACTGTTTCCAGATCTTTCTATATAAACCATCCTTACTAGTGTAAAATGCTGTCATTATCACTTTGATTTGAGTTTCCCTGATTAATTGTGATGGTGTGACATTTTTCCAATGTCTTGGCTGTCTTTATACATCTTTGAGAAATTGTCCATTCACCCTTCCTATTTTGATAGGGTTGTTTATTATTTTGTGTTGTTGAGCTTTCACGGTGATAATATAGGCATTGATACTATTTGTGCTCTCTATCTTATATGTGATATTCAGAGAATTTCTACCAGTCACTTGGGTATATTTTTATTTTACACCTCATTTCTTCCGCAGTAAAGGAGCGTTTATTTGATATAGTCCCATTTGATGTTTTCTGCTTTGTTTTCTTTGCCAGTGGGGTCATATCTTTGAAACCTCCTCTGAGGTCAAGATCTTGCAGCTCTGTCTATATTTTCCTCAGTATATTTTATGAATAAAGATTTGATATTGGTGTTTTTAACCAATGTTGAATCAACTATAATTTGCTGTGCGAGGAAGGGGTCCAGGGTTTTTTCTATTTGTTTGTATTTAGTTAACCATTTCTTCCAATATCATTTATTAAAGGGCTATTTTTGCTTCACTTCATAAACTTAGGTCCTTTGTTATAAATTCACTGCCCATACATCTGAAATTAATCTCTGTATCTAAAATTATAGTTTGCTGATCTGAGAGTCTTTGTTTCATTACCATGCAGTTTTAATTACTATAGCTTTGTAATAAAGATTAAAGTTTGAGAATGAGATGTTTCCCAGATACTTTTTTCTTAGGATTATATTGGCTGTTTTGTTTGTATTAAGGTTTTATATAAATAATAGATATACATAAAGTTCCATAGAAATTTTTATGAGCATGGTGTTGCATCCATAAAATACATTGGGTAAAATAGTCATTTTTACAATGTTGATACTGCATTGAAAATATCATACATGATGATCAAGTGAGATAGTATTTGTCCCAGGGAAGCAAGTTTGCTTTAACATAAATAATTCTGTAATTCACAGCAAGTTTGTTTTAACATACATACTTAATATGATTCACAGCAGTTTTAACAGGACAAGAACCACATGATTATATATATTTTTTTATTGATTTATTTTTTTATTAGTGAATCACCATGAGGGTACAGTTACAGATTTACATATGTTCACGGTTGTATTTTAGTCATACAATGCTTGAGTACCCATCCCTCCAGCAGTGTCCATTCTCCACCACCGATGATCCCAGTATCCCTCCCCCCCACTCCCTCCTCCCCTCTCCACCCCACTCTGTGGTAAGGCATTCCCTATTGTTCTCTCTCCTTTTGGGTGTTGTGTTTTGCAATAGAGGTATTGAGCGGCCATCGTGTTCAATCTATAGTCTACTTTCAGCACACATCTCCCGTTCTCAGCAGGTCTGATTATATTTTTAGATGCAGAAGAACCATTTAACAAAATCTAATCATCCTGGTAGAGACTCTCAACAGAATAGGGGTTGAGGGAACTTATCTCTGTAGTGTAAAAGCCTTATACAATAAACTCATGGATATCATTAATTTGTTCGAGCAGGCACCAGTAACGTCTCTCATTGAGAGACTTATTGTTACTGTTTTTGGCATATCCAATATGCACGGATAGCTTGTCAGGCTCTGCCGTGTGGGCTCGATACTCTCGGTAGCTTGCCGGGCTCTCCGAGAGGGGTGGAGGAATCAAACTCGGGTCGGCCGCGTGAAAGGCGAACGCCCAACCACTGTGCTATCAGAGGGAAAATTGAAAGGCTTTCCCCTTAGTTTAGGCACAAGACAAGTATTACATGAGAAATCCTTGATACAGCAATTAGACAAGAATATAAAATAAAGGAATTCAGATTAGTAAAGAAGCTATATGATCACTACGTAAATAGGACATCATATTATACAAAGAGAATCCAAAATTCCACTAAAACTGTCCTAGAACCAAAAAACCATGAAGTTACAGGCTAGAAAATCAAATGTACAAAAATATTACATTCTGGTGTGTTAACAAAGATATGGAAAAGAGAGAAAAAATAAGTGGTTCCATTTTTATTATCATCTCAAAAATAGTTAAATATCTATGAATTCACTTTAAAAAGGAAGAAACAACTACTTAGTGAAAAATTATAAATCACTTCTAAAAGAAATAAAAGGGGACAGAAGAAAGTGTAAACATAGTCTAGTTCATCAACATTGTTAAAAAGACCATCACATGTTCTTTAGTTAAGAAAAGCAAACTATGTGTCTATACTAAATACTAGTATTTGTTACTGTGCTATTTAATTAATACAAAGGTAGTATCTTTTATTTGATTACATTTTTATTTATAGAAGTCTTATGCAGATAATACTAAAATCTTCAAATTTCAGACATATTTCCATTTTATTTTTTATCCAAATTAGAAATTAGTGAAGATAGAAATAAGATAATACATCTGATAGTTTAAGATATCAGTGTCCAAATAAGCAGGATGGATTCTGAGGTCTGGTATCCTAAATTCCAAGTATTCAGTATTTAAACACTATTGAAGCCCTAGTTATTTAACATAACCACCACTAGTTTTATACTTATTGTTCTTTATTTTTCATTTTATATGACGCAAGTTGCACTGACATTTCTTGGAACTAGATTTTTGAAAAAATCTATAATAGTGAAATGAATTATTTTGAGTATTTCTTCCAGCCTCACAACTTCTTCCTAACCGAGTTTATATTTATTTCAGGGCACAATCATATTAACATCACTGACTTCAGTCCTGCATGATGACAAAGAATTTACCAACCCAAAGGTGTTTGACCCTGGTCACTTTCTGGATAAGAACGGCAAGTTTAAGAAAAGTGACCATTTCATGGCTTTCTCAGCAGGTAACAAATGCTTAATTCCTTTGTACTTGGAGGACAAGGTACAGTTTGGGAATTAGTAAAAACCCATGTAGCACCCATTCTATTTTTCCAAAATTAGCCTTTGTGAAATTACAATAGTTATTCATGATTGGTGGGGGATTGGAGCAATAGTGCAGAGGATAGAATGTTTTCCTTGCACAAGGCAACCTGGGTTGGATTCCCAGTGCCCACACGGTCATGTCCCTTGAGCACTTCCAGGGGTTATTCCTGAGGGCAGAGCCAGGAGTAACCCCTGAGCATTGCCAGATGTAGCCCCCAAACGGACAAACAAAAGTTATTCTTGATTGGGTTTCAGGCATACAATGTTTCAACATGGATTCCTTCACCAGTGTCCACTTCCCTCTTTCATTGCTCTCCACCCCAAACCCCATTTACCTCCCATACACCAGTCTGCTCCTACGAGAGGTGCTTTTGGAAAAAACTCTATGTAAGTTTTTGCACTGTGATTTACAGTACTGTTGCTGATAGAGTTTCATACATACACTTTACCACCTTTCAGCATCATCTCCTCCTCCTGCTTGAACACTCCCCTCCACCCTAGATATTTTGCCCCTCCCTGTCCTATCCCCTAGCATTCTCAAGTGGCATGTTTCCTACTGAAGACCAGTTCTCATGTTCTTCATTTCCACTGTCTTTAGGCATATGTTGTCCCACCAATATGGTTCTTTATATCCTGCATATGAGAGAGATCATTGTGTGTGTATCTCTCTCTCTCTCTCTAGCTTCACTTAACATGATACTCTCCAGGTTTCTCCATGTAGCAGTAGCAAATTTCTTTATACTTTCTATGTCTGAGTAATAGTATATTTTGTATATGTACTATAATTTCTTTATCTAGTCATCTATTCTTGGACACTTGAGTGGGTTGATAGAATTGCTGTCTTTAAATAAAAACATCAATCTTAGTATTCATGCAATTTCCTTTTTATGATAATAATTATTGATCCAGATCACTGGATCTTTGGATATTTCATCCAGTTTTTCAAAAGGTTGGAAACACAATTTAATCTAATTATTGAAAATATAAATGAAGGGCATACTAAAAATAACAGTGTAGTAAAATTTCTAAATTTCTTGGTTCATTGAATTTTCACAAAGGAAGTAATAGCAGAAATGTGAGGTTATGAAGAATGAAAACAAAGTAATGGAATAACAGAGTAGGAACAGAAATTTCTACTAATGCATGTGCATTTCTAGAGAAACACTGATCAAAATTTTAGATGTAAAAATAGCAACTATAGAATTATCTAATGAAGTGTTTGGCATAATATTGAACCTCAGTAAATATTTGCTTAAAGAGAAATATGTGTTTAGGTAAGTGGATAGCATATGTATTTACCTTTTGTCCATCTGCCTATTCAAACTTCTGTCTAATGCAACTGTTCATCATATAGGTATTGCATATTCTCCTCACAAGAGAAAAAATATTCAAGAAATTTTTGCATTCTGTGTTTGTTATTTTCAGGGAAACGGGCATGTGCTGGAGAGAGTCTGGCTCGTATGGAGCTGTTTTTGTTTCTCACCACCATTTTACAGAATTTTACCTTGAAATCTGAAGTTGACCCCAAGGACATTGACACCACTCCAACTTCCAATGGATTTATTTCTGTGCCTCCAAACTACAAACTCTGCTTCATTCCTGTGTGAAGAGTACAGACCATTTGGTTTTTACTGTGATGTTATCTATGACTTCTACTCACTTTAGGCTGGGTTTTCCTCCTTTCATTTTTATCCATTATCTGAAATTGCCCTGTCTACCTCTTCCATCTTCATTGAAAACCCAGAACAACCAATTTACATTAAAAGAGCGTTTCCAGGGCAGGAAAGATAGTACAGCGGGTAAAGTGTTTGCCTTGCACGAACCTAGGTTTGATTCCCAGCATTCCATGTGGTCCCCTGAGCACCCCAGGACAAATTCCTGAGTGTAGAGCCAGGAGTAACCCCTGTGCATCGCTGGGTGTGACATCAAGAGAGAAAAATAAAATAAAATAAATTTAAAATAAGAGAATTTCCTTAATCTCAATGCACATGTATGAGTTACTTCATTAATCTATAACTTTTGTACTGGCCACTATACATAATAATATTTACTTAATATTGAGTAGTTCTAGATAGACAGTGTGACAGAGGAAGATGATTAATATATTTCAAATTATTCATAAATATATTTCTCCTCTTTATGTTCTAAACAAAAATTATAGTTTGATGAGCCAAGTACTAGATTTTATTCCTTTTTACATAATTCAGATAAGAAAAGAAGAATGAAAATGAGAGGCTAAAGAGATAATAAGCAGGGAGGACATTTGCCTTGCATGCAGTGGACCTGGTTTTAATCCTAGGCACCCCATATAGTTCTAAATGTACCATCAGTTGTAGTCCCTGAGGAGTAAACCCCAATGAATGAGCCCCGAGCACTGCTGGGTATTCTAGCCTCCAAAAATGAAAATAATGCAAAGAAGATATTTTGACCTTAATAATGATTCACACAGGAAAGAGTGAAAGAGAATAGAAGAGGCCTTTGGGTTTAGTATTATTGAGAGATATTGATACCAATTTTGAAAGTGTGGGAAAGCTGTTCAAAAGCAGCTTTATTCTGTAAGGAGATATTGAAATAAGTGATGGTGATGCATTTTATCCCCATAAGCCATGAAGACTACCAAGAAAAATAAGAGCAGAAATCAATGAAATTACAAGCATACAATCAATATAGGAAAACAATGAAAGCAAAACTCTTTAAAATAGTTAATCATGTTGATAACACCAGACTACTCTGAAAAAAGAGAGAAGATACAAATGTCTAATACCAAATTTAACACGATATCATTGCTTGATTTCACTGAAATTAAAAGAATTAAGAAAATAAGTAGTATGAGCAAGTTTTTGCCCAATATTTGATAATGTATATAAAATATCTGCTCATCACACACTTAGTAAAGCACTAAATTAGAAGATACATGAAGCATTCAAAAAAGTAATAAGAAAATAATAGCTCTATAAAAAAATGGAGAGAATAGATGAACAGACATGTCCTCAAAGAAGGCACCCAGATATCCAATAGGCATATGGAAAAATGTTCTACTCACCATTAGAGTTATACAAATCAAAATGAGTTTTTACTTCACACCAGTGAGATTGACACACATCAGAAAAAGTAGGAACGGGGCGGAAGTGATAGTAAATAGGGCACTTACCTTGCAGACAGTCAACTGGAATTTGATCGCTAGCACTCCATATAACCCTCCAAACCCCACCAGGACTGATCCCTGAGCACAGAGCCAGGAGTAAGCTCTGAGCACTGCTGGTTGTACCTTTCATCCCTCCCCCAAAAAAACCCCACAAAATAATAAAAATAAACAACCAGTGCCACCAGGGGTGCAGAAGAATAAGAACACTCATGTGTTGTTGGCAATGCCATTTAGCTAGGAAGCTGAACTCAGAAAAATTTTGCCCCCAGTTCAAGACTTAGGAAAAAAGCGCTTAGTAGAGTAATACTTCACTTCTTCATATATATGAGAAAGCGCACATTGGTATCCTAATCTGGTCATGAAAATCTTATAATCGCTAATGCACATATCAGGAGTAAAAATATAAAAGAAAGCCTTTCGACAACTATTCAGGCCATTAGGAACATTGTCCTTGGTGACCCTGACAAGAACTTCAGGTTACCAACAATGGAAAAAAGTGAACTTGAAATTAAGAAAGGAGGGCCAAGCCGGTTGATTGATCAGATGCCGTTTATTCTATTCTTTCCACACGCCTGTTCCAGTCTCTCTGAGCTTCCCATTTCTCCTCTCTCCTCTCTCTCCTCGCCCCCCCACTCTTCCTTCCTAGCACCTCACTCCTTCATCCCTGCTCTCTGGATTCCCCTCCTCCTTCACTAGTCTCCCCCACTTCTCTCTCTACACATTGCCTGCTAGGGTACACCCAGTATGGTAGCAAAATCAACATAAGAAAGCCCTTCCTGAGGTTCAAAGGAAACACCACCTAGGGGCATTCCAAAGCCCTTCCTGACTGCCAGCAGGTAAAATACCTCTTAAGGTGTTTTTCTCCTTTCCTCAGTCCAAAAACTCCATCAACATCTTAATACTAGCTATGTTTGTATGGACACAGGCTGAACCTTTTTCCAGACTATTGGGAGAGCTGTCCTTCGAGCAGCAGCCCAAATTAAAAAGGCGATTGCTGAGACACCTTTTTTTCTTTAAATTATTTCACACCAAGTTTTTGCAACAAATCTCATCCCCATCGGGTGATAGCTTTTGGAGCAATATATGGCTGGATGACTGCTGTGTCTCCATCAGGATCACTTCAGTGAAGAGGTTGTATACTCTGTTGAACATCAGTGACCACTCCCATACTAGAAAAAGTAAGGTTCACACCATGCTTTTGCTAAACCACAGGCCAATGATGAGAGGCAACAACAGTAACATCAGCACCTGAATGTAACATACCCTCCAGTTTTGTCCCATTCTCAAAGGTCATATCTAAAGTAGGCTTATCATCAGTAATCTTTTTTGCCCAAAATATTTCTACATTAGTGCTTCCAAAATCACCTTTTCTTTCTTTCTTTCTTTCTTTCTTTCTTTCTTTCTTTCTTTCTTTCTTTCTTTCTTTCTTTCTTTCTTTCTTTCTTTCTTTCTTTCTTTCTTTCTTTCTTCCTTCCTTCCTTCCTTCCTTCCTTCCTTCCTTCCTTTCTCTCTCTCTCTCTCTCTCTCTCTCTCTCTCTTTCTTTCTTTCTTTCTTTCTTTCTTTCTTTCTTTCTTTCTTTCTTTCTTTCTTTCTTTCTTTCTTTCTTCCTTTCTTTCTTCTTTTCACTTTCTCCAATCTGCTGAGAGGCTATGCACGCTTAGTGCATCATTTTCCTTCTTGATTTCTTCCGTACCAGGCCTTTATCTTTGAGCCTCACACTGGGGCCTGATGTTGCACTAAGGTTTGGTTAGGCTGTCTGAGGCACTGAGATATGCATGCGAAAAAAATAAAGGATTTATAGAGGATCACAAACTATCTCTGGTGACAAAGAGCAGCCTGTTCAGCCCCTCTTTATTAACTAGCTTAATCATCCTAACCAATAATATGCAGACACATAGGCAGAGTATGTAAATTAACTTAGTCAACAGAAACATAATCTAAGTCAGTTACATAAATGGAAACATAGTCAGTTACAGTAACGGAAAAACAATTTTTACATCCAAGCCTAGCTAGGCCTGAAATATGTAAGATGTTATACACCAACAGTGGTGTTGTTTAGGAGGACATATGGTCTCCCAGGCATCTTATATAGGTCAGCTTCATTCAAGACAAATACTCTACCCACTGAACTATTGTTCAGGCCCCAGAATCCACATGAAAGAGCAATAAAACATTTCATAATGTCTTGACAAAGCATTTTTTATTTTCTAAATGAGTGTATGAATAATTGAACTATTTAATTTAATTTAACTATTTAATGTAACTAGCCCCAGCGTCGTGTAATCCCATCTTTTGCTAAGATCCTGAGACTATAAAACGAAACTCCCGGAAGAGAGCAGAGTCTCCTGCCCCTGTGCCTGGCTGTGTTCACCAGGGCCCATCAGAGGGGGGCGGGTTAAATTTATCTCCCGGCCCCCAGCAGAGTCCCAGCAGCCGAAAACCTTCAGAACTCAGTCACAGCCCTGCTCCAGGCCACTCTCCACATGCATGGACAGGCTTCATGCATGAAGGTTTCAGCAGAGGAACCCAGGTGTGTGGGACCCCGGGCTGAGATTTTCAGGCCGGCTTGGATTGGGACTGGGTCTCCTCCACCCAGATCCCCCAATTTCCAGTAGCTAGTCAGTCACATCCACAAAAGGCTTAGAGCCATGTAATCTGATCAATGGCCAAGATCCAGAGACTATAAAACAAAGGTCCCAGAAGCGACCTCTCATAGCCTAGTTCTCCCTCTGGAGAACCTGGCAAGCTATTGAGAGTATCCTGCCCTCACAGCAGAGCCTGGCAAGCTCCCTATGTATATTCTATATGCCAAAAACAGTAATAATGATGGGTCTCATTTCCCTGACTCTGAAAGAGCATCCAATGTGGCACCATGGGAAGGACGAGCTAAAATCTCAGGGCTAACATGAATGGATGCATTGCTGGTGCCTGTTCGAGCAAATCGATGAACAACAGGATGACTATGATACAGTGGTTTAATTTAGAACAAACCGTTTGCCTTGCACGCGGCTGACATGGGTTCAATTCCTGTGTCCCTCTTGGAGATCCTGGCAAGCAACCAAGAGTACCCCGCCCGCCTGGCAAGCTACATGAGGCATATTTAATATGCCAAAATAAAAACCAGTAACAACAAGTCTCATAATGGAATCTTTACTGCTGCCTGCTCAAGCAAATTGATATACAACCGTATGATAGTGCTACAGTGCTACAGTGCTATCTTGTAACTATCACTCCCTGATATAAAAACATGTATAAAAACATATATTCTATGTATGTATGTTGGGGTCATACTGGGCAGTGCTCAGGGTTTACTCCTGTTTTCATGCTTAGAAATCACTCCTGGTGATATGCTGGGGACAATATTCAGTACCAAGAAATAACCCAGGTTGGCTGTGTGCAAGGCTAGCTCCTTACCACCTGTACTATCAATCTGGCCACCCATTGACATTTAGAGTGTTGTGACCATTAAATGTCATCTATTGATCAGTATAAATGTGGTGATGATTCTAGGCCCTTGGTCTTTTTAGTGAAGCCTCCCTTGTTCCACTGAATAAATACTTTTTTTGTGCTAATTTCCCTTCATTATTGTGCATACTTCATTACACTACTTTTGATGAAGGCACATTTGAAAAAGGCATTAGAAGCAGTTATGCCTGGAGTACCCAGCTGGGAACCCAGATTCTCAAACTCTGTCCCTGATGTTTTGAGATTGGGTTAAGCAAATTTCATCTCTTATGGGATGGAGAGAAGGAGGATGTCTTAATTTTATTCTTTTCCTGAGAATCTATAGCATCTTTATCCTTGAACTCAAGCAAGAAACACCTATATAATAGGAAGCTGTTATTTTGTAATAGTCACAGGGTATATATTCATAATACCATGTTTAGGGTTTTAGGTAGTTTTTGCTTAAAATTGTAGTGATGCAACTTTTCTCTGTTTAGGTAATAATTACAGTGAGTCTTACATTCCACTGAGTTGAAATCTTATAAAAGTAAACTTCAAGCTGCCAAGTTTAGTCATTCAGTAATCATTAATCAATTTAGATATTTCGAAAGTCAAATTTTAACAGATCATCAAATCTCAGTGTTACTGTATACACAGTACATAGAGTGACTTCCATGAGTTCACACAGAGGCATCCATAGTTTAAATGCTATTTATCACTATATTTTACTTACATTTAATTTTAGTTTGGGTTTTTTTGTAGGGGATGTAGAGCACACCCTCAATATTCAGATACTGTTTCTAGCTTTGTGCTCAGAGGGATCCTGGGAGTGTATGGAGGAACATACCTGTGCAGGGAATCCAACTGGGTTGGCTTTAGTGCAAACCAAGTGCCTTAACCTCTGGACTCATCCTCCAGCCTACTGTTACTGTTTCTCAAAAAAGTTAAAATTTTGTGTTTTTGGTTTTTGTTTGTTTGGGGGCCACACTTGGCAGTGTTCAGAATTTACTCCTGGCTCTGCACTCAGAAATTACTTTTGGCAGTGCTCAGGGGACCATATGGGATGCCGGGGACTGAACCTTAGTTGACTATGTGTAAGGCAAGTGTCCTATCTGCTATATTATCTCTCCATTCCATCAAAAAATTTCATTTTCTTTTTTTTAAATGCTATTGTAGAAAAATTTTCATTTTCAAGGACAGGGTACCTTATGTTAGATCTAGCATTGCCATTATTTTTCATTGTGAAAAGCACAGAAAACATTGATTACTCTAAAAACATTAACTTTCTGGCGGTTAGTTTGAACTCAGAGATTTGAGTCACTTTGGCATCAAAAGATTTATATCAGTGGTTTTGAATCCTACATGCACATTGGAAGGCTGAAAAAATTATAAATACCTCTACCCTACCCCTGCCCTCACCTCCCTCCCCTGCACACTGATAAAGCACAATCATGACTGGTTTTTAGAAGGAAAATAGACAACAGACAATCTGTCTTTATTACCAGTGGACCAAAGTTCACTAAGAGGAACCTATAAATAGAATATAATTGATTTGCCATTCCTGGCAGTGCTCAGGGGTTACTCCTGGTTCTGCACTCAGGAATCATTTCTGGTGAGCTCCAGGAACCCTATGGGATACCAGGGATTAAAACAGGGTCAGCTGCATGCAAGGCAAGCACCCTACCACTGTTCTATTTTTCCAGTCCCGATTATCTCCTCTTATTTTTTATTCTTTAAACATTTATTTAAAAAGTACCATGATAAACAACACTATTAATAACAAAGTTTCAGGTAGACAGTATTCCATCCACTTCCAATGTCTTAATATCCCTCTATTTCTATCATGTACCCTTTGCCTCACTGTCTTGGCAAACACTTCTTTTGGCCAGTCTCAGGGTCTGAAGCCACCAATCATTGTTTTTATTCTCTTTTCATGTTTCTTTATGCTCCACACATGAGAGAGATTATTCTGTGTTTGTCTCTCTTCCTCTGATTGATTTCACTTAGCGTTATTCCCTCTAGTTCCATTCATTAACTGGAAACTTGCATGATTTCATTTTTTCTTCTTTTATTTTTTCTTTTTTTGTTTTTGGTGAGATACAACAATCTTCACACACTTTTTTCTAAGAAAACTGTTGGATTGTTTTTAGTACATTATTCATAACAAGCAACACCAAATAAATTATTTAGGTCTTGCTTTGGGGGCAGGCTTGGGGGTGGAGTTGTTGGGAAAATTCAAAGTAATGGTGGTGAGAAGGTGTAATGGTGGTAGGATTGGTGTTGGAATCTTGAATGCAATAAATTATTGTGAACAACCTTACAAAAATAAAATTAAATTTAAAAAAAGAACAACGGACTAAAGAAATAGTACAGCAAATACGGCACTCGCCTTGCACATGGCCAACTTGGGTTTAATCCCTGGCACTCCATATGGTCCCTGAGCCCAATTGGGAGTGATCCCCATACACAGAGCCAAGATAACCTCTGGGCACCACTGGGTGTAGCACCAAAATAAAGCAAACAAGAATTATCTATGAGCACAGGAAAGGAACATGAACTCAGCTTTCGGGGAATGGAGAGTCCTATAGATCTATTATACCCATCTCTTTCTTTAAGAGTCCAATTTCCTTAATGGTTCTCATTCTGATTGATTGATCCAATGATGAGAGTGTGGTAGTAAAATATCTTACTACTACTATATTACTGTAAATAGTTTATTTATGCCTGCTAGTAGTTACTACACGTATTCTGATGATCCTTTGTTTAATGCATATATTTTAGGATATTTTTTAGTGTATACATTCTTTGATTGATATGTAATGTCCATCTGTCTTTTATTACCTTTATAGACTGAAGTCCATTTAATCTGATATGACTATTCCTACCTTTTCTTAGCCTTTTATTATCTGTAGGATTGGTTTTTAACTTTTTTTTTTGCTTTAAGCCCGTGTTTATCATGATAGTTCAAGTCATGATAGATAGTTAAAGTGAGTCTCTTTTAAGAAGCAAATCCCAAGTCTTGCAGGACAGGGAAGGAGTTGGGCCCTTTTCCTTCCCTGCCTGGATGGGACTCCGAGATGACGCCACATCCACCACCATCTACTTAAGTTCCCACACAGTCATGATCCAGAGACATACAAATGAATCACGGACCCAAGCAACTTGCAACAGAGATTTCCTTAGACCCTAATTATTAAAATCTTCAAATGCCTAGAGTGATGTTATATTATATACATAACAAGCAATACAAAACACATTGTCTAGATTGCGTTTTTGGTGGGTATGAGGTATGGTAGGACTGGTCTTGAAATATCAAAGGTAACTAAAATAGAGAAAGAATATTTTGCAAATTGTCTGCCACACAGACAAGAGGAGGTGTAGAATACAGGAGTAGGGGGGATACTGAGGATTTGGGTGGTGGAAAACGTGCACTGGTGAAGGGATGGGTGTTTGATGACCGTATGACCGATGTTCAAACCTGAAATTTTTGTTACTGTACCTAATGGTGAAGAAATTTTTTCAAAAGTTACACCAAATCAAAGTGTACTCACTTAAGTTTAAAGGTTATTTGAAGAAACTTTTCTGACCCTGTTTTTGATTAAATTATATAATTATTAACTACACACATTTGAAAAATCTCAATTTATCTTGAAACACTGAATCATAGAGCAAATCAAGTTAATTTGGTGGTCTTTGTAACTATTTTTATGGGAAGCAGATCTTAGTTTAATTCCTAATTAAGAAATATTAGGTATACAATAAGGACAGGAAAGACTACTAGTTCTTTCTGTTTACCCTTTACTTATTATAAAAAATACAAACTACAATCTCATATTTTTCAGTTTTTTTCAGGAGTATGTGTAAAGGAGGTAATATCTCCTGGCAAACACATATAAATTTGCTTAGGTAATTACTTTATAAGTATTTGCTCATTCAAAAGAGAAAAAGGGAATGCCCTGCCACACAGGTGGGTGGAAGTGGGGGGTGGTGGTGGTGGTGAGAGGGATAATGGGATCATTGGTGGTGGAGAATGGGCACTGGTGGAGGGATGGGTACTCAATCACTGTATGACTGAAACTTAAGCAAGAAAGTTTGTAAGTCTGTAACTATACATCACGGTGATAAATAAATAAATAAATAAATAAATAGGTAAAAAAAGAAAGAAATAGCGGAAGTAATGGAACAACATAAATCAGCCTCTTTTTTAAAAAAAATTTATTTTATCACCATGTGGAAAGTTACAAAGTTCTCAGTTTTATGTCTCAGTTATATCGTATTCAAACACCATCCCTTCACCAGTGCCCATATTCCAGCACCAAAATCCCCGGTATACCCCCCGCCCCCCACCCCAACTGTATAACTGATGAATTTCACTTCATTTTCTCTTCACCTTGATTACGTTCCATATTTCAACACAAAACTCACTATTGTTGTGGAAGTTTATAAGTTTATAAACTTTATAAGTTTATAAACTTGGGGGAAGTTTATACCCCCAAACAAGCTAACCCTATTAAGGAAGCATTTGATAATTAGTTTTCCATTAAAAGATTGTATGTTTTCAGGTTTTAGAAAAGGTTGCGCGGCCGCGTTAGTGGCTGCGCGGCTCAGATGTGTCCCAGTCCCGAATCCCAGAGCCGTGTTAGTTGCTGCTCAGTGTCGCCAGGGCTCCATCTGGAGAAGATGTGCAGGCTGCACCTCCTCCTTCCGGCTCCCTGGTGTTGTTGGCCCCAGTTCAGGTCCGGAGCATTTTCCGGGCCGCGTTGCTCACCAGAATGCCTGGCCGCTTCTCTATTGATTGTGGCAAGATCATAAATCAGCTTTTAAAGACGAAATAGTAATATTCTGGGTGTAGGGGAAGTAGAGAGGGCGAAGTTAGAGGCTGAGATGCATGCAACTACATTTGTATAAAAATACATTGATGCCACATAGCTAAAAATAAAATATAGCACTAGTAAAAAAAAATGTATTTGCTCATTCAAAGTGTTTAGTTATATGAAGTTTTTTATGTATAACTTTTGCTCTCACAGTATTGTAAAATATAAAAATGTTCAATTTACATAAATCATCCAATTAATTTGCATAATAAATATACTTATATATACATTCATCTTCAAAGTCATAATTTCCAAGTCAACATGAATCTAAAGATGAGTCATTTCTGATATTAAATTATTTATTTCAGTGTTTACATATCATGGCTGCATTTTGGAACCACTTTTTAAGAATTATTTTATTTTATGTTCGAAAATTTTTATTTTATCACCATGTGGAAAGTTACAAAGCTCTCAGGTCTATGTCTCAGCCATACAATATTCAAACTCCATTCCTTCACCAGTACCCATATTCCACCACCAAAATCCCTGGTATACACCCCGCCTCCGCTCCCCACCCCCAACTGTATAACTGATGAATTTCACTTCATTTTTTCTTTATTTTGATTACGTTCCATATTTCAACACAAAACTCACTATTGTTGTTGGAGTTTACCCCCAAGAAAGACAGACCTACTAAGGAAGCATTTGATAATTAGTTTTCCATTAAAAGATTGTATGTTTTCAATTTTTAGAAAAGGTCGTGCGGCCACGTTAGCCACCTGGAGGCTGGCTGGAGCCGCCCCACTCCAGTGCCCCCCCGCGGTTCAGAGTTGTTCCAGTCCCGCATCTCGGAGCCGTGTTAGTTGCTGCTCAGTGTCGCCAGGGCTCCATCTGGAGAAGGTGTGGTGGCTGCACCTCCTCCATCTGGATCCCTGGTGTTGCTGGCCTGGTTTCGGGTCGTGTTGCTCACCAGAACGCCTGGCTTCTTCTCTGTTGAATGTGGCGCACTTTTTAAGAATTATTAACCTGTTCCTCCAAGGCAGTCCAAGGAGGCCAGAAACTCTAGTGAACTCATTGTCTTGAAGAAAATCTGGACTAAAGCACATTTTTATTTTATTAGTATAGATCAGAGTCCACACAGGAGACAGTATAAAATGGATGTAACAAATTGGTTTCTTCATAGGTTGAGAGGCACAAGCTGATTTAGTGGATAGTGTTCAGTTTGAGGTTCATGATTATCTAAGTAGAGAAAGCTTCAATGGATTCACTTATGTTCTTGGTGCTCTGTATGTCCTGTTGCCTCTTTTTTCATTCTGGGAACAGAGTTCTCACAAAAGACATCTCTCTCCTGACCCTACTCCTCTACCAATTATTGGAAATATTTTACAAGTTAGTTGTTAAGGATATCAGCAAATCCCTGAGCAATGTAAGTATGTTTTATGTTCTTCCAGTGACTTGTAATGGGTAAATAAATTAGCTTCAAATTTGAAAATGATATCTAGTCTTGGCACATTATTAAAATTAATCACTGCGAGGGGTGGCTGGAGCGATAGCACAGCGGGTAGGGCGTTTGCCTTGCACGCGGCCAACCTGGGTTCGAATCCCAGCATCCCATATGGTCCCCTGAGCACCGCCAGGAGTAATTCCTGAGTGTAGAACTAGGAGTAACCCCTGTGCATTGCCCCGGGTGTGACCCAAAAAAAGCAAAAAAAAAGATTAATCACTGCGAATAAAATTATTTTATTTCCTGAAATGATTCTCATTTCTTTTGCCATTTTCAATGTATTTTCACAAACAGTAGAAATTTAGAAACATTTAGTTTTCTATAACATACTGCAATATACTGCATTCTAGCACTGTCGTCCCATTGCTCATCGATTTGCTCGAGCAGACTCCAGTAACAACTCCACTGTGAGACTTGTTGTTATGTTTTTGGCATATCGAATACACCACAGGTAGCTTGCCAGGCTCTGCCGTGTGGGCGGGATACTCTTGGTAGCTTGCTGGGTTCTCCAAGAGGGATGGAGGAATCAAACCTGGGTGGCTGCCTGCAAAGCAAACACCCTACCTGCTGTGCTATCACTCAAGTCCAGTATACTACTATGGAAAACAATTTTGTTTTAGTCATTTGCTGTAATTTTTGGTTCAGGATAAATGGAAGAAAGGGTTTTGTGATTATAGATTTTACGCCATATTCCTCTACTATAGAAAGTGTTTTTTCTTTTTTATTTATTTATTTATTTAAATTTATTTATTTTTAATTAGAGAATCACCGTGAGGGTACAGTTACAGATCTATACACTTTTGTGCTTATACTTACCTCATACAAAGTTCGGGAACCCATCCCTTCACCAGTGCCCATTCTCCACCACCCGTAAACCCAGCGTCCCTCCCACCCTCCCCAATCCCATCTCCCCCCCACCCCACCCTGCCACTGTGGCAGGGCATTCCCTTCTGTTCTCTCTCTCTAATTAGCTGTTGTGGTTTGCAATAAAGGTGTTGAGTGGCCACTGTGCTCAGTCTCTAGCCCTCATTCAGCCCGCAACTCCCTTCCCCCACATGGCCTTCGACTACAATGTAGTTGGTGATCGCTTCTCTGAGTTGCCCTTAGAAAGTGTTTTTCTAAGAATAACAATGAACATTGATTTACTCTGAAGTGATATATAGGGCCTGATTTCAATATATTGCTCTGGGAGTAGCTTGAATGACTAAAAGAAAGAAATAATCAGGAGGACCCAATGTTAATAACAAAATTCATATGAATGCTAACAAGAACTTCTTTCTGTATCCTATGAAGACTCAGACTGGAAAAATTGTGCTTCCATGAGGTTCTGAGTATGCTAAACTACCTCTGTGATACCACTATTCGCTATATTTGGAGAGGGACTGCTTATCAGCCTGGGCATTAGAAAATTTCAACCTTCTCATACCTGCAGGCTAGCACCCACCCGGGGACTGGTAGTTGAAACACCTGCATTAGAGCACCTGAATCTATTTATTTATTTATGAAATGTATGTTTTATCGAGTAGCATTGGTTAAAGGTGTGGAAATTTTACGTTTAGCACTACATTTTTAAAAATTTTTTATTTTATAAAGTGGTTCACAATATTTGATTACATTTAATATTAGCACACCAATCCCACCACTATTATAACTTCCCATCACTATATTTCAGATGTTTCCATCCTGAACGAAGCCTCTGCCCAAAGCACAACCAAAATAATTTATTTTGTAGTTTGTTGATGAAAAACTGCTGAAAATGCTACACAAAAGTTTCCTTAGAGGAAAGAATGTGAAGATTGTTATACTTCACTCAGGGGCCATTAAGCACATCTATAAAAGATTAGACATGTTGCTAAAAGTTGAGTCTTATGTGCATATATATATGTATACATATATATTTGTTAAAAAATATTCCCCTCTAAAATTGGTTGTCTCCTACTTTAAACGACATGAAATGTGTTGCCATATTCTTGGAGTATACGTGGTATGATTTATGAGTTGTCATGCAGCCACATATGTGACTCTACGGTCCAGAAATACATTCATTTCTGGATGAGGCTTGGCTGAGCATGTGGCAGAGGCTGTGAATATGGCAATGGTTGAGTTCTGGAGGTTTTAGGATGCCAGGGCTGGGTCCCTTGGGGCATAGAGTGGTCTCACCTCCTCCCTCCAGGGCACCCTAAATGAAACAGCCTGGAGTGGGGTCTGGAAGCATGGTATGGCATGTGTCGTTTTATGCTCTCTTCCAGGAGAGAAGGATATGCGACTCTGGATCGTGGCCGATGATGAAATTATCTGGCACCAGCCAGAGATGGTTTATGGGCTGAATGCTGAGTTGCTGGAAGCAGGGAGATATGGGTGAGGCATCCCCGTTCCAGATTCTGTTGAATCTAGAGTTTTTGGTCACAAAGTCCAGCATACCTGAGTTTGGAACTACATTGCTAAGACACCATACCTGTCAACAAAGTACCAGTATCCCCAATTCATCAGGAGAGCCTAAGTGTTTGACTGCATTGGATGTTTTCTGTCTTCTGTCTTCTTTGTACTTGCTTCATTATATATCGTGTGTGAGTGAGAACTTCTGGTATATATTTTTCTCCTAGGTTTCTTGCTTAGTATTACCTACACTCATGTTGTAGTAAAAGATAGGATTTCTTATTCTTTTTTCCTTCTTATAGGTGAGTGGGATACATAACAAGCATTTATATACATATATATGCATATGCATATATATTTATCTTCTAGTTTGCATTTTATGCCCTTAATGCCCAAGAATGAAATTGCTGGATGATACAGCTTTATTTTTATTGTAGTTGAGGTAACATAGTAATAATAGTGTTAACATTTATGCTTATGGTATACAAAGTTACTGTACCTTTACCATCTCTGAAGTGCCGAAGACCCTCAATCACTGTTCTTATGTTATGTCTATTCTATTTATTCTGACCTCACTCTTGCTCAACTGCCTTATAACCTCAATTATGTAGTTTTGTTATCATTGATAGTGTTCATATATTAAATAGTGCTATAATGAATACAGATGTGTAGATATCTTTTGCATTTATGTTTTTGTGTTCTGGGGATGGATGCCAAGGAGTGGAAACACTAGGTCATAAGAGAGCCCTACTTTTAATTTTTTCAGTCATCTCTGTACCGTTTTTCATTAGGAGTTGACCCAGACAACATTTTCTACAAATAGTGAATAAGGTCTCCTTTTCTACCACATTCCTGCTAACACTGTTTCCACTCTCTTTGATATAGGCCATTCTCACTAGTATGAGGTGGTAACTTATTGTCATTTGATTTGCATTTCCTTTTTAATAGCTAATAATGAATATTTTTTGGTTTGGGGGGTACACCATGGATGCCCAGGGATTTCTCCTAGTTCTTCACTTGGGAATTACTCCTAGCTGTGCTTGAGGTCTTCTATGGGATTCCAGAGTTTGAACCTGGGTCAGCAGCAAGCAAGGCAGATGCTCACTGGCTGTATTCTCTATCCAGCCCCCAAATTTTTATAAATATATCACCACCTGTGTGTCTCCTTCAAGAAAGTGTTTCTTCATATCCTCTCTCCATTTTTCTACAAGCTTGTTGAGTTCTGTGTTTTATATTTGTATATTAGTTTTTTAAAAGACATATGGTGTACAAATATTTTCCATTATTCAGAAAGGTTTCCTTTAATTTTACCCATTTTTTCCCACAGTGAAAAATAATTTCGTTTGATATATGTTCTTGAGACTATATAGAAAACTGAGGTACACTGTGTCTAAGTGTAGCTCTGTGTTTATTTAGTTTGTAAAACTAGACATCTTGATTTGTTTATCTGCCTCCTTCAATTTAGGAAGGTTTTTTGCTATTAATTCCTGCTTAAGCATCTTTGTGCCTTTCTGGTTTTTCTTTATCTTTGAAATTAATATTATGCAATTGTTTTTCCACTGGATGATGTTTTTACATTCCTTATGCTTGCTAGTACTTTTTTAAACATTTTTTTCTGCTGTATCCTATAACTGACTGATTCCATATTTAACTGCTGTTATTCTGTTATTGAGTACCCATCTTGTATTTTTTGTTGATTTGTTTTTTTTGTTTTTGCCACACTCAGCAGTAATCAGGGCTTACTCCTTGCTCTGCTCAGGCATCTCTCTTGGTAGGACTCAAGGGACCACATGGGATGCCAGGAATTGAACCGAGGTTTGCCACATGCTTGGCAAACACACTACTAATTGTACTATCACTCCAGCCCCTGAATTGTATTTTGGTGTGTGTGTGTGTGTGTGTGTGTGTGTGTGTGTGTTTGTGTGCAGTATGGCCTATTCCCAATCTGAAAGTAGGGAAAATAAAGATGCACACACTTACTAAAGACCTTCATTTTGAAAGTAGTATGCTTACAACAGCTTTCCCTGACTGCTGCAAACCAGGTTACCTCATCTTTGTTGAAGTTACAGTTCATAATTTACTCACTGTATTAAGAAATGTGAGGCACTCAAACAAGGGGGAAACCATGTTGCTTAGAGATGGTTGATTTTAACAAGGGTCAGGGATTGTGCTCTGTGGGAGAACACTTACTTTTTTTTCCCACTTTTTTTGGTCACACCCAGTGATGCTCAGGGGTTACTCCTGGCTTTGCACTCAGGAATTACACCTGGCGGTGCTTGGGGGACCATATGGGATGCCGGGGATGGAACCCAGGTTGGCTGCGTGCAAGGCAAACGCATTACCCTATGTGCTACCGCTCTGGCCTCAAGACTTACCTTAAATGCATGAGGTCCTAGGTTTGACCCCATGCTTCAAAAAACACAAACAGAGAGAATAGCTGAATTGTATTATTTAAAAAATTTAACTACACTATTTCTTACCTTAGTGATGTGCTTGGATTTTTCTCATACTTTGTCCTATTGAAATTCTCTTCCACTGAGTACTCACTTCACTGAGCAGGGGTCCAACAGTTTGACCAAGTTGTTTTAAAGTCTTAATCAGGGAATTTAGAAAGGTCTAAAGTTCTAGAGCACTTCCCAGAATTTTGTTTCTGTCCTGGCAGGCGAGTCTCTCAACTTTTTCATTATGTCTGGTGCTATATAAGGCTTGCGAGGAAGACCTATGTTCTAGAAGCACTCGGTATGATTCATCACAATAAATTCCACACAGTGATTCTGTAATTTTGTGGACTTAGATGGCTGCTGATGATGTCATAAGTTTCTAGCAGCTGCTAATGGGACCTGGATTGAGACCCAGGCTCGTGCCTGGTAATTGGAGTAGCATTGAAATTCAGTGGGCCTGAGAAGTTATTGAGGATTTGTGGTCTTGAGTGTGCAGTAGCAGCTGTAATACTCAGCAGTCCCACATCTACGAAAGGATTTGATTTTCCAGAACCTGGCAGCAACTGTAGCAGCAAGGTCATTAGTAGAATCTTGTGATTGAGATTACAAATATCTGTCAAGACTCAGAGCACCACATTTTCATGGAACTTCCTCTACCAAATTTCCAAATAATGGGTCCCCAGAATCTGTTTAGAAAATCAGCCCGTGAGTCCTGGGATGGGTCCAAGAGTTGACCTAGTAAATACCTGAAAATGCCTGCCTGTCGTGTTTGATAAGCCTGCGAGCTAGCCTGGGTTTGAAATGGCAGTACCTAGATACTCAATTTTTTCCCTTTTAATTGAACCATTGTGAAATACATATTTACAAAGCTTTCACAATCAGGATTGAGTCATATAATGTCCTTCCACCAGTGTACATTTTCCAGCACCCATATCTCCAGTATCCCTTCTGCCCGCATGACCCCAGCCTGCCTTTATGGCTGACACTTTTCTTCTTTCTCTCTCTACTTTTGGGTATTATGGTTTCCAGTACAGATAGTGAGAGGCCATAATGTTTTATTACTTGCAGCACACATCTCCCATTCAGAGTAAACCCTTCCAACAACCATTCTTATCGTGGTCCCTTCTTTATCATAGCTGTCCTCTCCTCCCAGCACTTGAGGCGGACTTCTATTCATGGACCAATCCTCCTGGCTCTTGTCTCTACTATCCAAGGGCTGGACACTCCTGTACCTCAAGTTTGAGGAAGTCTGAATAATGACAAGGGTGCACAGTCACAGGAAACTCTGTTGGCTCCATATCAAGTTCAATCTTCCAAAAGTATAACATGGATACAAATCTCCCAGAATCCCTGAGAAGCAAAGACTAAGAGTTGAAACTTAGGGATTTACAGGGGAAGTTGTGCTGTAATTTTTAATAGACTAGTGAGGACAGAGGGAATTTGGGTTCAAGATTGTGAGTGCCCAGAGGCTCCAGAGCACCAAGACAAAGAGGCCTAAGTGACAACCAGGAGTTCAATATCTAATGTTGACAGCCCCAGTCTGTTCTGCTGTAGTCAAACAGGCCTCTGTGTGGCTCAACAATTTGTGGAGGAGTGGCCTTAGGAGGAAGCTATGCTTCAGTCACAGAGTACAAGTCCCAAAAGGGCTGGATGGAACACAGCAGACAATGCGAGATACTTTGCTACCTGGTTGGGCTCTGGGAGCACCACAGAGTGCTTTATAGCTATAGGCATGTTGCTAGCAGTCAGATGTGGACTGGAGTGGACTAGACTTGTTTGGTTAGGCTGAGGCAAGTCGGATCTCTCAGTTCCCAGTCAGCTCAACTACTATAATGGGATGGCAGAGCACTCTGTTGTGCTCTGTTACTAAGGAGAGAAATTTCTTAGTTGTTTCCTTATTTATTGGGCAAATAAACATTATTAAGTGAGGCAAGTAAAACTGCTGCAGGTTTATTTGATGTTTAATTTATGTGATTATTAATTATAACCCGTGTACTGTTGCTTGGGCATTTGTTTGTCATATCCTAGGTTATCCATTATTGGCAGTTACTACAGTAACTCATATTTATGTTTTTTTTTAATTAATGAATCACCGTGGGGGTACAGATACAGGTTTACTTATTCTCGTGCTTGTGTTTTAGTCATATACAACTTGAGTATCTATCCTTCCACCAGTGCCTGTCCTCCGCTGATGACCCCATCATCCCTCCCACCCACCCCCACCCCATCCCCCTCCCCATCCTTATAGCAAGGCATTCTCCTCTGTTCCCTCTCTCCCTTTGGTCGTTGTGGTTATTAATGGAGGTCTAGGATGGCCAATGTGTTCGGTCTATAGTCTGCTCTGAGCACAGTTCTCCCATCCCGCACGGGTCCTCCCACCACATTTTTGCTTGGTATTCCCATCTCTGTCTGAGCTGCCCTTTCCCCCAGAATGTGGGGCTGGTCTCCAAGTCATGCAGCAAATCTGGTACTTATTTCTGTTATTCTTGTTTGTTAGTCTTCCATTCTGTTGTTTTATATTCTGCAGTTGAGTGCAATTTTTCTATGTCTGTCTCTCTCTTTCTGACTCATTTCACTTAGCATGATACTTTCCATGTTGATCCACTTGTATGCAAAGTTCATGACTTCATCTATTCTGACAGCTGCATAGTATTCCATTGTGTAGATGTATTAAAGTTTCTTTAGCCAGTCATCTGTTCTTGGGCATTCGAGTTTTTTCCAGATTTTGGCTATCGTAAACAGTGCTGCGATCAACATACATGTGCAGATGTCATTTCGACTATACTTTTTTGTTTTTCCAGGATATATTCCCAGAAGTGGTATTGCTGAGTCAAATGGGAGCTCAATTTCTAATGTTTTGAGGAGCAGCCATATTGTTTTCCAGAAGGGTTGAACTAGTTGGCATTCCCACCAGCAGTGTAGGAGGGTCCCATTCTCCCCACATCCACGCCAACAGCGGTTGCTTTTGTTCTTTTGGATGTGTGCCAGTCTATGTGGTGTTAGGTGGTATCTCATAGTTGTTTTGATCTGCATCTCCCAGATGATTAGTGATGATGAGCATTTTTCCATGTGCCTTTTGGCCATTCGTATTTCTTCCTTGAGAAAGATTCTGTTCATTTCTTCGCCCCATTTTCTCATGAGGCTGGATGTTTTCTTCTTGTAGAGTTCAACCAGTGCCTTATATGCCCTTGATATCAACCCCTTATCAGATGAGTATTGAGTGAATATCCTTTCCCATTCTGTAGATTGCCTTTGTATTCGGGTCACTGTGTCTCTTGTGGTGCAGAAGCTTCTTAGTTTAATATAGTCCCATTTGTTTATTTTGGTTTCTACTTGATTGCTTAGTTCCATGTCATCATTGAAGATACCTTTGGCTTCAATATCATCTAGGGTTTTTCTGACCTGGTCTTCAATGTACCTTACAGATCGTGGTCTGATGTTGAGGTCTTTAATCAATTTTGATCTGCTTTTGTGCATGGTGTCAGGTCAAGGTCTAAGCCCATTCTTTTGCATGTGGCTGACCAGTTATGCCAGCACCATTTAAGAGGCTTTCCTTGCTTCACTTCACATTTCTTGCTACCTTATCAAAGATTAGGTGTTCATACAATTGGGGTGATGTGTAGGGATATTCCACCCTGTTTCATTGGTCTGTGACTCTGCTTTTGTTCCAGTACCATGATGTTTTAATTGTTACCACTTTGTAGTAGAGTTTAAGATTGGGGAGGGTGATGCCTCCCATCGTCTTTTTCCCAAGAATTGCTTTAACTATTTGTGGGCATTTGTTGTTCCATATGAATTTCAGAATTGCTTGGTCTATTTCTTTGAAGAATGTCATGGGTATACTTATGGGGATCGCATTGAATCTGTATAGTGCTTTAGGGAGTATTGCCATTTTGACAATGTTAAGTCTTCCTATCCATGAGCAGAGAATATTTTTCCATTTCCTCATGTCTTCTTTTACTTCATGGAGTAGGGTTTTGTAGTTTTCGTTGTAGAGATCCTTAACCTCTTTAGTTAGGCTGATTGTGAGTTACTTGATTTTCTGGGGCACAATTGTAAATGGCATTGTTTTATTTATGTAATTTTCCTCTATCTCACTGTTTTCATATAGGAAGGCCATGGATCTTTGGGTATTGATTTTATAGTCTGCAATTTTACTGTACAAGTATATTGTTTCTAGGAGTTTCATAATGGAGGTTTTATGATTTTCTAGGTATAGAATCATGTCATCTGCTAATAGTGAGAGCTTGATTTCTTCCTTTCCTATCTGGATGCCCTTAATGTCTTTTTCCTGCCTACTTGCTATCGCAAGTACTATGTTGAACAGAAGTGGTGACAGTGGGCATCCTTGTCTTGTGCCTGATCTTAGAGGAAACACCCTTAGTTTTTCTCCATTGAGGATAATACTTGCCACGGGTTTGTGATAGATGGTTTTGACTATCATGAGGAAAGTTCCTCCAAAACCGATTTTGGTGAGAGTTTTCATCATAAATGAATGTTGGATCTTGTCAAATGCTTTCTCTGCATCTATTCAAATGGTCATGTAGTTTTTATTTTTACTTTTGTTGATGTGATGGGTTATGTTGATTGATTTCCAAATGTTAAACCATCTTTGCATCCCAGGGATGAATCCAACTTGGTCATGATGTATAATCTTTTTGATAAGTTGTTGGATTCTATTTGCTAGTATTTTGTTTAGGATCTTCACATCTGTATTCATCAGGGATATTGGCCCGAAGTTTTCCTTGTTAGCAGTGTATTCATATGCTTTTGGCATTATGGAGATATACGCTTCATAGAAACTGTTTGGGAGAGTTCCTGTTTTTTCAATTTCCTGGAAAAGCTTGAGGAGAACTGGCAACAGGTCTTCTTTAAATGTTTGGAAGAATTCGTTGGTGAAGCCATCTGGGCCTGAGCTTTTGTTTTTGGGGAGACTTGATTACAGTTTCAATTTCCTTGATATTAATGGGTCTGTTCAGTTATTCCAAGTCTTCTTGGTTCAGTCTTGGGAGATTGTAGGAATCCAGGAATTTATCCATTTCTTCTAAATTCTCTTGTTTTTTGGCATACAGACTTTCAAAGTAGTCTCTGATGATCCTTTGAATTTCATTAGTTTCTGTAGTGATGTCCCTCTTTTCATTTCTGATTCGGTTTATTAGGTTTCTCTCTCTCTTTTCTTTGTGAGTCTTGCTAGCGGTTTATCAATCTTGTTTATTTTCTCAAAGAACCAGCTCTTAGTTTCATTGACCTTTTGGATTGTTTTCTGAGTTTCCATGTCGTTAATTTCTGCTCTAAGTTTTATTATTTCTTTCCTTCTCTCCGGTTTGTGTTCCTTCTGCTGGTCCTTTTCTAAGATCTTGAGCTGCGAAGTCAAGCCATCTATGTAGACCCTTTCTTCCCTCCTGAAAATTGCTTGTAGGGCTATAAAATTTCCCCTTAACACAGCATTAGCTGCATTTCATAGGTTCTGGTAGCTTGTGAGTTCATTCTCATTTGTTTCAAGGTATCTCTTGATTTCTTCCTTGATTTCTTTTATGACCCACTCATTGTTCAACAATGAGTTGTTTAACTTCCAAGTGTTTGATTTGGTTCTCTGCATCTGTGTGTGATTAATTTCTATCTTCAGCGCATCATGGTCTAAAAAGATAGTTGATACAATTTCTATCTTCGCGATTCTATTGTGATATGATTTGTGACCCAGAGTGTGGCCTATTTTGGAGAATGTTCCGTGTGCACTAGAAAAAAAAGTGTATTCTTTCTTTTGGGTGTTTAAAGCCCTGTATAGGTCTATTAACCCTCCCTCCTCCATTTCTTCCTTCAGAGCCTTTGTTTCCTTGATGAGATTTGTTCTTGTTGATCTATCCAGAGGTGATAAGGCAGTGTTGAAGTCTGCAACTACTATCATGGAGCTAGTGATGTCCCCATTAAATTCTGTTAGGAGTTTTTTTTAAGTATTTAGCTGGTCGCTCATTTGGTGCATATACGTTTAGGAGTGTGATTTCTTCCTTTTGTACATATCCCTTGATAAATAGAAAATGACCTTCCTGTCCCTTCTAATCTTTTTCAGTCTGAAATCTATGTTGTAGGATACTAGTATGGCCACCCCAGCTCTTTTGAGAGCGTTGTTTGCTTGCAGGATTGTTTTCCATCCTTTGACTTTGAGTCTGTGTTTGCTCTAACTGTTCAGATGTGTTTCTTGTAGACAGCAGAATGTTGGGTTCTGTTTCCAAATACATTTTGCCACTCTGTGTCCTTTAATTGGTGAGTTTAGGCCATTGACATTGAGAGAGATTATTGTCATGGGCTTTTGTGTCATTTTTCTGTAGGGTTTGTTGTTCTCGTGGGGTTTTTCCTTGTCTTACAGTAGCCCCTCTAGTCCTCCTTTTAAGTTTGGTTTTGAGTCTATGAAATTCCTGAACTCTTGTTTATCCGTGAAGTAATGTATGGTTCCTTCAAGTTTAAGTGAGAGCTTTGCCAGTAAAGTATTCTTGGTGAGGCATTCATTTCATTGAGTTTTTCTACTATATCCCACCATTGTCTTCGGACTTGGAGGGTTTCCTCTGATAGGTCTGCTGTAAATCTAAGGGGTGCTCCTTTGTATGTGATTTCCTTCTTTGACCTTGCTGCTTGCAGTATTGTGTCTCTACCCATGGCATCCATTATTGTGACTATGATATGCTTTGGAGATTTTTTTATTGGGGTCTCTTTTAGCTGGCACCCTTCAGGCTCCTTGGATCTGAATTCCTGCATTCTCTAACTCTGGGAATGCCTTAGCAATGATGTCTTTGACTGTTTTTTTTTTTTATTGAGATTAGTTCCCTGTGCTTCTGGTACTCCAATGATTCTTATGTTGTTCCTCTTGAGGTCATCCCCTAGGACTCTGATTCACCCTAGAGCCATTTTGAGGTCTTTTGCCATTATTTGTTGTTGCCTATATGCTTTCTGTAGCTCAGCCTCAAGCTCACTGATTCTTTCTTCGGCTGAGGTCATTCTACTGTTGAAGGCTCCTACTGAGTTTTTTATTTCATCTACCGATTCCTTTAATTGAGTCACTTCTGTTCGTAGCTTTGAGATTTATGCTCTCATTTCTTCCCTTATTATCTTGGTGGTCCGTTCCTATGCTGTGTTCATATCCTCCCTGAATTTATTTGATGTCTGTTCCATTGTTGCTTTGAGATCATCAATTATCTTCACAATTTCCTCTCTGAATTCTCTATCTGAGAGGAGGCTGTATTTGTGGGTAGTCCCTCTTGAGGCTTCTGTCAGTTTTTCTTCATTCTCTCCCGGTGGTGGGAATTTTCGCTGTTTCTTCATGATGTTATAGGCCTTACCCTCAGGCGCTCCTCCTGGCTTATATAGGGCCTCTATTGAAGACTTCAGGCTGTAATCTCTTCATAAAGGTTTTTTGTGCAACTTCTTGTCTTCACTGACAGTTTTTATGAAGTTAGGATGGGATATGGTAGTTGATGATTCGCATAGAGTGATAAGAGAGCCAGGGTGTTCTTCAAAAGAGTAGGTTAGATAAATTGTGACACAAGTGAGCAATACATTGAGAGGGGAGAAACAACTGAGGCCGCATTAGCGACTGCCTCTTCAAAGGGAGGCCATGCCCCCTTTGAGGCCACGCCTCCTGACGTAAGACACGCCCCCACAACCAGGGCAGGATGTGTTTTTTAGGGCAGCACTGAGGAAGACTGGCAGCAGCGGCAAGGTGCGGGTAGGGTTCTTGGAGAGCCCACGCTGGCGGGGCGCCGACTTGGGGGCTGTTGCTCCCATGGCCGCAGGGTGCAAGGGGGCATTCCAGGTTAAACCATCATTTTTTTAACTCACCCATTTAGGCATTCTTTAAATAATTGTTGCATATTCTTCTTCTGACAGCCAGAAACAGAGTTCAAGGAATGACTAGCTTTTCTTTATATTTGCTTTTTTTCAGGAAAACGCTCATGTGCAGGAGAAAGCCTGGCCTGCATGGAACTATTCTTATTCCTGACCACTATTTTACAGAAATTTAATTTGAAATCAGTGGTTAATCCCAAGGACCTTGATACTACCCCTGTTTCTGCTTTGTTCCTGGGTGAGACGATGAGATCACCTAATTCTCCTATGATTTTGTCTGAAAATCTCTCCCTATGGGGCTTTGTTTATCTCCTTCTATCTTTATCCATTTCTTGAGATGCTATTTCTGATCTCTCCTCCCCTCACCTCCCCATTGTCTCCAGATTCAAAAACATCCAGTGTTCATTAAAAAAGGGTTTTCAGAGTTTCACTTCAAAACCATATTATTACTTCATAGGCTGTAACATTTATATGTCATATTTTCTAAAATGGAATCATAACATCAATATGCTCATACTTCCAAAAATTTAAAGTCGGCACTATAAAATTGAGCAAGAGATTAGTGTATGCCAATACACAGACATTTTTTCTTATGTTCTAAATTTTAAAAATAAAATTTTGGAGCCAATTTTCAAACTTCCTTTGCTCTCTCCACAATGCAGGCAAGAAACAGAATTAAACCAGCGGCTTTGGGATTATGCTTGTCTTCATAGTGATAGTCACAGAGAAGGACAAAGAGGATTAGAGTAGGTGAGCTTTTTTTTCTACATGTCTTCTGGAATTTCTTCATGTATCAACTTGGAAATGAAAGAAATTGTGCACTGGAGAATTTTCATCCTATTGGGAAAATATTGACAACAGTGTTCTAAAAGTGTCTCTGTCTTTAGAGTTCCAGAAACACAAAGCTAATCTATTATTAGAATCCAGGGTACTGGCTGCTTCTGAGGATTGGTTAGAAAGAGGAGTGAATGTACTTTGTAGCAGAAAGGACTGTTGTCTACTAGGGAACTGAAATTACTGAAATTTATTAAACCTAACTAAAGTGTATATGCATCTTTTATCAGAAGATCTGGGGAACACCTAAATAAGAGTAACATTTGGGGTTAATTCTAAAACCAAAAGAATTTCAAGTTTTTGAAAATAAGTCTTTTCTAATAGCCATTCTGATGTAAGTTGTCCAAGACTTTATCTATACTTGTGTTTTCAAAGCATAATTGAACTTTGTACTTTATAATTAAATTTGCAAATTATTGTTATTATTTTTGCTTTTTGAGTCACAGCCAGTGTTGCACAGGGGTTACTCCTGGCTCATGCACTCAGGAATTACTCCTGGCGGTCCATAGGGGACCATATGGAATGCTGGAAATTGAACTCCGTGCAAGGCAAACTCCCTACCCGCTGTGCTATAACTCCAGTGATAATTTTAGTTAAAATTGCAAATTAAACTTTATAAAAATATTCATATGTTCTGGGGAGATAGGACATATGTCCATAATGTTTAAGACTGTGATTCTGATACCTACCACATGTCTCCTGGGTATCAGTGTAGCCCTGATGGTCCTCAAACACTGTTGGGTGTGACCCTGGTGGCTTCTGAGCACAGCTGGGGGCCCCTGGCGTCCTCAGTTCCCCTGGGCCCAAGTACTTCAGTGAACTGTTTACACCTATACTCTTTGTAGGCATCACTAAGAGTGGTCCATATAAATTACTTCTGTTAAAAAAATAGAACAATTATAAACTCTTGATATGTGCATATGCAGAGATTCTCTGGTGAAAAACAATAAAAAATTCTTTTAAAATATATCTTGCATTTTTTCTTTCCTTTTTTCCTATCTTTTTGTTTTCTTGTTTAATGGACCACACCTGGCAGCATTCAAGGCTTACTCCTGGCTCTGTGCTCAGGGATCACTTCTGGCAGATTCAGGGGTCTGTATGATGTCTCAGGTATTGAACCTGGGTCAGCTGCATACAAGGCAACTGCCCCACTGTAAAAAATATAAACGTGCACGCGGAAGGGTGATGTGATGTGAATCTTTAGAGGGCTCTCGGGGCAGTGCTCTCTCTCTCTCTTTCTCTCTCTCTCACTCTCGCCACTCGCATTCGGTGCTCTCGAGCCACTGTGTATGAACCGGACTGCGATGACTCCTCCTTTGTGCTCTGCTTCTGTGTGTGCTGCTGTGCTCTCTTCTGTCTGTCTCTCTATCTCTGACTCTGACTCTGTAGTCTTTCCTTTTGTTTGTTTTGACCACTCTCTGTGTCTGTCATCTCTCCTCTGGTCTCTTTCAATCTCTCTTCTTCTGATCTCTCTCTCCGGAGCCCTTCTGCTGCAGTCTCTGGAGCCCCACTCACTCTCATTTCTGGCTCTGGCTCTTACTTCTGACTCTGACCTGCTCTCACTTCTGACTATGATTCTTACTTCTGACTTGCTTTGTGCTCTTTCTTTCCCCTGCTTCTGGCTCCAATGACTCCCTGATCATCTTTCGCTTTGTGCTATGCAGAGATTCAATTATTAAAACATGTGACAGAAGAAATACTATTTCTGATAGCCTGTATGTGGTCAGAGTAGTGCAAGATACAGAAAGTATTAAACTTTAGGAGCCCATGAAGAAACTGATTAATTTTAAAGGCATTTACAAAATTGTCAAGTTAAAGTATTTATTGTGCATAAAATTTCATTTGCAAAAACAATCCTATTTTTTTTGGTCTTCAAGGAAAAGAAAAATTGTGCAGCTGAAAAACATTGGCAACGAGCCAGTGATAAAATCCAGAAAAATGAGCATATCTGGTTTATGGATGAAGAACAGAGGAAACGGAATAAATAGGAAGATGCAAATGTTTGGCGGAGAGGATATGCTTGTAATTTGACAAGAAAAGATACCCAACCTTTACTTCAAAAGATCCAAGTCAGTGATTTATCAAGCATCACTGCCCCGCTGGGGACTAATAAAGATCCGGATTCGATTCCTCCATCCCTCTTGAAGAGCCTGGAAAGCTACCAAGAGTATCCAGCCTATACGGCAGAGCCTGGCAAGCTACCTGTGGCATATTTGATATGCCAAAAACAGTAACAACAACAATGTAGACGTTACTGGTGCCCGCTTACTGGTGTCTGCGGTGAGCAAATCAATGAACAATGGGATGATAGTGCTACAGTGCTACCCAGGAGGCAGGTAGAAGTTGTTTTCTTTTTTAAAAAAAGTGGAATCATTTTGAGATACAGTTACAAACCTGTTCATGCATAGGTTTCAGTCATACAATGTTCTATCACCCATCCCTCCACCAGTGTTCATTCACCATCACCAATGTCCCTATTATCCCTCCTGCCACCCCCAAGCCTGTCTCTAAGGCCAGAAATTTTCTTCTCTCTCTCACTCTCTCTCTCTTCTATTGAGCTTTATGGTTTACAATGTATTGTATCAATCTCTATAGATACTGAGAGATTATCATGTCTGCCCTTTTACCTACTTTTAGCATGCAGTTCTTGTTCGGAGTGATCATTTCCAACTATCACTGTCATAATGGTCCCTTTTCTTTCTCAACTGCCTTCTACCCCAGCACTTGGGAGAAGCACTAGGTTGGAAGCACTGGGCTTCTAACTGTGGACCAATCCTCATGGTCCTTGTTTGTACTATCCTTGGGTATTAGTATCATACTATGTTTTATTTTATATCCCACAAATGAGTGCACTCATTCTGTCTGCCCCTCTTCTTCTCACTCATTTTACTCAGTCTGACACTCTCCATTCATTTATAAGCAAATTTCATAACTTTATTTTTCCTTATAGCTCATAGATGCATTATGTAGATATACCATAGTTTCTTTAACCAGTCGTCTGTTCTTGAGCACTTGGGTTGTTTCCAGATTCTGGCTATTATGAATAATGCTGCAATGAAAATAAAAGTGCAGATGGCATTTCTGTTGTGTGTCTTTGTGCTCCCAGAGTGGTGCTGCTGGGTCATATGGAAGCTAGATTTCTTTCTTTTCTGGCTATTATGAATAATGCAGATGGCATTTCTGTTGTGTGTCTTTGTGCTCCCAGAAGTGGTGCTGCTGGGTCATATGGAAGCTAGATTTCTTTCTTTTTTTTTTTCTGAGGAATGCTCATATTATTTTCCAAGAAGACTGAACCAGTGGGTATTCCCACCAACAAGGAATAAGAGTCCCTTTCTCTCTACCTCCACACCAGCACTGGTTGTTCTTGTTCTTTTTGATGTGTGCCAGTCTCTGTGGTGTGAGATGATATCTCCTTGTTGTTTTAATTTGATCTCCCCGATGATTAGTGATGAAGAGCATTTTTTTTCCTGTGCCTTTTGGCCATTTGTGTAACTCTTTTGAGGAAGTTTCTGTTCATTTTTCTCTCCATTTTTTGATGGGGTTGGATTTTTTTTTCTTGTAAAGTTCTACCAGTGCCTTATATATCTTGGATATTACCCCTTATCTGATGGGTATTGTGTAAATAATCTTTCCCACTCCAGAGAGTCTGGCAAGCTACTGAGAGTATCTCGCCCGCACAGAAGAGCCTGGTAAGCTACCCATGATGTACTAAATATGCCAGCAACAATAGCAAAAATGGGTCTCATTTCCCTAACCCTGAAGGAGTCTCCAGCTGAGTTGGGAAGAACAAGAGGGCTCATACTAAGCACACGGCGTGCAAGTCAATGGGTGGGAAGGGGCCCTGCAAGCAACTGGCCACCAAGGTGGCACGCAACAGTACGCCAGCCACGGGCGGCGTGCACCAATACTGGTCTACACCACAGTGCTGTGCAAGATCCGCAGCTACCAGGAGTCCACTAAGCTGCTTATCCGAAAGCTGCCGTTCCAGCGACTAGTGTGTGAGATTGCGTAGGATTTCAAGACCAACCTGCGCTCCCAGAGTTTGGCCGTCATGACTCTGCAGGAGGCGTGTGAGGCCTACCTGGTGAGCTCTTCAAGGAAACCAAACTCTGCGCCATCTATGCCACGCACATCACCATTATGCCCAAGGACATCCAGTTGGTGTGCCACATCCACAGAGAGAGGGCATCAAGTTTACGATGCTAAAATCTCAGGGCTGGGACAAATGGAGACGCTACTGGTGCCCACTTGAGTAAATCGATGATTAACAGGATGACAATGCTACATGACAGTGCTATTGTGTAAATACCTTTTTCTAATCTATGGGCTGTCTTTGTATCTTGGTCACTATTTCTTTTGAGGCGCAGACATTTCTTGGTTTCATGTGGTTCCATTTGTTTATCTTTGCTTCCACTTGCTTGGTCAGTGGTCTTTCATCTTTAGCTTCAATAGTCATGGAGATTCGAGGCAAGAAGAAAGAGCATTGATCAGGACCAACAGTGGCAAAGCACGACTACCGTGTTTCTATGTATAATTGATACTATGAAAATATTGGTATGGTATCCTTGTGAGCACCATACTGGGCTTACGTCACCCACCCCCCAACTACTCAGGTAATGGAAAGGGAGATATACCACCTTTGGAATTCACTAATGAAACTATATGGATGCCAGGTCCCTGGCATCAGAAAAAACAATGAAAAAAGGGACATTTCTCAGAAACTGTGCCTGAGTTTTTTCACTTTCCTAACCTGTAAAGGCTATGGAGATCATGTCTCAAACTAGCAAATCAGGTCTGGCTTCAGACCTATAAATACTACAGAAGGGGATTTAGCCTTACAGTTGTTATTTGGCTTTTCTGTTAGCCTTACAATTGTTATTAGACTTTTCTCTTAAATGACTTGGACCTGTGACTCAAAAAGATATTGGAGTTACAAATATCTCCAGGCCAGATATGTTAACTTGAAAAGTCAAACCATCTGACTTCTGGTTTTAGATTTTGGATACTATGGGACAATGAATAAGCAGAACAGGTAGAATCCTACTAACTACCACCACAGCAAGATAATTGATTGGAGACCTTTTGGTTTTGCCAGTGCACACAAAAATTATTTAAATTGAATAGAAATATTATTAGAGAAACTGAAGTTATGACAGCTTATTCCAACATGATTGTACTATGGAACATGGCAGAACTTTCTCCTCCAAAGCCCAGTATTCCAGGTAGGCCTCAACATCTGGAACTGTGGAGGTTTGCTGCAACTTTAAAATTTGTGAAAGGATGGATAGAGAAATATCAAAATATTAGTAAAGGAACTCTGTTTTCAGTTTCACAGAAAATGACACTCATTTTATACAAACTTGTGTGAAAAAAATTGAATGAAAATGTTGAAATTCTTAGCTCCCCATGGATTCAGGTGAGGCTATTATTCACTTTTACATAGGAATTATTTTGTTCTTTTCTCCAAGATGGCAAACCTCTCGATAGACTAAGCTGAGAAGTAAATGTGTGGACCCCACAGCCCTGCAGAGCTTAGCTCTCAGATTGCTCATCTCTGAGATGTGGCCTTGCCCCAGCAGTCCTCTTAGCGCAGTAGGCAGAGCGTCAGTCTCATCATAAGGCCTTGCCCCCTGAAAATATTGGCAATAAAGTGCTCAGAGTACTTCCAGAATAAAGAACCGGAATTAAATTCCCTTGAATTTGTTCAGTGTTTTTCTCACTAAAGTTCAAATCTATAAAGTACTTTGGTAACTTCCCCAAAACATGTCCATTGCATTAAGATTTCTTTACAATCATTAAAAGATTTTATTCGCTACAAATATTGTCTTTCAACCCTGAATAATACTTTCATCACATTAGATGAAAAACTATCTGTATTTGGAGAAGAGGACAATATTCTTTCAGGGAGTACCATTGTAGTGATGTGTTGAGCTTCAAGTGACCTCCTAAATAACAAAATAATTGTTTTATTTTTTGAAGGGGTCACAAGGAAAATCAGTCTTACTCTGTTTTGAGCTGATCTATCTGTACTCTGCCTCAACGATAGTGATGTTATTTCAAAGAAATCTCACTATTCTATTGCGCAATTTCTATATTGTAGAATATTTAGATAGTATCTTCTGTTGAGATATTTCACAGCATCTTAAAGACACCTGCACTTCTAAAACATTAATTCTTATTTGAAGCTAGTAGAAATAGCAGGATTTTCTTTACTGCCCAAACTTCCTTAATCTCTGGTGTCGTTTAATATATGTTCATTTGTGGATGTGCAGAGACAGTACAGGAGGTAAGATGTTTGCCTTCCAAACAACTGATCTAGTTTAGCTCCCTGGTACCACATATGATTCTCCAGTCTTTCCAGGAGTGATACTGAGCACAGAGCCAGGAGTAAGCCATTTGTATTATAGCATGTGGCCCAAAAAACAAGGAAAAGTAAAATAAAATATGTAAATCTACCTCCTGAGCACAGAGGTAGGGGTAGCCCCCAGTGTATTTCTTCAGTGTTGTCTAAAACTCACAAAACGTGAATTCTAGTAGTTTCAATATTTTAAGAGTATATGAAAGATTTCATCTACACATAAGTGAATTGTTAAGGATTCTTGAATTCTATAAACATTACATATGAATGAAAGCATGATTGCATGATTATCATATTGATCACCTGGTAAAAAATGTTTTCTAGCAAATCATCTATCAGCATAAAATAGCAGCTATTTAAAAAATAAATATTTTCTCTCAAAACAAAGACTGTTTTATTTAAATACATAATGCAATTCCTCACCAGGCTTGGTGTTTATATGTAGATTTTTAAATGTTCACTATTTAATAAACTTGTCTTCTCTTCTAGCTCTGCAATTCTTTTCCGATTCTCCTTGATTATTACCCAGGGACTTATAGCAAATTATGTCAGAATTTTTCTTATTTTAAAAGTTATTTTATGGAGAAAGTGGTGGAACATCAAGCATCCTTGGATATTGATAATCCTCGAGACTTTATTGATTGTTTCCTCATCAAAATGGAGCAGGTAAGATGTTAGTGGAAGTTCAATTACTTGGTTGTTAGTACACTTTTAACATTTTGTGGTTTGTTGAACAGTTCTGCATTTACCAGTGATCTCTTAATAATTACACAAATAATGCTGTCAAGTGCTTTCATTGTGTATTATATGCATGAATCTACACTAAGCTTTAGGGAAGATGCGAATTAAATTGTTAAAAATAAGTAGAATATTTTGTCCTGCTCTATGGTAACTAATAATTCACTCAAGAAGTGATAAAATAATACTCACATAAAATGGATACAGTTACAGAAAATTTGGAGCTTATAGAATATCATGTTATAATATCAGGATATACATAATTGTTATATACAATGTGTGAGGGAAGGTTAAAAAGGGCTCCAGATGATGGCCTTCTCTTACAGCTGGTGATTGCAGGTAAATCTAAAATATTTTCAGGAAAGACAAGAGAAGGAATTTCAGAGATGTCAATAATGCATATAACATACAGAGCTCTATGCTTGGATAATGTAGATAGAAATAAAAGTACTTGAATACAAAACAGAAAGAATTTGATATGAAGAGGAGGGTTGTGTTTGAAAGCATGATATGGAGGAGGAGGGTTATTTGAAAACATCTGTTGAAAATATGATTTTTCCTACGTGAGTGAACAGTTATAGTACCTGGTCAAAAATTAGTTGATGTAAATCTAAGAAATGATACTTTGAATCTCAACTACTAGTCTTAATTACTAGATTTATAGAAGTTTGATATTGAACTGTAAATCTCTGTTATTTTTCTATAATTTAATCTTGGTTATTATTCTGGGTCCATCGAATTTCCACATGCGTTTTAGAATAAAGTTGTCAACTTTTTTTGGAAGCAAGATAATTTTTATTAAATAAAACTTACTTTTAAAAATGTGAGAGGAGAGCTGGAGCGATAGTATAGGGGGAGGGCATTTGCCTTGCACATGGCTGACATGGGTTCAATCCCTGGCATCCCATATGGTCCCCCAAGCACAGACAGGAGTAATTCCTGAGTTTATAGCCAGGAGTAAACCCTAACCCCTGAGCATCACTGGGTGTGACCCCCCACCAAAAAAATAAAAACGTGAGAGGAGAAAAAAACGGGGAAATGTGTTAAAAGGAGAACAAAGTTTTCTCCAAAATGGAAATGGTACAGCCCTACCCACTGTACTATGGCTCTGGTCCCTAAAAGTTATTTTTGTGTTGGTATTTTGTTAGTCTGTTGCTTTCTTTATATTACAGATGTGAATAAAAGCATCCAGCGTTTATCTTTCACTTTCTGTTTTATTTTACTTTGCATATTTACAGGAAGATTTTATCATGCTCAAATATAACATAATTTCATCGTTTTTAATAGCTAAGTAGTATTTCATTTAGTATGTAAACCACAATTACTCTTTCAAATGATTTATTCATAGACATTAAGAATCCCTTCATGTTTTGGGTATTATGAATAATGTTATAGTCAATGTAGAGATGTATTAGTCTTTTGACTGCTTTCATATTCTTCAAATAAATAACTAGAAATAGAAATTTCGCCATTACTCCTTCTCACCACCATGTTTTGGATGTTTCCATCCTGAACCCCAACCCTTGCCCTAAAGCAGAACAAAAATAATTTATTTTGTATTGTTTGTTTTGAATAAACAATGAAAATGCTAGAAGGACATTTTCTTAGAGAAAAGTGAATATTATTGTATTTCATGCAGGGGCCATTAAGCCCTTCTATAAGAGATCACTACCTTGTTCTTTAAGGTTGAGCCTTGCGTGCTTATATATATATAGCACTGCACTGCACTGAAATCCTGCTGTTCATCGATTTGGTTGAGCGGTTCCAGTAACGTTTCCATTGTGAGACTTGTTGTTACCGTTTTTGGCATATTGAATACGCCACGGCTAGCTTGCCAGGGCTCTGCTGTGCTGGTAGCTTGCTGGGCTCTGCTGTGCCGGTAGCTTGCTGGGCTCTGCTGTGCCGGTAGCTTGCTGGGCTCTCCGAGAGGGACAGAGCAATCTAACACGGGTTGGCCACATGCAAGGTAAATGCTCTCTCACTCTCTCTCTTTATATATATATATATATATATATATACACACACACACACACACATATATGTGTGTATACATATATATTTATATGTATATATATATGTGTGTATACATATATATATGTGTGTGTATATATCTATACATATGTGTGTATATATGTCTATAAAAAATATTTCCCTCTAAGATTGCTGCCCCCTACTTTAAATCTCATCAAATGTGGTGTGGTAGTCTTGGAGTATGGGTAGTGTGAGGTATGAGTTGTTGCGAATCCAGAAATACATTCATTTCTGGATGAGGCTCCGCTTGAGCATGTGGAGAGCGGCCCTGAACGTGGCAGAGGTTGAGTTCTGGAGGTTTTTGGCTGACGGGGCTTGGTCCTTTGGGATGGGAAGGGGTCTTACCCACCCCCATTCCAGGGCGCCTCAAATAAAAAGCCTGGTCCAATGTCCGATAATATGGTTATGGCCAGTGTTGTATTATGCTCCCTTCCAGGAGAGTAGGACGTGAGATTCTGAATCCTGGCTGATGATGAGATTATCTAGCACTCTTGAGTTATTTTCATAGCTTTGCACAAGGAGTTAAATAATGATCTATTTTCATTTGTCATTTCCCCCTGTGGCTATATAACCTCGTTTCAACACTATTTGTTCAAGAAACTTTCTTCTTTGTATGGTCTTACTCTTTTGTTATTAATTAACTGTCCATATGCACTGGTGCTTATTTTCAGACTCACAATTATATTCCATATCCTATGTTTATGCTTGTTCAATATCTTAATTTTTATTATTAGTGATTCTTTGTAATGTAGTTTGAGTTCGTGTCCTATGGGAGCTCAATATTTTTCCCCTTAGGGTTCTTTTGTCTGTTCACAGTATTTGTGGTTCCACATAAATGTCACCAAAACTTCCTAACGGTAAATCAGTGTATCACTGTCACTGTCATCCTGTTGCTCATCGATTGTTTGAGTGGGAGCCAGTAACATCTTCATTCGTCCCTGTCATGTGCTAGTCTAGCCCAATGGCATCTGCTCACTCCAGGAACATGAAGAGCACGTTGTTCTTGTTGCTGTTTCTGGCATATAGAATACATCACAGGTGGCTTGCCAGGCTCTGCCATATGAGTGGGATACTACATAGAAATGTTGCTTGTCCTATTTCCTTAAAATGTTGTTAGGATTTTGATGGGTATTATGTTGAATCTGTAAAATGTATCAGGCAAGATGGACATTTTAACACCATAAGACTTTAATATACTGATTTTGTAGTCTGTCACTTTATTATATTCCTTAGTTATTTCTAGTTAGATTTAACATACTCTTTTTTAAAAAAAATTTATTGAATCACGATGAGATACAGCTGCAAAGCTTTTCTGTTTGAGTTTCAGTCATACAATGATCAAACACCCATCTCTCCACCAGTGCACATTTTCTACCACCGATGTCCCCCAGTATCTACACCCTCATCCCAATCCTGCCCCTGCCTCTATGGAAGACAGTTTTCCTCATACTCTCTCTCTCTACTTTTGGATATTATAACATACTCTTTATGGTTGTCTATTTCTGGATGTTTTTTGGAGAGAGGGTGGTGCTTAGGCCACATATAACTGTAGCTCAGGGCTTACTCCTTTGTACTCAGGGATCACTCCTGGAGGTGCTCAGGGAACCATATAAAATGCTGAGGATCCAACCCAGGTTAGCAGCAGGCAAGGCAAGCACCCTACCTGCTCTATTATCCTTATAATCCTGGTTGTCTGTTATGATATTGTACTTTTCAGTATCTGAAACTATTAACTTATTTTTATTATCAATTCTCAGCTTGTTTATGCAGTTTTATGATTATCCTTAGTTTTTATATTTAAGACACTTATTTAAAATATTTATATTCTTATTGATATTCTTATTGAGCATATTTAATACATTTATTTAAAGTATTATCTTGCAATTTTATTTTCTGGGCTTACTAAGAATTTTGTGTCAATTTAAATTTTCAGTTATTAATCGGTCATACACTTGTGTCTTTTTTAAAAAATCACGGTTATTTTTCTTTTGGTAATAGATCATTGAAATATTATTGCAATAAGGTACCTTGACAAATAAGAATTTTCTCTTTGGAATTACATTGTTGCTTGCTAAACATTTGTTTAGTAATTTTCTGTATTTTTTTCTTTTTGGGTCACACCTGGCGATGCACAGGGGTTACTCCTGGCTCTGCACTCAGGAATCACCCCTGGCCGTGCTCAGGGGACCATATGGGATGCTGGGAATCGAACCTGGGTCGTCCGCGTGCAAGGTGAACCTGGGTCGGCCGCGTGCAAGGCAAATGCTCTACCCGCTGTGCTATCGCTCCAGGCCCAATCATTTTTGCCAATAGTTTTTTTCTCATCTTGGTAGATACTTAAATCTCTGGTTATCTCTGTGACAGTGCCCTTACAGAAAGTTGCCCTTGAATAGCTAGATTTTAAAAAAGCAAAGCAGAATAAAAGCTGGCTTTCTGTTTGTATCCTTGATGAAAGCCAGTGGAGAGGTTTCTTAAGGCTGTCTGGATTGAAATCGTAGATATTCTCCGTGCCACCCTCTTAGTTATCTGAACAAAACTCCATTGCTGAAGATTCCATCTCTTTTGCCATTTTGGGACCTTTATCTGTGGCAGAAATACCATTCATACTCTTACGAATTGTCTGTCTTGGAAGAATATAAGAACATAATATTGTAAATGTGCAAAACACTGATTTAAGCACTGCATTGTGTACCTCAACTGACCAAAAATTATCAGATTCAAGTGCTCATTTAGAATATTTGTGCATCGTTAATAGTTGTTTCAGTGTAAGGACTGATTTGTGGGAACTTCATCTCTGCCATGTTTGTGAGGTTACACCAGTAATGTCATTATTACAACATAGAGTGCCCGGATCTGTGCAAGGGAAGTCTTGCTGATTATTTAGATCTTCTTTGATTTCTCTCAGCATTATTTCATGTAATTTATGTTAACTTTTTTTTGTCCGATTTTATAATGATAGACTATGTGTACATACCCACTGCTTCTCAAACTTCCGAAAATGTTTTGTGAGTTGACTGCTCTTTTTCCTGGCAGTAGAGGTTTTTATTTTTAACTTTTACATTTTGTTTTCCCTTTACATTTTATATAAACACTGTGATTTACAAAGTTGTTCATGTTGATTAGAGTATTTTGAACTGAGAAATTTAAGTACTATGTGAAGACAATGATAACAAACACATTATTATCAAGAAATTTCAAGCATTCAGAAGACTTACTGTGCTTTATTGTATTTATACACAATATTTAATATACATTTGCTCACTGATAAGTACAAGAACATAATAAAATTAATGGAAGTCGAGGGATCTGTTTGCAAATACATACTCTTTTGTGTGTTAATGATACCTTCCACATGTAATACTTCCCCTTGCTATTCTATGTCACATCTTTACCTCAGTTCTTGTTTTCTTTTTAGTTTTTGGGCAACATCCAGCAGTATTCAGGGGGTTACTCCTGGCTCTGCACTCAGGAATCACTCTTGGGGGGACTTTGGGGGTGGGTTTTTTTTGCAGTGTCTTCTAAATCAATATTTATTCTTAAATTTGTTTCCTAGACCTAGACGCCTATTTCAATGAATGATATATACAATATTTTATGATACTATATTGTGTTTGTGAACCTATTGCTTTGCTAGAATATATTTAAGGTTGAAATGCCATATTAGCTATCATAGCATTTCAAAGTACTCACAATATTGAATTCATATAAGTTTTTCACTGAGAAAATTGTAAAGTCTTGAATCAGATATTTGTATCTTCCATGAAAAACATCCAGTTCAGCTTTCTCTAGTAATTAATATTATGCTTGTCTACAATTAAGAGGAGTTTACTACGAGTAGATTTATTATTATTCTCACAAGTAAAGGATTTATTCACCTCCCATTCAGGGACTATGATGTGTAGGATAACACTGGATTTGCCCTTTCAGCCTTGCCACAGGAAACTTAGTTTAACTTAATGCAATGTCCTTTCTGTATGGACACAGGAAGACAGTTAATATTACGCTTGTAACTTGGGAGTTGATGACTCCAATAATATTTACTCCTGGACATCTGCTTTCTAGACTCAATTGCCCTTATTTCCAGCACCCCAAAAGCATGGTCTTGACTAGGGATGGAATGGACCCAGGGCAAGCTGTGAGCGACCCTGGCATCGAAATGGGCCAGCCCAAAGCACCATAATACTCAACTATATGTTGAGAACATGGTCATAGATACAGGTGTCATAATCCAAAAATCACAATCATAATCTCAGGGTGAGAGATTGTCTGAGTTCACCATGTTGACCAAGACAATCCATGGTAACTCACAGTTCCAGAAGACCGAATCTAAACACTGGACATGGGAATCTCGCAGTGGACAGTTCCACAACAAAATTGACCACATCATATTCAATCGAAGGTTTTGCTTGACTGATGTCGCTGTTGTCCCCAAATTCCAAATGGAATCAGACCACTGTCTCCTTCATGAGAAATTCTACTTCACAGAGCAGGATGAAAGGACTGTCAAGTTTAAGTTTAAGAAGAGAACTTCCAGAATGAGCACCAACTGGGAGCTCTTTGGCACTATTGCGGCAACTTGAGAAGATACCATCGTTCGTCCACCATTTTATGGAACTTTTAAGCAGGTATGAACTTGGTGGAGCGGGAGAAAAAAAATGTGTTTTGAGCTTAAAACAGCGGGATTCTTGGGCAGTCTAGGCTGGGGCCTGTGCAGGCTCAAGCTCCGCCGAGATTCGACCCGGGTGGCCATGCCTTTGTACAGCCGCTTTGCTGCTGAACGACCAGGATCCAGAGCCAGCTGTATTACTTGGGGTCCCAGCGAGTGCTTGCAGCCATGTCTCCAGACTGTGAACTAAGCTTTTGCTACATGCTGCTCCAGGAAGGGAAATGATGCAATTTCCAACTTAAATCTCCCTGGACTTAATTACTAAAATACAGAAATCCTAAATTGCATGGCCGCTGCAGCTGCGTGACTTTACATCTCTTCATTCTCATTAGTGGGAAATTAATTATCAAATGTCTCCTTGTCAATAGGGCCGTATTCTTGGGGGATAAACTCCAACAAGAATAGTGAGTTCTGAGTTGAAACTCCAACAACAATAGTGAGTTTTGTGTTGAAATATGGAATGTAATCAAGGTAAAGAGAAAAGGAAGTGAAATTTATCAGTTATTCGGGGGGTGGGGGACTCGGGGTTGGGGGGGTGGGAGGTATACTGAGTTTTCTTTTTTTTGGTGGTGAAATATGGGCACTGGTGAAAGGATGGGTGTTTGAGCATTGTATAACTGAGACATAAACCTGAGAACTTTGTAACTTTCCACATGGTGATTCAATAAAATAAATTAAAAAAATAAAGAATGCACTCAGACCATTAAAAAAAAAAGAAGATGCCATCATTGACAACATCAACGAGGAATACGATCAACTGGTTCATCACCTCCATGACTGTACGAAAAATGCCAAGAATGGGAAAGTGACAAACAGATGCCTGACTTCAGAAACTCTCGAGCTCATTCACCAAAGTGGTTTTACACGACCTCAGGCAACCACATGCTAACGTCAGAACTCGCAAAGCTATGTAGAGAAGCAGTAAAGGAAGACCTCAAAGAGAGAAGAGCAGCAGTGTTGGCCAATGTGGCAGAAGCTGAAAAAAGTATTTGCAATGCTCGCTGTCCTTTGCCAACTACAAGACCAAGATGACTGCCCTCCTAATGGATCTATCACATCTTCCAGAAGGGCAATGGAAAGGATTATTCATGACTTCTACTCGGATCTCTTCAACAGTCACTTCCACCTGCCAACATACCAAATTATGCAGGATGGATATGTCATTCCCCACATCCTCCCTTCCAAAATCCAACATGCCATTTTGTCAGTAAAGATGTGTATAGCACCTTATCCAGACAACGAACACCTGAAGAATCGGCCGCCAGTACTCGTCAATACTCTGTCTCAGCTCTTCACACGCTACCTGTCTGTATGCAAGGTTCCCTCCCAATAAAAAACCAGGAGGACCATTCTGTTGTAAAAGAAGGGATACATCCTCGACATCGTCAACTATCACCCAATGTGCTTGTTGCTCATCTTCAACAAGTTGTTCACTTCAGTCATCCAGAATAGAATAGGCAGAACACTAGATAAAGGACAACCATGTGAGCAAGCTGGGTTCTGAAATGATTTCAGCACGATTGACCATATCCACATGGTGACCAAGCTCATCAAAGTTTTGCAAGAGTTCAAGATACCACTCTGTTTATTTTTCATCGATTTAAAGAAGTCCTTCAATTCTGTTGAGACTGAAATAGTCATCGAAGCCCTAGCCAAAGAGTGCGTTCTAACTCAGTACATCAAGATCCTCTGTGAGCTGTATTAAGGATTCACCAACAGGATTTCGCCATTCTACAAGGAAGTGATCATTGACGTAAAGAGAGAAGTTCGGCTGGGTGATACCATTTCACCAAAATTCTTCTGTGCCACCCTTGAGAACATCATGCGAGGACTGGAATGGGAAGGAATGGGAGTGAAGATAGACCGTTGGCAACTACACCACCTCCGCTTCACTGATGACATCATTAGCCAAACATTAGCCAAGCGGCACGAATCCTGGCCGACTTCGACTGCGAGTGTGGAAAGGTCGGACTGCAGTTAAAACCTAGCAAAACAATGTTCATGAAAAGCGAACTAGTCCCTGATGTTCTATTTGCTCTCTATGGAATGAACATCTCCAAATGCAGCAGCTATATGCACCTGGGTCGAGAATTCAACATGATGAACAACTTGGCACCAGAATTGCGCAGGAGGAAGAAAGCAGCGTGGAACACCTTCAAGAGTATTAAAAGTGGTTAAGAGGACAAAGAAACTCTGGCTCAGGGCACATCTTTTCTACTCCACCATTCTTCCAGCACTAACATACGCCTTAGAGACCTGGCCCCTTCGAAAACAGGATGAGAATGCTATTCAGGTATCCCAAAGAGGAATAGAGAGAGCTATGCTTGGAATATCACATTTCACTCAAGTGAGAGAAGGAATCTGGAGTTCTGACTTTCATCGACATCAAGAATCAGGGATGCTCAACTCCATCAGAAATGGGGTATGAATATAAATTTTCTCAAGGAAGAAGTCCGAATGGCTAAAAGACACATGAAAAAATGCTCCTCATCACTAATCATAAGGGAGATGCAAATCAAAACAACAGTAAGATACCATCTCACACCGCAAAGACTGGCATACATCCAAAAGAACAAAAGTGACCCATGTTGGCACGGATCAGACTGGCATACATCCAAAAGAACAAAAGTGATTCGTGTTGGCACGGATGTGGGGAGAAAGAGACTTTCCTTCTCTGCTGGTGGGAATGCTCACTGGTTCAGCCTTTTTGGAAAACAGTATGGACACTTCTCAAAATATTAGAAATTGAGCTCCCCTTTGACCCAGCAATACCACTTATGGGAATATATCCCAGAGATGCAAAAAAGTATAGGAAATGTGACATCTGCATGTATATGTTCATTGCAGCACTGTTCACAATAGCCAGAATCTGGGAAAAACCCGAGTGCCCAAGAACAGATGACTGGTTAAAGAAAGTTTGGTACATCTACACAATGGAATACTATTCAGCTGTTAGAAAAGATGAAGTCATGAAATTTGCATATAGGTGGGTCAACATGGAAAGTATGTTAAGTGAAATGAGTCAGAAATAGAGGGACAAACAGAAAGATTGCACTCAATTATGAAATATAAAGTAACAGAATGGGATACTAACACCCAAGAATAGTGGACATAAGTACCAGGAGGATTACTCCACAGCTTGGAAGCTGGCCTCAATTGCTAGGAAGAAGGAGCTCTGATAGAGACGGGATCACCTAGGGTGCTAGGTGGGCCCACTGGAGTGAGAGATATGGGCTGAAAACAGACTATAGACTGAATGTGATGCCTACTTAATACCTCTGTAGCCAACCACAACACCCAAAGAGAGAGAGAGAGCAAAAGGGAATGCCCTGCCACCGAGGCAGGGTGGGGTGAAGGAGACAGGGTGGGGGTGGTGTGAGTGATGCTGAAACCACTGGTGGTGGAAAATGGACACTATTGGAGGTATGGGTACTCGATCATTGTATGACTGAAACATAAGCATGTAAACTTGTAAGTCTGTAACTTTATCTCACGGTGATTCACTAGTAAAAAAAAAATCAACATTACTAAAAAAAAATAAATCAGGATGCTGTCTCATTTGCCAAGGCATCAAAAATCAGATGGGTCAGACACATAATGCGATTCAGAGATGACCACTGGACTAGAGCTATTACCAACTGGATTCCACAGGACAACAAAAGACCGTGTGGCCGCCCACCAAAGAGATGGTCAGACTTCTTCGTCAAAACCCTGAATAAATGGTTTGAGGCTCTTCCTGTTCCTAGAGTGAGCAGATATCATTGGGCTACCCTAGCTCTCGACAGGGACAATTGGGGACGTTACTGGTGCCCGCTCGTGCAAATCAAAGATCAATGGGATGACAAGTGATACAAGTGTGATACAACTAAAAATAACGATGAGACTAGGACCCTGCTGGGGTTACAAAGACTAACCTGACCTGAGAAATTTGGTCTAGAAAATATTGTGAGATGTCCTCAGGAAGAACTATACTTTAAGTTTAATATATCTCTTACTGTGCTCATACAGAATGTAGCACTGTCGTCCCATTGTTCATCAATTGCTCGAGCGGGCCCCAGTAATGTCTCCATTGTGAGACTTGTTACTATTCTTGACACATCGAATACGCCATGGGTAGCTTGTCAGGCTCTGCTGTGTGGGCAGGATACTCTCGGTAGCTTGTCAGTCTCTTGAGAGGGACAGAAGAATCGAACCCGCATTGGCTGCGTGCAAGTCAAATGCCTTGCCCGCTGTGCTATCACCACATTGCTAGAAATATTAGAAGTAAATTTACTATAACTATTTAAGTGGATTATTAGCTGAGAAAAGAAGAAAGTGACACACCCTAGATGGGATCCTGTCCTTATGTGGATCTCCTATAATCTGGAGTAGTCTCCTTAGATAAGATTTTGTTAATCTCCTAGAGGAATGGTTTTACCTCTCTTTGTTGATTTGTTAATCTTCAGTCCATCTATGTATCACCAACTTATGTGATTGCTATATAAACTAAGATTGTAAGAGCAAAGCGAGTGAGAATCAGAGTCAGAGTTAGAGTCAGAGTAGAGTGAGAATCACAGTCAGAGTCAGAGTTAGAAGTAGGGTCAGAGTCAGAAGTGAGAGTGAGTGGGGCTCCATAGAGAGAAGCAGAAAAGATCTGGATGAGATTGGTAGAGAGATCAGAAGACCAGAGGAGAGACGACAGAGACAGAGAGAGATCGGAAGAGACCAGAGAAGAGACTACAGAGACAGAGTCAGAGATAGAGAGACAGATAGAAGAGAGCACAGCAGCACACAAAATAGGAGGACAAGGGAGGAGCCATCAAGATCCAGTTTATACTGAGTGGCGTGAGAGCACCGAACATGAGTGGAGAGAGAGAGAGAGAGAGAGAGAGAGAGAGAGAGAGAGAAAGAGAGAGAGTGTGCTGCCCTGAGAGCCCGCGAACATGATGCTAGCATGGTTTAATACAGTGACGCTGGAATATCAGAATCAAATGTCTCTCACTATTCTTCATTCACACAGAGTATTTTATAATAAGCCTTAATTAATGATTGATTCCTCTCACCCAAGATGAGATCTGCTATGCTCTTCCATCTTAGGTTGGGATAAGAAGGATAAATAAAGAAAATAACACACTCAATTCTCCTTATTTCTCACTGATAAAGATTATGTTGCATGACATATCTAACTGTGAAAAAAATCTAAGAAACAGAACTTCTAGGTGAGCAAGGAATTAGATACTGGAAAATGATCTTCTATTCATCTGATCTACTGTGTTTTATCATACCACATGGTAATATTTTCTAAAATATAACTAGAATCTCATATGTTGGCTACATTTTATAATATGAGCAAAACTGGATCAGCTATAATTCTGGGAAACTATTTCTCAAGTAATTTTATCAAAATTTTTTTTAGGAAAAACAGAGTCAAGAGCTGATATTTACTTTCGGAAATTTGGTGATCACTGTAATTGGTCTGTTTGTAGCTGGGACACAGACAACAAGTTCCACACTGAAATATGCTTTGCTTCTGCTGCTAAAGCACCCAGATGTCACAGGTATCGCCAGCATGGTAGACTGGGAGAATTTCAGAAACATCTTGATAGACATAGCAAAGGCACAGAGAGTGTCTTGTTTTTCTTAGAAAAACTTCATTTTTCAGTTGTCTGACTACTTGCTTAATCTTCTCAAATGTAATAAAGAGGAAATAATGGGAATCTTTGTTCAATATGAGGACATAATTGGGACAAATTAAATCATAGTAGGCATAAAATAGGGCTGAAGTGATAGCACAGTGGGTAGGGCATATGCCTTGCATGCGGCCAATCAGGGTTCGATTCCTTCATCCCTCTCGGAGAGACTGGCAAGCTACCGAGAGTATCTCACCCATATGGCAGAGCCTGGCAAGCTACCCCTGGCGTATTCGATATGCCAAAAACAGTAACAACAAGTCTCACAATGGAGACATTACTGGTGCCTGCTCAAGCAAATCGATGAGCAATGGGATGACAGTGACAGTGACAGGCAGGATACAACCAACGAAAAATGGAAAACAGTGATTGGACTTCATGGGAAGGACTGCTGTGACAGGATGTCCATCTTGAATTGGCAAGAACTACCTATTTGTTTTCATATGAGAAAAATTAGTCTGAACAGTACATGTATTATTATTATTATTATATTTTTGGGTTACACCAAGTGATTCCTGGCTCTGCACTCAGGAATTTATCTTGACAGTGTTTGGGAGACCATATAAGATGCCAGGGATTGAACACAGTTCTACCATGTGCAAGGCAAATACCCTGCCCACTGTACTATTGCTCTGATGCCTGAATAGTACATATATTAGTAGAGATCTCTCCTGTACTGGTAATACTAACAATACACAATTATGCTGCAACCCCACATTTAGTCATTGTAATTTAATTTGTTTGTGGACCACACTCAGCAGTGCCCAGGGCTTACTCCTTACTCTCAGTGATCACTCCTGGCAGTCTTGGGCACTATATGGGGTGTCAGGGACCAAACTTTGGTTGGCCACATGCAAGACAAATGTCTTACCTGCTATACTCCAGTCCCTGTAATTTAACTGTAATTTAATTTTAACTGATAATTATTAGATATAAAATTAATACTTCCTAGTTTTCTTCCTAAACAAACTAAAATGTCTTAATTTTATTTATATTTTGAGACATTTTTTCTGTTTTATTATCATATCTGCTAATATACAAGTATTTCCGTTTTCTTATCATATGTGCTAGTATATAGGTGTGGAGAGATGTAACTTAAGTGTGAAAAAGTTATATGCATATATAAGTTCTGAAATGTAGTTGGTGCCTATAATGATGCTGGTATTTACATAATACTTTGCATATCCCTGAAATGGTGTACACTGTGGTACTTATCATTCTCTTTTTCAATGAGTCTTACTTGCATCTCATCAGCCAAAGCCCGAGAAGAGATTGAGCGTGTGATTGGTAGACACCGAAGCCCTTGCATGCAGGACAGGAGCAACATGCCCTACATGGATGCCTTGGTGCACGAGGTCCAGAGATTCATTGACATCGCTCCCAACAGTGTGCCTCATGCTGTGACCCGTGATGTTACATTCAGAAATTACTTTATCCCCAAGGTTAGATTTTATTGTTGTTGCTTTTGTTATTCTGATCTCAGTGGTTCTATATTTCACATTATGTATCCAATCATCAAAGAATACAAGATCACTGTCACTGTCATCCCATAGCTCATTGATTTGCTTGAGCTGGGACCAGTAACATCTCCATTGTGAAACTTGTTACTGTTTTTGGCATATCGAATATGCCACAGGTAGCTTGCCAAGCTCTTCTGTGTGTGTGAGATACTCTCAGTAGCTTGCTGGACTCTCCGAGAGGGATGGAGGAATTGAACCAGGGTCGGCTGCATGCAAAGCAAACGCCCTACCCGCTGTGCTATCGCTCCAGCCCAAAAATACAAGATAAGAGCGCAAAAAGGTGATAGAATCAATCTGCATATTGGTTGTTGTTATCAAAGTCTGTTGTAAGATGATATAATAGAGCACATTGCATTGATGTATTTGTGGTTTCCTCCTTCTGTGTAAAGGACATTTCCAGTACAGGGGCCCAAAGATTTACCATTATTTATCTATAAACCTTTATTGACTTAGTGCTTACACTTAATTTATTTTTCAATTCAGGTAAGAATTTAAAAAATTATCATAATCAATGTTTACAATGGGTTTAAATTCAGGTAAAAGTTTATAGAAGTTTTTAATTACACAGTGATATAATAGTTATGATTCTTTTTATTTCTTTAAAAATATTCAATTGTTTGGTCCTGGAGCAATAGCACAGCAGGTAGGGCATTTGTCTTGCACATGGTCGAACTGGGTTCGATTCCCAGCATTCCATATGGTCCCCTCAGCAGGAGTAATTCCTGAGTGCAGAGTCAGGAGTAACCACTGAGCAATGCTGGGTGTGACCCAAAAAGAAATATATATACATATATATGCACATATATTTAGGATCTTCGTAAGACTTAAGTAGAATTTTCTTATATTACTTGCTTAAAACATATGAGGGAACAATTTTTAAAATAGTCACAGATCTTTTACATAACTTTAAGGGATGGAATTTCCCAGTTTTACATGAAAAAGTTTTAAAAACTAAAAATAATAAAATAAATATGCTTAGATTGTATAATATATAAATTAATGTGTATACATTTATATGCATTTATGCATATGTATGCACCTATCAACACCTTAAATATTTCAGTGTATATAGCACTGCACTGCATTGTCATTTTGTTGTTTATCGATTTGCTCGAGCAGGCACCAGTAATGTCTCCATTCTGAGACTTGTTGTTACTGTTTTTGTCATACTGAATATACCACAGCTAGCTTGCCAGGCTCTGCCATGCAAGGAGGATACTCTCGGTAGCTTGCCAGGCTCTCTGAGAGGGACAGAGGAATCAAACACGGGTCGGCCGCGTGCAAGGCAAATGCCCTACCCACTGTGCTATCGCTCAGTCCTCAGTCCTGTGCTATCCCTCCAGTCCTCAGTGTATATATTTAATAATAATTTATTTTTGTCTCAAATGGTATTATAGCATTTATACTCAAGTTATCATCAATACATTAATATTTCATTTTTTCTTTTCAATAAGTTTTCAGAGAATAACATATAATTTGTCTATCATTCCCTTTAGATTTTTGTTATTCTATTTCTTGTTTTTCTTTCAGTTTATTAAACTTTGTAGTGTCTGGGAAAACCAACATGCAAAGTATTTCTGAGTCTTGTTCTGTGTAACTGTTTTCCAGAGCTTATATTTTTGTTACAACTTTGACTAAAAAAGCACTTAGTTGCTTTGTATATCCCACTGAAAGTGACCAGGGAAGTGGATCATGTTACTTATGCCAGTATTGATTATTCTGTTCTAGTAATTTCTAAGGAGATACCTGTTTGTTTTTAGGTTTTGTTTTGTTTTAGTTTTAAAATAAATTTTATTCAGGCACTATAATGTACAATTGTGAAAATAGTAGAGTTTTAGGCATACAATGTTCTTTTTAAAAAACTTTTAAAATTTTGGGGCTGGAGCAATAGCACAGCGGGGAGGGCGTTTGCCTTGCATTTGGCCGACCCGGGTTCGATTCCCAGCATCCCATACGGTCTCCTGAGCACTGCCAGGGATGATTCCTGAGTGCAGAGCCAGGAGTCACCCCTGTGTGTTGCCGGGTGTGACCCAAAAAGAAAAAAAAACTTTTAAAATTTTATTGATTGACCATGAGATATAGTTACAAGCTTTCATATCTGAGTTACAATCACACAATGATCAAACACTCATCCTTCCACCAGTGCACATTCTCCACTACCAATATCCCTAGTATATATCCCCACATATCCTACCCTCCCATTGCCTCCATGGCATACAATATTCCTCATACTCTCTCTCTACTTTTGGGCATTATGGTTTGCAATGCAGATACTGAGAGGTTATCATGTTTGGTCCTTTATCTACTTTTGGCACACATCCATCCTGAACGATTCCACCAACCATCATTTTCCTAGTGATTCCTTCTCTATTCTTGCTGTCCTCTCCCCGCCTACTCATTGGCAGGCTTCCAACTATGGAGCAATCTTCCTGACCCTTCTGTTTACTGTCCTTGGGTGTTGGTCTTATGTTATTCTATACTTCACAAATGAGTGCAGTCCTTCTATATCTGTCCCTCTCTTCTGACTCATTTCACGTAGATGATACTCTCCATTTGTATCCACTTATAAGCAAATTTCATGACTTCATCTCTCCTAAGGAACTGGAGAGATAGCACAGCGGGTAAGATGTTTGCTTGCATGTGGCCGACCCAAGTTCTGTTCCTCTGCCCCTCTCGGAGAGCCCCGCAAGCTATCAAGAGTATCTCGCTCGAAGAACAAAGCCTGGCAAGCTACCCGTAGCATATTTGATATACCAAAAACAGTAACAAGTCTCACAATGGAAATGTTATTGGTGCCCCCTCGAGCAAATCGATGAGCAATGGGATGACAGTGTAACAGTGACAGTGATCTCTCCTAACAACTGCATAGTATTCCATTGTGTAGATATACCAAAGTTTCTTTAACCAATCGTCTGTTCTCAGGCACTTGGGTTGTTTCCAGATTTTGGCTATTGTGAACAGTGCTGCAATGAACATATAGCTACAGATGTCATTTCTACTGTGCTCTTTCGCAGCCTTGGGATATAGTTCCAAAAGTTGTATTGAAGGATCCTATGGAAGCTCAATTTCTAGTTTTTGAAGGACTGTCCATATTGTTTTCCAAAAAAGCTGAACCAGTTGGTATTCCCACCAAAGTGAAAGAGCGTCCCTTTTTCCCCACATCCACGCCAGCACTGGTTGCTTTTTTTCTTTTGAATATGTGCCAATCTCTGTGGTGTGAGATATCTCATTGTTGCTTTGATTTGCATCTCCCTGATGACTAGCGATGTGGAGCATTTTTTCATGTGCCTTTTGGCCATTTGTATTTCTTTTTTGAGGAAACTTCTGTTCATTTATTCTTCCTGATGATTTCCACTTGCTTCCTCAGTGGTGTTTCGTCCTTAAAGATGCTTTTAGTTTCAATGTCATGGAGGATTCTGCCTACATTTCCTGTATGTACCTTATGGCTTGATGTCTGATATTGAGATTTTTAGTCCACTTTGATCTGACTTTTGTGTCTGTTACTAGACAGAGGTCAGAGTTCATTTTGTTTCTGTTTGGCTTGGTTTTTACATTTCACTACTACGAAACTAGGAATGACACTTCAGTAAGTTATAAACAAGAAACTGACTAATAATTTCCCAAAAGGTTTCGCCTGATGGATAAAAACTGCTTGAATCAATGATCCCTTATGAGTTATTGCATATGATGAATTATCCCAGCCCCAAGCAGAGCCTTGACAGTTGAAGACCTCTGGAAACAAGCCACTCAAGGTCACTCTCCACACATTCTGATGAGCCTCACCCATGAAGGGACCAGAGAGGAACCTAGGTGTACGGAACCCGGGGCTGAGATTTCCAAGCTTGTTCGGATTGGGACTGAGCCTTCTCCATCCAAACCCCCCATTTTTTGGTACCTTGGCAGCCACACTCACAAACTGCCCCTGGTGCCGTGTAACCCCACCAATGGCCAACATCCAGAGACTTAAGACCAAGCTCCTTTGTGGCCACGAGACATCTAATAGGCTTGTTCTGCCTCTTGAAGAACCTGGCAAGCTACCAGGAGTCTATTGCCCACACATGAGAGCCTGGCAAGCTCCCCATGGTGTATTCATATCCCAAATGTAGTAAAAGATATATACATACCTCTCAGAGAGCCCAGCAAACTACCAAGAGTATCCCACCTGAACGGCAGAGCCTGGCAAGCTACCCATGGTGTATTTGATATGCCAAAAACAGTAATGATAGGTCTCATTCCCTTGATCCTGAAAGAGCCTCCAATCTTTGAGAAAGATGAGTAAGCAGATGCTGCTAAAATCTCAGGGCTGAGTGTGATAGAGACATTACTGGTGCCCACTCGAGTAAATCAATGAACAATGAGATGACAGTGATACAGTGATTTATTTAATTTTATCTTTTCTGTGCATTTAGTTAGAATTAATCTTTGAGGAAATTTATTCCATATTTGTTTTAACATTTTTGAGGCAACATTGGTTTAAAAACACATAAATATTTACACACTCATAAGGTATACACTTTGCTACTTACATAGTGACAGTACACAACACCACAGTTCAGTGGTAATTTTGGCCCATATTCCTTCACAAGGCATTTTAATTTCTATGGTAAATTATAGAAATTTTTAAAAAATTATTTATTTTAATGTAGAAAATAGCCACAACTGTGGATATAATTCATTCTAGAGCTAAAATTTATTAGATAAAAAAGCTCCAATATTAAAATTGATAAGTATAAATATTTATTTTTGTGTAAATTGTTATATCTCATCACTGGGTTGCTAAGTCCATATCTCAGGATTTACTAAGCTCTTTGTTGCTAGTTGAGCCTTCTGTATTATTGTTTTTGTTTGTTGAGTTTGACTGGCTTCTGTTACATTAGCATCCAATTGGGTGTCTTGCTGCTGGAATTTCAGTGTCTTAAGAAATTAGGAGGTGTTGTGCAGTCACATACCAGAGACTTCAGAATCTTAGGTCTGAGCCAATAAGGTGACATGGTGGTAACTGGGGGACATGATTGTGGCTGCCTGGGTTTCCTGAAATTTTAGGCCTGGGAGGAGGCTTCCTACCCCCACTCTGAGAAGACCCCAGTTTTCTAAGCCTTGGCACCAGTGTACCTGAAATATATTGAAGTTTGGTGTCTCTGCAGAGAATATTAGTGAAGTGGTGGAGTTAACCCTTGGTGTGACTCCATCGGTGGAGTGTGGGTACAGCTGTTGGGGCTTCAGCAGGGTACTTGACCCACCTGCTTCCCAAGGGTACCCTAGAATGTCCATACATTTTAGATGTTTTGCTTTCATCTCCTTGAAGATTTAGTCATGAATTGGTAGAACAGGATCTGTGGGTAAGTCAATATGGCAGGCAGTTGTGGGAGGTAGACATGGATGCCTAGGGAATATTTTCATTCTAAATAGTCTATTCCCTTACCTTCTTACTGTATCACATGTGAAGAAGGTCACCGAGTCTTTGTCTTTCACTTTCTGACTGATTTCACTTAGCATGACATCCTCCAATTCAGGTTAGACTAAGAAGCAAGAGTTCACCTTCTCTCATGGCTAAGTAGTTTTTCATTGTGTCGGTGTTCCACACCTTGGTTCACTCATCTGTCATTGAGCACTTAAGTTGTATCCAGATCTTGGCTATTGTAAGTCATGCTTCAATGAACATAGGGTATGCATATATCTTTTCAAATAAGTGTTTTCGTGTTCTTGGAATAGGTACTTGGAGTACAATTTATGTATTGTTTGGTGTTCTATTTTTAATATTTTTGAGGTCTTCATACTGTTTTCCATAGCAGTTGAACCAGTTTACATTTCTACCAACATTGAATCAAGGTTCATGTTTCACCACTTCTCTGCTGGCTCTCATTGTTTCTGGTCACTTTGATATACATCACTCACAATATATGAGGTGTTAACTCATTGACAGCTTTATTTAATAACCACTGATAATAATAATTTTCACTGTCTACCTCCTCTTCCCATTTCTGATGGGGTCATCTGTTAATTTTATTGCAGTTTTGTGTACTCCTTAAATATCTTCAATACTTGTCCTATGTTATATTACAATATGTGAATAATTTACCCATTCAATATGATGCTTTTGTTTTAGTGAGTTTCTTTCATAGTAAAGAATCTTTATAGTTTGATGTATTTTAGTTTGTTCATTTTGTCGTGTGTCAATCCCAGGGCCTCTCACGTCTTTGGCCCTCTAGCCAAATATTTTTTACAATAGTACAAAATATTATTGTTTTCTACTTGCATTACTGGTACAACATGGCCACTATAAAAGTGTCAGGATCTCTTCACCATTATCTCCTGGTTCCCTTCTGACTAACACACTCAGTTCACGTTTCTCTTGATCATAACTTGTAGTTGTTTCCACGGGGGATTTTATAATCACTTGAATATTCTTCAGATTCAAAAATGAGAGGAGTCAACTGATTCTTGTATTTTTTCTTCTGGTTCACATAACTCAGTATGACTGTGTCTAGTTTCATCCAGTGAACTATAAAATTTGACCTTATTTCATAGCTGAGTAGGATTCCATTGTGCATACACCACAAGTTTTTATCATTTAATTGTTGTTGGGCATTTGGATTGTTTCTAAATCTTGGTTGTTGTGAATAATGCTGTGGTAAACATAGATGTACATGTGTTTTTTTAATTTTATTGAATATTTATAAGACCATTACAAAGCTGTTCATGATTAGATTTCATTCATACAATGATACAACACCCATTCCTCCACCAGTGTACATTTCCTACCACCAATAACCCCCTTTCCATCCCCCCACCTTCCAACACTATTGCCCACCTGCATTTCTCTCCTTTTTGAATTATTATTTGCAATACAGGTACTAAGAGGAAGTCATTGTGTTGGTTCAGGGAATTTAGTAAATTTTTTGGGAAGGTAAGGCTGGAGTAGCTTTTTCAACTGGGTGGCAGTTTTGGAATGTGACTGCTGAGGCTTCCAAAATATGGGGAGGTTGAGGAATGTAGTTCATCCTGACCCCCTGAAAGCCTGTAGATTTCAGTCACAAAACCTGCTTACTCAAATTTTCAGCGACTCTATCTTGGTGAGGTCCATCCCAAGGTGGTGGAATCTGGCAAGGGACGTGGCAGTGATTTTGGATTGTGGAAGCAAGCAGCTGGGGGTGAGGGAGAGATTTCTGCTTGGGTGAGTACCAGGCGGACCCATGCCCTTCTTATTTGTCCTGTTCAGCCTTATACAGGTCTGAGATTAACTGGCTTTTGATCTCTTTCGAGATTTATTTATGGGTCTCTGAAACAAGGCTGATAGAAAAGCTTACATGGAGGCACTGGAGTTGGTTGGTTGGGGTGATTGCTGGAGTATAGGGAAGTGAGAGGAGGTAGCCCATTCCAACCCCAAAGATCTTGGGTATTTCAGTCACAAAATCCACATACTCAAATTTTCAGCAGGTTAGTATCTCATAAAGATCTGTCCTGAGATGTTGGGGTCTGGTGGGAGCATGGCAGTGATTTTGGATTGTGGGAGTGAGGGATTAATCTTGCCCCCTCTGACTTATCCTGGTCTATTAGGCCTTGCAAAGGCCTGAGTTTAAACGAAGTTTTTGATCTCTTCCAAGATTTTTTTTCTTCCTTTTCTTTTTTTTTTAATTGAATCACCATGTGGAAAGTTACAAAGTTCTCAGGCTTATGTCTCAATTATACAATACTCAAACACCCATCCCTTCACCAGTGCCCATATTCCACCACCAAAAACCCAAATATACCTCCCCCACATCACCCCACACCCCCCACCTACGTAAATGATAAATTTCACTTCATTTTCTCTTTACCTTGATTACATTCCTTATTTCAACACAAAACTCACTATTGTTATTGGAGTTCCCCCCAAAAAAGACAGCCCTACTGCCAAGGATGCATTTGATAATTAGTTTTCCATTGCTGAGAATGAAGTCCCGCTGTTCCAAGTACATAACTTTTTCCCCCTCCTTCCCGCATTACTAAGTTCATGCCTGCTTAATAGTCCTCATAATATGGCTGACGCCACGCCACACAATAAGGGTAAAGAAAACCGAGAAAGAAAGATATTTCCTGTCCTTGGCCAGCATGGGGCTATGGTTTAGTTCACAGTCTAGAGACATGGCTGCAAGCAGTTTCTGGAACCAAAAGTAGTCTAGTTGGCCTCTGGATTCTGGTTGATCAGCAGCAAAGCAGCTGCACAAAAGTGAGGCCACCCCGATCAAATCTCGGTGGAGCGTGCGCTGGTATCGGCCCCAGCCCAAGACTGCCCAAGCATCCCACTGTTCCAAGTACATAATATTTTTTTCTTTTTTCCCTTCCCATGCCACCAAGTTTGTGCCTGCTTAATAGACCTCATAATATGGCGGACACCACACCGCGTTTCTCCCCGAAAAGGGAAAAGAACCGAGAAACAAGGGTATTTTCTCTCCTCGGCCGGCGTGGGGCTATAGCTTAGTTCACAATGACTGCTACTTTGATTACCTTCAATATTTCAACAAAAACCCCATTATTACTGTTTGGAGTTTCCCCCCAAAGTCAGACCTACTAAAAAGGAATCATTTCACATTGCTGACAATTAAGAGATATTGGGTCGTGTGACCACTGTCGCGGCTGCACGGTTTTGGATTTCTGTATAAAGTCCAGGGAAAATTCTACCAGAAATTGTATCACTTCAACCTTTTACTTCCCTTTTGTGGTGCTCATAAGATGGAGAAGCCTGGAGAGAGAAACCCTTGCCCGCTGTTGCCGCATGGGGCAGTGGCTCAGTTCACAGTCTGGAGGCATTTTTGTGAGCTGCTTGTGTCAAAAGTAGTTCAGTTGGCCTCCGGGATAGTGCTCGTGCAGCAGAGGAGAGGCAACACATGTGTAGTTGCTGCGCTTAAATATCGGCAGAGGGTGGAGCCGGTACCGCCCCCTGGGATCTCATGCCCGTCCCATGGCATCCAGGCTGGTATCTCCATTTTGTGCTCAAAAAGTGGCGATCGCCATGCTGTGCCCAGGAAGAAAGGGTTGAGAGAGAGTGTTGGTATACAACATCCCATAATCTCAGGCCTAGCTAGGCCTGGATGTAAACGGTTGAAATCTCAGGCCTAGCTAGGCCTGGGTGTAAACAGTTTATGTTTTGGTTACTGTAACTTTAAATGGCGGTTACTGTTTCCGTTGGTTGATTTGCATATTTGCCTATGTGGCTGAATATGATTGGTTTGTATGTTAATTTTATAAATAAAAGGAGGTTGAACAGGCTGCTCTCCGGCAGGCCATAACACAAAACCTTCGGAGGCAGTCCTGTGATACTCCACAAAAGATATTTATTCTCTGAGTAAAGTGCCTCTGACTCTCCAGTAAAATCGCAACATTGTTGCAACAAGAGAGAAACCCTAGCCCACTGGCGCCGCATGGGGCAGTGGCTCAGTTCACAGTCTGGAGGCATTTTTGTGAACTGCTCTTGTCTAAAGTAGTTCAGTTGGCCTCCAGGATCGTGCTTGTGCAGCAGCAGAGAGTCTTCCAAGAATTTTTTTTTTGTATGGCACTCTGAAGCAAGGCCCATAAATGAGCTAGTATAGCTAAGCTGGGGGTGTTTTGTGGGCGTGGCTCCCACATATCTAACCTTTGGCAGTTTAATTTCTTGGAGAAACTTGGTTCTGAGTTGTTGGAGTTTGACCAAGAGGCACAGCAGCAATTTGGGGGTGTCAAAAACTTAAAGCTTAAAGGATCCATCAGGCTGCTGATTCATTTTGCCTCCCACCCTTCTCGGGTACAGGTTGAGCTGCTGGTGGCACCAAAACTTCAACGTGTCTTTTTTATTAATATTTTCATGTTATTGTAGTGTCCAATGATAAAGCTGCAGGGTCCAAAGAAAACTCTATTCCTAAATTTTTGACACTAATACAAACCATTTTCCAAAGAAGCTGAAGTAAGCAACAGTCTAAACAGCAGTAGATAAAGTTTCTTTTTCACCATATATCTGCCAACACTTATTCTTTCCTGACCTTTTTATATAAACCATCCTTGCTGGTGTAAAATGATGTAATTATCATTTTAATTTGAGTTTCCCTGATAAATTGTGAGAATGCAGCATTTTTTCAGTGTCTTGGCTGTCTTTATACATCTTTGAGATATTGTTCATTCACCGTTCCCATTTTGATAGGGATTTTTGTTATTTTGTGTTGTTGAGTTTTTAAGGTGATAATATAGATATAGATATATAGATATGATAGGATATAATAGGTGCTTTCTGTCTTATACATGATGTTCATAGAATTTCTACCAGTCAGTTGGGTGTTTTTTTACTTTAGACCTCATTTCTTCCACAATAAAGAAGCATATTAGTTGATATAGTTCCATTTGATGGTTTCTGCTTTGTTTACTTTGCCAGTGGGGTCATATTTGTGAAACCTCCTCTGAGGTCAAGATATTGGAGATCTGCCTATGTTTTCCTTAGTGTATTTTATGAATAAAGATTTGATATTAATGTCTTTAACCTATTGAATCAACTGTTATGTACAGTGTGATTCAAAGGGTCCTGGTGTTTTTTCCATTTTTTGTACTTGGATAGCCAGATTTTCCAACATCATTTGTTAAATGGCTATTTTTGTCCCACTTCATAAACCTAGAGTCTTTGTTATAAACTCACTGTCCATACATCTGAAGTTAATCTCTGGACTTTAAACTATAATCTGCTTATCTAGACTCTTTGTTTCATTACCATGCAGTTTTAATGACTATAACTTTGTAGTAAAGATTAAAGTTAAGAATGAAATGTTTCCCAAATACTTTTTTCTTAGGCCAAGGATTATATTGGCCACTTTGTGAGTATTAAGGACTCAAATAAATTAAAGATGTACATAAAATTCCATAGAAATTTTTATGAGTATGGTGTAGCATCTATAAAGTACATTGGGTAATTTTTTTTTACAATATTGATACTGCATTGAAAACATCATACATGATGATTAAGTGAGATAGTATTTATCCCAGAGAAGCAAGTTTTTCTTAACATACATAATTATGTAACTCACAGCAAGTTTGTTTTAACATACATAATTGATGTGTTTCACAGCAGTTAAGAGGACAAGAACCACAGGATCATATTTTTAGATGCAGAAGAAACATTTAACAAAATCCAATCATCCTGCTAGAGACTCTCAACAGAACTGGGATAGAAGAAACGTATCTCTGTACTGTAAAGGCCTTATACAATAAACTCACAGATGTCATTATCCTTAGAATAAAAATTGAAAAGCGTCCCCCTGAGTTTAGGCACAAGACAAGTATTATATGAGAAATCCTTGACACAGCAATTAGACAAGAAAATAGGACAAAAGAATTCAGATAAATAGAGAAGCTATATGATCACTATGTAAAGAAGACATCATATTATGCAAAGAGAACCCAAAGGTTCCACTAAAAATCTCCTAGAACCAGTAATCCATTAAAGTAACAGGCTACAAAATCAAATGCAAAAATTATCACATTCTGAGGTGTCAACAAGGCCATGGAAGAGACAGAAAAATATAAGGGACTTCAATTTTATTATCATCTCAAAAATAGTTAAATATCTATGAATTCATTTTACAAAGGAAGAGAAAAATTTAGTTAGGGAAAACTATAAATCACTTCTAAAATAAATAAAAGAAGGCACAAGAAAATGAAAATATAGTCTAGTTCACTGGTCAGAAGAATCAACATTTTCTTTTTCAGCTGTTCTTGAAATTCTTTTTTTTTTTGCACTAAATGCTGTTTAGGAGTGTTTATTAACATGAGCTCTCATTTAATGCTGAGGGAATGCAAATTTTTAAAAATTTTTTTATTGAGTCACCATGTGGAAAGTTAAAAAGTTTTCAGGTTTAAGTCTCAGTTATACAATGCTCAAACACCCATCCCTTCACCAGTGCACATATTCCACCACCAAGAATCACAGTATAGCTCCACCCCACACCCCCACACCCCTAGCCCCCCCACAGCCTTAGCCTCCCCCACACCCCTAGCCACCCCGCCTGTGTAACTAATAAATTTCACTTTACTTTCACTTTGATTGCATTCAATATTTCAACAAAACTCACTATTACTGTTTGGAGAGTCTCTCCCCTAAAGTCGGACCTGCTGAAAAGGAAGCATTAGATAATTTGTTTTCCATTGCTGAGAATGAAGAGGTATGAGGTCGAGTGACTGCACTTAGCAGCCTCACGGTTTTGGGTTTCTGTATTTTAGTATTTTAGTAACTAAGTCCAGCGAAATATCTGCCAGAAGTTGCATCATTGCCAATTTGTACTTCTCAGTTACATTATATTTCACATATGAGTGAAATCTTTCTATGTCTGTCTCTTTTCTGACTCATTTCACTCAACATGATACTTTCCATATTGATCCATTTATATGCAAATTTCATGACTTCATGTTTCCTGACAACTACATAGTATTCCATTGTGTAGATGTATCAGAGTTTCTTTAACCAGTCATCTGTTTTGGGGCACTCTGGTTTTTTCCAGATTCTGGTTATTGTAAACAGTGCTGCAATGAACATAGAAATGCAGATGCCATCTCTACTATACCTTTTTGCCTCTCCGGGATATATTCCCAGGAGTGGTATTGCTGGGTCAAATGGAAGCTCAATTTCTAATTTTTTGAGAATAGTCCATATTGTTTTCCAAAAGGGCTGAACGAGTCGGCATTCCCACCAGCAGTGAAGAAGAGTCCCTTTCTCCCCATATCCATGCCAACACCATTTGTTTTTGTTTTTTTGGGATGTGGGCCAGTCTCTGTGGTGTGAGATGATATCTCATTGTTGTTTTGATCTGCATCTCCCTGATGATTAGTGATGTGGAACATTTTCTCATGTGCCTCTGAGCCATTAGGATTTCTTCTTTGGGAAAGTTTCTGTTAATTTCATCACCCCATTTTTTGATCGGGTTGGCAGTTTTCTTCTTGTGAAGTTGAACCAGTGCATTGTATATCTTTGTTATCAACCCTTTATCGCATGGGTACTGCGGAACTATCCTTTCCCATTCTGTAGATTGTCTTTGTACTTTAGTCACTTTTTCTCTTGAGGTGCAGAAGCTTCCCCACCTCAATGGGGAATCTCCATCCTCAATTGAATTTGTACAATGCTTTGGGGAGAATTGCCATTTTGACAATATTAATTCTTCCAATCCATGAGCAGGGAATATTTTCCCATTTCCTCGTGTCTTCTTTTGTTTCCTGAAGTAGCGTTGTGTAGTTTTCATTATACAAGTCCTTTACCTCCTTAGTTAAGCTGATTCCGAAGTATTTGATTTTTTGAGGCACAATTGTGAACGGGATTGCTTTTATCATGTTGCTTTCTTCTCTCTCACTATTTGCATATAATAAAGCCATGGACTTTTGGGTATTGATTTTATAGCCTGCAACTTTACTATACGAGTCTTTTGTTTCTAGGAGTTTCTTGGTATAGGTTTTAGGGTTTTCTAAGTATAATATCATATCATCAGCGAATAATGAGAGCTTGATTTCTTCCTTTCCTACCTGAATGCCCTTAATATCTTTTTCTTGCCAAATCGCTATTGCAAGTACTTCCAGTACTATATTGAACAGAAGAGGAGAGAGTGGGCATCCTTGTCTTGTCCCTGTTCTCAGAGGGAAGGTTCAGAGACCCTAGCAGAAAAACTCCAAGACATATCATAGTTAGGATGATGGACGTAACAAATAGAGACACATTACTGCAAGCCACAAAGTCGAAGAAGGAAATCACATACAATGGAGCACCCCTTAGGTTCACAGTAGACCTATCAGAGGAAACCCTTCAAGCTCGAAGGCAGTGGTGGAATAGTGAAAAAACTCAATGAAATGAATGCTTCACCAAGAACACTTTATCCGGCCAAACTCTCATTCAAACTCGAAGGAATTATACACTATTTTGCGGGTAAACAACAACGCAGGAACTTCATAGACTCTAAACCAAACCTAAAAGAAGGTCTAAAGGGGCTATTATAAGACAAGAAAAACCCCTACAAGCACAACAAAAACTTACAGAAAAATGGCACAAAACCCTATGACAATAATCTCTCTCAATGTCAATGGTCTGAATTCACCAATTAAGAGACACAGACTGGCAAAATGGATTCAGAGACTGAACCCAACATTCTTCTGCCTGCAAGAAACACATCTGAATAGCCAGAACAAACACAGACTCAAAGTCAAAGGATGGAAAACAATCCTACAAGCAAACAACTCTCTCAAAAAAGCTGGGGTGGCTCTACTAGTATCAGACAACATAGACTTCAGGTTGAAAAAGATTAGAAGGGATAGTGAAGGCCACTTTTTATTAATCAACGGATATGCACAGCAAGAAGAAATCACACTCTTAAATGTGGGACCCAATGAGGGGCCAGCTAAATACCCACAACAGCTGCTAACAGACCTTAAGAAGGACATTGTGAGCAACACAATAGTAGTTGGAGACTTCAACACCGCCCTATCACCTCTGGACAGATCAAGAATATTAAAACTCACCAAGGAAATACTGGCTCTGAAGGAAGAAATAGACGAGAGAGGGCTAATAGATCTATACAGGGCTCTATATCCAAAAAAAAAAGGATTACACATTCTTTTCCAGTGCACATGGAAGATTTTCCAGAATAGACCATGCGCTGGGCCACGCAACATACCTCAACAGAATCAACAAACTAGACATTGTACCAGCTATTTTTTCAGACCATGATGCACTGAAAATAGAAGGTAATCATGGACAGATGCAGAAAAATAAATCAAACACCTGGAAATTAAATAGCTCGATGTTGAACAATGAGTGGATCAGGAAGGAAATCAAGGAGGAAATCAAAAGGTACCTGGAAACAAATGAGAATGAAGACACGAGCTACCAGAACCTGTGGGATGCAGCTAAAGCTGTTTTAAGGGGAAAATTTATAGCTCTGCAAGCATAGCTCAGGAAGGAAGAAAGGGCCCGCATAAATAACTTGACTTCACAGCTCAAGACCTTAGAAAAGGATCAACAAAAGAAGCCCAAACCAGGCAGAAGGAAAGAGATAATAAAACTTAGAGCAGAAATTAATGACATGGAAACCCAAAAGACAATTCGAAATATCAATGAAACCAAGAGCTGGTTCTTCGAGAAAATGAATAAGATTGATAAACCACTAGCAAGACTCACAAAGAAAGAGAGAGAACATTTATAAGCAGAATCAGAAATGAAAAGGGTGCATCACAACAGAAACCAAAGAAATTCAAAAGATCATCAGAGACTACTTTGAAAATCTTTATGACACGAAACAGAAGAACCTAGAAGAAATAGATAAATTCCTAGATTCCTATAATCTCCCAAGGCAGAACCAAGAAGACCTGGAGTACCTGAATAGTCCTATTAACATCAAGGAAATTGACATGGTAATCAAAAGTCTTCCCAAAAACAAAAGCCCAGATCCAGACAGATTCACTAGCAAATTCTTCCAAACATTTAAAGAGGACCTATTGCCAGTTCTTCTCAAGCTTTTCCAGGAAATTGAAGAAACAGAAACCCTCTCAAACAGTTTCTATGAGGCTCACATCTCCCTAATACCAAAAGCAAACAAAGATACCACAAAAAAAGAAAACTACAGGCCAATATCCCTGATAAACACAGATGCGAAAATTCTTTTTTTTTTTTTTGCTTTTTGGGTCACACTTGGCGTTGCACAGGGGTCACTCCTGGCTCTGCACTCAGGAATTATCCCTGGCGGTGCTCAGGGGACCATATGGGATGCTGGGAATCGAACCCGGGTTGGCCGCGTGCAAGGCAAACTCCCTACCCGCTGTGCTATTACTCCAGCCCCAGTTGCGAAAATTCTTAACAAAATATTAGCAAACAGAATCCAACAACTCATCAAAAAGATCATACACCACAACCAAGTGGGATTCATCCCGGGGATGCAAGGATGGTTTAACATTCAGAAATCAATCAACATAATCCATCATATCAACTAAAGAAAAGATAAAAATCATATATTCATATTAATAGATGCAGAGAAAGTATTTGACAAGATCTAGCACCATTTATGATGAAAACTCTTGCCAAAATGGGTATAGAAGGGACCTTCCTCAATACAGTCAAAGCCATCTACAACAAGCCTATGCAAGCATCATCCTCAATGGAGAATCAACATTGTTAACACTAGTACTAGTACTAGTATTAACTAGTAAATACTAGTACTTGTTACTATGCAATTTTATTAATACAAAGAGTATTTTTATTAGATCACATTTTTATTTATAAAATTATTATATGCAGATAATACTAAACTCAAGTTTCATACATATTTTCATTTTATTTTTGACCCAAATTAGAAATTACTGAAAATAGAAATAAGATAATCCATCTGATAGTGTAAGATATCAGTGTCCAAATAAGCAGGATGGATTCAGAGGTCTGGTATCCTAGATCCCATGTATTCACTATTTAAATGCTTTTGAAGTCCTCATTATTAACATCACCACCACTAGCACCACTAGTTTTATACTTATCTTTCTGTATTTTTCATTTTATCTGACTCAAGATACACTGACATTTTTTGGAATCAGGGTTTAAAAAAATCTAAATGATTGGATTGAATTATTTTGAGGATTTATTCCAACTTCACACCTTCTTCCTAACTCAGTTTATATTTATTTCAGGGCACAATGATATTAACATCACTGACATCAGTCCTGCATGATGACAAAGAATTTCCCAACCCAAAGGTGTTTGACCCTGGTCACTTTCTGGATAAGAATGGAAAGTTTAAGAAAAGTGACCATTTTATGGCTTTCTCAGCAGGTAACAAATGCTTAATTCCTTTGTATTTAGAGGACAAGGACCATTTTGGGAATTATTAAAAACTCATGTAGTACCCATTCTTTTTATCCAGATATAGTCATTGTGAAATTATAAAAGTATTCATGATTATCGGGGCTTGAAGCGTTAGTACAGCAGAGAGAGCATTTTCCATGGACACGACCAACCAGGGTTCTATTCTCAGCATTCCACATAGTCATGTCCCCTGACCACTGCCAGGGATGATTGCTGAGTGCAGAGCCAAAAATAACTCTTAAGTATTGCCAGGTGTGGCTCCAAAACAAACAAACAAACAACCATAAGTTATTTTGATTGTGTTTCAGGCATTAAATGTTTCAACATGGATTCCTTCACCAGCGTCCACTTCCCTCTCTCATTACTCCCCACCCCAAACCCCATTTGCCTCCCATCTACCAGTCTGCTCCTAAGAGAGGTGCTTTAAAAAAAAGCTCTATGTAAGATTTTGTACTGTGATTTACAGTACTATTGCTGATAGAGTTTCATACATACACTTTACCACCTTTCGGCACCATCTCCTCCTCTTGCTTGAACACTTCCCTCCACCCTAGATATTTTGCCCCTCCCTGTCCTATCCCCTAGCATTCTCAAGTGGCATGTTTCCTACTGAAGGCCAGTTCTTATGTCCTTTGTTTCCACTGTCTTTAGTCATTTGTTGTCCCACCATTATGGTTCTATATATCCTGCATATGAGAGAGATCAGTGTGTGTGTGTCTCTCTCTCTGACTAAATTCTCTTAATGTGATACTCTCCAGGTTTCTCCATGTAGTAGCAGCAAATTTTCTTTATCTTTTCTAATGGCTGAGTAATATTCCATTGTGTATATTTACCATAGTTTTATTATTTAGTCATCTATCCTTGGACACTTGAGTGCTCATACAGGGTTGATAGAATTGCTGTCTTTTAGTAAAAACATCCATCTTAGTGTCCATGCAATTTCCTATATGATAATAATTATTGATCCAGATCACTAGAACTTTGGGTATTTCATCCAGCTTTTTAAAAGGTTAGAAACACAATTTGATTTAGGTATTAAAAATATGAATGAAGGGCATACTAAAAATAACAGTGTAGTAAAATATCTAAATTTCTTGTTTTTTTGAATTTTGATAATGAGAGTAATACCAGAAATGCGAGGTTATGAAGAATGGAAACAAAGTAATGGAATAACAGAGTAGGAACAGAAATTATTACTTATGCATGTGCATTTCTAGAGAAACACTGATCAAAGTTTTAAATATCAAAATATCAACTATAGGATTATTTAATAAAGTCTTTGGCATAATGTTGATCCTCAGTGAATATTTACTTAAAGAGAAATATGTGTTTAGGTAAATAGATAGCATAGGTGTCTACCTTTTGTCCATCTGGTTATTCAAACCTTCTGTCTCTAATGGAACCATTCATCATATAGGTATTGCATATTCTCCTTCTCACAAGAGAAAAAATGTTCAAGATATTTTTGCATTCTGTGTTTGTTATTTTTAGGAAAACGAGCATGTGCTGGAGAGAGTCTGGGTCGTATGGAGCTGTTTTTGTACCTCACCACCATTTTACAGAATTTTACCTTGAAATCTGATGTTGATCCCAAGGACATTGACACTACCCCAACTTTCAGTGGACTTGCTCGTGTACCCCCTAACTACAAACTCCGCTTCATTCCTGTGTGAAGAGTACAGACAATTTGGTTTCTACTGTTATGTTATCTATAACTTCTGCTCACCTGGGGCTGGGTTTACCTCCTTTCTTTTTTATCCATTTCCTGAAATTGCCCTGTTTACCTCTCTGATTTTCATCAAAAACCCAAGAACAACCAATGTACATTAAAAGAGAATTTTCAGGGCTGGAATTATAGTATAAGGGGTAGGGCGTTTACCTTGCACGCATTCTGGTTCAATTCCCAGCATTCCATGTGGTTCTCTGAGCACCACCAGGAGTAATTCCTGAGTGTAGAGCCAGGAGTAACTCCTGTGCATTTCCTGGTGTGACCCCAGAAGCAAAGAATTAAATAAAATACAATACATTTAAACAATAAAGAGAATTTCCTTAATCTCAATGCACATGTATTAGTTACCTCACCAATATATAACTTTTGTACTGGCCACTATATATAATATTTACTTAATGTTACGTAGTTCTAGATAGACAGTATGACAGAGAAAGATTATTTATACCAAATTATTTATATATATATTTCTCTTCTGTATGTTCTAAATAAAAATTATAATTTGATGAGCCAAGTACTAAATTTTATTCCATTTTCCATAGGTCAGATAATAAAAGAAGAATGAAAATGAGACGCTAAAGAGATAATAAGTAGGTAGGACATGGGCCGTGCATGCAGTGGACCCAGTATTGATCCTATGCACCCCATAGCACTATATCACTGTATCACTGTCATCCCATTGCTCATTGATTTGCTCGAGTGGACACAGTAACATCTCTATTATGAGACCTAATACCATCAGGAATAATCCCCGAGGAATAAGCCCTGAGCACTGCTGGGTATCCCACCCTCCAAAAAATGAAAATAATGCAAAAAAGATATTTTGACCTTCATAATGATTCACACAGGAAGGAGTAAAAGAAAGAGAATAGAACAGGCCTTTTGGTCTTAGTATCATTGAGAGATATTGATACCAATTTTGAAAATGTGGGAAAGCTGTTCAAAAGCAGCTTTATTCTGTAGGGAGATACTGAAATAAGTGATGGTGAGGCATTTTACCCCCATAAGCCATGAAGACTATGAAGAAAAATAAGAGCAGAAATCAATGAAATTATAAGCATACAATCAATATTGTAAAAAGCAAAACTCTTTAAAATAGTCATGTTGATAACACCAGACTACTCCGAAAAAAGAGAGAAGATACAAATGTCTAATACCAAATTTAACAAGATATCATTGTTTGATTTCACTGAAATTAAAAGGATTAAAAAATAAGAAGTACTAGCAGTTTTATGCCCTATATTTGATAATGTATATAAAATACCTGCTCATCACACATTTAGTAAAGCACTAAAGTACAAGAAACATGAAGCATTCAAAAAAGTAATGAGAAAATAATAACTCTATAAACAATGGAGAATAGATGAACAGACATGTCCTCAAAGAAGGCACCCAGATATCCAATAGGCATATGAAAAAATGTTCTACTCACCATTAGAGATACACAAATCAAAGTAATGAGTTTTTACTTCACACCAGTGAGACTGACACACATCAGAACAAGTAGGAACAGGGTGGGAGTGATAGTAAATACGGCACTTGCCTTGCACACAGTCAACTGGCGTTTGATTCCCAGCACCCCATATGATCTTCCAATCCCTATCAAGAGTGACCCCTGAGCACAGAGCCAGGAGTAAGCTCTGAACACTGCTACTAAAAGGTTGTGCCTTTTACCCAAAAAAACCCACAAAACAATAAGAATAAACAACCAGTGCCACCAGGGGTGTAGAAGAAAAGGAACAGTCACGTGCTGTTGGCAATGCCATTAGGTTCATTCTCTATGAGAAAAAGTATGGAGATTACTCAAAACTATATAATAGGAAAATAGCATGAACCCAAGAACGCTCTTGGGGAGAAACTGCAGCCTGGCTGAAATTGTGGACTCAGACTCTGGACAAGATCACCCGAGCCTCCTTAGAACCCGGCTGGCTGAGTCCCAGCCCTGCTGGCATCTCAGTGCTCCTGCTGGCATTTAATTGGTCCCCTGACCAATCTCAAAGAGAGCCTCAGCCCTTATGGAACGGGTAGACTGAGTCTCCTGACCCAGCTCACTGGAGCTTTGTCTGGAGGGTCATATGCAGTCCTCCCTGGCTGGAAGCCCCAGTGCGCCACCAATCACACCTGATCCTGCTCTCCTTAAAGTGACCGGACTCTACTGTGCTGAACCTAGTCTCTGGACCCAGATCAATGGAATTTTCTTGGGACAACGCAAATCACATCCCTACCTGTTGGAGGACCCAGCGCCCTACCAGCCGTGCCACACTGAGTTTTACTCCTGTTTAAATGGCCCAGCACCACGTCTGATCTGAGAGAAGCTGCATCCCGTGCTGAAGGTGGTAGTCCTGTTCTCGGACCCTGATCATGGAGCTCTCAGGATGGTGCAGGCTTTCAGAACCCTATCGGAGGACCCAGTATCCATCCTGCTTCCGCTTGGATTTAACCGCCCAGTCCCATGACCCACCGTGAAGAGAATCTGCATGCAAGATGAACCTGGTAGGTCCAAAATGCAATGGTGCTCGATCATCCTAGTCATATATCTGCTGATGCAGGGCCGAGACATCTCCAAAGTTCACAGTGCTGACAGCCCCTTAGGAAGCCAGAAAATTAAATGGGAAAGATGCAGATAGGCCTGCTAAGCTCAATGAGCAAAAACAATAGCACAGAAGGTTCATCTAGCACTTAACAACTTAGCAAATCCTGGTACAATAACTTATGATATATACAATTATATAATTTATTTTGTATTGTTTGTACCAAACAATACAAAGTCAATTATATTCTGCTTGCTAAGGAGCATTAAGGGGGATTGGGTGGTAACTTGACACATTTGTGGAGAGAAGGTCACATTGATGGTAGGATTGGTATTGGAATATTAAATATTAAAATGATTTTATATGAAAAACTTTGTAAATCATAGTGGTTAAATAACATTTCAAATGGAAAAAAATTATGAATCAAAATTCAATGTTACCCAGAAATTCCCAAAATGTTATTTTGAAAATACTTTTGTTATCCTATATTCTGGAGTGATAGCACAGCAGGTAGGGCATTTGTCTTGCATGCGGCCGACCTGTGTTCGATTCCTCTGTCCCTCTTGGAGAGCTCAGCAAGCTACTGAAAGTTTCTCACCAAAACAGAAGAGCCTGGCAAGCTACCCAAGGCGTATTCGATATGCCAAAACCAGGGACAACAAGTCTCACAATGGAGATGTTACTGGTGCCGGCTCAAGCAAATCAATGAACAATGAGATGACAGTACTACACTGCTACAGTGCATCCTATATTCATTGCAATGCTAACCACAATATACAACATTTGAAACAATTCAAGTGTTAAAGAACAGATGACTGGATAAAGAAACTGTGCTATAAATGCACGATTAAATAACAATTAGCTATAAAAAATATGAAATAATGAAATTTACTGCAATATTTTAGAGTTAGAGGGAAATCAGTAAAAAAATTTCGGGGGCTGGGGCAGACAAATACATAATTATTTCTCTTGTATGTGGAATATAAGAAAAGAAAAGAAAAGAAAAGAAAAGAAAAGAAAAGAAAAGAAAAGAAAAGAACAAACTGCCAAAGGCAACAGAACCTGAAAATAAGCCACAGAACCGAGCTTACCAAGATGTGGGGGAATAAATGGGCGGAAACTTGGGATATTGGTGTATGGAAGCTGACACCACGAAGACAAATGTGATGTTAGAACATTGGATGACTGAAATTCTATCATTAACCATGTAGTAAACAATGTTCCTCAGTAAAACTTGCAATAGGAAAAATAATTGGTAAAAACAAATTCCACTGGCATTCTTCAAGGTTATGGAAAAGAGTACTACAGGGTTGATTCTACCAGTCTTGCTCTACTGATCCTGATTTTATCTCCCAGGTGATGCACACCAAGCAGCTAAAACTCATGGAAACACTGGCCCCTGGAACTAAAAATTCCAGAGGGCCCTAGGGAAACAAATGGGGTATATACCTCTGCCTTGCCAAAGTACCTGAGTCTGCATCCATACACCACTGCTGCATTTGTGCCAAGGGCTCACCGCTACCACTTAATGCATAAACTCTGCAGAGATGCAAACTCTTACAATTTTTACTGTGGAACATTTATTACGTGGTTGCTTTAAGACAATGAACTGAGGCTACCATAGACAGGGGTGTGAGATATATCAAAGATGGTGAGATATGGGGCTGATGTAAAGTGACATAAGTCCTATGGAGAAGGACCTGGTCACTAAGGTTTGTCTTTGTCATTTTATACATCAAAAGCATAGGTATTAACTCTATTATAAACTCTATTAACTCTATTATTAACTCCATTGTTTATAATGGGCTGGAGTGATAGCATAGTGGGTAGGGCACTTTCCCTGCAAGCAGCCAATCCGGGTTCAATTCCTCTGACCCTCTTGGAGAGCCCGGCAAGCTACGAAGAGTATCTCCTCCGCATGGCAGAGCCTGGCAAGCTACCAGTGGCACATTCGATATGGCAAAAACAGTAACAAGTCTCATAATGGAGACTTACTGGTGCCTGCTCGAACAAATCTATGAGCAATGGGATATCAGTGACAGTGATTATTTATAATGTTACCTAAATAATAACAAAATAGTAGCTTTACTAGAGATAGAGCAAATTTATTTCATGCAAGAAATTTGAACTGAATCTTGGAGAGTGGAAAATTAAAAGAAACAGCGTTCAGGAATGTCATTTCTGCTGCAAAGGAGTAGGTGGGTAATGTCTAACAACAGGCCAGAAGGCATTGCTCTGAAATCTGGCAGTCAATATTTTCTTTTTTTGTTGTTATTATGATTTTTTAATTAATTAATCACCGTGAGGTTACAGATACAGGTTTACATATTCTCATGCTTGTGTTTCTGTCATACACAGCTTGAGTACCCATCCTTCCACCAATGCCCATTCTCCACTGATGACCCCATCATCCCTTCCCCCCACCTCGCCTCTGTGGCAGGGCATTCCCTTTTGTTCTCTCTCTCCTTTTGGGTGTTGTGGTTAGTAATGGAGGTATTGGGTGGCCAATGTGTTCGGTCTATAGTCTGCTTTGAGCAAGCCTCTCCCATCTCGAGTGGGTTCTCCCACCACATTTTCCTTGGTGTTCCCTTCTTTATCTGAACTGCCTTTTCCCCCAGCATGTGAGGCCAGTTTCCAAACCATGGAGCAAAATTGGTACTTATTTCTGCTATTCTTGGGTGTTAGTCTCCCATTCTGTTGTTTCATATTCCACAGATGAGTGCAATTCTATGTCTGTCTCTCTCTTTCTAGCTCATTTCACTTAGTATGATACTTTCTGTGTAAAAACACAAAAAAGAAAAGAAAGGGGCTCCACACCAGGGAGGTTGAATGGCGATGACGAGGCAGGTGAAGGAATGAACGAAGCCAGGCTGGTTGGTCTCAGTCGCAGTTTATTCCATTCCTATCTCCATTCTCCTCTGATTCTCCTCCTGCTTCTTCCTCCCCCATCCTACTTCATTCTCTCTCTCTGCTTCCACTGGACCTTGCCCCCAGCCTCATACAGCTACCTTAAATCCCCCATATCCACTCCGGATGCGGTGGGCCAGGGCTTATGGGTAGGTGTGGTTACAATCCATAGGGGGTAAAGTTCTATCCCTTAGGGGATGCTTTCACTAGGACAGAATCTCTCTCAGCGGGACATCTGGGACATCCACCCAAGAGCGGAATCCCATGGGTGTGTTTCTCCTCTCTTTGTCCGACTAGCATATAAGTATTCATATTATAAATCATTTTGTATGGACATAGCAAGAGACGCATTAAGCTTATAGAATTGCTCTCCGGGGTCACCTCGATCTCAGACTACAGCACTCAGGCCAGATTAGTCTTTCCTAGCCCTAGCAGGGCCCTAGTCTCGTCATTGCTTTTGGATCATAACATGACATGCCCATGACCAAGTTCTTAACATATAGTTAAGCATTAGGCACTTTGGCCAGGCCCATCTCGATGCCAGGGTAACACACAACTCACCACTTGCCCTGGGTCTGTCCCGTCCCTCGTTGGGACCCTGCTTTTGAGGGTACTAGGAAGTAAGGCCAGCTGAGGCTTAAGTCAAGAAAGCAGATGCCCAGGAATGAATAATACTTGAAGCCAATTAAATCCCATGTTACCAAAGCATATTAATAAATGTCTTTCTTTGTCCATACAAAAAGGATATTGTTTTAAGGTAAACTATTCAAAAGACATAAGAGAGGAGAAAGACAATATTAACTTACAATACAAGTTCACTGTCTTAGCAAGGTCTGACCTTACAAATTAACAGTTTGATTAGAGGAAGAGCAGATAAACTGGTAGAAGTGGTTACAGATAAACAAAGGAATGGGAGTGACTCGGGAACACTTTGATGGGCGTGACTGATAAACCTAAGCTCCTTGTGGCAAGGGGAGCAGGACAAACCAATGATATCCAACACTTTCCATGTTGATAGTCTTATATGCAAAGTTCATGACTTCATCCTTTCGAACAGCTGCTTAGAATTCCATTGCGTAGTTTTTTATCCAGTCATCTGTTCTTGGACACTCAGGTTTTTTCTAGGTTTTGGCTATTATAAACAGTGCTGTGATGAATATACACTTTTTTGAATATATCAAAAATTTGCACCTAGAACTCATGAGCAAACAGGAGAGTAAGAGTCTACAAACATGATTGGATGATCTCAAGAGTCATAAAACTATTCTATGTAAATCCATGGCTGTGGATATTATGGCACAGATAGAGAAGAAAACTTCTCTAAAATCTACCATTGTATTATTGCCTGAGAATTGAAAAAAGAAGACAGATACCAGAAAGATGGCAAATATCGTGCAGTGACATAGAAGTTCTCACCCCAGACTGGTGAGAACTTGCTTGACACCTTAGATTCTCTGTGGTTACTGTCTACAACCGTAATTTTTGGATTAAGAAACAGCCCAGAGCCATACCCAAACTCAATTCGAAGTTAAAATGAGCAAGCAATAACATTATCCTAATATTATCATAGAATTATCCTAAACCTAACAGATAAACACCTACCAGCAATTTTACTATCAAACAAAAAGTGATAAGTTTTAGAGGAAGATAAAATAATCCACATTCCTCATAAGGCATCACTAAATATCAGCATATAAAAAACAAACTGCAGAAGACAATGATATAATTACTAAAAAATAGTCCATAGAAGTACATATCATGGAAAATATCACGCTAAGTGAAATGAGTCATAAAGAGAGAGACAGACATAGAAAGATTGCAATTATTTGTGGAATATAAAATAACAGAATAGAAGACTAACACCTAAGAATAGTAGAAATAAGTACCAGGAGGCTGCTCCATGTCTTGGAAGCCGGTCTCACATGCTGGGGGGAAAAGGCAGCTCACATAGAAAAGGGAACACCAAGTAAAGTGTGGTTGGAGGACTCGGGATGGGAGATGCATGCTGAAAGTAGACTATAGACTGAACACGATGGCCACCCAATACCTCTATTGCAAACCACAACACTCAAATGGAGAAAGAGAAAACAAAAAGGAATGCCCTGCTACAGAAGCTGGTTGGGTGAGGGGGGAGGGGATTGGGTGTGGGAAGGATACTGGGATCCTTGGTGGTGGAGAATGGGCACTGGTGGAGGGATGGGTTCTCGAGCATTGTATGACTAAAACACAAGCACAAAAATATGTAAATCTGTAACTGTACCTTCATGGTGATTCACTAATACAAAAATAATAAATTAAAAAAAACAGAACCAACCAAACAAAAAGAAGTATATTTCATGGCACCTTGATTCGATTATCACACAAGTACTTCAAATCAGGGGCCAGAGCGATAGTCTAGCTGGTTGGGTGCTAACCTTCAGCACAGCCAGCCTGAGTTCAATCTGGGTCATCCCATATGGTCCCCCTTTGCACTGCCTAGAGTAATTCCTGAGTGCAGAACCAGGAGTAACCCCTGAGCATCACCAGGTATGACCCAAAATGTCAAAACAAAAACAAAACCCAAAAATTTCAAATCATGTGATACAGTCACAGTTTTAAAGGACTATTTTGCAATAACATAGAATAAATGAGAAATATTGATAGAGTAGTCATAACTATGATATTTCTTTTGAAAGTCCTCTCCAATACATAATTACTATAAACTATGAAACAAACACTGGAAAAGAGTCAAAAGCATGGAGGTTCTGAATTACAGAAAGCACTTGAAAAAGAACGAGTTCCTGAGTGAGTTTTCCATTTTTGTGATTTTATCTTAGCGCAGATTCAGAACAACAAAATATTGATTGCCCATATCCTGAATATAAGACAAAAAATTCAACATTTTTTTAGGTCCAGTACCTAAAAAAGGCTGAACACAAAAAGAATAAATCTGAGAAAACAAAACTCCAAAGGAAAAGGGTTTATAGACTCAAATAGATTATATACATATTTTTATTTCATTTTATTTTTGTATTGAATCACAGTGAGGTACAGGTACAGACTTACAAACTTCTATGCTTGCATTTCATTCAGACAATGGTCAAGTATTCATCTCTCCACCAGTACCCATTTTCCACCACCAACAGTCCCAAGCATCCCTCACCACCGCCACCCCCACCCACCTCTGTGGCAGGGCATTTCCTTTTGCTCTCTCTTTCCTTTTGGGCATTGCTGTTTGCAATAGAGGTATTAAATGGCCATCATGTTTGGTCTATAGTCTACTTTCAGCATGTGTCTTCCATCCCGACCGTATCCTCCTAGCACCCTTTACTCGGTCCCTTCTCTATCTGGACTGGTTCTCCCCTGGCATGTGAGGGCAGCTTCTAAGCTGTGGAGTAATTCTTCTGGTACTTATCTGTACTATTCTTGGGTGTCAGCCTCCCATTCTGTTACTTTATATTCCACAAATGAGTGCAATATTTCTATGTCTGTCTCTCTATTTCTGGCTCATTTCACTTAACATGATACTTTCCAAGTTGATCCACACATATGCAAATTTCATGACCTCATCTTTTCTAACAGCTGAAAAGTATTCCATTGTGTAGATGTACCAAACTTTCTTGACCTAGTCATCTGTTCTCGGGCACTTGGGTTTTTTCCTGATTCTGGCTATTATGAACAGTGCTGCAATGAACATATAGGTGCAGATGTCAGTTTTACTATACTTTTTTGCATCTCCAGGATATATTCCCAGAAGTGGTATTGCTGAGGCAAATGGGAGCTCAATTACTAATTTTTTGAGAAGTGTCCACACTGTTTTCCAAAAGGGCTGAACCAGTAAGCATTCCCAACAGCAGTGAAGAAAAGTCCCTTTCTCCATACATCCATGTCAGCACTGTGTTGGTGTGGATATGTTCTTTTGTTCTCTGGATGTGTGCTAGACTCTGTGATGTGAGGTGATATCTCCTTATTGTTTTGATCTGCATCTCCCTGATGATTAGTGACAAAGAGCATTTTTTCATGTGCCTCTTGGCCATTCAGAGTTTTTCTTTGGGAAAGATTCTGTTCATTTCATTGCCCCAGTTTCTGATGGGTTTTGATGTTTTCTTTTTGTAGAGTTCAACCAGTGCCTTGTAAATCCTTGATATCAACCCCTTATCCAATGAGTATTGGGTGAATATACTTTCCCATTCTGTAGATTATCTTTGAATTCTGTTCACTATGTCTTTTGAGGTGCAGAAGCTTCTCAGTTTGAGGTAGTCGCATCTGTTTATCTCTTGTTGGGGATAGACTGAGCTATCAGGGTGAGCCCAGGTATACTGTACTACAGACAGGAACATTTTCCCTCTTCAAGCTGTCTTCAGAAAATAATTCCAGTGTCTTGTAAGGGGCAGTGTTCCTTTTCTCACAGAAGCCTGGCTGGTCTTTGACATGCAGATCTCAGGTGTTAGTCAGGCCTGATCTTTGATATTGTAAATTGCAGGCTTTGGCCCAGCCTAGCCCCAAATAAAACAACAAGAATTATCTATGAGTACAGAAAAAGAATGTGAACTCAGCTTTCAGGGATTGGAGAGCCCTAGATATATATTATACCCATCTCTTTCTCTATGAGTTCGATTTCTTTACCGGTTCTCTTTCTAGTTGGTCCATGCAAGGAAAAGTATTGTAGTAAAATATCTTACTACTACTATGTTGCTGTCAATAGTTTCTTTATGCCTGCTAGTAATTGCTGTATGTATTTAGATGATCCTTTGTTTAGTGCATATATGTTTAAGATTGTTTTTAGTGTATACATTCTTTGATTGATGTGTAATGTCCATCTCTGTCTTTTATTACCTGTATAGACTGAAGTCTATTTAATCTGATATGGCTATTTCTACCTTTTTATAGCCATTTATGTCAGTATGATTGGTTTCTAACTGATTTTTGCTTTAAGCCTGCATTTATTATGATAGTTCAAATTTCTTCAAGCAATCTTTAAACTTGAGTGAGTACATTTTGATTTGGCATAGCTTTTAATAGGACAAAGATAAGTGTTTTTTTTCTTTCAAAAATCAAAGTCTAGAGAGTTTGATTTATAGTAAAATTATAAGTAATAGTTTCAAGCATAAAATATTCCAACTCAATGCCAACCGCATTTTTTAAATTTAATATAGATTTCCTCACATATGTATTACTGTTAGTGCTTATAGTTTTGATGTACAGTTACCTCACCTCACTACCACCGAAGTGTTCAAGACCATAGGCCAGTTTTCCCATGTTATATCAGTATACCTCATTGTTCCCCGACCCACTTTATCTGGTTTTCTTACTTCTGTAACCCAGAGTCAAAGTTTAAAAAATGAGTTTGCCAAGGGAATGGCTGATGGGAGGAGACCTTGAGGTGTTGGTAGAGAGATAACACAAATGCTAGACCTTTTCTGACCCTGATTATAATCAAATGTAATTATTGACTAGACACATTTGAAAAAAATCTCAATCTATCTTGAAACACTGAATCATAGTGCAAATCTAGTTATATTGGTGGTCTTCATAACTATTTTAGTGTGAAACGAATCTTAGTTTAATTCCTAGTAAAGAAATATTAGGTATGCAATAAGGACAGGAAAGGCAACTAGTTCTTTCTGTTTAACCCTTGCTTATTTAAAAATTACAAAGCCCAATTTCATCTTTTTCAGTTTTTTTCAGGAATATGTGTAAAGGAGGTAATTTCTCCTGGAAAACACATAAAAATGTACTTAAGTGATTACTTTATATATATTTACTCATTCAAGGTGTTTAATTATATGAAGTATTTTACGTATAACTTTTTTCATTTTCACAGTATTTTAAGATATAAAAATGTTCAATTTACAGAAAAACATCCTATTAGCTAAATAATAAATATACTTAGATATGCACTCTTCTTTGGACACAGTGGGTAGGGCGTTTGCTTTGCTTGCAACTGACCCTAGTTCCTCCATCCCTCTCAGAGAGCCCTGCAAGCTACCGAGTGTATCCTGCCCACACGGCACAGCCTGGCAAGCTACCTGTGGTGTATTCAAAATGCCAAAAACAGTAATAACAAGTCTCATAATGGAGACATTACTGGTGCCCACTCAAGCAAATCGATGAAAAATGGGATGACCATGCTATGATACATACACATATCTTCAAAGTCATAATTTCCAAAACAATATGAATGTAGAGATAAGCCATCTGATATTAAATTACTTACTTCCATGTTTATAAATCAAGGCTGCATATTGGAACCACTTAAGTCAGAGATCTCTAACCTGTTCCTCCAGGAAGTCCAAGAGACACAAACTCTAGTGAACTCATTGATTGGCTTGAAGAAAATCTGGACTAAAGTACATTTTCATTTAATCAGTATTATTAGATCAGAGTCCACACAGGAGAGACTATAAAGTGGATGTAACAAATTGGTTTCTTCATAGCTTCAGAGGCACAAGCTGATTTAGTAGGGAGTGTTCAGTTTGAGGTTCACGGTTATCTAAGTAGGAAAGCTTCAATGGATCTGCTTGTGTTCCTGGTGCTCTGTATCTCCTGTTGCCTCCTCCTTTCATTCTGGAAACAGAGCTCTCTGAAAGGACGTCTCCCTCCTGGCCCTACTCCTCTCCCAATTATTGGAAATATCTTACAGATAGATGTTAAGAATGTCAGCAAATCCCTGAGCAATGTAAGTATGTTTTATGATCCTCCAGTGACATGAAATGGGTAAATAAATTAGCTTCAAATTTTAAAATGATGTCTAGTCTTGGCACACTATTAAAATTAATCAATGCAAATAAAATTATTCCCTGAAATGATTCACATTTCTTTTGCCATTTTCAATGTATTATCACAAACAGTAGAATGAAATGATGTATTTGTCGGTAAAGAAAAATTTAGAGTTTTGTATGATAGAATCAATATAATACTATGGCAAAAATTTTGTTTCAGTCATTTGCTATAATTTTTGGTTCAGGATAAATGGAAAAAGGGGTTTTGTGATTATAGATTTTATGCCACATTCCTCTACTATAGAAAGTGTGTTTTTCTAAGAGTAACAATGAACATTGATTTACTCTGAAGTGACAGAGTGGGCCTGATTTCAATAAATTGCTCTGGGAAGAGCTTGACTGACTGAAAGAAAGAAGTAATCAGCAGGACCCAATGTTGGTAACCAAATTCATGTGAATGTTAACAAGAACTTCTGTCTATATCCTATGAAGACACAGGCTGGAAAAATTGTGCTTCCATAAAGTGCTGCATGTGCTAAATTACCTCTATGATGCCACTATTCCCTATATTGGGAGAGGGGCAATTTATCAGCCTGGGCATTAGAATATTTCAAGCTTCTCATACCTGCCAGCCAGCACCCAATCAGGGACTGGTAGTTGAAGCACACTGCATTAGAGCACCTGAATCTATTTATTTTTTTACTTATTAAATGTACTTTTTTTTCTTTATTTATTTTTAATTAGTGAATTACCATGAGGGTACAGTTACAGATTTACATATCTTTGTGCTCTTGTTTCCCTCATACAAAGTTCGAGGACCCATCCCTTCACCAGTGCCCATTCTACACCACCAGTAAACCCAGCATCCCTCCTACCCTCCCCAATCCCATCTCCCCACACCCCGCCCTGCCACTGTGGCAGGGTATTCCCTTTTGTTCTCTCTCTCTAATTAGGTGTTGTGGTTCGCAATAAAGGTGTTAAGTGTTCACTATGTTCAGTCTCTAGCCCACATTCAGCCCACATCACCCTTCCCCCGCATGGTCTCTGACCACATTGTACTTGGTGATTCCTTCTCTGAGTTGCCCTCTCCCCAGAATGTGAGACCAGCCTCCAAGCCATGGAGTCAGCCTCCTGGTGCTTATTTGTACTATTCTTGGGTGTTAGTCTCCTACTCTGTTATTCTATATTCCACAGATGAGTGCAATCTTTCTATGTCTGTCTCTCTCTTTCTGACTCATTTCACTTAGCATGATATTTTCCATGCCGATCCACTTATATGCAAAATTCATGACCTCCTTTTTTCTAACAGCTACATAGTATTCAATTGTATAGATGTGCCAAAGTTTCTTCAACCAGTCATCTGTTCTAGGGCACTCGGTTTTTTCCAGATTCTGGCTATTGTAAACAGTGCTGCGATGAACATATAAGTGCAGATGTCATTTCGACTATACTTTTTTGGTTCTCTGGGATATATTCCCAGCAGTGGTATTGCTGGGTCAAATGGGAGCTCAATTTCTAATTTTTTGAGAATCGTCCATATTGTTTTCCAAAAGGGCTGAACCAGTCGGCATTCCCACCAGCAGTGTAGAAGGGTCCCTTTCTCCCCACATCCTCTCCAACAGCGGTTGCTTTTGTTCTTTTGGATGTGTGCTAGTCTTTGTGGTGTGAGGTGGTATCTCATGGTTGTTTTGATCTGCATCTCCCTGATAAGTAGTGATGTAGAGCACTTCTTCATGTGCCTTTTGGCCATTCATATCACTTCCTTGGGAAAGTTTCTGTTCATTTCTTCACCCCATTTTCTGATGGGGTTGGATGTTTTCTTCTTGTAGAGTTCAACCAGTGCTTTATATACCATTGATATCAACCCCTTATCTGATGGGTATTGTGTAAATATCCTTTCCCATTCTGTAGATAGTCTTTGTATTCTGGTCACTGCATCTTTTGCGGTGCAGAAGCTTTTTAGTTTAATGTAGTACCATTTGTTGATCTCTGTTTCCACTTGGTTGGCCAGTTGCATGTCATCTTTGAAGATACCTTTATCTTCAATATCGTGGAGGGTTTTGCCGACTTTGTCTTCAATGTACCTTATGGTTTGTGGTCTGATGTTGAGGTCTTTAATCCATTTTGATCTGACTTTTGTGCATGGTGTCAGGTCGAGGTCTAAGCCCATTCTTTTGCATGTGGTTGGCCAGTTGTGCCAGCACCATTTGTTAAAGAGGCTTTCTTGCTCCAGTTCACATCTCTTGATCCCTTATAAAAGATTAGATGATCATACATGTGGGGTTGTGTGTAGGGATATTCCACACTTCTCCATTGGTCTGCGGGTATGCATTTGTTCCAGTACCATGCTGTTTTAATTATTACCGCTTTGTAGTAAAGTTTGAGGTTGAGAAGGGTGATGCCTCCCATCATCATTTTCCCAAGAATTGTTTTAGCTATCCGTGGACATTTGTTGTTCCATATTAATTTTAGGATTGCTTGATCCGTTTCTTTGAAGAATGCCACGGGTATCCTTATAGGGATGGCGTTGAATCTGTATAATGCTTTGGGGAGTATTGCCATTTTGACAATATTGATTCTCCCTATCCATGAGCAAGGTATATGTTTCCATTTCCGCATGTCCTCTTTTCTTTCATGGAGTAGCGTTTTATAGTTTTCTTTGTAGAGGTCTTTTGCTTCCTTGGTTAAGCTGGTTCCGAGGTACTTGATTTTCTGGGGCACAATTGTGAACGGGATTGCTTTTTTCATGTCCCTTTCCTCCGTCTCATTGTTTGCATATAGGAAGGCCATGGATTTTTGGGTATTGATTTTGTAGCCTGCAACTTTCCTGTATAAGTCTATTGTTTCTAAGAGTTTCTTAGTAGAGGCTTTAGGCTTCTCTAGATATAGTATCATATCATCTGCAAATAATGAGAGTTTGATTTCTTCCTTCTCTATCTGGATGCCTTTAATCTCTTTTTCTTGTCTAACAGCTATCGCAAGTACTTCCAGTACTATATTAAAGAGAAGTGGTTAGAGTTGGCATCCTTGTCTTGTGCCTGATCTTAGAGGAAAGGCCCTTGGTTTTTCTCCATTGTGGTTAATGCTTGCCATAGGCTTGTGGTACATGGCTTCGACTATCTTGAGGAAAGTTCCTCCAAAACCCATTTTGGTGAGGGTTTTAATCATGAACGATGTTGGATCTTGTCAAATGCTTTCTCTGCCTCTTTTGATATGATCATATGGTTTTTATCTTTACTTTTGTTGATGTGATGGATTATGTTGATTGATTTCCGAATGTTAAACCATCCTTTCATCCCTGGGATGAATCCCACTTGGTCATGGTGTATGATCTTCTTGATGAGTTGTTGGATAGTATTTGCTAATATTTTGTTGAGGATCTTTGCATTGGTGTTCATCAGAGATATTGGTCTATAATTTTCTTTCTTAGTGACCTCTTTATTTGCTTTTGGTATTAGGGAGATGTGTGCTTCATAGAAACTGTTTGGGAGAGTTCCTGTTTTTTCAATTTCCTGGAAAAACTTGAGTAAAACTGGCAATAGGTCTTCTTTGAATGTTTGGAAGAATTCGTCAGTGAATCCATCTGGGCCTGGGCTTTTGTTTTTGGGGAGATTTTTTATTACATTTTCAATTTCCTTAATTTTAATGGGTCTTTTCAGATATTCTAAGTTTTCTTTGTTCAGTCTTGGGAGATTGTAGGAATCAAGGAATTCATCCATTTCTTTTAGGTTCTCTTGTTTTGTGGCATATAGACCTTCAAAGTAGTCTCTAATGATCTTTTGAATCTGACTGCTTTCTGTTATGATGTCCCCCTTTTCACTTCTGATTCGATTTATTAGGGTTCTCTCTCTCTTTCTTTGTGAGTCTTGCTAGCAGTTTATTAATCTTATTTATTTTCTCTAAGAACCAGCTCTTTGTTTCATTTATCTTTTGGATTTTTTTTTGGTTTCCATGTCATTAATTTCTGCTCTAATTTTTATTATTTCTTTCCTTCGGTCTTGTTTGGGTTTCTTTTTCTGGTCCTTTTCTAAGGTCTTGCGCCATGAAGTAAAGTTCTCTATGTGGGCCCTTTCTTCCTTCCTGAGGAATGCTTGGAGAGCTATAAATTTTCCCCTAAACTTGGCTTTAGCTTTGTCCCATATGTTTTGGTAGTTCGTGTCCTCATTTTCATTTGTTTCTAAGTATCTTTTGATTTCTTCTTTGATTTCCTTCCTGACCCACTCATTGTTCAACATTGAGTTGTTTAATTTCCAGGTGCTTGATTTGGTTCTCCGTGTTGGTGTGTGGTTAGCTTCTATCTTCAGCGCTTCATGGTCTGAAAAAATGGTTGATACAATTTCTATTTTTCCTTTTTCGTTGATGTATGTTCTCAGGCGCAGTACATGGTCTATTTTGGAAAATGTTCCATGTACACTGGAAAAGAATGTGTATTCTTTCTTTTGGGGGTGTAAAGTCCTGTATAGGTCTATAAGGCTCTTCCTTCTATCACTCTTCCATTACTTCTTTCAGAGTCAGTGTTTCCTTGCTGAGTTTTGTACTTGTTGATATATCCAGAGGTGATAAGGGAGTATTGAAGTCTCCGACTACTATTGTGCTGTTAGTGATGTCCTCTTTGAAGTCTGTTAGGAGTTGTTTTAAGTATTTAGCCGGTAGTTCATTGGGTGCGTATACGTTTAAGAGTGTGATTTCCTCCTGTTGTACATATCCCTTGGTGAATAGAAAGTGTCCTTCGCTGTCCCTTCTAATCTTTTTCAACCTGAAATCTATGTTGTCAGATACTAGGATAGCCACTCGAGCTTTTTTAAGGGAGTTGTTTGCTTGCAGGATTGTTTTCCATCCTTTGACTTTGAGTCTGTGTTTATTCTGTTTGTTCAGGTGTGGTTCTTGCAGGCAGCAGAATGTTGGGTTTAATTTCCGGATCAATTTTGCCACTCTGTGTCTCTTGATAGGTGCATTTAGGCCATTGACATTGAGTGAGATTATTGTGATGGGGTTTTGTGACATCTTTCTGTGGGGTTAGTTGTTCTTATGGGGTTCTTCCTTAGCTTACAGTAGCCCCTGTAGACCTTCTTTTAAGTTTGGTTTTGAGTCTATGAAGTTCTTGAGCTGTTGTTTATCCGAGAAATAGTGTATGGTTCCGTCAAGTTTGAGTGAGAGTTTAGCCGGATACAGTATTCTTGGTGAGGCGTTCATTTTGTTGAGTTTTTTCACTATGTCCCACCATTGTCTTTGGGCTTGGAGGGTTTCCTCTGACAGGTCTGCTGTAAATCTGAGGGTTGCTCCTTTGTATGTGATTTTCTTCTTTGACCTTGCTGCTTGTAGAATTGTGTCTCTATCCACAGCATCCGCCATTCTGACTATGATATGCCTCCGAGTCTTTTTATTTGGGTGACTTTTTGCTGACACTCTTTGGACTCCTTGTATCTGGATGTCTGCCTTCTCCAGCTCTGGTAATTTCTTAGTAATGATGTCTTTGACTGTGTTTTTTTCATTGGGATTACTTCCCTGTGGTTCTGGTACTCCAATGATTCTTATGTTGTTCCTCTTGAAGTCATCCCCCAGGACTCTGATTCGCTGTATAGCCATTTTAAGGTCTTTTGCCATTATTTGTTGTTGTCTGTAAGCTTTCTGCAGCTCATCATCAAGGTCGCTGATTCTGTCTTCAGCTGTAGTCATTCTACTGTTGAGGGCATCTAGTGAGATTTTTAATTCATCTACCGATTCCTTTATTTGTGTGTGACTTCCGTTCATAGGTTTGAAATTTCTGCTGTCATTTCTTCTTGCATTTTTTTGGTAGATCGTTCCAGTGATTCATTCATCTCCTCCCTTAATTTATTGGATTTCTGTTCCATGGTTGCTTGGAGTAGGTCGACTCTCGTCCAGATTTCCTCTCTGAATTCCTTATCTGAGTGGTCGTAGATGTGTGTCGCAACATTTGAGTTTTCTGGTATCTTTTCTTCTCCCTCTCTTCGTGGAGGGGATTTTCGCTGCTTCTTCATATTGTTACGGAAGTATAGAATTGGAAGTTTGTAGTTGTTTATTCCTACTCCCACTTGCTGAGGGAAAGAGGGGTTCTGTTTGTGCTATTGCTGATGGCAGCCTTGTTCCTATTCTAGAGTTCTTCCTTATACTCAGGCGTTTCTTCCTTATTGATGTGGGGGCTTTAATGAAGACTTAAGGCCAAGTTCTCTTTAGAAAGGTTTTGCTAAGCTTCTATTATTCACTGATAGTTTTTCTTAAGTTGAAGGAAATCTAATGGGCTATTTCGCATAAGTGATTGAGATGGGCTAAAGCAATTTTCAAAGAAAAAGACTATACCTGATGTGCTAAGGTAGAAAGTAATAACTGCGGCCTCATTATCGGCCGCCGCTCCAGCAGAGCCACGCCCCCTTTTTAGACCACGCCCCCGAGATACAGGCCACGCCCCAATTTCTACGTTGTGGGGGTCATGGGACTCGAGGTGGGGCAGCGGCTAAAGGTCCGATGTCCGGGCAGCCGCGTGGGAACCGGGGGGCACCTGGGAGGCGTGGCTGGGAGTCGCTTAATTACCTGGGAAAAGGGCTGATTGGAGGGAGCCGGATGGGATGGCAGGGGTGGCGGGGAGCAGGACGGGGCAGCGGCTAAACGTCCCTTAAATATTCTTTTTATCAAGGAGCATTTGTTAAAGGAGTGGAAATCTTATATATAGGACTACATTTTTAAAAAATAATTTCTATTTTATAAAGCAGCTTGGTATATTTGATTATATTTAATATTAGCACACCAATCCCACCACCATTATACCTTCCACCACCATATTTCAGATGTTTCCATCCTGAACTTTAACCTCTGCCCCCAGAGCAGAAACAAAATAATTTATTTTGTATTGTTTGTTATGAAAAACCACTAAAAATGTTTCAACAATGTTTCCTTAAAAAAAAGAATGTGAATATTATTATATTTTACCCAGGGCCCATTAAGCCCTTCTATAAGAAATCAGACGTGTTGCTGAAAGTTGAGACTTGTGTGAATATATATATATATAATATTTGTTAAAAAAATATTTCCCTTTAAGATTGGTTGCCTCCTACTTAATCCCCATTAAATGTGGTTGGTACTCTTGGAGTATGGGTGGTGTGAGGTATGAGTTGTCATGAGGCCACCAGTGCAACTGTGAGGTCTAGAAATGCATTCATTTCTTGATGAGGCTCACCCCAGCATGTGGAGACCGGCCCTGAGCATGGCAGCGGTTGAGTTCTGGAGGTTTTCAGCTGACAGGGCTGGGTTCCTTGGGGTTGGGAGGGGTCTCACTGTCCCCCTTCAGAGCACCCTGAATGAAGCATCATGGAGTGGGGTTTGGGGCCATGGTTACGGTGTGTGTCGTCGTGTTATGCTTCATTCCGGAGAGAAGGACATGAGACTCTGGATCAAGGCTGATGATAAAATTATCTGGCGCCAGCCAGAATTGGTTTATGGGTTGAATGCTGAGTGCCAGGAAGCACAGGGATACAGGCAGAGGATCCCTGTTCCAGATTCTGTTGAATCCAGCGTTTTCAGTCACAAAGTCCCACATACCTGGGTTCAGGACCACATTGATAAGACACTATACCTGTCAACAAAATACCAATATCCCCAATTCTGTCAGGAGAATCTAAGGGTTTGATTGCATTGGCCGTTGTCTCTCTTCTCTCTTCTTGCTTCATTATATAACGTGTGTGAGTGAGAACTTCTGGTATATATCTTTCTCCTGAGTATCTTGCTTACATCACCTACACCAATTTCATCCATGTTGTAGAAAAAGGTAAGATTTCCTTTTCTTTTTTCCTCCTTGTAGCTGAGTGGTATTGCATTGTCTGTAAATAACAAGTGTTTTTTTATATATGTATATGCATATATATCTTCTCATTTGCATTTTATGCCCTTAATACCCAAGAAAGAAATTGTTGGATGATAGATCTCTATTTTTATTAAATTATTTCATTTATTATTTTATTAACAATTATAAATCATTAAATTTATAACAAAGTTAATATATTTATTATATAATAAAATACAGCATTTTATTATTATTTATATTTATATAATAAAAATAAGTATGTTTATTATAAAAATAAAATATCACAATTTTTATTATGTTGGATGATAGAACTCTATTATAATAATATCTATTATTATATAATAAATATAATGTAATTATTATATTACATCTATTTATGTAACTATTGAGGTACCATCACGATCAGGATCACGAAATCCCATTGAATTGCTCGAGCGGTCTCAGTAACCTCTCCATTCGTCCTATCCCTGATATTTTAGAAGCCTCCCTCTACTCAGCCTTCCCAACGATGCAGCATTGGAGGCTCTTTCAGGGTCAGGGGAATGAGATCCAGCTTGTTTCTGGCTTTGGCATATGTATACACCATGGGAAGATTGTGATGCTGTCCCATGTGGGCAGGAAACTCTCAGTCACTTGCTAGTTTCTCCCAGAGTGAAAAGTAGGTTATAAGATATCGTGCGCTTCTGGGAACTTGCTTTTAAGTCTCTGGATGTTGGCCACTGATGGGATTACACACACCTGGGATCCTCTACCAGTACCTTCATGTGTGAGGCTTGTCTTAACGTGTGGAGAGGGGCCTTGAGCATGGCTATGGCTAGGTTCTGGTGATCTTCGGCTGCTGGGAGGTCTGCTCAGGGCAGGGAGGGAAGCTGGAGCCCATCCCCTCTGAGGGGCCCCAGGGAAGACAGCCAGACATGCGGGCAAGAGACTCTGAGGTAACATAGTTATTATGTTAACATTTATGAATATGATATATAAAGTTACTGCACCTCTACCATCTCTAAAGTGCCAAAGACTGCTATCATTCTGTTATTGAGTGCCCAAAGTGTACTTTTTGTTTGTTTTCACCACACCCAGCAGTAATCTGGTTTACTACTGGTTCTGCGCAGGGATCACTCTCGGTGGGACTCAGGAGACCCCAGGATGCCAGGAATTGAATCCAGGTTTGCCACATGCCTGACAAACACACAACTATCTGTACTATCCATACAGTACAATACAATCCAGCTTCTGAATTCTATTTTGGTGTGTGTGTGTGTAGGAGAGTTGCCTATTCCCATTTTAAAAATAGGAAAAATAAAGATGAACACACCTACTAAAGACCTACATTTTGAAAGTAGTATGCTTACAACAGCTTTCCCTGACAGCTGCAAACCAGGTTACCTCATCTTTTTTGAAGTTCCAATTCAAAATTTACTCACTGTATTAAGATATGTGAGGCACTCAAACAGGGAGATAGTATGTTGCTTAAGATGGTTGACGTGGGCTAAAGCCATGATCCCAGAGGCTCAGAAACAAATCTCGGAACCCAGTGGCTTTTGGCAAAAATGCATCCGGACTTTGCATTAGGTTACCAGCCCCGGGTCACTCCAGTTGGGGAATGGTGCCATCTATTTGCTGGCTCCCCTGGTGGCTCAATGACTATCATTTTCCAGAGAACAATGGAGAACCAGGTAAGGGCGTGATATCATATGCTATTCATAATCAGCAATAGAATATAATTTGTCTGTTCATTTCTTCTCCCCATTTATTACAAATGGCCAAAAGGCATATGAAAAATGCTCCACATTGCCAGTCATCAGGGAGATGCAAATCAAAACAATAATGAGATATCATTTCAGACCACAGAGATTGGCACACATTCAAAAGAACAAAATCAACCAGTGCTGGCATGGATGTGAGGAAAAAGGGACGCTCTTTCACTGTTGGTGGGAATGCCGACTGGTCCAGCCCTTCTGGAAAACAATATGGATAGTCTTTCAAAAACTAGAAGTTGAGCTAGTAATTTATGACCTCGCAATACCACTTCTGGGAATATATCCCGAGGCTGCAAAAAAGCACAGTAGAAATGACATCTGTACCTATATACTCATTGCAGCACTGTTCACAATAACCAAAATCTGGAAACAACCCAAGTGCCACAGAACAGATGACTGGTTAAAGAATCTTTGGTACATCTACACAATGGAATATTATGCAGCTGTTAGGAGAGATGAAGTCATGAAATTTGCTTATAAGTGGATAGACATGGAGAGCATCATGCTAGGTGAAATGAGTCAGAAAGAGAGGGACAGACATAGGACTACACTCATTTGTGCAGTATAGAATAACATCACATGAGGCTGACACCCAAGGACAGTAGATACAAGGGCCAGGAGGATTGCCCCATAGCTGGAAGACTGCTTCATGAGAGGAGGGGAGAAGGCAGATGGAATAGAGAACGGATCACTAGGAAAATGATGACTGGAGGAATCAGTCGGGATGAGAGATGTGTGCCGAAAGTAGATAATGGACCAAACATGATGACCTCTCAGTGTCTGTGTTGCAAGCCATAATGCCCAAAAGTAGAGAGAGAGTATGGGGATATTATCTGCCATTGAGGCAGTGGGAGGGTGGGGGAAGGGGGTATACCGGGGAAATTGGTGGTGGGGAATGTGCACTGGTGGAAGGATGGGTGTTTGATCGTTTTGTGACTGTAGCCCAAACATGAAAGCTTGTAACTATCTCACACTGATTCAATAAAATTTAAAAAAATTACAAATTGTCTAATATTGCCTTTATGGCAGATCTGAGTGCTGGGGTAAAATCCAAAATAATAATGGTGGGGTCTGGTGTCAAAATATTGAATGTAATCAAAGTACAGAGAGAATAAAGTGAAAATCATCTGCCACACAGGTAGAGGGAGGGTGTGGGACGGGGGGGGGTATACTGGGGTTTTTGGTGGTGGAAAATGTGCACTGGTGAATGGACAGGTGTTTAGTCATTGTATGACAGAGACTTAAACCCGAAAGCTTTGTAACTGCTCTACGGTGATTCAATAAATAAATTTAAGTCACTGTCATCCCATTCCTCATCGATTTGCTCGAGCGTGTACCAGTAAAATCTCCACTGTGAGACTTGTTACTGGTTTTGGCTTATCAAATACGCCACAGGTAGGTTGCAAGGCTCTACCGTGCGGAAATTTATTAAGAAAAGTACAAATAAGATCCCGGAGGCTGCACGTGTGGGGCCTTACCGCAGCTGCACGAGCATGACTCCAGAGGGCAGCTAAACTACTTTTGGTATCGGCAGCTCCTTGCAGAATGTCTCCAGATAGATCAAAGCCGAGGCCCCATTCCTGCTCAGGAGGGGAAAGGTTTTTCTCTCTCGCCTTTTCCTTGCCGGGGAGGGGGCGGGTGGCGTGGTGACTGTCATAGTGTGAGGACCACAGATGAGAGATACAAGCTTGCAATGATCCAATTATTCCTGGAAGAAATTTCCCTGGACTTAGTTGCTAAAATACAGAAATCCAAAACCACATGGCTGCCTTCGCTTCACAGAGACCTCATATCTCTTCACAGCAGGTCTGACTCTAGTGGGGAACTCCTAACAATAAGAGTGAGTTTTTTTGTTGAAACATTGAATGTAACCAAAGTAAAGAGGAAATAAAGTGAAATTTATCAGTTACCCAGGCCAGGGAGGGGCTGTGGGGGGGGTGAGGAATGGGAGGTATACTGGGGTTTTTTTTTGGTGGTGGAATATAGGCACTGGTGAAGGGATGGTTGTTTCAGCCTTGTATAACTGAGACGTAACACCGAAAGCATTGTAATTTTCCACATAGTGATTCAATTAAAAAAAAGAGAAAAGTACAAATAATATAAAAAGTTGTTACTAAGCAGCACCATGGTTCTATACTATAATGATGCTCATAGAGTTGAATGCGAGGACCCAAAGATAACAATTTTGATTGGGTCCTGAAGTTCTGGAAACCACCAGGATCAAATATGGTGGTGCTTTTGGGACTTTACGGTAGCACCCTATAAATCTCAGTGGTTAGAAACCTGTGATGTCAGGGATTGAATCAAGATTTCATATGTGCAAAAAATATGCCCTAACTAATGTCCTAAGAGTTGACCCTTATTTTGCTATTTATCATAGTATTTCAAAATCCTGACAATGTGTGCAATCAAAACTTTATGGAAAGAAAGTTAAGAAATAGATTTATGAATTTCAATTCAAAGAAGATTGTTGATGTAAAGAAGGGTCAGGATTAGTACTCTGTGGGAGAATATTTACCCTAAATACATGAGGTCCTATGTTTGACCCTATGCTTCAAAAAAACCAGAGAATAACTGAATTGGATTATTTTTTTTATTATTATTTATTTAAAATTCTTTTATTGATTCACCATGTGGAAAGTTACAAAGCTTTCCGGTTAAAGTCTCTGTTATACATTGCTCCAAAGAATTGGATTATTTTTAAACTTTATCTATTCCTTACCTTAGTGATGTGCTCAGTTTTTTCTCATGCTTTGTTCTACTGAAGTTCTCTTCCACTAAGTCCTCACTTCACTGAGCAAGGGTCCAAGAGTTTGACCGAGTTGCTTTGAAGTCTTAATCAGGGAATTTAGAAAGCTATAATGTGCTAGAGCGCTTCCCAGAATTTTGTCTCTGACCATCTGGCAGGTGAGTCTCTCAATTTTTTCATTATGTCTTGTGCTATATAAGGCTTGCAAGAAAGACCTGTGTTCAAGAAGTCCTCAATAGTAATTGGGAATTCATCACAATAAATTCCAGACAGTGATTCTGTAATTTCTGGACTTGGATGACTGATGATAATGTCATAAATTTCTTGCAGCTGCTATTGAGACCTGGATTGAGACCCAGGCTAGTGCCTGGTAATTGGAGTAGCATTGAAATTCAGTGGGCCTGAGAAGTTGTTGAGGATTTGGGGTCTTGAGTGTCCAGTAGCAGCAATATGCTCAGCAGTCCCAAATCTACTAAGGGATTTGAATTTTCCCGAACCTGGCAGCAACTGTAGTAGCAAGGTCATTAGTACAGTCTTGTGATTGAGATTGCAAAGGTTTGTAAAGATTCATAGCACCACATTTTTGTGGAACTTGCCTCTACCAAATTTGCAAATAATGGGTTCCCATCATGTGTTCAGAAAATCACCTAGTGAGTCCTGGTATGGGTCCAAGAGTTTGACTTAGTAAATGCCTGTAAATGCCTGCCTATCATGTTTTAATAAGATTGCTAGCTAGCCTGGGTTTCAGATGTCCAATAACATGGTACTCCTTTTGTTTTCTTTTAATCGAATCATTGTAAAATACATAGTTACAAAGATTTCACAATCAGATTGCATTCATATAACGTTCTAACAACTATCCCTCCACCAGTGCATATTTTCCAGCACCCATGTCCCCAGTATCCCTCCTGCCGCCACCACTCCCAGCCTGCCTCTATGGCAGACACATTTCTTCTTTCTCTCTCTACTCTTGGGCATTATGGTTTTCAATACAGATACTGAGAGGCCATCCTGTTTAGTCCTTTACCCACTTTCAGCACACATCTCCCATCCAGAGTGAACCCTTCCAACAACCATTGTAATAGTGGTCCCTTCTTTATCACAGCTGTCCTCTTCCCCCAGCACTTGAGGCAGACTTCCATTCATGGACCAGTCCTCCTGGCTCTTGTCTCTACTATCCAAGGGCTGGACATTCCTGTACCTCAAGTTTGAGGAAGTCTGAATACTAACAAGGGTGCACATTCACAAGAGACTGTGTTGGCTTCATATCAAGTTCAAGCTTCCTGAAGTATGGCATAGATACAAATCTCCCAGAATCCCTTAGAAGCAAAGACTAAGAGTTGAAACTTACAGGGGATGTCGTGCTGTAATTTGTAATAGATCTAGTGAGGATATAGGGGATTTGGGGTCAAGATTCTGAGTGCCCAGATGCTCCAGAGAACCAAGACGAAGAGCCTTAAGTGACTACCGGAAGTTCGATATCTAATGTTGACAGCCTATCGTCTGTTCTGCTGCAGTCAAACAGGCCTCTTTGTGGCTTGAGAATTTGTGGAGTAATGGCCTTAGGAGTAAGCTATGCTTCAGTCACATAGTACAAGCCCAAAAGTAGCTGGATGGAACACAGCAGACTACGGGAGATGCTTTGCTAGCTGGCTGGGTTCTGGGAGTGCCACAGAGTGCTTTCTGGCTATAGGCATGTTGCTAACAGTCAGATGTGGACTGGAGTGGACTAGACGTGTTTGGCTAGGCTTAGGCAACTGGGATATCTCAGTTCCCAGTGAGCTTAACTATTGTAATGGGATGATAGAGCACTCCTTGGGATCTCTTTCTAAGAAGAGAAATTTCTTAGTTGTTTCCTTATTTGTGGAGCAAATAAACCTTAAGTGAGGGAAATAAAACTGTTGTAGTTTTTTGATAGTTAATTTATGCAATTAATAAACAGTAACAACAAGTCTCACATGGAGACATTACTGGTGCCTACTCGAGCAAATTGATGGACAATGAATGACAGTGCTACAGTGCTATTAATTATAACCCGTGTACTGTTTCTTGGGCCATTGTTTGACATATCCTAGTCATCCTTAATTGGCAGCTACTACAGTAACTCATGTTTACGTTTTAAATTCAGAAAATGTATTCAGATTATGTCGGATTGTCTTCTTTGACAATCATATGCATCTTCTTTGCAGCTTTCAAAAGTCTATGGTCCTGTGTTCACTGTGTATTTGGGCATTAAACCCACTGTGGTTCTGCATGGATATGAAACAGTGAAGGAGGCCCTGATTGATTTTGGAGAAGAATTTTCTGCAAGAGGCAGTTTCCCACTGGCTGATAGAACTACTAATGGAAATGGTAGGTGTGAATGTACTCATGTAGCATTACTAATGAGGATGGAGAAGATGGAAGGCAGATATCAAAAGTGTGTGCTCATTGAAGGAGCTGCCACCTCTTGATTTATTCCTTTTTTTCTTAGGACTTCACTTACACTTTGTATTTCTTCTTCTGGTAGGAATTATTAACAGCAATGGAAAGAAATGGAAGGATATAAGGCGCTTCTCTCTTATGACCTTGAGAAATTTTGGGATGGGAAAGAGAAGCATTGAGAATCGTGTTCAAGAAGAAGCCCACTGCCTGGTGGAGGAGTTGAGAAAAACCAATGGTATAGATACAATGCCCAACTGTTACCCTCTCTAATCACATCCTTGGAAAATTTTCAGATGCAGTCAGTTTTCATTAAGGTAGTAGCTGCCAGCTATTATGTAGTGTAGGGAAGATTCGAGGCATAAAACCAAGAGGTTTTATCTGTTTGCTGTGTTTGTGTATACCTCACATTTGTGCATCTAGTGTGAATATAAAAGATTTTTTAATCTGTTTCTCTCTTAAGTCTGATAGTTTGTTTTAAAATAAATAATCATGAATAGGTGGTGTACCTAACACATGAATATTTTGACATTACTCTTTAATATTTGAACCTTCTTTGAGTATATTATTCATTATTGATTTGTCAGAGAGTCTTTTTATTCATGATCCAGTACTGTTAATTTTACATATCTAGGACTTCATTTCTTCCATGTTAGTTTACTTTGTATAATGTTGATGTTTCCATTTTTATTATTATTAAATAATATTATTAATATTCATATGTGTTATAAGTAGTGTTCAATTTTAATTGAGTAATTTTTCTTTTTATTTTCTCTAGCAGGGTCTGTCAATTTTGATTAAGTTTTTCAAAAGAGCTCTAGTTTCAGGGCTGGAGTGATAGCACAGCGGATAGGGCGTTTGCCTTGCATGCAGCCGACCCGGGTTCAATTCCCAGCATCCCATTTGGTCTCCTGAGCACTGCCAGGGGTAATTCCTGAGTGCAGAGCCAGGAGTAACCCCTGTGCATTGCCGGGTGTGACCAAAAAAGAAAAAAAAAAAGAGCTCTAGTTTCATTGCTGTGTCATATTGTTTTTTTTAATCTATTTTATTTACTTCCTCTTTAATCTTTATACTATTCTTTTTTGCTTTAGGCATAATTGTCCTTTTCCTAGTTTCTTGAGAAAAAAAGTTACATTGTTTATTTGTTATCTTTATTTCTCCTGTTTTGGAATATAGGAAGGGCCTCCCAAAATGGAGCTTGGAGGTGGGGCACTCATAGTGATTTGAAATCAAATATATTGAATGGTTCAGAGCAAGGGCCTGAGGATATGGTGGTGTTCATACCATTGTGGCTAGAGACCATGAGGTCAACCCTGGAGGTGATTTGGGGCTTCAGAGATATATCTGATGATGCTAGGGCATTGGCTAGGGCACTGTACATTGATGTACAGTGCCAGAAATTGGACCTACTGGACTAGGTCCAATGCATGTGTACCATTTCTCTTGCCCCATCTTTCTTTTATTATTGACGTAGCTTTTTTATCACTTATAAATTTTACTCTTAGAATTGCTTTTACTGTAAGCCATTAGTGATTTGTTTGTTTATGCTTGTCAAATATTTTATTGTTAAAGGAATTTATATGTAAGATGTCGCTCTTAAGTTTCTAGTGATGATCTTTTTCTTGCTACAACAAGCATATGTCTGTATTTTCATTGTTTAATTTTATTAATTTTTTTTTGTTATTCTTCTGTAGCATCACCTTGTGATCCTACTTTTATCCTGGGTTGTGCTCCCTGCAATGTGATCTGCTCCGTTATATTTCAGCATCGTTTTGATTATAGAGATCCACATTTTCTAAGTCTAATGGAAAAATTTAACGAAAATTTCAGGATTCTCAATTCTTTATGGTTGCAAGTGAGTGTAAATTTCTTTTCTTTTTTTTGAGTTTTATTTGCTCTCCATGCTTTATACTACTGTTTTCTATGCATTGTTCACTTGAAGATGATATTCTTAAGCATACATTGTTCCAACATATGGACACTGTTCCATGCATGGCACTTTTGTCCATGCATACAATATTCCAGTACCATCCCTTCCCCCAGAATGTCCTCTTCCCCTTGTCCCACCCAAAATGTCCTTGAGTAGCCCCTTATTCACCCTTACCCCTCACCCCTTGGTTGAATCAGTTCAAGAGACCAACTTTTTTGTTCTGTTGCCTTTGATCCTTTGCTGTTCCCTTCTATATATCTATATAACCCATATGTGAAAAAAGAGAATTCTATAGGATTGTGGGGGTTTTGTGTGTGTGTTTGTGTGTGTGTGAAGCAAGGTAGTTTTTTATTGAAACTTATTTAGAAATATGTGAAGGGAGAGATAGAGGGAGTAGTACTTGTTCAATAGAGAACATTGGCTTCTCCAGAGCGGAGATAAGAAAACAAAGAAGCATAGAGATAATCAAGATACATGTTCAAGGGAGAACATGGGCTTGAAGAACAAGCTGAATGATTTTACTATTTAATCATAATGTTTGCTGTTTTCTCCAAGTCCAAACATCTAGTTCACCAAACTATGAAGTAAATATATGAACCACAATTTCTACTCAGTGCTTAGCTTCATAGAATGCACTTTAAATATAGACTGAAAAATTCTGTACAGAATAAGAAACAGAAATTCACGATAATTAGCACTTTTAAGTGTTCTTTTTTCCTACAAAAGCCCAAAGTCTTGCTTTCACAAAATAATTTTGTATTTTCCTAAAAAATGTGCACATCACTAAAGGAAATCCACACTTCCTTTATCCATAGATAATATAATTAATCAACATTTATCAAATCATTATATTAGTTGCTAGAATTAAACTAGGAAGAGAATATCTTATTTAAGAAAAGAGAATTTTAGGGTTCACACATGATGTCAGATAACACTGACTAAAGTGAGAATTTTTGATGCTTTTCTTTTTTTTTTTTGGTTTTGAGTCGAGTCCCATGATGCTCAGGGTTTACTCCTGATTCTGGACTTAGGAATTACTTCTGGCAGTGCTCTGAGGACGAATTGGGATGGAGATCTAGTCCAGTAGCCACATGCAAGGCAAATGCCCTATGTGCTTACTATTGCTCCTGCCCTTTTTGATGATCTCTTTTTTATATCCTAATGATCAAGGCAATTATTTTTTATTTATTTATTTGTTTGTTTGCTTTTTTGGGTCTCACCCAGCGATGCTCAGAGGTTATTCCAGGCTCTGCCATCAGAAATTATTCTTGGCTTGGGAGACCATATGGGATGCCAGGGATTGAACCTGCGTTAATTGCGTGCAATGCCTTACTTGCTGTACTATCACTCCGAAGCCCTCCAGGCAATTATTTTCGAGTGATAAAGTAATTGGGTTTATGATTTTCCAACCATAAACAAATATCAAGTATTACGCTGTAATTAGATAAGATGTCTGCCTTCTGTTTAAACCATGTGATATGACCAGAGAGATTAATTTAACTACTCTACTCATAGTTACTGTGAAGATAAAATTGAAAGGTGCTGCATAGTATCTTCAGGATTTTCCCACTTCTAAATTAACTGATTCTGTTTGAGGCTATGAGACAGGATTTAAAAAAAGCAGTACAAAACTATAGCTATATCAGGATGCTCATCCTCCCTTCACCTCTATTACCCACATGATGGGAATCTTAGTGTTTATGTCATCCAGAATTTCAATAGTATAGGGAACTGAAGTAAACAATAAAATAATTAATGCAAGATGCTTTATATTATAAACATGATGTATGAATATAGAAAATAATTGTGATCTAGATCTGCTTGTCAGAATTTTCTCCATCAAACACAACTATCAGTGTATAAATTATGAATGAGTGAAACAAAATTTCCTTTTAAGACACAAAACACTTTTAAAATTTTTGGCCAAGGTTTGTCATGTGGTGTATGTCTTCATTAATCATTTTCTTTTCATTGGACTGTAAAGACAGCTAGGGATTAAAGCACTTGCTTTGCACATAGCTGGCCCTATTTGTCTATTTGTTCCACAGCTTTGACAGGAGTAATCCCTGAGCATAGAACCAGGAGTAAGCACTGACCAGCACCAGGGGAGTGCACCCCTATGAAATACTCAAGTCTCAAAACTTTAATAAATCATTGTTTTCTCTTTTAGCTTTGTAATACTTTCCCTGTTCTCATTGACTATTTCCCTGGAAGTCATAACAAAGTAATAAAAAATACTGAGTTTTTTAAAAATTATGTTCTTGAGAAAACAAAAGAACATCAAGCATCTCTGGACACTAATAATCCTCGGGACTTTATTGACTGTTTCCTCATCAAAATGCAAGAGGTAAAATGTGACTGGTAGTTTAGTTATTTGGTTTATTAAGCGTGTTGTACTTAAAACAATGAGTGCTATATTTACGAGGAAGCATTCTGTGTAAGGCAACTAATGTTGACAAGGTCTTTTGCTATTTATTGCATAAATTAATATAAACAAAATATTACAGAAGAAGTAAAATTAAATTGTTAGGATAAGTGGAATGTATAAGTTGTTTAGGCACTTATAGTGGTGGAGGAGTTGGGAGGAGAGAATGACACTTCAGGTAAACTAGAATCAACAAATTACGAATAAGTTACAAAATGCTAAATATCATTCCATAATTGAAGGTGGATCCTGATTGTGGCACACTTAATATTGAAGACTAAACCGAAACTTCAATTTTTCTGAGTTCTCTGTATGTCTGATAACTGGAAATAAACTTTAATATGTTGTTGGTGTAAACAATTGAGGGAGTTTCAAATAACCAATTGTATGAATGGAGGAATAGAAGTGAGGATTGGAAATAAAATTTAACATATTGTTGGTGTAAACTAGTTAAGGGAGTTTCAAATAGCCAAATTGTATGAATGGAGGAATAGAACTGAGTCTTGGGAGTGAATTGGTGGATGGAAGAGAGAAACCTCTACTCATATAAAGTGGTATAAAATGATATAAACGCAAAATTTGGTATTGATATCTGTAAGTATGAGTTTTGCTACTTGAACTGAAAAAGACAATTCTTCTAGCATGAATTTGCATTGTATCAGGTTAAAAATGAGTTGACTGAAAATATAGTCATAGTTGCTTGCTTGTAGGAAGATTTAAATTGAGAATCATGAGTATCCCAACTTTCTCATTTTTTATTTTCAGCCAGGATAACAGGGTAATGTTAGGCGATACCAGGCTGTACTCAGGGCTTACCCCTGGCCCTGCACTCAGGGATCACTCCTGGCGGGACTCAGGGAACCAAATGAGCTCTTGGGGACTTAACCTGGATCAGCTCTGCAAGGGAAACAACCTACCTATTGTACTCTTGCTTGGCCCAGCTTTGTCATTATAAAGTTTGTTTTGCTTTTTCTGGGTCCCTCAACTTTCAACATAATTTTAGGATAACCTTTTCAATTTATGCAGAGAAGCCTGCAAACTTTTAATATGTTGACTTAATTTTATAACAGAATAAATTCTTTTGGATTTACTAGTTCTGGAAAAATCATAAATCAAATAATCATATCAAATTATCCCTAGGAAAAGCATGATAAAGACTTGGAGTTTACTTTTGAAAATCTGACTATCACAGCCGCTGATCTGTTTGTAGCTGGGACAGAGACAACAAGCACTACGCTGAGATACGCTCTTCTCCTCCTGCTGAAGCACCCTGAGGTCATGGGTATGAGCAATATAATAGATGGATGGAGTGCAGAAATATCTTGCAAGGTTTAGATGTGATTTCCATCTTGCTTCTTAGAAAGCATCAGTAAATAAATATCTGTATGATCAAATTAATGAAAGTATCATGATGGGAGGGCTGGAGTGATAGAACACTAGATAGGGTGCTTGCCTTGCACGTCCCAGATTCGATTCCTCTGCCCCTCTTGGAGAGCCTGGCAAGCTACCAAGAGTATGCCGCCCACACGGCAGAGCCTGGAAAGCTACACATGGCATATTCGATATGCCAAAAACAGTAATAACAAGTCTCACAATGGAGACTTTACTGGTGCCCACTCAAGCAAATCGATGAACAACAGGACCACAGTGCTATACATCATGATGGGAAATCTTTATATAATACAAGAAGATGAAGTGCTAAGAAAGGTGAAGATACCACTGACTACTGGCAATATCAAAAGTAATAAATGATGATTTGGATTTCAAGGGGAGTTATTTGTGTCAGCCATAACCAGCATCAATTAACTGGAACAGCATACTAGATTTCTATGAAAAGTTCTCTTTGAATAGAAGGTAGTTTATTTACAGATCTAGGGCTCTATAAATAATATATACAATTCTGAAAGTATATTGTTCTCAAGTCATAGTAAGAAAGTGGGAAGTTTTCTTAAAACTAAGTGGGAATTTTGAAAACTAGTGTTTTTTGGAGAAAATGTAAACATTAAGGGATATGTTTAAAAAAGTCAAATTCAGGGACAAAAGATAGTACAGCAGTTAGGGAGCATGATTAGTATGCACTAGACTGGGTTTGCTGGGTTTGATTCCAGGAACCACATGGTGCCCCAAGCATCATTCAGTGTAACTCTGAAAGCCCCGGAGCACCACCTGGTGGCTTTGGTGTCCATAGGATCCGAATAGTATTGATGCACTTGGCCCTTGGCCTCCTGAACAGAATGTGGTGGAGGAAATCTAGCCCAGTTGGGGCCTGTTGACATCCTCACTGCTGTACTCTTTCCAAGCCTCACCACAACTCCTTTCATCAGGTAATTGTTTCCCTCATATGATTAGAGAGGTTTACTCCACAGGGACAGCATGCACATGAACCAACAACACTCAGCCAAACTCACAATGCAAAGGAAAGCATTATATGCACAGCTGATAAGAAACGTTAAGAATTAGTCTCCCTGGGGCTGGAGCAATAGCACAGCGGGTAGGGCATTTGCCTTGCATGCGGCCGACCCAGGTTCGATTCCCAGCATCCCATGTGGTCTCTTGAGCACCTCCAAAAGTTAAATCCTGAGTGCAGAGCCAGGAGTATCCCCTGTGCATCGCCAGGTGTGACCAAAAACCAAAAAAAGAAAAAAAATTCAATCTCTCAAATTTAGAAACTGTACTCTAAATTTGGAAATTAAGTTGTATAGCAATCAAAAGAAATGCATCTTCAAATGTGTGTGCTTTATAATTTTTCCCCTCTTATCCCTTTCTCACTTTAAAGTCATAAATTGCATCATAGGAAGTCATGGGGTCAGAGAACTTTTGAAGGGGAATGAAAGTGTCAGTAAGTCAGACCTAGAAAAGAACACATCAAAATTGGGGTATGTACTGAGGGGAGATGGTAGGGACGACAGAGACCTGAGAAATCACCTCAGATTTTTCTTAAGTTCACTGTATCTCTGTATCACTGTCATCATGTTGTTCACCAATTTACTCGAACTGGCGCCTGTAACGTCTCTGTCTCCATTCGTCCCAGCCCTGAGATTTTAGCAGGCTGTCCTTACTCGTCTTTCCAAACAATAGGAGGCTTCTTTCAGGGTCAGGGGAATGATACCTGTGATTGTTACTGTTTTTGGCATATCGAATACGCCACTGGGAGCATGCCAGGCACTGCCGCATGGGCGGGATACTCTTGGTAGCTTGCTGGGCTCTCCGAGACGCATATATATTTATTTCCCTCTATAATGATGTGTCGCTGCTACTCGGTCCAGGAATTTGTTTCAGACTTGTCCCGAGCATGTGGAAAGCCGCTTGGAGTAGTGGCGCTAGCTTATAGAAAAAAAATTAATTGAAAACAAACAAAAACAGTTGGAAGCTATGTGTTTAGTATTAGAAAGTGAAAAAAAATAGGGGCATTGGGTTGGACCACATTTGCTCGGTGCTCAGTGGACCATATAGGGTGCTGGGGATTAAACATGGGTCTACTGCATACAAGGCAAGTACCCGACTTGTGGTACCATTGCTTCGGCCAGAAACCAAACAAAATTTTATCGTATCAACTGAATTGTGTGTTTGATATACATTTAACAACTTTGAGTTTTATTTTATTTATTTATTTTTTTAGGTATACAAGATTGTATTAGGGAGAGTCACCCCAGAAAAACAAAGTACACAGTCTTCTACAGTGTACATGGAATATTCTTTAGACAGATCATAAGCTGAGACATAAATCAAGTATCCATAGAAGCAATTCTAGACATTATGTTAGTTTGTTTTCATATATCAATGTCTTGAAAGTAGGAATAAACCACACACACACACACACATACACACACAAATCTGTAAAAGAGACATATGTGCAGCTTTTGGTGAGTGTGACCCAGAACCCAACATGCACCAAAAGAGCAAATCTGGAACTCTGGTGTGAGCAACCCGACTCCAACCCTGACGCCATATCTGTGCACACCTGAGGAAGCATGTGTCCATACCAGCTCAGCCAAACCCAACTTCCAAGGGTAGCAAGTGCCCCTGGAGAACAATTAAAATCATAACCAGTTGTGAGAGAAGTCTTGGAATAGGACAAGCAAATGTGCCATGTCTCTGAAACTGAGTATTAGGAACAATGCAAAAACAAAACTCATCCATGTGAGCAGACAGTAACGAAAGACCCAGAAGACCCTCATTACAACAGACATTTTCAGTCTGCCTAAATACTGAGAAAAAAAATACTGCTGATACAACATTATCTAATAATTGCATCTGAAGACTATCAAAAACTTGAAGGGATACTAAAGTGTGTCTTGGTGAAATAAGTAATTGAAATAGAAGTAGAGTATTTACAGAATACAATAGCAAGTGTCAGCAACAGAATGTATACAGCCAGGGCACAGACAACTTTGAGCTTTAGAGAAATGATTAAGTACTAACCTTCAAGTTAACTGATATGCTCCATCAAAGACCATTTTCCTCTATTTAATAAAGTAATTTTATCCTCTAATTTCTGTATTAGCAAGGAGGGCTCTATAGAAAAATTATTGTTGTGGGTTTGAAACTATATGTTCCTATTTGGAAATAATTAAAAAATGAGATTGTATAAAGTTAGAATTGAATTGGAAGATATGGTTAGGTACAAGTAAGTACTCAAAGTGATTATGGTTATATTGCTTGGGTGCATTGTTTGCGTAATCAGAATGACATTGAAATAAAGATTCTGATAGTACTTTTGGTGTAAACATATTGGAGAAGTAGAATCTGGAAATAGGAGTTGAGGATGGAGGTGACCTCTAGATCAGCCAATCTGGTAGATAAGAGATATAAATAGTAAATACAAAAAAATGAAAACTCAACACCTACATATAGTTACATTATAATTTAGTTTTTAACCATTTTTAATTCTGATTAAAACAATGTTTGATTTCTCTTTGTGTGATTCAAGACTTTAATTTTCTGATTGAATTTTCTGATGTAATTCTGTTCTATTTAAAAACATTCCTGCATTTTCCTTTGTATTGTCATATATTATAATAATAGGTAGGTATAGACTATCTTGTTTGGCTTATAGGTAATGATATTTATCTGTATAATAGAATTATCTATGTCTAAGTGCACTTCTTGACACAAAAATGGTGTTGTGATAACTTCACAAGCCTATTTCATGCATCCTTGAAGTGGTACACAAACACAGCTTAAATTTTTCTTTCTCTGAGTCATGATTTGTGTATTACAGCTAAAGCCCAGGAAGAGATTGAGCGTGTGATTGGCAGACACCGGAGCCCCTGCATGCAGGACAGGAGCAACATGCCCTACATGGATGCCTTGGTGCACGAGGTCCAGAGATTCATTGATCTCGTCCCTCTCAACCTTCCCCATGCTGTGACCCGGGATATTAAATTCAGAAATTACATCATTCCCAAGGTAAAATTTATTATTCTTATACTGACCTCTGCTTACCATTTTTCCTTTTCACATTATATATATCCAATTCTTAATGAACACAGAGAGATTTGCAAAAATTAAAAACATATCTGGTGCCTACCTGTATGTCTTCCTTAGAATGACATCTATTCAATCTTCTGCTAATATTAATTTTTATCTTATATTTTAGGTAGTTTTTATAGAATGAAACTGCTTACAAAGATGTAAGAGGAGTGAAAGAGGGAAATGTTTTCAAGAATGAACAGAGGCTTCACCAGAGTAGAAATAAACAAGTAAAGAAATGTAGAGACAATCAAAAGAGAAACGTGTTCAGGAGAAAACACAGGCTTGAAGATCAAGTCTTGTACTCATTTTTAAATTGAGTTGTTTTGACGTTTTGTTGTTGTTATTTGTTCTGGGTTTTTAGGTCCCATATGGCTCTGCTCAGGGTTATTCTTGATTCTGTGCTCAGGATCACTCCTGGAAAGGAGTGATTTTGGGGATGGATTTTAGGGATCCATTACGAGGTGTGGGGGATCTAACCAGGTGGGGTGTATTCAAGGCAAAAGCCTTCCCAACTGTGCTCTCTGGCCCCTGTTCTTTGTTGTTTTTGATGAGTTGTAAGCTTTTCATATCTTTTGAATAATTGTCCCTTGTCCTATAAATGTTGTCCAGATATCTTCTCCCAGTCAGTTAGCTGCCGTTTGTGTGTGTGTGTGTGTGTATGTGTGTGTGTGTGTGTGTGTGTGTGTGTGTGGTTTCCTTGACTGTCCTAAGGATTTTAGTTTAATTTAACTAATTTATTTTGAATTTTGTTTCTTATGTCATTGGAATTGACATCTCTGATGTGATGTGCATGTTGATCTGATGTTGGAGTTTATTGTCAATGCTTTTCACAACATAATTTTTGATTTTAAGTTTTACAGCCAAGTCTTTAATACATTTTGAGCTATTTTTTATACATGGCATAAATATTTAATTTTAAGTTTTATAAATAATTTTTGATCAGTAAAAAGGGGTTATTGAATTTTTTTGTTGTTGGTTTCCTGAATTCTTCATAAATCTTGGATATCAGCTCTTTACCAGATGGAAGGTGTGCAATTATATTCTGCCATTCATTAGGGTGCCTCATCATTTATCATTGTTATTTTCACTTAGGAAAAGGTTTGTAGTTTGATGTAATCATGTTTGTTAGTTTTACTTTTGTTTTCTGCCATTTGCAATTAAGTAAACAAAGACACCATAGGCCAATATTCCCACTCCTGTTTTTCTTCTATCTGTTTTGTGTTTCTAGTCTTATATACTATACCATAATCTATTTTGAATTAATTTTTATTTATGGTGCTAGGCAGTGGGCTACTTTGATTCTTTTGCATCTCAGTATCCAGTTTTCCTAACATTTATTGAAGAGGAACACCTTGCTGCTTAATATTACCTCGTACATTTCTTACAGCTCCACAAATACTTTATGACTCAGATTAGTTGTGTTTTGTTCCAGGGCACAACTATAATTACATCACTGACTTCTGTGTTGCATGATGAAAGAGAATTCCCGAATGCAAAGATGTTTGACCCTGGCCACTTTCTGGATGAGAGTGGAAAATTTAAGAAAAGTGACTACTTCATGGCTTTTTCAGCAGGTATTAAAATTTATTTCCTTTGTACATCAGCAGTCAATTGACAATGGATTTGCTGACAATACACAGAGCTCACTCTAGGGCTGGTAGAATAGTTCTTTGTTCATGATCAAGAACACAATCTTATGGTCTAAGCAGTTTTCCCTCTTTCTACACACCTTCATTATTAGGTCAGATCACTGATATTTTGGAAAATTTATTCATTTCTTCCAAATTCAGAAAGAATTTTTTTAAAAGACAAAATATAAGAAAATTGCACTTTATAAAATGAAACAGTGTGAGATAAAACTTGAAATATCATGATATGTTGGAGTTATTTAGCATGAGTTCTGTTAAAGTATGAAAAAGAGTCAGACAAAATGGACAGATCATCTAATATCAAATTAGAAACAGCAAACATTATATAATATCAAATTAGATACAGATAACACAGGTAATGTATTTGTTTCAAGAAAAGTATTAATGGAACCCTTATATATGAAAGCAGGAGTTATAATATAAAATGACTTTTCAAAGTTCTTCCTTTGTGTTCATCTCAATAACCGTTGAAAGAACACCTTTAAAATAAGCCGTTAGGCAATGTATGGTGTGTGTGTTTGTGTGTGTGTGTGTGTGTATTACACTTTTCATCCATTTGTCAAAGCATCATATTTTTTTATTCACCCATTTAACCACTCTTTAAATAATTATTGCATATTCTCCAACTGACAGCCAGAAACAGTGTTCGAGGACTAGCTTTTCTTGTATTTCCTTTTTTCAGGTAAACGCTCATGCGTAGGAGAAAGCCTGGCCCGCATGGAACTGTTCTTATTCCTGACCACCATTTTACAGAAATTCAACTTGAAATCTGTGGTTGATCCCAAGGACCTTGATACTACCCCTGTTGCTAGCGGATTCACTTCTGTGCCCCCTTCTTACAAGCTCTGCTTTGTTCCTCTGTGAGAAGAATAGATCACCTACTTTTGTTATGATTTTGTCTGAAAATTCCTCCATATAGGGCTTTGTTTACTCCTTCCCTCTTTATCCATTTCCTGAGATGCTATCTCTGATCTCTCCTCCCCTCATCTCTCCATTGTCTTCAATTCAAAAAGATCCAGTGTTCATTAAAGATGGACTTTCAGAGTTTCACTTCAAAACCATGTTATTTCTTCATAGTCTGTAACATTTATATGCTCATCACTGTTATCACTGTCATCCCATTGCTCATCAATTTGCTCGAGCAGGCACCAGTGATGTCTCCATTGTGAGACTTGTTGTTACTGGTTTTGGCATATCGAATATGCCACGGGTTGCTTGAGAGATTCTCCCGTGTGGGTGACATACTCTCGTTAGCTTGCAGGGCTCTCAGAGAGGTATGGAGGAATCGAACCCCTGGTCGGCCACGTGAAAGGCAAACGCTCTACTTGCTGTGCTATTGCTCCAACCCTTATACGCTCATACTTTCTAAAATTGAATCATAACATCAATATGCTCATACTTCCAAAAACTGAAAGTAGGCACTATAAAATTGAGCAAGGGTTAGTGAATGCCAATATACAGCAAATTTTTCTTATCATGTTTTATATTTTAAAAATAAAATTTTATGAGCCAATTTTCAAACTTCCTTTTCTCTCTCCACAATGCAGGCAAGAGACATAAGAATTAATCCAAAGGGTTTGGGATTATGTTTGTCCTCATAATGACAGTCACAGAGAAGGACAAAGAGGATTAGTGTAGATGAGCTCTCGTGACTACATGCCTCCTGGAATTTTTTCATGTATCATCTTGGAAATGAAAGAAATTATGCACTGGAGAATTTTCATCCTGTTGGGAAATATTGACAACAGTGTTCTAAAAGTGTTTGTTTCTTTCTAGTTCCAGACGCACAAAACTAATTAATTGTTATAATCCAGAGTACTGGTTGCTTCTGAGGTTTGGGATTGTTTAGAAACAGGAGTGAATGTATATTTTAGTAGAATAAGACTGTTGTCTACTAGGGAAATGAAATTTATCAAACCTGACTAAAGTGTATATTCAGGTTTTATCAGAAGACCTGGGAAACACCCATTAAGAGTAACCTTTGGGGATCATTCTAAAACAAAACCATTTCAAGTTCTTGGAAATTAGTCTTTTCTAATAGCCATCCTAATGTAAATTATCCAAGACTTTGTCTACACTTGTGTTTTCAAAGCATAGATGAACTTTGTACTTTTTAATTAAAATTGCAAATTAAACTTGATAAAAAATATTTATAGGTTCTGGGGAGTTTGGACATATGTCTAGAATGTGTAAGGCTGTGAATCTGATACCTACCACATGTCTCCTGGGTAGCCCTGTAGCCCTGTTGGTCCTCAAACATTGTTGGGTGTGACCCTGGTGGCTTCTGAGCACTGCTGGGGTTCCTGGTGACCTGACTTCCCCTGGGCCCAAGAACTGCAGTGAACTGTCACACTTATACCTGTAGGCATCACTTGGAGTGGTACATATAAAAACTACTTCTGCGAAAAAATATATAGAACAATTATAAACTATTGATATGTGCATATGCAGAAATTCTCTGGTGAAAAACAGTTAAAAACAATTTCTTTTAAAATATCTCTCATTCTTTTCTTTTCCTTGTGCTTTTTTGTTTTCTTGCTTATTGGACTACATCTGGCAGTGTCCAAGGTTTACTTCTGGCTCTGTGCTCAGGGATCACTCCTGGTAGATTCGGAGGTCCATATGATGTGCCAGGGATTGAACTCAGGTCAGCTGTGAACAAGGCAACTGACCTATCTTCTGTACTATTGATCCAGTCCTCTGTTTTTCAACTAAACTCTTTCATACATTTTTGTAGTTTGGGGACTCACACCAGAAAGTATCAGGGATTATTCCTGGCTCTGTTCTTAGGGATCACTCCTGGCAAGATTTGGGGGAATATCCAGGAATGACTGTATGCAAAGCAAGTATCTTAGCCCCTGCACTATCACTCAGGCCCTAAAGTTTCTCTGCTATATGATGCTTTGACATTCTGAGAGTCTTACAGAGAAACTTCTACTCAAGTATGAATTCTATGATTTCAAGATCACAAATTTTCATACACATATGTTATATATTATACATATATGTACACATACCTGCTCCCAAAGTATCAGTGAGCCTCCCTATAGACCACTGGATCTTCTCCATCTTTTCCTACCATCTTGAACCCTTCTGATTATTTTATTTCTGGAGTCAGAATTCAGAGACTTGTTTAGTTCTTTGTAGTGTATATATTTCATGTGAATGAAATTATCCACAGTTGCCTTTCCCTTATTTCACTTAACTTGTTGACCTCCAGTTTTAGCCATATTGTTGAATAAGGCACAATTTTATCTTTTTTCTTTATGGTGGTATAGTATTGCATTCAGTGTATTTACTACAACCTGTTGTGAAGAATCTGTCAATAAGTATTAAGGTTGATTTCATATATTTGGCTATTAGAAATAATATTACTGTGGACACTAGAGTGCAAATTCTAATTTGTATTTTCTTTTTGTTGTGGAAATTCTCATTATGAGCCAGAAAAAACTAAGCAGTGAGCTTTGAGGAGTGGGAGAGCACTATTTATTTCACTGGTAGGGTCCAATTGAGCTTGTATATGTGTTGGGGGGGTTCTTGGGTTGGGGGCGGGCAGCTACCCCTCTGGAGTCAATTTGTCTGTGTGTGTGTGTGTGTAACACCGGAATATTACAGCCAGGCTGAAATAAGAAGTAAAAGAAATTCTTAGACCTTGTAAGGGTCCTGGCCAGTAGACCCCGGCAAACTGGAGTATGATCTCCCAAGCTACCAGACTTACTTCCTATGGGAGAGGGAGTGGGAGGGGGAGAAGCCTCTGCCCAGCCCTCTGCAAACCTCGGCCACCCCACCTCCACCACCGAGAAAGAACCACGCAGAGGGGTAAGAGTTGGAGGTCAAACAACTCTCATTTTATTAGCTCTCACACACTGATATTTATATAAACATTTTAGGGCAGTTTGGATACTGTGAACACCTGGTTATCAACTTTTGGCGTAAACACTTTGCTGTGCCCTCTACAGATGTTAGCTAATGATTTATGTTTCCTGCTTCTCAAGGTCGGGTATTTAGCTCAGACAAGCGGTGACTTTCAGGTTTCATCCCATTATCTCCTCAACCAAAGGCACCTTTCTGGGTGGAGTGCTGGCACAGGGCCTTAGGCTCCAGTGAAGAGAACCTGCTCCTGCTTCTAAGGCAGGGATTTGGCCAGGGTCCCGGGCTGGCTGCTGAGACCCCAACAGACCTGAGCAAGATGCATCATCACTATAGATCAGAGTGATACGCAACCCAACAACTTAAAAAAATTAGGTACTTTTGGATCTTGTTAGACTAGTATTAGACTGAAAGGTTTGGTTTCTGAGATGGAATGTTGATCTCAGCTGGCTTTAATGAGAAGTTAGGCTGTGTTACAAATAACAGAGGCACAGAAGCCATCAAAGAAGGCTTCTTGTGTTTATCAGAATTGGAAATTTAAGTGTTTTCTTATGCTGGCATCTAAACATTTAGTAAAAGATTGAAGGCCTTTTTCTGTAAGTGCACTTGTTTGTTTTGTTTCTGTGTGGAAGTGTTAGAACATCTGGCCTAGATAATTCATGATTTGAAATAGTTAGGATAAATGCAAAACTGATTCTCTTTCAAAAAAGAACTGGGCCTTTTATTTATTTATTTATTTATTTATTTATTTATTTATTTTTACTGAATCACCAGGACAGACATAGTTACAAAGATTTCATGATCGGGTTTCAGTCATACAATGTTCCAACACCCCTCTCTCCACAGAGTACATTTCCCACGACCAATGTCCGAAGTATCCCTCCTGCCACCAAATTTAAAAAATTTGAAACAAGTAATTAATTAAGTTTTTTTCACATAAAACTAATAGAACCAAGCAAATGTGATATTGTGGTTTAAACTATATAGTCTGTATGTTTGACTATGGAAGTTGATGTGGAGGTCTTGTTCTGTTCAGCAGGGAGAACCCTTCGTGGGGCACAGCCGAAAGAACAGATACAGAGCCCAGAGGAGGGAGAAAAGGCCTTTATTCTATGGCAGTTACAGTATTTATACCTCCCTGCTGGGAGGAGGTGGTGCTGGGACCCCCAATAGAAATGCAGGGTGTGGCACGGGATTCAGCTAGTAATAAACAAATGCTGATAGGATAAGATCAGTAAGATTAGGAGTGGCAACCTTTGCTAGGTGTGGCATGGGGTTAGCTAGTGATAAACAAATAGTGACAGGATAAGATCAGTAAGGTAAAATGGTTCCCTACATTTGACCTCTATGAAATGTTCTTCTTTATCATTAGCATTAAAATCATTAGGCCCTAAAATCATTTCAGGCCTACAGTCAGGCCTCAAGGAATGTTAAACAGCCTCACATTTAGTCTTGGCCTTCCAGGAGTGTGTTTATGTTATGTCAATATATGAATGATATCTTAATAGTCATCCAAACTGATGATCACCTTCTAACTGGTATTCCATATTAAAAGATCAGTTGGCTCAGACAGGTTTTTGGCTAGTTTCTGATAAAATTCAGAAGGAATATACAAATCTATATCTTGATCATTTAATAAATAGAAATATCATTGTGCCACAAGAAGGTACAGCTTATATTGATAACTTAAACACATTAAACAACTTTCAGAAATAGAGATATAAACTGGATCTGAACTATTTTGGGAATTCCCACTTAAGAAATTTGAATTAAAATGGGTACAAGATAGAATTTACAAAACCAAACTAGAGCATATCTCTTTAAATGAAGAAATATGCCTGTTAGCTTTCCTTCCAAAATTCCTCTACAGGAGTTTTTTAATCAACAAGAAATTAAGGACTGGGGGCTGGAGAGATAGCACAGTGGGTAGGGCGTTTGCCTTGCATGCGGCCGACCCGGGTTCAAATCCCAGCATCCCATATGGTCCCCTGAGCATGGCCAGGGGTAATTCCTGAGTGCAGAGCCAGGAGTAACCCCTGTGCATCGCCAGGTGTGACCCAAAAAGCAAAAAGCAAAAAAAAAAAAAAGAAATTAAGGACTGGATATTTTTATCTCATGGACAACAACAAAAAGAGAGACTGGAAATTTGCTTACACAAAATAGGAAGAATACTTAAAGACGCTGCCATTTACACCAATTAATTAATCAAGGTACAAATAAAACAGTCTTTGTCCTTACTAATTTACACGTTAAAAAAAGCACTCCAATGAATTTGGGATGGCAATTAGAACTTACTGACTTCATTAGGGCTGTGTGATAATGAAAACACTTCCTCTAACTTGTTTCAATTCTTAAAAGTAATGAATTTGATTTTAAAAGAGGCCTATTGGGGACCCACTATGAAGATGTGGCAAACACCTTATTTTTCAGCCCAGAAAGTGGAACTGGTGGCAGTGATTCCATTATTAAAAGATGTGACAGAAGAAATAAATATTGTTTCTGATAGCCAGTATGCAGTCAGAGTAGTGAAAATATAGAAAATATTAATCTCTATTAGAGTCCATGAAGAAGCTGATTAACTTTAAAGGCACTTACAAAATTGCCAAGTTAATGTATTTATTATGCATAGAACATTATTTGCAAAAACACCCCCAACCCCCTTTTTTCTGTCTTCAAGGAAAAGGAAAATTGTGCAGCTGAAAACACTGGCTAATGTTCTAGATAAAATCCAGAAAAATGAGCATATCTTGTTTAGGGATGAAGAAAAGGGGAAACAGAATAAATAGGAAGATGCAAATGTTTGGTGGAGAGGATATGCCTATATTTTTATAAGAAAAGATACCCAACCTGTCCCTCAAAAGATCCAAGACAGTGATCCATCAGGCATTACTGGGGACTAATAAAGAAGTTTACCCAGGAGACAGAAAGAAGTTGTTTTCTTATTTTTTTTAATTGAATCACTGTGAGATATAGTTACAAACCTGTTCATGATCAGGTTTCAGTCATACAATGCTCCATCACCCTTCCCTCACCAGTGTTCATTTCCCACCACCAATGTGCCCAGTATCCCTCCTGCCACACTCAAGGACTGACTCTGGCAGGCACTATCTCTCTCTCTCTCTCTCTCTCTCTCTCTCTCTCTCTCTCTCTCTCTCTCTCTCTCTCTCTCTCTCTCTCTCTCTCTCTCTCTCTCTTCTTTTGGGCATTATAGTTTGCAATACAGATACTAAGAGGTTATCATGTTTGTCCTTTTACCTACTTTTAGTGTGCAGTCCTTGTCTAGAATGATCATTTCCAACTATCATTGTCATAATGGTCCCTTCTCTATCTCAACTGCCTTCCCCCCAGCTCTTGGGAGAAGCACTAGGTTGGAAGCTCTAGGCTTCTAACTGTGGACCAATCCTCCTAGCCCTTGTTTCTACTGTCCTGGTGTATTAGTATCATACTGTTTAATTTTATATCCCACAAATAAGTGCAATCATTCTGTCTGCCCCTCTTCTTCTGACTCATTTTACTCAGCATGATACTCTCCATTCATTTATAAGCAAATTTCATAAATCCATTTCTTCTAACAGATGCATAAATCACATGGTATAGATATACCAAGTTTCTTTAACCAGTCTTCTGTTCTTGGGCACTTGGGTTGTTTCCAGATTCTTTGTATTATGAAAAGAGCTTCAATGAACATAGAAGTGCTGATTGCATTTCTGTTGTGTGTCTTTGAGACCCCAGAAATATTCCAGAAATGGTATTGCTGTGTCAAATGGAAGCTGGATTTCTAATTTTTTGAGAAATGCCCATATTATTTTCCAAAAAGACTGAACCAGTGAGTATTCCCACCAACAATGAATAAGTTCCTTTCTCTCTACCTCTGCACCAGCACAGGTTTCTTGTTCCTTTTAATGTGTGACAGTGTGGTGTGAGATGATATCTCATTGTTGTTTTGATTTGCATCTCCCTGCTAATTACTGATGTAGAGCCCTTTTTTCCTGTGTCTTTTGACTATTTGTATATCTTTTTTTGAGGAAGTTCCTGTTCATTTTTTCTCTTCCTTTTTTGATGGGTTTGGAATTTTTTTCTTGTAAAGTTCTACCAGTGCCTTATATATCTTGTATATTAATCCTGTATCTGATGGATATTGGGTAAATAATTTTTCCTATTCCATGGGCTGTTTCCTTTTCCATTCTGGTCACTATTTCTTTTGAGGTGCAGACCTTTCTTAGTTTCATGTAGTCCCATTTGTTTATCTGCACTTCTACTTGCTTGTCAGTGGTCTTTCATCTTTAAAGATGTTAGGTGTTAGCCAGGCATAATCTTTGTTATTGTAAATTGCAGGCTTTGGCCCAGCCTAATCTTTGGGATGTAGATTTCAGTGCCTGCCCAGTTTGTATTTGAAGTGTAGATTTCAGGTGGCAGCCCAGTCTTGTTTTTGGGATGTAAATCCAAATGCTTGTAGCCCAAGAAATGTTTTGGTTTTGTATATTCTTTCCAGAGGCCAAAATTCCTGGCCTGCAGATGCAAGGAAACAATGCATGTTTTGCTGCCTCAATGTACTTTCTGTAACTTCTTTTGATGCCTTTGGTGAAGTCACTGTATTGTGCCCTTTAGAGGTACCATGATCCATAAAAGGAGATCACAGGGCTCTCTAACCTTTGTCAAGAGTAGGAGAGAACCTTGGCCCTCCATGAAATACATTTCTTTCGTGTTCCTTATCTCAGAGCCTCCAACTGCACGAACATTCATGCAACAATCTCTGTTTCCACTGTTTGGCCAATAGAGTGTTCTCCTTACAGATACCTTTAGCTTCAATGTTGTGGAGGGTTTTGCCAACCATGTCTTCAATGTACCTGATAGATTCTGGTCTGACGCTGAGGTGTTTAATTCATTTTGATCTTACTTTTGTGCGTGATGTTGGGTAGAGGTCTGAGCCCATTTTTTTGCATGTCCAGTTTTGCCAGCACCATTTTTAAAGAGGCTTTTCTTGCTGCACTTCACATTTCTTGCGCCTTTATCAAAGATTAGATGATAGTATATTTGAGGGTGTGTGTAAGGGTATTGGTCTGCAGCTCTGCCTTTGTTCTAGTACCAAACTGTTTTAATTGTTACCTGTATAAAACTATGCACGCCTAAGGGCGTGTGCACTTGTGAGCTCTTCGGGCAGCTCTGTCTCTTTTAGCTGGCATCCTTTGGGACCTTTGGATCTGGATGCCTGCATTCTCCAGCTCTGGGAGATTTTTGGCAATGATATCTTTAACTGTGGCTTTTTCATTGGGTTTGACTCCCTGTTCTTCTGGTACTCTGATGATTCTTATGTTCTTCCTCTTGGATTCATCCCCAGGACTCTGCTTCACCTTAGAGCTATTTTGAGATCTTTTCCCTTTGTTTGTTGTTGTCTGTAAACTTTCTGCTGCTCATCTTCAAGTTCACTGACTCTGTCTTCGACTGTAGTCATTCTACTGTTGAGGGCACCCACCGAGTTTTTTATTTCATCTACCTATATTTGTGACATTTTTGTTTGTAGCTTTTCAATTTCTTCTCTCATTTCTTCTCTCATTTTTTGGACTGCACATTCCACTGTTTCATTCAAGTCCTCTTTTAATTTCCTGGATGTCTGCTCCAACGTTTCTTTGAGTTCATTGAACATCTTCAACATTTCAACTTTAAATTCCTTATTGGAGAGATCGCCTTTGAGGGTGGCTCCTGTTCAAGCTTCTAGACCTTTTCTTCATTTTCCCTTTGTAGTGGGGATTTGTGCTGTTTCTTCATGTTGTTATGGTAGTATGGAGGTGGGACCTTCCAGTTCACTACCACTTTTACCTCTTGCTACGATAAAGGATTCTGGGTAAGTTCAGCCGATGGTGGTCGCCTTTTTACCTCTTCTGTAGTTGCAACTTCCTCTCAGCTGCTCCTCTGTCGCTTATGTGAGGCCTCTGGTGAAGCTTTGGAGGATGTGTTCTTTTATATTGAACTTGTACAGATTTTTGTGTCTACCGGTATTATGGTGCCATTGGGATAGCCTAATGTATTATTAGCCTAATGTGCTTGACATGGCCAGGATATTGTCCCCAGAATTACTTGATGGAGGTGGAGATACAAGTCCAGAGTGCTGGGAAAGGGGAAAATAAGGGCAGCAGCTGGCCCCACAGGAGGCCATGCCCACTTTCCTTGAGGCCACGCCCCCTAGCTCAGAGGTCACACCTGTGGGACAAGCCTGTGAACTGGGACTGAGACTCTTGGGGAACCGGAAGCAGTCTCCACAAGTAGACTATCTTTTCATACTTAAAAGTCTGGTAGCCTAAAATTCCTAAGAAGTAGCACTGAGGAAAACATTTTCATCTTCGGAATAAAGTATTTTCTGAACTTAATATTCTGAGTCACAGCATGAGGCATGCTGTTGGGGACAATGTCGATTTATCTCTGGATTTCATGTATCAAGGCATACCATGTAGGGCATGTTGCTCCTTTCCGTCATTGAAGGACTCCGGTGTTTGCCAATCACAAGCTCAATCTCCTCCTTGGCTTTAGCTTGGCAAGAGAAAAATTGGAATTCATGCAAAAGGGACAAGATTTCACCTTATTAATATGCTACATTGTGGTAGAAGATGAGAAGTAGGAAAATTATGATTATGTTTGCTTGCTCTAAGTTTTGGATATTTTCTTTTGTATATTACAAACAATATACAAAAGAGCGATAGCACAGTGGATAGGGCATTTGCCTTGCATGTGGCTGACCCGGGTTCGATTCCTCTGTCCCTCTCAGACAGCCCGGGAAGCTACCGAGAGTATCCTGCCTGCATGGCAGAGCCTGGCAAACTCCCAGTGGCGTATTTGATATGCCAAAAACAGTAACAGCAAGTCTCACAAGGGAGACGTGGTGCCCGGTAGAGCAAATCGGGGAACAACAGAAAGACAGTGCTACAGTGCTATATTACAAAAAGCTTATTAAAACTGATCATGCATATTGTAAATCTTGGTACTTCGATAAAAGGTTTTAAACAAAAATAAAACTGAATGTGAAGTTGGTGCTCATTCTTTCCTAAACCAAAGGAAGCTATTACTGTAGATGTCATTTAAAAAAATTTTTTTAATTACCAAGAGATAAACATTTGCAAAGTTGTCCATGATCTGGTTTGAATCTTACAATGTTCCAGCATAAATCCCTTCACCAGTGTACACTTCCCACCACCAATGCCCCCAATTTCCCTCCTTCCACCCCCACCCCATCCTTAGTCTGCCTCTATGGCAGGCACTTTTCTTCTCTCTCTCTCTCTTCTCTCTCTCTCTCTTTCTTTCTGAGTCTTGCTAATGATTTATCAATCTTATTTATTTTCTTAAAGAACCAGCTATTGGTTTCATTGGTCGTTTGGATCCTTTTTAATTAAATTAATTAATTAATTAACTAAAAGCTCTAATTTAATTTCTGCTCTATTTTATTCTTTCCTTTCTTCTGCCTGGTCTGGGTTCTTTTGTGGTCATTTTCCAAGATCTTAAGCTGAGGGCTCAAGTTCTTTATGTGGGCCTTTCTTCCTCTCTGATAAATACTTGTATAGCTATAAACTTTCCTCTTAACACTGCTTTTGATATGTTCCACAAGTTCTGATAATCATGTCCTCATTCTCATTTGTTTCCAAGAACCTTTTGATTTATTCTGTGATTTCCTCTAACCTACTGGTTGTTCAGCAGTGAGTTGTTTAATTTCCAGGTAGTTGATTTGATTCTTTGGTTCTGTATGTGACTAAATTCTATTTTCAGTGCATCATGTTCTGAAAAGATAGTTATATAATTTCTACCTTCTTGGGTTTATGGAAACATGTTTTATGGTCCAGCATCTCATATATCTTGGAGAATGTCCCATGTGATTTGGAGAAGAATGTGTGTTCAGCCTTTAGGCGATAAAAGTCCTATCTATATCAACTAGCCACTTCTCCTCCATTTCTTCATTCAAAACCAGTATTTCCTTTTTGAGTTTTAGTGTCATTGTTCTATCAAGAGGTGACCAAGCTGTGTTGAAGTTTCCAACTACCATTTTGTTGCTACCAATGTCTTCTTTGAAGTCTATTAGTAGTTGTTTGAAGTATTTTACTGGTCCCTCACTGAGACCATAAATATTTAGGAGTGTAATTTCTTCCTGATGTGTATATCCCTTGATCATTAACAAATTGCCTTTGTTGTCCTTTCTAACTGTTTTCAGCCTGAAATCTATGTTGTCAGATACTAATATACTCACCCCAGCCTTTTTAACGGAGTTGTTTGCTTGAAGAATTGTTTTCCAGGGGTCTGGAGCAATAGCACAGAAGGTAGGGTGTTTGTCTTGCACGCGGCTCACCTGGGTTCAATTCTCAGCATCTCACATGGTCCCCCAAGCACCTCCAGGAGTAATTTCTGAGTGCAAAGCCAGGAGTAACCCCTGTGCATCAGTGAGTGTGATCACACCCCCCTCCAAAAAAAGTAATTGTTTTTCAGTCTGTAATATTGAGTCTGTATTTGCTCTGAGTACACAAATATAATCCTTGTAGGCAGCAGATTATTTAATTGTTTTTTAATCCATTTTGCCACTTAATGTCTCTTAATTGGTGTATTTAGACCATTGCCATTGAGAGTGATTATTGTCATAGGGTTTTGTGCCATCTTTCTGTAGAAAGTAGTTGTGCTTGTGATGTTTGTCTTGTCTTACAGTAGCCCCTTCAGTCCCTCTTTTAAGGTTGCATTTGAGTGAAGTTTCTGATCAATTTATCCATGAAGTAGTGTAACTTTCCTTGAAGTCTGAGTGAGAGTCTAGCCAGATTAAGTATTCTTGGTGAGGCATTCATTTCAGCTTTTTCATTATATCCCAGGAGGGTTTTATCTGATAAGTCTGCTATAAACCTAAGGGACACTCCTTGTATGTAACTTCCTTCTTTGATCTTGCAGCTGGCAGTATTGTGTCTCTATGGTATTCATTGTTCTGATTAAGATGTCTTGGAGTTTTTCTTTTACTAGGGTTTCTTTTGGTTGGTACTCTTCGAGCTTCTTGGATCTGGATGCCTGCATTCTTCAGCTCAGGTAGTTTTTCAGTGATGATGTCTTTAACTGTTGCTACCTCATTGAGGATGCCCCACTGTCCCTCTTGGACTCTGATGATTCCTGTGTTTTTCCTCTTGAATTCATCCCATAGTTGCCCACCCTTGAAGTATTTTGAGGTCCTTTTCCATCTTCTGTTGTTGCTTGGATATTTTCTGCAGCTTATCTTTAGACTCACTTATTCTGTCTTCAGCTGTTGTTACTCTATGTTGAGGGTACCCACTGAATTTTTCATTTCACCTATCAATTTTATTTGATTATTGACATTTCTGCTTATATTTTTCTTGTTTAGGCTCTCATTTCTTCCTTTATCTTATTGGCTGTCCATTCCAATGTTTCTCTCTCATGTCCTCCTGTATTTTATTGGATGTGATTCCACTGTCTCTTTGAACTCACTAAACATCCTCATCATTTCATCTCTGAATTCTTTGTCAAAGAGATTATGGATGCAGGCATTCCTTGTTGAGAGTTCAGGGCTATCTTCATCTATTCCCTATGGTGGAAGATGGGGTGTTCTGTGCTGTTTTCCCATGGTACCTGTGGTGATTTGGAGGTGGTTCCTTCCAAAATACTATCAGTGTATCCCCCTCACTGCCAGGGAGTACTCTGTGGGAACTCAGTGAGTGGTGGTCTCTTTTCTCCTTCAAGGATATTTACCTTTCTCTTTGGTGCTTCTGGGTAACTTGTGTGAAGTCTCTTGCGCTGATTCAGTACATGTTCTTAGCCTGAACTCTTATCAAAGATTGGGGTTATATTGTTTTTTATACTCAGTGTTATTTTTGTGGGTTTGGAGAAAATGTTGATTGGAGTAGGGGCTAAAGGCTATTGGTCTAATGTATAAGAGGTAGCCATGTTGCTCTGGTGAGTGTTCAATAAAAGAGTCTGAGATGAAGGCGTGGGTCTTATGGGATACGGAAGGGGAGATTAACTGGTGACCATGTTTGGGGGAGAGACCAGGCATTTGTGGCACAATCAGGGTTGGTTACCAAACACTTGTCTTTCACCACTGCAACTCATTTAAAAAATCTTCCTGTTACACTGCTGCCGTCAAGTTGGCTCTTCTGCGAGGGGAGGGGCACCTTAGTGCCAAAGGAAGGGGGCACCCACTATCTGAGTCATCTTTAAGTTTGATTTTAAAGGAACATAATTTTCCTTTTGGGGGCATCTTAAATTCTACTAAATATCAATATTTAATATACAAATGTATATGTTATGCATAATAAATTTATTGCATATAATAAATATTCACTGTATCACTGTCATCCAGTGATCATTGATTTGCTCGAGCGGACGCCAATAACGTCTCCATTCATCATGTATTACTGTATCACTGTCATCCCGCTGCTCATCAATTTGCTTGAGCGGGCACATTTATACCAGCCCTGAGATTATAGCAGCCTAATAATAATATTATAACATAATATAATATTATTAAAATCTGTCACTGTCATCCCATTGCTCATTGATTTGCTCTAGAGGGCTCCAGTAAGTCTCCATTGTGAGACTTGTTACTGTTTTTGGCATATCGAGTATGCCTCAGGTAGCTTGCCAGGCACTGTCCTGTGAGCGGGATACTCTCGGTAGTTTGCAGGGCTCTCTGAGAGGGGTGGTAGAATAGAACCCGGGTTGGCTGTGTGCAAGGTGAACGCCCTATTCGCTGAACTATAGCTCCATAATATAATAATATATAATATAATTATATAATATATATAAAGTATATATAAATAATGCAATTATATATGATTGTATATCACTGTCATCCTGTTGCTCATCGATTTGTTCAAGCGGGCACCAGTAATGTCTCTCATTGAGAGACTTATTGTTTCTGTTTTTGGCATATCCAATATGCACTGGTAGCTTGCCAGGCTCTGCCGCGCAGGCTTGATACTCTCAGTAGCTTCCCAGGCTCTCTGAGAGGGGCAGAGGAATCAAACTCGGGTCAGCCACGTGAAAGGTGAACGTCCAACTGCTGTGCTATCACTCCAACCCCATGATTGTACATCATATGTGATTATATACAATCATGTATAATCATATATAATTACGCATATAATTATATGTGACATAATTATATGTATAATTATATAATGTAACATTATCTTATATTGTAACAATGGATATTCATAATAAACATTGTGCAATAAAATATTATAAATGATATAAATATGATAAATCATATAATTATCATATTATATTGTATACATAGTATAATAAATTACATGTTATTTTGCAACATATAATATATAATAAATTTGATATATACAATCTGATAAATATGTATATTATATGTGATATATGTGATATGTAATGTATATAATATTAATCTATGATATTTGATATAAATTCTATTATAAGAAATATATACAAATATAAATTTTGTGTTGCAAATATAGTAAAGAATGATTTCATCATATGTTATATGTATTAAGTACATGTTATATATAATCCAACTATACTATGAAATTAATTTCTGAACTTTATTTTACCTTTTGTGGGTGTTTTTCTTTGTTGAACTCAGGAAATTAGGATCCAAATTCTCAATAAAGAGCATGTAGTTTTAACAACTTCATGTTTACCAGAGTGTGAGCTTTTAAAACCACAGCTGATGGTATTCAAATCTTACTCTGGATCTAATCTCATGGATTCAACATATGTGGTGCTGGGGATCAAACCCAGGTCGACTATATGCAAAGCAAGCACTTTACCCTTTGTACCATCTCTCAGGTCCAGGAGTGTTTTATTTAACCGAGAATGTTTCAGGTTTTTAACTACCCAGTATGGGGATGAAAGCAATATTACAGCAGGCAGGGCTCTTGTCTTGCATGTGGGCCAACGAGGGATCAGTCCACGCACCACATATGATCGGATCCCTGAGCTCAGAGCCAGGAGTGATCCCTGAGCACAGAGAAAGAAATAGGCCCTGAGCACAGCCGATGTGGCCCCAAAACAAAAAACAAACAAATATAAAACTACTAGTATAAGTGCTTAATAAATAGGAAAATTGAATAAAATATTTAGTTGACTCAGCATAGCAGTTTAAGTATGACTAATAACTATCTGAAAAAAAACCCTGGAAAGAATCTCAGACCCAAGCAACTTACTGAAGAGATGGCTCTGGACTTTGCAATAGGCCATTTTCGCCAGGCCACTACAGACAAGAGCAGGTGCGGTCCCTCCACCTGCCCCCTAGGAATCTTGGAGGCCACCATCTTCAAGAATTAATCAAAAGCTCCGGGTACATGGTGGTGGTACTGGGGGGAAAAGACAGGCCTCACGGGACAGGGTAGGAAACAGTCCCTCTCCTTCCCCCCCGCCCTGATGGGACACTGAGATGATGCCCACATAAGGCCACCGTCTTCCTAAGCTCCCACACGGCCATGATCCAGATACACACACACACACAAACACACACACACACAAATCTCGAACCTGAGGAACTTGCTGCAGCAATCTCTCCAAACCCTAATTATTAAAATTTTAGAATTCCTAGAGTGCTCAGCTGCAACATTATATTTTATCCATAACAAGCAATACAAAAGAAATTGTCTAGCACTGCCTTTTCAGCAGGTATGAATGGTGGTGGGACTGGTCTCGAAATATTGAATGTAGCCAAAGTAGAGAAAGAGTATTGTGCAAATTGTCACCACACAGGCAGGGAAAGTGTGGAACAGGGCAGGGGGATAATGGGGATTTTGGTGGTGGAAAACATGCACTGGTGAAGGGATGGGTGTTTGATGATTGTATGATCAAAGCTCAAACATGAAAGCTGTGTTACTGTACCTCACGGTGAATCAATAAAAAGGGGGAAAAAACATTTGAATGACTTATTCTTTGAGGAAAAGACAATGGATGTTAAGAAATATTGTTATCTCTCAAATTAGCTTAGGGTTTTAGGTATGGAAAGAGTTAATAATGAGTCTGACATCACATAACTACTAACTAAATGAGTTAGAACCTTAAGTCACTGCTATTACATCTATAAGCCATTTTATCAGTTACATGCTGCCAAATTAGCAGTGGAATATATAAAAATTTGTGACTATCTATAAGAAAATGAAAGATTAGGAAATTCAAAGATGTTTTAAACTTTACCTTTTCATATTGAAAGATTCAAGTTTATCTAGATGAGAATCATTAAATTCAATATCAACTACTATTAAACTCATAATGCACATACAATGGTGCAGTAAGGGACAAAGTTGGAGAAAAATAGAGGAAAAGCATAAACAGATATCATAGATCAAAAACCCAAGTGGAAAGCAAAAAAGGAAGAAATAGAGAAATGTGATGAAAGACAAGGCTCAAAATATTTAAAGATTTGGAAAAAACACTCAGGTAACACAATAAGCATAGAGGTATAGGAATCAATGAAATTATTTGGCTGTTTGCTACTTGAAAGTAATTCAACTGGATCATATTCCACCATAGCAAGGAAAGCAACAGCCTCTTCCATTTGAATTTATAATACTATTTCATTTTCTGTATCATAATCTAACTTGGGTAATGTTAGATTATGATACCCAGCCACCACCACACTCCAGCCCATTTTCTGAATACTCAGGCAGAACCTCACACATGAGTGAAGGCCACAGAACCAGGTAAAGCATAACTATGTGACCTTGGACTCCAGGCTCAACGAGACCCGGAAACAGATTCTCTGTCTGCCTCCTCCAATCTTTGGTACCTCAGGGATCAAACATAGATTTCCCCACCCTAAACGCGCCAGATAAATACCTCATCGACTGACCTCCACTACCTCCACTACCCAGCCACCACCACGCTCCAGACTTCTTTCCAGACTGTGCAGCCGTCTTGAGGCCTTGCGACACACCATAAAACACTTAAACCCATAATTTCCACACCACATTTGATGGGGTTCAAATATGGTGTGAACCATGGGAACACCTATAAGGGCAATTAAAAGCTTCCCTAAAAGTCTCCATCCCTCTTGGAGAGACTGGCAAACTACCGAGATTACCTGGCCCGCATGGCAGAGCCTGGCAAGCTACCTGTGGCACATTCAATATACCAAAAACAGTAACAACAATGGGCTTCATTTTCCTGACACCGAAAGAGCCCCCAATATGGCAGAGCTAAGAAGGATGAGCAAAAAGAGGCTGATAAAATATCAGGGATGAGCTAGACTGCCAAAACAAAGAAGTGACTCAAATGACTGTCTGTACTTTCAATGCATGTGCACCGGCATTGGGAGCATCCATTGAGGATCTGTTGGTGCAAGCACAGAAGATCAAGTACAACATCATTAGTCTGGCCAAAAGGAGAAGGCATCGATCACATCACACCATTTTCAACACTGGAGAAGAACTATTCCTCGGAACATGCGACAACAGAGGCGTCAGTGGCATCAGTGTTCTTGTCAACACAAACTTGGTCATGAGCATTGATTCATTCGAATGCCTAACAACCTGAATCATACCATTATGCTTGAATAGATGTGGCTCACTGCCAGCAGCTTCTATATTCCTCATCTATGCACCAACATCCAGCTACGATGAAGAAGAAACGGAGAAGTTCTACATGGAGCTGGAGAAGTTCTATAACGAAGACCACACCTACTATAAGATCATTGTCGGTGATTTTAATGCCAAGATAGGACCAAGAAGGTCACCTGAAGAACTCCACATTGGGACCTATGGCCTAGAATGGAATAAACAGGGTGAGAGACTGTCTGAGTTCATCATGTCGACCAAGACCATCCATGGTAACTCACAGTTCCAGAAGGCCGAATCTAAACGTTGGACAGGAGAGTCTCCAAGTAGACAGTTCCACAACGAAATTGACCACATCATACTCAATTGACTGTTTTGCCTGACCAATGTCGCTGTTCTCCCAAAATTCCAAACAGGATCAGACCACCATCTCCTTTGTACAAAACTCTACTTAACAGTGCAGGGAGAAAGGACTGCAAAGTTTAAGTTGAAGAAGAGAACTCCTAGAATGTCTACCAACTGGGAGCTTTGGCACTATTGCGGCAAAGTAGGACGATGCCGTCATTGACAACATTAACAAGGAATACGATTGACTGGTTCAGCACCTCCATGACTGCATGAGGAATGCCAAGTGTGGGAAAGCAAAAAACAGACACCTAACGTTGGAAACTCTCAAGCTCATTTGCCAATGTGGTTTGGCACGAGCCTCAGGCAACCACAAGATAACATCTAAGCTCGCAAAGCTGTGCCGAGAAGCGATAAAGGAAGACCTCAAGGAGAGAAGAGCAGCAGTATTGGCTGATGCGGCAGAAGCCGGGAAAAGTACTCACAACACTCACCTGTCCTTCGCCAACTACAAGACCAAGATGTCTGACCTCTGACATCCTGATGGATCTATCACATTTTCCAGAAGGGCAATGGAGAGGATTATTCACGACTTGTACTCATATCTTTTTGATAGCCACATCCACCTGTCCATATACCAAATTCCGCAGGATGGATATGTTGTTCCCAACGTACTCCCTTCCAAAATCCGACACACCATTTCATCGGTAAAGATGTGTACAGCACCTGGCCCAGACAAGGTCAGACCCAAACACCTGAAGAATCTGATGCCAGTACTTGTCAATACACTGATTCAGCTCTTCACACACTACCTGTCAATATGCAAGGTTCCATCCCGATGGAAAACCAGCAGGACCATTCTGTTGGACGAGAAAGGAAACATCCACAACTATAGCCTGATCTGCCTATTGGCCATCATCTACAAGTTTTTCACTCGAGTCATCATGAATAAAATAGACAAAACACTAGATGAAGGACAACCATGCAAGCAAGCCCGGTTCTGAAAAGGATTCAGCACAATCGACCATATCCACACAGTGACAAGCTCGTTGAACTTTCGCAAGAATTCAAGATGCCACTCTGTCTAAGGTTCATAGATTTAAAGAAGGCCTTTGATTCTGTTGAGACTGAAGCTGTCATTGAAGCCCTAGCCAAACAGTGCATCAAATCAGTACATCAAGATCCTCCTTGAACTGTATTAAGGATTCATCAGCAGGATATCACCATTCTACAAGAAAGTGATCATTGACGTAAAGAGAGGGGTTCGGCGGCGTGATACCATTTCACCAAAACTCTTCAGTGCCACTGTCAAGAATATCATGCGATGGCTGGAATGGGAAGGAATGGGAGTGAAGATAGATGGTCCCAACTATACGACCTGTGCTTCACTGATGACATCATTCTCATAACACCAAACTTTAGCTATGCCGCACAAACGCTGGCCGACTTTGACCCCAAGTGTGGAAAGGTCAGACTGCAGTTGAATCTCACCAAAACAATGTTCATGAAAAATGAACTCGTCCCTGACGTTCCATTTGCTCTCAATAGAATGAATGACCATCTCTGAATGCAGCAGCTGTGTGTATGTGGGTTGAGAACTCAACATGAGGAACGACTTGGTGCCAGAATTGTGCAGTAGGAGGAAAGCAGCATGGAATGCCTTCTAGAGCATTGAAGAAGTGGTTAAGAGGATGAAGAACCTCTGGCTCTGGGCACATCTTTTTGACTCCACCGTTATTCCTGGGCCAACATATGCCTCAGAGACCTGGGCCCTATGAAAACAGGATGAGAACACTATTCGGGTTCTCCCAAGGAGGAATCAAAAGAACTGTACTTGGAGTATCACATTGCACTCATGTGAGAGAAGGAATCTGGAGTTCTGATCTCCGTAGAAAAATCAAGAATCAGGGATGCTGTCTCATTTGCGATTCAGAGACTGGTGGGGAGTCAGGATCACTGCAAAGTCTGTCCGCCACTAGGATACTCCTCAGCTCAGCCTCGCCATGGCCCCTGTCTTGTGAACTCAGAGTCCATAGCTAGGAAGCTGAACTCAGTCAAAATTTTGTCCCCAAGTCAGGACTTAGTAAAAAAGCTCTTAGTAGAGTAATACTTCACTTCTTCATATATATGAGAAAGCACACATTGGCATCCTAATCTGGTCATGAAATTCCTAAAATCGCTAATGTACAATTCAGGAGTAAAAATATTAAAGGAAGTCTTTCAACAAAGTTTTTAATCTTGGTTTGATATCACGAGTTTATCTGAAACTGCCGAAGATATTATTGCAAAAGAAAGAGAACAAAATGTACTACATATGTTGCACCAGATTTTGACATTTTTTCATTTGCTTTACTATATAAAAAGGACCTTAGAGATAACCCATTCATTTATTTCTAGTCAATGTTGAAGAATTATCTGTCTCTCTCTCCCTTTCACTCCCCTCACCATTATATCTCTGTCTTTTCCCTATTTGCAGAGGTTGCATGGCTTTTAGCAGAAATCAAGTGCTTTTTAAGCTTTTTCCTCTTTTTTTTTGTGATTGAGATTCTGTGGTTTACAATACTATTAACAATGGTTTCTCATCAAATAATGCTAACACCTTGAAGTTTTGCCCTTTTAATGTACTGTTTTTGTTTTGGTTATACCCAGCAGTGCACTTACGCCTGTCTCTGTACTCAGGGATCACTTCAGGTGGGGCTCCAGGCCCCTGGCATCAAACCCAGGTCATGCGAGGCTAGTGCTGTACCTACAGTACTATACTCTCGCCCAGTGGTGTATTTTTTAAGTATACTTTTTGCGTCTGATGGTTACTTATGACTTTGGTAGTTCCCCCCAAATGAAGAACTTTTTTGTAGGTGATTTTACTTTTCCCCCAGTTTTGTGGTACTTGGTATCAAAACCAGGATTTTACAGTACTTAATATAGGATGAAAAGAGTAAGAATAAATTAATAAAAGCTAAGGGAATATTTTCCTTATTTACAGTGGATAATATAAGGAATATTATCCCTATAACAGAATGTTTTAATCATCTTTATTAGTATTTGATTTTAGATTCTAACACCTTTCTTACTGAGACTAAAATCTGATGTTGCTTTTGAAGTTCCTCCTAAACGAGAAGTAGTTGTTTATGAACCTCTCTCAAAGAAACAAGAAATCTTTTATACTACCATTGTAAACCGTACAATTGCAAACATGTTTGGATCCAGTGAGGTGGGTTGTGGATTTGTAATAACACTGTACATTATAGTTAGCATAGGAAACTTCATGATTAATTTTAGTCTTATGACTCATCTGTTTTTAGGATTTATCGAGTTGCTGAATTTTTAAAGCTTTTTTTCTCTTCATTGTTGTTGTCACTGCTGAGATAGGGGTGGTATCATTGGTTATGAGATTGATGCTCTTTGGATCTCTGTGGTGATGTTGAGGGTCAAACTGACCTTGTACTTCAAAGTAGCTTCTCTACAATTGATCCACATACCTAGGTCCAAGGTAGGTTTTTAACTGAAGTATAATGTATAAGGTCAGTAGCCAAATTTTAGTAGTTTTGTGGTCAGTCAAAATTCAAATGACAGGTGATGCATTATTTGTATAGTTACCTGGAAAGCTTACTATAAATTTTCATTCCTATTTCCTATTATCTTTAGTTGCATTATTTCTGTTGAATTTGGAAATAGCATTTGGACAAATGTTAGTTTATAAATAACTGTATGAAGTATATGCCAACTAGACCGTATACAGTCTTTTGGATAGAAGGTTTGATAGCCAAAAGGTTTTAATCATGGTTTGGTCTGAGTTTTTTTTTTTTTGGTTCCAAAACATCAACCTAGAAATTACTATATGTGAGAGTTGTGCTCTGTCCACTACCAATACACTATCATACCCACACACTGCACTGCTGGAGGTGGAAGTAGAATATAATGATCATACATCCATCAATTAGGAGACCCTTAATTTATTGTTTGAATTTTCAGATATTTAGTTTGGAACCTTCAACCTATGTTTTGCTTTATAAGTGCCTCTGATACATTTACTTTTTATGCAACCATTAGGCTCTGTTCTTTCATTTATGTTACAGTTGAAAGGAGGATCTGGTGACTAGGAGACAACTCAAAAGACTGGAATGTGGGCTCCGGTGAGACCCCAGGGTTGATCCCCAAGCACCAGAGTGTAGCCCTAGTGGCCCCCAGTACCAATTGTTTGGAGCTTCCTTTTTTTATAAAAGAGATTCTTGGCTTTTGTAGCTCTTGGGAAATTAGAATAATTGTGTATTACATTATTATAAAGAAATAGCTCCTGCAGTGCTGATTTGTGGAGCCCTATTTTGACTCTTCAACTATAAAGATATGCTATAAAACATTTTTGCCTATCCTTAGTTTTTTCCTTTGAGATAGGAAGGCAAGTTACTCTCAAAAACGATTACCAATTTTATGTTCATAAGAATACACTTCAGTGGTGTGTGTGTGTGTGTGTGTGTGTTGAAATTTAATGGTATAAATTTAGATTATTCATTTGATTTGTTCTTTTTTTGGTAGAAAGAGTTGAGCTAAGTTTCTCTGGACAACCAAAATGATGGACTAGGAAGTCAGTAGATTATAGCAAAATAGGTGATTTCCCTAGTGAATTGGGAAAATTGATCAATCAGATACAGCCAGAGGCAGAATGAGAAAGGTATAAGTTTAAAAATAAATTTAAATATCTTTTTAATTTGTGGGATTTTTGTACATATGTTTATGTCATGAATTGTGTTCATGACAGGACTGCTGTAGAAGCAAATACCCCTCTAGAATCTGAAGTCAATCTGAAGCTGCAAAATATAATGATGCTGTTACATAAATGCTGTAATCATTTATACTTGTTTGAGTACCCTATAAACCCTGTAACACAAGGGTTTAAGGTAAATACCTTACTTCAATTTCTGTAACTTTTTTTTGTTGGTAGGACAGTTTCATTTTGTTTTCCATTATTATTCAAAATACTGTGCAGTTTGCAATGTGATAATTTTATTCCAACTAGTAAATAAAACAGTTTTCTTCAGAAACTCAGAGCTTTTAATATTAGAATGAAGATCATTCTCTATATGTGACCTAATCTTTTTTATATATATTCTTTATGTAATCAGAATCTGAAATTTAGGTTCAGTCAGTGGGGATTTTTTAGTAATAGTTATTCCTGTGTTTCCCTTTTCATTTTAGAGATACGTATAAACTTTTCAGTATTTCTTTTAATTGTTAGTGAAGTATTCAGCTTATCAAATCAGTTTGGCTGCTCATTAATTCTCAACAGATAGCCCAACCCCCCTGACACCCCCAAGAAAATTTGTTATTTAGTTGTGGATTTCAATAATAGAATCGCTTTCTTGGGTAGTTGGAAGGATAATAGTAGAATTTTAAAAGAAACGATTTTTGATCAACCCTGTCTCATAATAGTGTTTAGCGGGGTTTTTTTGTTTCTGTTTTTGTTTTTTGTTTTAGAGCCTGGTAATATTCAGGCCATAATTTTTTTTTGTCCCAAAGATTCTTTTTATTTTTTTTTCAAGAAGGTGCTTTCCTGTGTTCTTTGAGACTCTGTCTACTAATGGCCAATACTGTATTATCTCTTCCACTTGTGACAACTGTAATAACTCCAGAGACTACTGGGTTTACTTTGGGGATGGAGGACAGAGTTGTTGCAATTGGAACCACTGCTTCACCAATTTATTGAGTAAGGAAGTGTATAATCCATGAGATGATTGATTAAATAAAGGTAAAAAATTAATTTAGCAGCATAAATACTGAGATATATTTGAATTTCAGGTACTGCTCTTTTCACAAATGACAAGAATGCTGGATATTTTGATGGATTACAAAGGTTATTAAAGGTGCATGTCTTGCATGGAGCTGAGCCCTGTTGGACTCCTGACACCCCATGGTTTCTGATGAGTGACTTCATACTCTAGAACTGCATCCTTGAGTCCTGGCCTGTATTGAACTTAGGTCCTAGCCTAGTCACATGAAGTAGAACTACATCCTTGAGTCCTCATGTTAAACTGCTAGACTAGTTGGCTGAAGCCCCATTGACCTCCTAAGCATACTGATTGACAGGCTCACCCACTCCGAGAAATGAAAATTTATTTGGAGAGTGGATTATTAGATACATTTTTTTCAAGCCTGGTATACTTTTTTGCTTACAGTTTCTAAGCCAAGCTTAAAATATCACATGTGCTTCCATTTTACATGACTACACAGTGCCAGACAATACACGCACCAAGCCAGATAACAAAAACCACTTGAGTCTTGACACCATAATGATTTCTCTTTCACGGTCTGTCTCCTCTAGTCAGGTGAGTGTATAGATTGAATCATAAATGATATGTTAGGCTTTTTGTTCTTTCTGAATTGTATTTTAGATTATTCTACATACTATGTCTTATGTATAATTCGGTATCAGAAGAGTATTTTGATTAAAATGGCTTCATTTAAGTTATTTGGAATATCCTGATTTTTTTGGTTGTTGGGACCCTTAGAGGCCTTATGGGCCTCTGAATTCCTGAACTCAAATTGTGCGTTCTTAATTAATGATTTCTTCAGTGATTCATTAAATTTTCTTCCTGTTCCTCAGAAAATCCAATTATTGTTCCCTTGTTTCTCTGGAACTTAACTCATAGTTCTCTGGTGTGCTGTTCATTTCTTTTCAGAATATTTTCTAGATCCCCTGTGGTACTCTTCTGTCACTTCTGATTGTAACTTTTTCATTTCTGCTCTTATACCTGTGTTCCATCATTTCTTTGAGCTCAGTAACTGTCCTTGACATGGTTTCACTAGAATCATTCTCTTAGAGTTTACAGAGCTGGTTGGTACTGATAGTCTTCCATATTATTTTCAAACTCAGTGAATTTGGTGGGTTTCCCCTTTGTGTTTGTGCTACTGTGGCTGGGTGGGAATTATTTTAGTTATCCCCACTGGGAGGCGCTCTTGGATTAGACTGGGTATTACTCTTTATTTTCCTTGCTGGTCTTTTACTGGCAGAGTCTCTTGCCCTCACACCTGGCTGTCTTCCCCTGGGCCCCTCGGAGGGGATGGGCTCCAGCTTCTCTCCCCACCCTGAACAGAGCTCTCAGCGGCCTAAGACCACCGGAACCTAGATACAGCCATGCTTGAGGCCCTTCTCCACATGTTCGGACAGGCCTCACGCATGAAGGTACCAGCAGAGGAACCCAGGTGTGTGTAATCCCATCAATGGCCAACATCCAGAGAGTTAAAAGAGAGCTCCAGGAAGAGAGCGATGCAGAGAGCCTCTTGCCTGCATGCCTGGCTATCTTCCCCGGGGCCCCTCAGAGGAGATGGGATCCAGCTTCCCTCCCCGCCCCGAGCAGAGCTCCCAGCGGCTGAAGACCACCAGAACCTAGCTACAGCCATGCTCGAGGCCCCTCTCCACACGTTCGGACAAGCCTCACGCATGAAGGTACCGGCAGAGGAACCCAAGTGTGTGTAATCCCATCAATGGTCAACATCCAGAGACTTAAAAGCAAGCTCCCAGAAGCTATCTTTTAGCCTACTTCTCCCTCTCAGAGAAACTGGCAAGCTTCTGAGAGTTTCCTGCCCACATGGGACAGCCTTGCAAGCTTGGAAGAATAAACAGAGGATTTGAGGTGGGACTGCTGAGAAGGAGAACAGGCAGGCTGACTTAGAAAACAATTTTACAGGTAAACAATTGCCTTAGAAAGTCTGGGATGGCCATATATAGACATCACAGACTTCATATTTTAAAAGGCTATAAGGAAAAGGAATGGTATAATTTTTCTTTTTCACCAAAGACATGTCTTAGATTTATTAAAGAGCCTGCGCTGCAATCAGCATAAAAACACAAAAATCCCATTAGTTTAATAACAACAACAATAACAAAAACCAAATGTGGTAAAGGGGGCAGAAAAAAGGCCCTTGGTGCAGGACCCCTTTCAGAGGAGCACTCACTTCTGGGGTGTGCTCAGCTTCTATATGCTCCAGATCTTGTCCAGCAGTTCAGAGGTAAAGGCCTTTGTGGGTTTGTAACAGCCAGCAAGAATAGTCAATGATGAAGGTGTCTATACATTAAAGAGCTTACATGTAAGCACAATATGGACTATCAATATTTAAAAGACAGCTAAAATATCTGAGGAAATATAAAGACACACAGTAATAGCAGAAAAAAATTGTAACACTCATTGCTGGATATATCAGTTAGGTAAAAAAAAAAAAAAGGAAATAATGACTTTTAAGGAAGAAATAGGTTTAAAATACATTCTTCATTATACATGAGAGATTCCACAATAGACCTGGTGCTGAGACACAAAACATGGCTTCATAAAATCAAGAAGTTAGGGATTGTATCAACTACCTTGTCAAACCACTGCACTTTGAAAGTAAATTAATTACAAGAAAATGGGGTGAAATTAAGCACTAGGAAACTAAAATGTTTACTGAGCTGGGCCAAGGGAGATATAAGTGTTGCTGAAAGTAAATGAGAATGAAGACATAAATTAGCAGAACATGTGGAGCATAGCAAAAACTTAGAGGGAAGTTCATAGCAATGCAATGGCATTTGTACATTAAGAAGAAAAGACGCAAATAAATAACTGCATAGCTTTATTTCCCTCTTTTGCTTATCTGGGGGTAAGCAAAATAAGAAAATAAAACTTAGAACAGAAATCAACGAAATGGAAATCACCAAAACAACTTAGAAGATTAACTAAACCAAAGGTGATTTTCAAAAGAAAGTTGACAAACCATTAGCTATCAATGTCACTGTCATTCTGTTGCTCATTGATTTATTCGAGCGGGCACCAGTAACGTCTCTCATTGTGAGACTTATTGTTACTGTTTTTGGCATATCCAATACACCACAGGTAGCTTTCCAGGCTCTGTTGTGCGAGCGTGATAGTCTTGGTAGCTTGCCGGGCTCTCCGAGAGGGGCGGAGGAATTGAACACGGGTCGGCCGCATGAAAGGCGAATGCCCTACCACTGTGCTACCATTAGCTATACTAAGAAAAAAATGTAATAAGCTAAATCAGAAATGAAAGGGAAGAGATTGCAATAGACACCAAACAAATTCACAAAGAATTACCAGAAATTATTACATAAAACTATTCCACAAAGCTAGCATCTAGAAAAATTTTGGAATTCCTGTATTCTTTTATGGCTGAATCAAGAGGAAGCAGCAGCTGAACAAATTACTGTCAAGGAAATTAGTATGGCAATAAAAAGTTCCCCGCAAAACAAGAGCCCAGGCTCAGATGGTTTTTACCAGCAAGTTCTTCCAATCATTCTCATGCTCCTTAAGAAAATTCACGAGAGAGGAATCCTCCCAGTTTGCACGTGACAGATAACTATGATACCAAAAGCAAACAAAGACATCACTGCAAAAATAATATAGACCAATATCTCTAATAAGAGCAAGAATCCATGGCAGGTACTCTTCCCCTCCTGCATTGCTCTCGTGTTCCCTTTCCTAACTTTGCCTCCTCACATCAGCCTCAGTGCTAAGCAAGATTCCTACTGAAGACCGGTCTGGTCTTTGTTTCTGTTGCCATTGGGCATTTGATGCTCCCCTCATCTGAGAGCTCATTATGAGTCTGTTTTTCCCCTCTCTGTGGGTCACTCAAAATGTTAATCTCCCGATCCATCCACATTACAGCAAATTGAATGGCTTTATTTTTTTAAAATTTGCATAGTATTCCTTTCTGTATATGTACTACCACTTCATTATTTAGTCATCTGTTCATGGAGCCCCTAATTCTTAACCCCATTGCCTAACACTAACCCCAAAACCCAACCCCCTTAATCATAATATCCTAACAACAACAAAATAATGCTATATCAACAATTTATCTTTGAGAGAGTCTCTTGCCCGCACACCTGGCTGTCTTCCCTGGGGCCCCTCGGTAGGGATGGTCTCCATTTTCCCTCCACATTCCGAGCAGAGCTCCCAGCAGCTGTTCCCAGCACTGGAACCTAGCTACAGCCATGCTCATGGCCCCTCTCCACACGTTCGGACAGGCCTTATGCATGAAAGTACTGGTATAGGAACCCAGGTGTGTGTAATTCTATCAATGGCCAACATCCGGAGAGAGACTTAAAAGCAAGCTCTCATGTAGCCTGCTTCTTCCTCTGGGAGAAACTGGAAATCTTCTGAGAGTTTCCTGCCCACAGGGGACAGCCTTGCAAGTTTTCCATGGTGTATTCATATGCTAAATCCAGTAAGGAGCTGGATCTCATTCCCCTTACCCTGAAAGATCCCCCAGTGTGACATCGTTGTGAGGGCCAAGTCGAGATAGCCTTCTAAGATCTCAGGGAAAGGACAAAATGAGAGGTTACTGAGCCCACCGGAGAAATCGGTGATTAACGGGATTTTTGTGATTCGTGATCTTTGAGATAAATTATGATTCAAAGTAAATACTAGTTTAACTTGGAGATTTGAACTATATTTCAGTTGTCTTTGACACTCAATAAGTAAAAGCAATGATCAGTCAGAAACCTCGGGAAAGTAAAGAGGACACTCATTTTTGAGGAATAAAATAGTTGCTCTAAGAAAGTAGGTAAGGGGTCAGAGCAATAGTATAGTCGATTGGGCATTTGCCTTGAATACTAATAACCCACATTCAATCCCTGGCATCCCATTTGGTCCCCCAAGCCGATCAGGAGTAATTCCTGAATGCAGAGTCAAGAGTAACACCTTAGCATGCTAGGGGTGTCCAAAAGCTAACAAAACAGAAGGAAAAAACAGCTGAATTGATTCCAAGTAAGCAGGTGGGTTTAGAGTTTATATAGGATAACAATGCTTCTCATTTTCCTTGTATGCTGGCACTGAAAATTGATTTTACACAAAAAATTAAAAAAACAAACTATCCTGACCCCTATTTTAAACAACTGTAATGTAATCATTAGCAAATATATATCTGGAAATTGACAGCTCAGGATTAATAGCAAAATGAATCATAATTGAACTACATCTTTGCTTGAGGGAAGTATGCAGAAGATGTGCATCTGTGACCTCTTCCATGTTTAGTTGTTTTTCAGGGGCACACATCTGACAATGCTTGGCTAAAACTGACTCAGTGCTTGAGGGTGTGGATGTGCTCAGAGACCATGCAGCACCCACATACCAAACATGCACTCAGCCTAATATTCTGATATCAAGCACTTTGTTCAAGTATTTATCATTGACTCCAAATTTCCTGAATCTTAAATGGGTGGTAATTTTGCCTCTGGTAAACGTAAATAAAAAATTGAACAGAATTACAATGGGTATGAAATTTATTAATGATCAGAATTCATATGAAAGGATTATTTTGTTTGTGGGGGAGGACAAAATACCAAGCGGTGCTCAGGGATAGCTCGTGGTAGTGTTTTGGAAGACATGTGGGATACCAGGAATATAATATAGGTCAGCTGCGTTCAAGAAAAATATTCTACCCACTGTACTATTGTTCAGTCCCCAGAATCCACATAAAAGAGCAATACAACATTTTATAGTGTTTTGATAAAGCAATTTTTATTTTCTAAATGCGTGTATGAATAACTGAACTATTTGATTTAATTTTATTATTTAATTTAACTATTCCTGGTGCTATGTAATCCCATCTCTTGCTAAAATCCTGAAACTATGAAAGAAAGCTCCCGGAGAGAGCAATACAGAGTCTCCTGCCTTTGCGCCTTGCTGTCTTCAGCAGGGCCCATCAGAGGGGGCAGGTTGAGTTTCCCTCCCAGCCCTGAGCAGAGCCCCAGCAGCCAAAGACCTCCGGAACTCAGTCACAGCCATGCTCCAGATCACTTTCCACATGCTTGGACGAGCTTCACGAATGAAGGAACCAGCAGAGGAACCCAGGTGTGTGGGACCCGGGTCTGAGATCTCCAGGCCTCATTCTATTGGACTGGACCTCCTCCACCCAGATCCCCCATTTTCCAGTAGTCAGTCAAGCCCACATACAGGCTTGGTGCCATGTAATCCCATCAATGACCAAGATCCAGAGACTTTAACAAAGTTCCCGGAAGCAACCTCTCATAGCCTAGTACTCCCTCTCAGAGAAACCGACAAGCTAATTAGAGTATCTTGCCTGAACAACAGAGCCTGTCAAGTTCCCCATGGAATGGAGAGGAGGATATCTTAATTTTATTCTTTTCCTGAGACTCTATAGCATCTTTATCCTTGGACTCCAGCAAGAAGCATCTACATTATGGGAAGTTGTTATTTTGTGAATAGTCACAGGGTATATATTAATAATACCATGTTTGGAGTTTTATGTAGTTTTTGCTTAAAATTGTTCTGATGCAACTCTTTTCTTTATAGGTAATAATTACAGCGAGTCTTACTTTCCACGAAATTGAAATCTTACAAAAGTAAACTTCAGTGCTACCAAGTTTAGTCACTCAGTAACCATTAATCAATTTAGATATTTGGAAAGACAGATTGTAACAAATCATCAAATCTCAGTGTTATTTATACACAGTTCATAGAGTGACTTTCGTGAGTTCACACAAAGACATCAAAAATTTAAATGCTATTTATCACTATAATAAGATTAATTACATCATATAGGATTAATAGTAATAGATTAAAGAAAGGGTAAAGGAGATTAGGGACTACTTGGAGTAGAGTTTGCAATTTTTTTATTAATGGGGTGGATGCAGAGTTGTACGTGTCAATTCATTTTTACATAATTTTAGACATTATAGTAAAACAGGAGTTGCTGGCTTCACCTAGATATTGTTAGCCACTGTGGAAACTTTGGCTTTCACACTAAGTGAAATTGGGAGCTATTAGATCATTTTATAGAGAGGAATGATGTAATAAAACATAATTAAAAATATAATTGTCTGTTATAAGAAAGCTATAATTAAGGAGGCCAGGGTAGTTAATCGAAGGTTATGACTTGGACCAAGGTGGTTAAATTGTATATTAAGGTATATGATTCTAAAATGTTTTTATTTGTTGTTTTCCATCCTGGTGTGTTTATAAATTAGAACCTCTGGAATTTATGGATAGATTGGATATAGGGTGTAAGGAAAAGAGGATTAAAAGGATGGATTTGAGATTCTTTTAACTTGCATGTTGAAGTCTTCAATTGTCCTTGACAAGCTATAAAGGCATTTGGCTGATAAATTGGAGATCACAGGCATAGAATTAAACTCAATATTCTTGTTTCCCAAAATATTTCCCTAGGGGAAAATTGGTTAAGACACAAATTCTGGGATATGTAAATATTATTTATGTGAGTGTAACAAAAAAGTTGTCCAAAGTTGGGCCAGAGAGATAGTATACAGAACTTGCTGAGAGTGGCCCAGATCCACCCCAGCCCCCACAGAAAATAAGTTGTCCAAAGAACTGCACATACCATACTGCACTCTAGTATTTATGATAATTAAAACTTCTGTTTACTCATGTTCTGATCATTGTTTGCTATATTCAAACTAGTGATAAACTGCTATATAATTATAGTAGGGCTTAACTTTTCTTTGATTTCTAGTGTGGTTAAATATCTTTGCATGGAGTGATAGCACAGTGGTAGGACAGTTGCCTTACAAGTGGCCGACCCAGGTTCGATTCCTCTGCCCCTCTCAAAGGGCCCAGCTGGCTACCAAGAGTATCTCGCCCCCATGGCAGAGCCTGGCAAGCTACCCATGGTGTGTTTGATATGCCACAAACAGTAAGAACAAGTCTCAAAATGGAGACATTATTGGTGCCCGCTTGAGCAAATCAATGAGCAACAGAATGACAGTGATACAGTGATTTTATTACATTTAGTTTTAGTTTGTTCTTTTTTTCAGGGGTTGGAGAGCACACCCTACTATTCAGATACTGTTTCTGGCTGGTGCTCAGGAGGGATCCTGGAAGTGTATAGAGGAACTTATGGCTGAGCATGTGGAGAGTGGCTGTGAGCATGGAAACGGTTGAGTTCTGGAGGTTTTTGGCTGCCAGAGCTGCGTTCCTTGGGGCATGGAGAACCACCCCCCTCCGGGGCACCCTAAATGAAACAACCTGGAGTGGTGTCCAGGGGCATGGTTATGGCATGCGTCCTGTTATGCTCCCTTCTGGGAGAGAAGGATATGCAACACTGGAACATGGGCGATGATGAAATTATCTGGCACCAGCCAGAGATGGTTTATGGGCTGAATAATGAGTTGCTGGAAGCAGGGAGATATGGGCGAGAGATCCCAGTTCCAGATTCTGTTGAATGCAGAGTTTTTGGTCACATTTTCCCGAATACCTGGTTCTAGAACTACATTGCTAAAACACCATATCTGTCAACAAGGTACCAATATCCCAATTCATCAGGAGAGACTAAAGGTTTGACTGTATTGGATGTTGTCTGTCTTCTTGCTTCTTGCTTCATTACATATCATGTGTGAGTGAGAACTTCTGGTATATATCTTTCTCCTAGGTTTTTTGCTTAGTATCACCTACACCAGTTTCATTCAAGTTGTAGAAAAATATAGGATTTGTTTTTCTTTTTTCCATCTTGTAGCCGAGTGGTATTGCATTTGGGATTAAAAACAAGTGTTTATATACATATGTATGTATGTGCATCTACACATATTTATCTTCTAGTTTGCACTTTATGCCCTTAATACCCAAGATGAAATTGCTGGATGATACAGTTCTATTTTTATTATAGTTGAGGTAACATAGTTATAATAGTGTTAATATTTATGCTTATGGTATACAAAGTTACTGTACCTTTACCATCTCTGAAGTGCCAAAGACCTTCAATCACTGTTCTTATGTTATGTTTATTCCATTTATCTCAACCTCACTCCTGCTCAATGGCTTGATAAACCTCAATTCTGTAGTTTTGTTATCCTTGATAGTGTCCATACCTTAAATAGTGCTATAATAAATAAGGTGTATAGATATACTTTGCATTTATGTTTCTGTGTTCTGGGGATGAACGCCAAGGAATAGAAATACGAGGTCATAAAGGAGCCCTACTTTTAATTTTTTCAGTCATCTCTGTACTGTTTTTCATTAGGAGTTGACCCAGACAACATCTCTACAAATAGTGAATAAGGTCTCCTTTTCTACCACATTCCCGCTAACACTGTTTCCATTCTCATTGATATAAGCCATTCTCACTAGTATGAGGTGGTAACTTATTGTCATTTGATTTGCATTTCCTTGTTAATAACTAATAACGAATATTTTTTGGTTTGGGGACCACACCAGGGATGCCTAGGGATTTCTCCTAGTTATTCACTCGGGCATTAATCCTAGCTGTGCTTGAGGTATTCTATGGGATTCCAGAGTTTGAACCCAGGTCAGCAGCATGCAAAGCAGATGCTCACTGGCTCTATTCTTATCCAGCCACCAACGTTTTATAAATATATTGCCAACTGTGTGTCTCCATCAATAAAGTATTTGTTCATCTCCTCTCTCCATTTTTCTAAGCTTGATGAGTTCTGTGTTTTATATTTGTTCATTAGCTTTTTTAAAACAAATGGTGTACAAATGTTTTCTATTATAGAGAAAGGTTTCCTTTAGTTTTATCCACTTTTTACACAATGAAAAATAATTTAGTTTTATATATGTTTTTGAGATTATATAGAAAATAGAGGTAAACTGTGTCTAACTTTAGCTCTGTGTTTATTAAGTTTGTAAAACTGGGCATCTTGATTTGTTTATTTGTCTCCTTCAATTTAGGAAGGTTTTCTGCTATTATTTACTGCCTAAGAATCTTTGTGTCTTTCTGGTTTTTCTTTCTTTTTGGAATCAGTATCATACAATTGTTTTTCCACTTGATGATGTCCTTTATACTCCTTATACTGTCCTTATGCTTGCTAGTACTTTTTTATACATTTTTTTCTGCTGTATCCTATAACTGACTGAGTCCTCATTTAACTTCTATCATTCTGTTATTAAGTGCCCAAATTATATTTTTTGTTTGTTTGTTTTTGCCACACCCATCAGTAATCAGGGTTGACTCCTGGCTCTGCTGAGGCCTCAGCTCTCAGCTCTGAGTCCCCTGGTGGAACTTAGGGGACAACATGGGATGCCAGGAACTTAACCCAGGTTTGCCACATGCATGGCAAACACACTACTAATTGTACTATCACTCTATGCTCTGAATTTGTATTTTTGTGTGTATGTGGGTGTGTGTGGGTGTAGGAGAATTGCCTAATCCCAATTTGAAATTTGGAAAAATGAAGATGCACACACTTACTAAAGACTTGCATTTTGAAGTTAGTATACTTACAACAGTTTGCCCTGACAGCTGCAAACCAAGTCATCTCATCTTTGTTGAAGTTACAAGTCATAATTCTCTCACTGTTTTAAGAAATGTGAGGAACTCAAACAGGGGGAAACTGTGTTGCTTAGAGATGGTTGATGTAAACAAGGGTCAGGGATTGTGCTCTGTGGGAGTACACTTACCTTAAAGGCAGGAGGGCCTAAGTTTGACCCCATGCTCCAAAAATCACAAACAGAGAGAATAGCTGAATTGTATTATTTTAAAACTTTAACTACTCTAGTCCTTACCTTAGTGATGTGCTTGTATTTTTCTCATACTTTGTCTTAGTGAAGTTCTCTTCCACTGAGTCCTTACTTCACTGAGCAAGGGTCCAAGAGTTTGGTTGAGTTGAAGTCTTAATCAGGGAACTTAGAAAGCTCTAATGTGGTAGAGCACTTCCCAGATTTTTGTCTCTGTCCTTCTGGCAAGTCAGTCTCTTCATTGTTTCATTTCGTCTGGTGCTATATAATGCTTATGAGAAAGACCTGTGTTCAAGAAGTCCTTGGTAGTAATTGGGAATTCATCCATCACAATAAATTCCAGACAGTGATTCTGTAATTTTGTAGACTTGGATGACTGATGATACTGTTATAAGTTGCTTGCAGCTGCTATTGACCCAGGCTAGTGCCTGGTAATTGGAATAGCATTGAAATTCAGTGGGCCTGAGAAGTTGTTGAGGATTTGTGGTCTTGAGTGTCCAGTAGCAGCTGAAATACTCAGCAGTCCTACATCTACTAAGTGACTTGCGCTTTACAGAACCTAGCAGCAACTGTAGTAGTAAAATCATTAGTAGAAACTTGTGACTGAGATTGCAAATATTAGTCAAGACTCATAGTACCACATTTTCTTGGAATTTGCCACTACTAAATTTCCAAATAATGGGTTCCCAGTATCTGTTCAGAAAATCAGCCAATGATTCCAGAGATGGGTCCAAGAGTTTAACCTTGGACCTGAATAATGCCTGAATAATAAGTGCCTGAAAACGCCTGCCTATCATGTTTGAATAAGCCTTCAAGCTAGCCTGGGTTTCAGATGGCCAGTACCAAGGTACGACTTTTTTTTTCCTTTAATTGAATCATTGTGAAATAGATAGTTAGAAAGTTTTCACAATCAGGTTTCAGTCACATAAGTTTCTAACAACTATCCTTCCACAAGTGTATATTTTCCAGCAGTCTTGTCTGCAGTATACCTCCTGCCGCCACCATCCCAGCTTGCATCTATGGCTGACACATGTCTTCTTTGTCTCTGTACTTTTGGGCATTATGGTTTTCAATACAGATACTGAGAGGCCTTCATGTTTGTTCCTTTACCCACTTTCAGCACACATCTCCCATCCAGAGTGAACCCTTCCAACAACCATTGTTACAGTAGTCACTTCTTTATCACAACTGTCCTCTTCCCCCAGCACTTGAGGCAGACTTCCAATCATGGACCAATCCTCCTGGCTCTTGTTTCTACTATCCTTGGGCTGGATACTCCTTAACTCAAGTTTGAGGTAACCTGAATAATGGCAAGTGTGCACAGTCACAAGAGAGTGTGTTGGCTCCCTGCCAAGTTTAAGCTCCCTGGAATATGTCACGGATACAAATTTCCCAGAAATCCTAAGAAGCAAAGACTAAGAATTGACACTTTGTGCAGTAATTTATAATAGACCTAGTGAGTATGGAGGGATTTTGGGGTCAAGATTTTGAATGCCCAGAGGCTCTAGAGGACCAAGATGAAAAGGCCTAAGTGACAATCAGGAATTCAATACCTAATGTTGACAGCCGCTCCTCTGTTCTGCTGCAAGAAACACATCTGAACTGTCAGAACAAACACAGACTCAAGGTCAAAGGATGGAAAACAATCCTGCAGGCAAACAACTCCCTTAAAAAAGCTGGAGTGGCCATCCTGGTATCCGCTAACATAGATTTCAGGTTGAAAAATATTAAAAGGGACAGCGAAGGTCATTTTCTATTTATCAAGGGATATGTACAACAGGAAGAAATCACACTCTTAAATGTATACATTCCTAATGAACGACCAGCTAAATACTTAAAACAACTCCTAACAGACTTCAAAGAGGACATCACTAACAGCACAATAGTAGTCAGAGAGTTCAATACCGCCTTATCGCCTCTAGATAGATCAACAAGAACAAAACTCAACAAGGAAACACTGACTCTAAAAGAAGAAATTGAAGCAAGAGGCCTAATAGACCTATACAGGGCTTTACACCCCAAAATGAAAGAATACATATTCTTTTCCAGTGCACATGAATCATTTTCTAAAACAGACCATGTACTGGGCCCCAGAACATACCTCAATAGAATCGGAAAAATAGAATTTGTATCAACCATCTTTTCAGACCACGATGCGCTGAAGATAGAAGCTAACCAATCACTGACACGGAGAACCAAATAAAACACCTGGAAATTAAACAATTTAATGTTGAACAATGAGTAGGTCAGGAAGGAAATCAAGGAAGAAATCAAAAGATACTTAGAAACAAATGAGAATGAAGACACGAGCTACCAAAACCTATGGGACGCAGCTAAAGCCGAGTCAAGGAAAAAATTTATAGCTCTCCAAGCATTCCTCAAGAAGGAAGAAAGGGCCCACATAGATAGCTTGACATCACAACTCAAGACATTAGAAAAGGACTAGAAAAAGGAACCCAAACCAGACCAAAGGAAAGAAATAATAAAAAATTAGAGCAGAAATTAATGACATTGAAACCAAAAAAACAATCCGAAAGATCAATGAAACAAAGAGCTGGTTCTTCAAGAAAATATGTAAGATTGATAAACCTCTAGCAAGACTCACAAAGAAAGAAAGAGAGAGAACCCTAATAAATCGAATCAGAAATGAAAAGGGGGGACATCATAACAGAAACCAGTGAGATTCAAAAGATCATTAGAGACTACTTTTAAGGTCTATACGCCACAAAACAGGAGAACCTAAAAGAAATGGATGAATTCCTTGATTCCTACAATCTCCCAAGACTGAACAAAGAAGACTTGGAATACATGAATAGACCCATCAATGTTAAGGAAATTGAATCTGTAATCAAAAATCTCCCCAAAAACAAAAGCCCAGGCCCAGATGATTTCACTGGTGAATTCTTCCAAACATTTAAAGAAGACCTGTTGCCAGTTCTCCTCAAACTTTTCCAAGAAATTGAAAAAATAGGAACACTCCCAAACAGTTTCTATGAAGCATACATGTCCCTAATACCAAAAGCAAACAAAGACACCACTAAGAAAGAAAATTACAGACCAATATCCCTGATGAACACCAATGCGAAGATCCTCAACAAAATATTAGCAAATAGGATCCAACACCTGATCAAAAAGATCATACACCATGACCAAGTCGGATTCATCCCGGGGATGCAAGGATGGTTTAACATTCGGAAATCAATCAACATAATCCATCATATCAACAAAAGTAAAGATGAAAACCATATGATCATATCAATAGATGCAGAGAAAGCATTTGACAAGATCCAACATCCGTTCATGATGAAAACTCTCACCAAAATGGAGTATGGAGATAGTCGAAGCCATCTACCACAAGCCTATGGCAAGCATTATCCTCAACGGGGAAAAACTAAGGGCCTTTTCTCTAAGTAAGATCAGGCACAAGACAAGGATGCTCACTCTCACTACTTCTCTTCAATATAGTACTGGAAGTACTTGCGATAGCTATTAGACAAGAAAAAGATATCAAGGGCATCCAGATAGGAAAGGAAGAAATCAAACTCTCATTATTTGCAGATGATATGATACTATATCTAGAGAAACCTAAAGCCTCTACTAAGAAACTTTTAGAAACAAGAGGCTTATACAGTAAAGCTGCAGTCTACAAAATCAATACCCAAAAATCCATGGCCTTCCTATACACAAACAATGAGGCAGAAGAAAGGGAGATGAAAAAAGCAATCCCATTCACAATCATGGCCTAGAAAATCAAGTACCTCGGAATCAGCTTAACCAAGGAAGTAAAAGACCTCTATAAAGGAAACTATAAAATGCTATTCCATGAAATAAAACAGGACATGAGGAAATGGAAACCTATACCCTGCTCGTGAATAGGGAGAATCAATGTTGTCAAAATGGCAATACTCCCCAAAGCATTATACAGATTCAATGCCATCCCTATAAGGATACCCATGACATTCTTCAAAGAAATAGATCAAGCAATCCTAAAATTCATATGGAACAACAAATGCCCACGGATAGCTAAAACAATTCTTGGGAAAAAGACGATGGGAGGCATCACCTTCCCCAAATTCAAACTTTATTACAAAGCAGTAACAATTAAACAGCATGGTACTGGAACATAGGTAGAGCCGCAGACCAATGGAACAGGGTGGAATATCCCTACACACATTCCCAAATGTATGATCATCTAATCTTTGATAAGAGAGCAAGAGATGTGAACTTGATCAAGGAAAGCCTCTTTAACAAATGGTGCTGGCACAACTGGACAACCACATGCAAAAGAATGGGCTTAGACCTCGACCTGACACCATGCAAAAAGTCAGATCAAAATGGATTCAAGACCTCAACATCAGAACACAAACCATAAATTCATTGAAGACAAGGTCGGCAAAACCCTCCACGATATTGAAGATAAAGGTATCTTCAAAGATGACACGGAACTAAGCAATCTAGTAGAAACAGAGATCAACAGATGGGACTACATTAAACTAAAAGGCTTCTGCACCGCGAAAGATACAGTGACCAGAATACAAAGACTATCTACAGAATGGGAAAGGATATTCACCAAATTCCCATCTGATAAGGGGTTGATATCAAGGGCATATAAGGCACTGGTTGAACTCTACAAGAAGAAAACATCCAATCCCATTAGAAAATGGGGTGAAGAAATGAACAGAAACTTTCCCAAGGAAGAGATACAAATGGCCAAAAGGCGCATGAAAAAGTGCTCTACATCACTAATCATCAGGGAGATGCAGATCAAAACAACCATGAGATACCACCTCACACCACATAGACTAGCACACATCCAAAAGAACAAAAGCAACCACTGTTGGAGAGGATGTGGGGAGAAAGGGACCCTTCTGCACTGCTGGTGGGAATGCCGACTGGTTCAGCCCTTTTGGAAAACAACATGGACGATTCTCAAAAAATTAGATATTGAGCTCCCATTTGACCCAGCAATACAAGTGCTGGGAATATATCCCAGAGAAGCAAAAAAGTATAGTCGAAATGACATCTGCACTTATATGTTCATTGCAGCACTGTTTACAATAGCCAGAATCTGGAAAAAACCCGAGTGCCCTAGAACAGATGACTGGTTGAAGAAACTTTGGTACATCTATACAATGGAATACTATGCAGTTGTTAGAAAAAAGGAGGTCATGAATTTTGCATATAAATGGATCGGCATGGAAAGTGTCATGCTAAGCGAAATGAGTCAGAAAGGGAAAGACAGACATAGAAAGATTGCACTCATCTGTGGAATATAAAATAACAGAGTAGGAGACTAACACCCAAGAATAGAAGAATAGTAGAAATAAGTACCAGGAGGTTGACTCCATGACTTGAAGCTGGCTTCACATTCTGGGGAGAGGGTAACTCAGAGAAGGGATCATCAAGTATAATGCGGTCGGAGGCCATGCGGGGGAAGGATGATGTGGGCTGAATGTAGACTAGAGACTGAACACAGTGTCCACTCAACACCTCTATTGCGAATCACAACACCTAAGGAGAGAGAGAGAACAAAAGGAAATGCCCTGCCACAGTGGCAGGGTGGGGTGGGGGGAGATGGGATTGGGGAGGGTAGGAGGGATGTTGGGTGTGCCGGTGTTGGAGAATGGGCACTGGTGAAGGGATGGGTCCTCAATCTTTGTATGGGGGCAACATGAGCAAAAAAATATATAAGTCTGTAACTGCACCCTCACGGTGATTCACTAATTAAAAATAAATAAATTTAAAAAAATAAAAATAAAAAATATGATCAGAATGATTTGGGATGGTAGCAAAAGATGGAGAAGATCCAGTGGTCTACAGTGCAGGCTCATTGATACATTGATAGTGGGTGTGTGTATAACCTATACATGAAAATTTGTGATCTGAAATCATGGAACTTCTATTTGAATAGATGTTTCTCTGTAGGACTCTCAAAATGTCAAAGCATCATAAAACGGACAAAATTTAGGACGAAGGTGATATTTCAGGGGCTAAGGATACTTGCTTTGTACACAGTCATTCCTGGATATGGCCTCCCAAATCGTGTGAGGAGTGACCCCTAAGAACAGAGGCAGGAATAATCCCTGATACTTCCGGTGTGAGCCTCCAAACTAACAAACATGTATGAAAGGGGTTAGTTGAAAAACACAGGACTGGATCAATAGTACAGAAGTTTGGTGTAGGATAACACTGGGGTTGTCCTTTCATCCTTGCTCCAGGGAACTTAGTTTACCTTAAGGCAATGTCCTTTCTGTATGGACACAGAAAGACAATTAATATTATGCTTTACAACTTGAGAGAGGATTAACTCCAATAATATTTACTCCAGCGCTTTTTCAACTCAGTTTCCCTTAGTTCCTAGCACCCCCAAAATAGGGTCCCAATGAGGGATGGAATGGACCTAACTTGGCATCGAAATGGGCCAGGCCAAAGCACCACAATACTGAATTATAAGTTGAGAGCATGGTCATAGACAAATGTTGTCATGATCCAAAATTAATGATGAGACTAAGACCGTGCTGGGTTTAGGAAGACTAACCTGTGCCGAGGACTGTGGTCTGGAATATATAGTGAATGTCCTCAGGAAGAACCAAACTTTAAGTTTGATATATCTCTACTGTGCTCATACAGAATGACATTGCTAGAAATTTTAGAAGTAAATTTACTATAACTATTTAAGTGGATTACTAGCTAATTAAAGAAGAAAGTGACACACCCTGGATGGGATCCTGCCCTTACACAGATCTCCTAAAGTAAGAGTCAGAAGTGAGAGCGGGTCAGAGTCAGAAGTAAGCATCATAGTCAGAAGTAAGAGACAGAGTCAGAAGTGAGAGCAAGAGGGAATCTAGTGAGAATCAGAGTAAGAGTCAGAGTCAGAGTCAGAAGTTAGAGTGGGTGATGCTCCAGAGACTGAAGCAGAAGGACTCCGGAGAGAGAGAGAGATCAAAAAAGAGAGATTGGAAGAGACCAGAGGAGAGACGACAGACACGGAGAGAGGTCTGCAGAGACCAGAGGTGAAACTACAGAGATTGAGTCAGAGATAGAGAGACCGACAGAGAGAGCACAGCAGCACACACAGAAGCAGAGCACAAAGAAGGAGCTATCCCAATCCGGTACATACACAGCAGTTTGATAGCACTGAACGTGAGCCGTGAGAGAGATAGATAGAGAGAGATAGGTAGGTAAAGAGAGAGAGAGAGAGAGAGAGAGAGAGAGAGAGATGCCCCGAGACCCCTCGAATGACATAATTCACATCACCCTTCTGCACACATGTGTTTATATCTTTTACAGTGGGGCAGTTGCCTTGTATGCAGCTGACCCAGGTTCAATCCCTTAGACATCATATAGACACCTAAATATGCCAGTAATGATCCCTGAGCACAGAGCCAGGAGTAAGCCTTGAACACTGCCAGGTGTGGTCCATTAAACAAGAAAAGAAAAACACAAGAAAAAGGAAAGAAAAAATATAGCAGATACTTTAAAAGAATTTTTTGACTGTTTTTCACCAGAGAATTTCTGCATATACACATAACAATAGTTTATAATTTTTCTATTTTTTTAGCAGAAGTAATTTTATAGAGACCACTCCTAATGATAACTACAGGTAGTATAGGTATAATACTTCACTGAAGTCCTTGGGCCCAGGGGAACTTAGGACTACCAGGGACCCCAGCAGTGCTCAGAAGCCACCAGGGTCACACCCAACAGTGTTTGAGAACCATCTGGACTACAGTGCTATCCAGGAGACATGTGGTAGGTCTCCTGGTAGGATAATGTGTCTACCACATGTGGTAGGGTAGAATCACAGCCTTAAACATTATGGACATATGTCCTCTCTCTCCAGAACCTATACATATTTTATAAAGATTAATTTGCAATATTAACTGAAATTATCACTGGAGCTATAGCACAGCGGGTAAGGATTTGCCTTGCATGAGGGCGATCCAGGTTCCATTCTCAGCATCCTATATGCTCCCCCAAGGACTGCCAAGAGTAATTCCTGAGTGCATGAGCCAGGAGTAACCCCTGTGCAACACCGGCTGTGACACAAAAAGCAAAAATAATAATAATAATTTGCAATCTTAATTATAAAGTACAAAGTCCAACTATGCTTTGAAAACACAAGTGTAGATAAAGTCTTGGACAACTTACATCAGAATGGCTATTAGAAAAGACTTATTTTCAAGAACTTGAAATTCTTTCGGTTTTAGCATTATCCCCAAATGTTACTCTTATTTGGGTGTTCCCCAGGTCTTCTGATAAAAGCTGAATCTACACCTTAGTTAGGTTTAATAAATTTTATTTCCCTAGTAGACAACAATGCCATTCTGCTAAAAAGTACATTCACTTCTCTTTCTAACCAATCCTCAGAAGCAACCAGTACTCTGGATTCTAATAACAGATTAGTTTTGTGTTCCTAGAACTCTAAAGAAACAGACACTTTTAGAACATTGTTGTCAATATTTTCCCAATAGACTGAAAATTCTCCAGTGCACAATTTCTTTCATTTCCAAGTTGATATATGAAGAAATGCCAGGACACATGTAGAAAAAAGAGCTCACCTACTATAATACTTTGTCCTTCTCTGTGACTATCACTATGAAGACAAGCATAATCCCAAACCTATTGGATTAATTTCTATGTTTCTTGCCTACATCGGAGACAGGAAAGGAAGTTTGAAAATTGCCTCCAAAATTTTATTTTTAAAATTTAGAACATGATAAGAAAAAAATGTCTGTGTGTTGGCATACACCAACCCCTTTCTCAATATTAAAATGCTGACTTTCAATTTTAGAAAGTATGAGCATATTGATGCTATGATTCAATTTTAAAAAGTATGGATATATAAATTTTACAGACAATGAAGAAATAACATGGTTTTGAAGTGAAACTCTGATAACCTTTTTTTATGAACACTGGATGTTTCTGAATCTGGAGACAACGCGGAGGTGAGGTGAGGAGAGATCAGAAGTAGCATCTCAAGAAATGGATAAAGATGGAACGAGGTAAACAAAGTCCCATATGGAGAGATTTTCAGACAAGATCACAGTAGAAGTAGTTGATCTGTCTTCTCACACAGGAACACAGCAGAGCTTGTAAGGGGGCACAGAAGTCAATCATTTTGCAACAGGGGTAGTATCAAAGTCCTTGGGATCAACCACAGATTTCTAGTTAAATTTCTGTAAAATGGTGGTCAGAAATAAGAACAGTTCCATGAGGGTCAGGATTTCTCTTGCTCATGTTTTCCTGAAAAAAAAAAAGTTAATACAAAGAAAAGCTAGTCGTTGAACTCTGTGTCTGGCTCTCATAAGGAAAATATGCAATAACTATTAAAGAATCGCCAAATGGGTGAATAAAAAAATGATGGTTTGACAAATGGTTGAAAAGTGTACACACACACATTGCCTAACATCTTATTTTAAAGGTATTCTTTCAATTGTTATTGAAACAAACACAAGGAAAGAACTTTAACAAGTAGTTTTACAATATAACTCTCCTTCCATTAATATTTTTCTTGAAACAAATACATTAGCTGTGCTTTCTGTTTCTAATTTTATATAAGATAATCTGTCCATTTTCTCTGACCCTTCCCAATTTTAACTATATTCATGCTAAATAATTTCCAGTATATCATGAAAATTCAAGTTTTATCTCACACTCTTCCATTTTATAAAGTGCATTTTTTTATATTTTATCTATTTTTTAAAAAAAAATTCTTTCTCAGTGTGGAAGAAATGAATGAATTCTCCAAAATATCAGTGATCTGACCCAATAATGAAGGTGTGTCAGAAAGAGGGAAAAGTGCATGGGCACTAAGATTGTGTTCTTGATCATGAACAAAGAACTATTCTACTAGCCCTAGAGTGAGCACTGTGTATTGTCAGCAAATCCATTGTAAATTGACTGCTGATGTACCAAGAAAATAAATTTTAATACCTGCTGAAAAAGCCAAGAAGTAGTCACTTTTCTTAAATTTTCCACTCTCATCCAGAAAGTGGCCTGGATCAAACACATTTGCATTCGGGAATTCTCTTTCCTCATGCAACACAGAAGACAATAATGTAATTACAGTTGTGCCCTGGAATAAAACATATCTAATCTGAGTCATAAAGTGTTTGTGGAGCTGGGAGAAATGTATGAGATAATATTAAGCAGCAAGGGGTTTCTCTTCAATAAATGTTAGGAAAACTGGATATTGAGATGCCAAAAAAAAATCAAAGTAGCCCACTGCCAGCACCATAAATAAAAATTAACTCAAAATAGATGATGGTATATAAGACTGTAGCACTATAGCACTGTCTTCCCATTGTTCATTGATTTCCTCGAGCAGGCATCAATAATGTCTCCATTGTGAGATTTGTTACTGTTTTTGGCATTTCGAATACACCACAGGGAGCTTGCCAGGCTCTACCGTGTGGGCAGGATATTATTGGTAGCTTGCCAGGCTCTCAGAGATGGAGTATATAAAACTAGAAACAACAAAACACATAGAAGAAAAAAAGGAGTGGGAGTATTGGTCTATGGTGTTTATTTTTACTCAATTGCAAATGGCAGAAAAACAAAAGTAAAAATAATAAATGTCATTACATCAATCTACAAACCTTTTCCTAAGTGAAAGGAACAATGATAAAATGATGAGGCACCCTAATGAATGGCAGAATATAAACGCACACCATCCATCTGGTAAAAAGCTGATACCCAAGATATATAAAGAATCCAGAAAACCAATGAGAAAAAATTCAACAACCCCTTTTTACTTAAAAAAATAATTTCTCCAAAAAGAAACTAAATATTTATGCCATGTATAAAAACTAACTCAAAATGTATTGAAGAGTTGGCTGTGAGATTTAAAACCACAAATTATATTGAGGAAAGCATTAACAACACACTCCAACATCAGATAGACAGTACACATCATATCAGAGATGTCTTTGGGACTCAATTCCAATGACATAAGAAACAAAATACAAACTTAATCCTTAGCACAGTCAAGAAAACACACACAATAAAGGTAGCTTACTGACTGACTGGGAGAAGATATTTGAACATATATATATAGGACAGGGGACAAATATTCAAAAGATATGAAAAGCTTACAACTCATCAACAAAAACACAAACAGGTGCCAGAGATATAGTACAGGGGGGAAAGCACTTGCCTTGAATGCATTCCACTAGGGTTAGATCCCCCACACCTCATAATAGATCCCCAAGTATTTTTAGGAGTGACCCCTGAGCACAGAACCAAGAGTAACCCTGAGTACAGCCTCATGTGACCCAAAACCCCAAAACCCCAAAACAAATAACAACAGAATCCCACAAACAACTCAATTTAGAAGTGAGTACAAGACTTGCTCTTCATGTTTTCCGTTGAACATGTTATAAAGTTAAGTCAACATATCGAAAGTTTGCAGGCTTCTCTACATACGTTGAAATGGCTATTCTAAAATTACAATGAAAGTCGAGGGACCCAGAAAAGGCAAAACAAACTTTATAATGACAAAGCTGAGCCAAAGGGATAGTATAACAGGTAGGTTGTTTTCCTTGCATGAGGCTGACCCAGGTTCCATCCCCAACACCGCATTTGGTTCCCTGAGTCCTGCCAGGAGTGATCCCTGAGTGCAGAGCCAGAGGTAAGCCCTGTGTAAAGCCTGGTATCGTCCAAGCCTACCCTGTTACCCTGGTCAAAAAAAGAGAGAGATAGAAAGTTGGAATACTTATAATTTTCAATAAATAAACTTCCTATAAGCAGGCAACTATGACTACATTTTCAGTCAATTTATTTTTAACCTGATGCAATACAAGTTCATGCTGGAATAATTGTCTTTCAGTGGAAGATGCAAAACTCATACAATCAATCTCCAATTTTGTATTTATAGCATTTCATACCATTTTATTTTTTCTTTTTATTAATTTTCATGTTTTTAATTTTTTTTCTAAATTTTATTGAATCACCGTGAGATAGTTACAAGCTTTCATGTTTGGGTTACAATCTCAGAATGATCAAACACCCATCCCTCCACCAGTGCACATTCACCACTACCAATATCCCTGGTATATCCCCCCTTTCCAACCCTCTCCCTGCCTTTATGGCAGACAATATTCCCCATACTCTCTCTCTACTTTTGGGGATTATGGCTTGCAACACAGACACTTAGAAGTCATCATATATCATACGATTTTATATCAATACAGGTTTCTCTCTTTCATCACTTATTCACTCCCAATCCTCACTTCTATTCATCCATGCATAAAATTTGGCTACTTGAAACTCCCTCAACTGTTTTCACCAACATCATATTAAATTTTATTTCCAGATACCAGCCATACAGAAAACTCAGAAAAATTGAATTTTTGTTTTAGTCTTCAAGATAAAATGTGCCATGATCAGAATCAACCTTCAATTATGGAATGATATTTTGCAGTTTGTAACTTATTTCTAATTACTTGATTCTAGTTTACCTAAAGAGTTATTCTCTCCTCCCAACACCTTCCCCAATATGAGTACCTAAAGATCTTATGTATTCCTCTTACCTTTCTTTTTCTTTTTGGGTAACACTTAGCAATGCACAGGGGATACTCCTGGCTCCTGCACTCATGAATTACTCCTAGCGGTGCTCGGGGAACCATATGGGATGCTGGGAATTGAACCCGGTTCTGCCGCATGCAAGGCAAATGACCTACCCTCTGTACTATCACACCAGTTATCTTAACAATTCAATTTTTCTCCAACCATAATATTTAGCTTATATTTATTTATGCAATAAATAGCAAAAAACCTTGTCAATATTACTTGCCTTACCACAGAATCCTCCCTGGTAAATATAGCATCATTTTTTTTAATATAGCACTCTTTTTTTATCTTTTTTAAATAGTCAGCTTTTTTATCCCTCCACCTTTCTTTAGTTTTCTTTTTTTTAAATTAGTGAATCACTGTGAGGGTACAGCTACAGATTTACACATTTTCATGCTTGTGTTTCTGTTATATGTTGTTTGAGAACCCATCCCTCCACCTGTGGCCATTCTCTATCACCAATGAACCCATTATCCCTCCCACCCCCGAATCCCATCCCCCAAACCCACCTCCCCTCCACCTCATCCCGCCTTTGTGGCAGGGCATTCCCTTTTGTTCTCTTTTTCCTTTTGGGTATTGTGGTTTGCAATAGGGGTATTGAGTGGCCATCGTGTTCAATCTATAGTCTACTTTAAGCACGCATCTCCCTTCCTGAGTGGGTTCTCCAACCACATTTTATTTGGTGTTCCCTTCTCTATCTGAGCTGCCTTTTCCCCCAAAATGTGAGGCCAACTTCCAAGCCATGGAGCCAACCTCTTGGTACTTATTTCTACTATTCTTGGGTGTTAGTCTCCTACTCTGTTGTTTTTATATTCCACTGATGAGTGCAATCTTTCTATGTCTATCTCTTTCTGACTCATTGCACTTAGCATGATACTTTCCATGTTGATCCACTTATATGCGAAGTTCATGACTTCATCTTTTCTAACAGCTGCATAGTATTCCATTGTATAGATGTAGCAAAGTTTCTTTAACCAGTCATCTGTTCTCGGCCACTCGGATTTTTTCCACTTTTGGCTATTGTAAACAGTGCTGTGATGAACATATAAGTGCAGATGTTGTTTCGACCATACTTTTTGCTTCTCCAGGTTACATTCCCAGAAGTGGTATTGCTGGGTCAAATGAGAACTCAATTTCAAATTTTTTGAGAAGCGTCCATATTGTTTTCCAGAAGGGCTGAACCAGTCGGCATTCCCACCAGCTGTGTAGAAGGGCCCCTTTATCCACACACCCTTTCCAACAGTGGTTGCTTTTGTTCTTTTGGATGTGTGCCTGTCTCTGTGGTGTGAGGTGGTATCTCAAAGTTCTTTTGATATGCATCTGCCTGAGGATTAGTGACAAAGAGCATTTTTTCATGTGCTGTTTGGCCATTCATATCTCCTCCTTGGGAAAGGTTCTGTTCATTACTTCACCCCATTTTCTGATGGGGTTGGATGATTTCTTCTTGTAGAGTTCAGCCAGTGCCTTATATACCTTTGATATCAACCCCTTATCAAATGGGTATTGGGTGAATATCCTTTCCCATTCTGTAGATTGTCTTTGTATTCTGGTCACTGTGTCCTTTGCAGTGCAGAAGCTTCTTACTTAGTTTAATATAATTCCATTCATATATCTCTGTCTTCATTTGGTTGATCATTTGTATGTCATCTTTTAAGATACCTTTAGCTTCAATATCGTGGGGGGTTTTTGCCAGCCTTGTCTTCAATGTACCTTATGGATTGTGGTCTGATGTTGAGGTCATTTTGATCTGACTTTTGTACATGGTGTCAGGTCAAGGTCTAAGCCCATTGTTTTGCATGTGGTTGTCCAGTTATGCCAGCACCATTTATTAAAGAGGCTTTCCTTGCTCCAATTCACATTTATTGCTCCCTTATCAAAGAATAGATGATCATACATTTGGGGTTGTTTGTAGGGATATTTTACCCTGTTTCATTGGTCTGCAGCTCTGCCTTTTTCCAGTACCATGCTGTTTTAATTATTATTGCTTTGTAGTAAAGTTTAAGGTTGGGGAGGGTGATGCCTCCCATCGTATTTTTTCCCAGAATTGTTTTAGCTATCCGTGGGTGTTTGTTTTTCCATATGAATTTCAGGATTGCTTGATCCGTTTGCTTGAAGAATTTCATGGGTATCCTTATAGGGATTGCGTTGAGTCTGTATAATGCTTTGTGGAGTATTGCTATTTTGACAATATTGATTCTCCCTATCCATGTGCAGAGGATATGTTTCCATTTCCTCATGTCCTCTTTTATTTCATGGATTAGCATTTTATAATTTTCTTTGTAGTGGTTCTTTACTTCCTTAGTTAAGCTGATTCCGAGGTACTTGATTTCCTGGAGCACGATTGTGAATGGGATTGCTTTTTTCATGTCCCTTTCCTCTGTCTCATTCTTTGCTTATAGGAAGGCCATGAACTTTTAGGTATTGATTTATAGCCTTCGACTTTACTGTACAAGTCTATTGTTTCTAAGACTTTCTTAGTAGAAGCTTTTGGCTTCTCTAGATAGAGTATCATGAATAGTGAGAATTTGATTTCTTCCTTTTTTATCTGGATGCCCTTAACATCTTTTTCTTGCCTAATTGCTGCTGCAGGTACTACCTTGCTTCACACCACACACACACACACACACACAAACCTTCACAATCCTATAGAATTAGCTTTATTCACAGGTGGGTTATATAGAAACATAGAAGGTAATAGCGAATGATCAAAGGCAACAGAACCAAAAAGTTGGTCTACAGAACTGATCCCACCAAGGGTTGAGGGATCATTTTTTGTGCTAATTTTCCTTCATTACTGTGCATAATTCATTATATTACTTTTGATGAAGGCAGATTTGAAAAAGGCATTAGAAGCATTTATGTCTGGAGTACCAGAGATGAGTGAAGCCAGTTTCTCAAACTCTGTCCCTGATGTTTTGAGATTGGTTAAGCAAATTTCATCTCTTATGGGAAGGAGAGAAGGAGGATATCTTAATTTTATTCTTTTCCTGAGAATCTATAGTATCTTTATCTTGGACTCAAGCAAAAACTCTATATAATAGGAAGCTGTTATTTTGTGAATAGTCACAGGGTATCACTTGTATCACTTGCCATCCCATTGATCTTCAATTTGGCTCAAGTGGGTGCCAGTAACATCTCCATTTGACCCTGTCATTACAAGTGTGGCCCAATGATATCTGCTAGCTCCAGGAACAGGAAGAAAGATCTTCAAATTGTTCGCTCAGGGTTTTGACAAAGAAGTCTGACCATCTCATTGGTGGGTGGCCACGCGGTCTTTTGACGTCCCGTGGAATCCAGTCAGTAACAGCTCTAGTCCAGCTGTCGTCTCTGAAAACATTATGTGTCTAGCCCATCTGATTTTCGATGCGTTGGCTAACGAGACAGCGTCTCTGATTCTTTTTTTTTTTTAATTTATTTTATTGAATCACTGTGAGATAGTTACAAGCTTTCATGTTTGGGTTACAATCACAAAATGATCAAACACTTATCCCTCCACCAGTGCACATTCCCCACCACCAATATTCCTGGTATACCCCCCTTTTCCCACCCTCCCCCTGCCTTTATGGCAGCCAATGTTTCCCATACACTCTCTCTCTACATTTGGGCATTATGGTTTGCAATAAAGATACTGAGAGGTTATCATGTTCGCTGACCAACAATCTTATCTACACCAACTGTAGATTTAAATAAGAAAGATCTTATGCTAGTAAGAAAGAATGCCTAAAGAAAACACACATGTAAAAATAAAAAAGCATTCTGTAGCATCCCTGATTCTTGATCGTTGATGGAGGTCAGAACTCCAGATTCCTTCTCTCACTTGAGTGAAAAGTGATACTCTTAGCATGGCTCTTTTGACTCCTCTTTGGGATACCCAAATAGCATTCTCATCCTATCTTTGTAAGGCCCAGTTCTCTAAGCTGTATGTTAGTGCAGGCAGGAAGAACGGTGGTGTCGAAAAGATGTGCCTGGGGCCAGAGGTTCTTCATCCTCTTAACCACTTCTTCGAAGCTACTACCTCCACTGCCCAGTCACAGCGACGTTTCAGGCCGAGTTCCATGAGCGAAGCCCCACAGAAGCAGGTAAAGCAGAACTTTGCAAACTTGGACTCCACGCTCATCGAGACCCGGAAACAAGATCCTCTGTCTGCCTCCTCCAATGTCTGGCGCTCCAGGGATCAAACCCAGACGCCCCACCCTACCAGAGCCAGATAAATACATCACTGGCTGACCTCCACTACCCAGCCACCACCATGCTTTAGGCAGTTTTTCGGATCCACACAGCATAGGACATTTAATACCTATTTTCTATAATTTTCACACCATATTTGATGGGCTTCAAATATGTTATGAATACATGTTAACGCCTTTAAGGGTGATTGGAGGCCACCCTAAAAACCTCCATCTCTCTCAGAGAGCCCAGCAAGCTACCGAGAGTACCCCGCACACACGACAATGCCTTGAAAGCTACCCATGGCGTATTCGATATGCCAAACACAGTAACAACAATAGGCCTCATTTGCCTTACACCGAAAGAGCCCCCAATACATTCACAGGGTATATATTCATAATGCCATGTTTGGGGTTTTAGGCAGTTTTTGCTTAAAATTGTTCTGATGTAACTTTTCTCTTGCATTCCACGAAGTTCAAATCTTATAAAAGTAAACTTCAGTGCTGCCAAGTTTAGTCACTCAGTAACCACTAATCAATTTAGAAATTTGGAAAGTCAGATTATAACAAATCATCGAATCTCAGTGTTATTGTACACACAGTACACAAGTACACAAGTTATATAGAATGACTTTTGTGAGTTCACACAGAGGCATCAATAATTTAAATGCTATTTATCACTATATTTTACTTACGTTTATTTTTAGTCTGGTCGGAAACTAAAAAAAAAACAGTATTTTTTGCAGATACTATTTCTAGCTTAGTGTTCAGGAGAGACCCTGGCAGTGTATAGAGGAACCTACAGCCAAGCATGTGAAGAGTGGCTGTGAGCATGGCAACGGTTGAGTTCTGGAGGTTTTCGGCTGCCATGGCTGGCTCCCATCCCTTAGGGCGTGGAGTGGTCTCACCACCCCCCCTCTGGGGCACCCTAATGAAACAGCCTGAAGTGGTGTGCGGGGGCATGGTTATGGCATGTGTCGTGTTATGCTCTCTTCCGGGAGAGAAGGACATGAGACTCTGGATCATGGCCGATGATGAAATTATCTGGCACCAGCCAGAGATGATTTATGGGCTGAATGCTGAGTTGTTGGAAGCAGGGAGATATGGGCGAGGGATCCCCGTTCCAGATTCTGTTGAGTCCAGAGTTTTCTGTCACAAAATCCCACATTCCTGGGTTTAGAACTACATTGCTAGGACACCACATCTGTCAACAAAGTACCAATATCCCCAATTCATCAGGAGAATCTAAGTATTTGACTTGCTTCTTGCTTCAATATATATTGTGTGTGAGTGAGAACTTCTGGTATATATCTTTCTCCTAGGTTCCTTGCTTAGCATCACCTACACCAGTTTCATTCGTGTTGTAAAAACTGATAGGATTTCTTTTTCTCTTTTCCTTCTTATAGCTGAGTGATATTGCATTGCATTGGGGATAAAAACAAGTGCTTATATACATATGTATGTATATGCATATACACAGATTTATCTTCTAGTTTGCATTTTATACCCTCTATACCCAAGAATGAAATTGCTGGATGATACGGCTCATTTTTATTGCAGTTGAGGTAACATAGTTATAATAGTGTTAATGTTTATGCTTATGGTATACAAAGTTACTGTACCTTTGCCATCTCTGAAGTGCCAAAGACTTTCAATCACTCTTCTTATGCTATGTCTATTCCATTTATTCCGACCTCACTCTTGCTCAACTGCCTGATAACCTCAATTCTGTTGTTCTATTATCATTGATAGTTTCCATATCTTAAATAGTGCTATAAGGAATAAGGTGTGTAGATATCCTTTGCATTTATTTTTTTGAGTTCTGGGGATGGACGCCAAGGAGTGGAAACACTAGGTCATAAGGGAGCCCTACTTTTAATTTTTTCAGTCATCTCTGTTCTGTTTTTCATTAGGAGATGACCCAGACAACATTCTCTATGAATAGTGAATAAGGTCTCAAAGTGCATTTCTTGACACAGAAATCACTTGTATCACTTGTAGTCCCATTGATCTTCGATTTGCTCGAGCGGGCACCAGTAACGTCTCCAGTTGTCCCTGTCGCGTGCTAGTGCAGCCCAATGATATCTGCTTGCTCCAGGAACAGGAAGAGCCTCAAATCATTCATTCAGGGATTTGACGAAGAAATCTGACCATCTAGTTGGTGGGCGGCCACGAGGTCTTCTGACGTCCCGTGGAATCCAGCTGGTAAAAGCTCTAGTCCAGCGGTCGTCGCTGAATCGCATTATATGACCGGCCCATCTGATTTTTGATGCCTTGGCAAATGATAGAGCATTCCTGATTTTTGACCGTCGATGGAGGTCAGAACTCCGGATTCCTTCTCTCACTTGAGTGAGACATGATATTCCTAGCATAGCTCTTTTGATTCCTCTTTGGAATACCCTAATAGCATTCTCATTCTGTTTGCGTAAGACGCAGGTCTCTGAGGCATTTGTTAGTGCAGGAAAAACGGTGGAATAAAAAAGATGTGCCTGGAGTCGGAGGTTCTTCTTTCTCTTAACCACTTCTATGCTCTTGAATGCATTCCACGCTGCTATCTTCCTCCTGCGCAGTTCTCGCACGAAGTCGTTCCTCATGTTGATTTCTCGACCCAGATACGCATAGCAGCTGCATTCAGAGTTGTTCGTTTTTCATGAACATTGTCTTTTTGAGATTCCTCTGCAATCTGATCTTTCCACATTCGTGGTCAAAGTTGGCCAACATTTGTGCCGCTTGGCTAATATTTGGTGTTATTAGAACGATGGCATCAGCGAAGCGGAGTGGTGTAATTGACGACCATGTATTTTCACTCCCATTCCTTCCCATTCCAGTCATAGCATGATGTTCTCGAGGGTGGCACTGAAGAGTTTCAGTGAAATGGTATTATCCTGCTGAACCCCTCTCTTTACATCAATGATCACTTACTTGTAGAACGGTGAGATCCTGGTGGTGAATCCACTATACAGCTCGCAGAGGATTTTGATATACTGAGTTTGAACTCCCTGTTTGGCCAGGGCTTTGATGACCGCCTCAGTCTCAACAGAATCAAAGTCCTTCTTTAAGTCGATGAACATTAGACGAAGTGGCTTCTTGAACTCTTGTGAAACTTTAATGAGTTTGGTCACTGTGTGGATATAGTCTATCGTGCTGAATCCCCTTCAGAACCCGGCTTGCTTGCATGGTTGTACTTCATCTAGTGTTCTGCCTATTCTATTCAGGATGACACGAGTGAACAATTTGTAGACGACAGACAGCAGGCAGATTGGGCGATAGTGCCGATGTCTGGGAGTTCTCTTCTTAAATTTACACTTTGCAGTCCTTTCTCCCCACTCTGTGAAGTAGAATTTTGCACATAGGAGATGGTGGTCCAATCTCGTTTGGAATTTTGGGACAACAGCGACATCAGTCAAGCAAAACCTTTGATTGAATATGATGTGGTCAATTTTCATTGTGGAACTGTGTACCAGGAGACTCCCATGTCCAACGTTTAGATTTGGCCTTTTGGAACCTTAAGTTACCATGGATAGTCTTGGTTGATATGATGAACCCAGACAGTCTCTCACCCTGTTCGTTATATTCTAGGCCATGGGTCCCAATGTAGAGTTCTTCAGGCTACCTTCTTGGTCCTGTCTTGGTATTAAAATCACCGACAATGATCTAGTAGAAGGTGTGGTCTTCTTTATAGTTCCATGTAGAACTTCTCTATTTCATCTTCATCATAGTTGGATGTTGGTGCGTAGATGACGAAGATAGAAACTGCTGGCAGTGAGCCACATCTATTCAAGCATAATTGTCTGATTCAGGTTGTTAGGCATTCGAAAGAATCAATTCTCATGGCCAAGTTCGTTGACAAGGACACCGATGCCATGGATGCCAGTTGTCACATGTTCTTCTCCAGTGTCAAAAATTGTGTAATGTGATTGATGCCTTCTCGTTTCAGTCAGACGAATGACGTCGTACTTAATCTTCTGTGCTTGCACCATCAGTTCCTCAATGGATGCTTTCAATGCCAGCATGCTTGTGCTGAAAGTACTGACAATCATTTTAGTTCTTCTTTGTTTTGGCAGTCTAGTTTGTCCCTGAGATTTTTTCAAACTCTCCATTCTCATCCTCTTGATGCTGCCATATTGGGGGCTCTTTCAGTGTCAGGTGAATGAGGCCCATTGTTGCTACTGTTTTGGGCATATTAAATATGCCACGGATAGCTTGCCAGGCTCTTCTGTGCAGGCGGGGTAGTCTCGATAGCTTGCCAGTCTCTCCAAGAGGGATGGAGGCTTTTTGGGAAGTCCCTAATCATCCTTACAGGTTTTTCCATGGTTCATACCATATTTGAACCCTATCAAATATGGGTGGATATACAGTAGTTTCTTTATACAGTCATCTGTTCTTGGACACATGGGTTATTTCCAGATTCTGGCTATTATAAATAGTGCTACAATGAGCATAGAAGTGCAGATGGCATTTCTGCCGTGTGTCTTTGTGCCCCCAGAGTATATTCCATAAGTGGTACTGCTGGGTCATATGGAAGCTAGATTTCTATTTTTGTTTTTTGTTTTTTTTTGGAATGCCCATATTATTTTCCAAGAAGACTGAACCATTGGGTATTCCCACCCACAAGGAATAAGAGTCCTTTTCTCTCTACCTCCACACCACACTGGTTGTTCTTGTTCTCTTTGTTGTATGCCAGTCTCTGTGGTAGAGATGATATCTCATTGTTGTTTTAATTTGCATCTCCCTGATGATTAGTATGTAGAGCTTTTTCTTCCCTGTGACTTGTGGTGATTTGTGTATCTTTTTTGATGGGGTTGGATTTTTTTCTTGTAAAGTTCTATCAGTGCCTTATGTATCTTGGAAATTAACCCTAATCTGATGGGTACTGGGTAAATCGCTTTTTCTATTCCACTGGCTGTCTATGTATCTTGGTCACTATTTCTTTTGAGGCCCAGAATTTTCTTAGATTCATGTAGTTCTATTTGTTTATCTGTGTTTCCACTTGCTTGATCCGTAGTCTTTCATCTTTCAAGATGCCTTTAGCTTCGATAGTCATAGAGATTCGAGGCAGAAAGAAAGAGTGTTGATCCAGACTAATACTGGTAAAACACCGACTACAATGTTTCTATGTATAATTGATATTATGAAGATATTGGTATGATATCCTTGTGGGCAACATTTCTGGGCTTTTTTCACTCATCCCCCCCAACTGTGCATGTAGTAGAAAGGGAGATATAACACCTTTGGAATTCACTAATGAAACTATATGGATGCCAGGTCCCTGGCATCAGAAAAACCAATGCAAAAAGAGACATTTCTCAGAAACTGCACCCCTGGGATTTTTCCACTTTCCCAATCTGTTAAGGTTATGGAGATCATGTTTCAAACTAGCAAATTGGGTTGGCTTCAGACCTATAAATACTACAGAAGGGGATTTAGTCTTACAATTGTTATTAGGCTTTTCTTTTAAATGGCTTGGACCTGTGACTCAAAAAGGTATTGGAGTTACAAATATGTCCAGGCCAGATATATTAACTTGTAACGTCAAACCATCTGACTTCTGGTTGTAGATTTTGGATATTATGGGACAATGAATAAACAGAGTAGGTAGAGTCCTACTAACTACCACCACAGCAAGACAAATGATTGGAGACCTTCTGGTTTTGCCAGTGCAAACAAAAATTAATTAAATTGAATAGGAAAATTGTTAGAAAAACTGAAATTATAACAGCTTATTCCAACATGATTGTACTGTGGAACATGGGAGATCTTTTTTCTTCCAAAACCCAGTATTCCAGGCAGGCCTCAACATCTGGAACTGTGGAGGGTTGCTGCACCTTTGCAATTCGTGAAAGGATAGATAGGGAAATATCAAAATATTAGTAAAGGAGCTCTATCTTGCTTCAGTTTCACAGAAAATGACACTCATTCTATAAAAAACCAGTGTGAAAATGCCCTATCCTATCAATCAGAAAAGAAAGATTTGATAAAGAAAAACAAACCCTAGTCTGTGTCTTTTGCAGATTACTCACTTGCCTAAATTCAAGCATTTCCTTCCCTTTACTTACTTAAACCCAGGGATGCCTCTTGAGCTTCTCCCAGGCATAGCAGGACTCTTCTTCAATGTGCATTGTAGAAAGTTTGTTTAAAGATACTGAAAAGATCATGAAGGTTTATATTAATGCATATCTTTGGAATCATGGGATTAATAGTATTAATGGCCACTGCAGCTGCTGTTGGAACTGCATCCAAACTGTCTATTTTTTTGAGAACTGGCAGTGACACTACTTTATTATGACATAGTCAACAACAAATAAAAAAATCAATACAAAACCTTTTACCCAAATAGCAGACTTGCTACAAGCAGTGTTTGTTTTATTTTTAGGAGATGAAATACAAAATTTACAAACTAAAGCTGGCTTAATGTGTAATCAAAATTTTACCAAGTTCTGTGTTACTCTCAAAATTTATTAAGAAACAGCATTCATAGAAATTAATTAGAAAACATTTGCTTAATCAGGAAGTATGCCTTATGACATGCAACATTTGCAACTTGAACTCTTTGACACTTTTCCTCATAAATTACAACTTCTTTCCCACTGAGATCTACTTGAAAGCATGACTGATGTTATACACAGTTTCAGTTCCCTAAAACATTTCTCTTCCCTTATGGTAATTCTAACAGTTCTTCTTTTAGTCATTATGTTTTCACTAAGGTGCACTCTGGAGAAGCCACTGCAGAGTTTGCACCATCAAAAGGACAGAGATGTCTGCCATTTTGAGCCTATCAGTCATGAAGACAAAAAAAAATAATAAAGTGGGGGCAGGCAGGGGAATAGCATTACTCCTATCCCTAGGACCAAAACCTGAAGGTCAAGTACATCATTTTGATTAACTGTGCAGTTCAACAATGTTTTTATAATTTTTTGTATGAATGTTCGGTGAAAATGCATAAGGTTATAAGAATTGGATTTGATATATTTAAACAATATGGTTTGAGATCATATGTGTTTGTCTTAATTATGATCTAAGAATCTTCTGTGGAAGATTGCATTATGATGGAAGTGAAATATTTTGCATTTCTCTTTCCTTTATGCCTTTGTATGTTTTTTATGTTTTGTATATATATTTATATATATGTATATATATATATATATATATATATTTGCTTTTTGGGTCACACCCAGCAATGCTCAGGGGTTACTCCTGGCTTTGCACTCAGAAATTACCCCTCGCAGTGCTTGGGGGACCATATGGGATGCCGGGTATCGAACCCGGGTCAGCCTCATGCAAGGCAAATGCCCTACCCTCTGTGCTATCGCTCCGGCCCCTGTTTTGTATATTTTTTATTTTAGAGCAATGTCTGTTTTTATAGATGCAGGAAGATAGTTAAATCTTGCTTTTGTAATATGAGCGTGAACTGAATCCAAAAAATATTAGTGTGCAGCTGAATCCTGGAATTCCTGGGCATTCATCTTATATTTTGACTTAAGCTTCAGAACTTAAGGCCCTAAAAATGACCTTTTTTTATTTTTGTTATTTTTAAAATTTTATTGAATCACCATGAGATAGTTACAAACTTTCATGTTTGGTTTACAATCTCAGAATGATCAAACACCCATCCCTCCACCAGTGCACATTCCCCACCACCAATATCCCGGTATACCCCCTGTTTCCTACCCTCCCAATGCCTCTATGGCAGACAATATTCCCCATGCTCTCTCTCTACTTTGGGGCATTATTGGCCTTAATTTTTAACACCCCAAAAGGTGGGTCTCACGAAGGGCCTTGGATAGATCTGGGCCAAGCATTAAGGTAACCTGGCTTCCACATGAGACAGTCTCAGGGGCATAAGAAGTATAATAGTTCAAGGCATGGTCACGGAACAGGCCAAAGGATCATGACACAAGGGAAGCAACTTAAAAGAGCCTTATGGGGTTATGAAAAGCTGACATGTCTCAAGGACCGTAGTCTGCGAAATATGGCGAGATGTTCCCAGGAAAAGCCACCTTCTCTAACCCTTTCCTATAAGACCATGTTAAGCTAAGTCAAAAAGGTTCTAAATAAAAGGAGTCACTCATTGTGTTTATATAAAATGGCTATAATATTTATCAGAAGTTAATATAATTGTTTAAATGGATTACACTGAAGGAAAAGAGGAGGCAATATATCTCAGTAATGTGCTCTTTTATATAAATTCATCATCATCATCATAAGTATCATCATCATCATCATCATCATACCTTTAATCATCCAATTTCTCAGTAATGTCTCCATTCGTCCTAGCCCTGAAATTTTAGAATCCTCTCCCTACTCATCCTTCCCAATGGTGCCTCATTGGAGGCTCTTTCAGAGTCAGGGAATGAGACCCAGATTGTTACTGGTTTTGGCATATGAATGCACCAAGGGGACTTGTGAGGCTCTCCCATGTGGGCAGGAATCTCTCGGTAGTATGCGGGGTTCTCCCAGAGGGAGAAGTAGGCTATAAAAGAGTGCATGGCCGCTTCGAAGCTGCACACTTCTGGGAGCTTGCTTTTAAATCTCCGGATGCTGGCCTTTGATGGGATTACAGGACACCAGGAGCAGTCCCTAGGTGTGACGCCTAGCTACTGGGAAATGGGAATTTTTTTTATATAAATTCAAGTCAGAAATGACTTAAAGAAGTGGTTGTTTTAACCTACTTTAATCAGAGTAGGTTGATTTAAAGGACACTCAGTAGATTCACCACGTTGGAGTCACTGTTCCAGAGAAACAACCAGAGTGAATCACAACACCATATCTGCATCATTCGCTTTGCCCAAGTATGTCCAAATGCCAGAGAGGTTTCAACGGAACCCACCAAGTCTTGGCAGCTATCCAGCCAGGACTACTAGTTCATGGAGTAGCAACACAAAAAGGGGTTGATGTCTGGAACCAGTCAGAACTCTGGAGTCCATTTTTGGAATGCTGCCTGTAATACTGACTCCTTCTGGGTCCTGTCTGCTGTCTCTCTGTTCCCCCTCCTGAAAAGGATTTCCCCTTAAGTCTTTTTTTTTCCCCTTAAGTCTTAAGCCTTTTACACTTATGTTTATCCCGGTAAACTAACACCCTCTGATATGTAATAGTCTAACCCAGATAGATCAGGATTGTTAGGTGCAATTAACAAAAAATGTTATGTGCCTGACCAAAGAATGTTGTTCTTCTCCTTTTAAGATTATTGGTTCTTAACAATAAATACTGTTTGTTGAGAACAGTCAGGGCTCTAAGTCCAGGAGGCTGTTTGCCCCTTGATAGCGGTCTTTGCTCTCTTATTTTTGTCTCTTTTCTTAATCTTTGTGATGTCCCTACTTCTGACTTGTTCACCCTGGGTTTGTCTTTGGCAGGTGTAGCCACCAATCAGTTAAATAAATAAATAAAAGGGACAAGTTTTAAAACATTTTTTTAAAGTATCAATACCTGGTAATCCCAAAGTAGTATTAAATTAAACCAGTATTTACAGATGGTCATTGGACTAAAGGTAAGAAAGGACTGAAGGCGGTTTTGTTACCTTTATCAGTGAGTCAAAGTCCACTCACAGAGTCTGTAACTGTTTGCCTTTTCAGAGAGGCACAAGTTGAATTAATAGAAAGTGTTTGTAAAAGACCTTTAGATTTCAGCTTAGCTTCTCTGAGTAAGAAGAGAAAGCTTCAATGTATTCCGTTCTGTTGCTGGTGTTTTTTCTCTCCTGTTGGCTTCTCCTTTCCCACAGGAAACAGAATGCCAGTAAAGGAAAGCTTCCTCCTGGCCCTACTCCTCTCCCAATTATTGGAAACATCCTGCAAGTAGATATTAAGAACATCAGCAGATCCCTGAGCAATGTGAGTATATTTTATATTCCTTTAATGATTTGAAATGTAAGTAATTTACACCAAATTTTAAAAGTAAGATAGACTTCTGGTGCCACATTATTAAAATTGACTCACTGTCGAAATTGTTAGTCAAATTACTTCCAGTTATTTTAGATTTTTCTCTTGTGTTTGGTTGTCACTGTAAACAGTGAAATAAAGGAAGGATTTTGTGTGTTGAGAACCAATTGCGTTTCATATCTGTGTGTTTTGTTTTCCTAAAATTGTAGTGCTATTTTAGACTGGTGATTTAAAAAAATAAAAATAACACAAAAATATCATTTTGGAGAAAGCACAATATTTTATCAAATACTGATTTACCATTTGCCTTCTTTCCCAGCTCTCAAAGGTCTATGGCCCCGTGTTCACTGTGTATTTTGGCATGAAGCCTACTGTGGTCCTGTATGGATATGAAGCAGTGAAGGAAGCCCTGGTAGATATGGGGGAAGAGTTTTCTGGAAGAAACGACAACCCAGTAATTGAAAAACTTCATCAAGGTCACGGTATGTGTGGGTGTGTTCAAGTGTAGCACTGATATTGGGGATGAAAGAGATGAAAGATAGGAATTTGTTGTTCTCTTCAGCAAAATTTGACCAATTCACATCACCTCCTCTTCACCTACAATGTCTCTCCTTGTTGTCTTCTCTCATAGTTGGAATAGTATTGAGTGTTGGAAAGACATGGAAGGAACTCAGACGCTTCTCTCTCATGACCCTACGGAATTTTGGGATGGGGAAGAAAAGCATTGAGGATCGAGTTCAAGAGGAAGCCCATTGCCTTGTGGAGGAGTTGAGAAAAACCAACGGTGGGATGATTATGTTTGCTCTAACTCAGGCCTGGTGGGCATTTTCTCCTTTACCTTTGACTTTGGCAAGGTCTCAGGTTGAGCTAACCTGTTTTTGGGATAGAAGCTGTCTATCCTATGTGAAAAGAAGAATCTTGTTTGTTTATTTATTTGTTTGGGGCCACACTCAGTATTGTTTCTGGCGTACTCTGGGTTCTGTGCTCAGGGATCACTCCTGACATGTCCACTTGCAATGCAAACACCTTCCCTGCTTCACTATCCCTTAGGCCCTCTAAACAGGGTAATCTGAAGCAGAGAGTCAACTGATACTGGCACACTGTGTGTACCTATGCACACTGTGTGTACATCAATTGTTGTATACCCAGTGTGGGTATGAAGTATGAAATGTTATTAAGTTCCCTACTAAAATCAGTTTTATTTTAATTTTTTGAAATTATTTTAATGTAGAGAAAAACCACAGCTGTCGGTACAATTCCAGAATTAAAATAGATTAGATAACAAAGTTCTAATAGTAAAGTCAATAAGTATAAAAAAAATCAAATGTGAAAATTGTTATATCCCATCTTGGGGTTTTTAAGTCCTTGTCTAAAGATTTACTAGGCTGTTTGTTGATAGTGGAGCCTTCTGTGTTACTGTTTCTCTTTTTTTGAGTTTAGTGGGCTTCTATATGATTTTCCCATCTAATTTGGTGTGCTCCTACTGGAACTTCAGTACTGAGGAATTAAGAGGTGTAGGAGGCTGCTTGGTCCAAGACCACTTGGCTCAGGAGCTATGGTCTGTGCCGATAAGATCATCATATTTGGTCCACTATCTACCTTCGGCATGAATCTCCCATCCCAACTGGTTCTTGCAGCCATCATTTCCTTAGTTATCCCTTCTCTATTCCATCTGCCTTCTCCCCTCCACTCATGAAGCAGTCTTCCAGTTATGGGGCAACCCCATGACCCTCGTATTTACCATCCTTGGGTGTCAGCCTCATGTGATGCTACCCTACACTCCACAAATGAGTGTAGTCCCTCTATGTTTGTCCCTCTCTTTCTGACTCAGTTCACTTAGCATGATATTCTCCATGTTTATCCATTTATAAGCAAAGTTCATGACTTTACCACTCCTAACAGCTGCATAGTATTCCATTGTGTAGATGTACCAAAGTTTCTTTAATCTGTTTTAGGGCACTCCAGTTGTTTCCAGATTTTGGCTATTGTGAACAGTGCTGCAATGAATATGTAGGTACAGATGTCATTTCTACTGTGCTTTTTTTGCATCCATCAGATATATTTCCAAAACTGGTATTGTGGGGTCATATGGAAGCTCAATTCTAGTTTTTGGAGGACTGTCCATATTATTTTCCAGAAATACTGGACCAGTCAGCATTCCCACCAACAGTGACAGAGCGTCCCTTTTTCCTCACATCCATGCCAGCACTGGTTGATTTTGTTCTTTTGAATATGTGCCATTCTTTGTGGTGAGAGATGATATCTCATTGTTGTTTTGATTGGCATCTCTCTGATGACTAGCGATGTGGAGCATTTTTTATGTGCCTTTTGGCCATTTGCATTTCCTTTTTGAGGAAACTTCTGTTCATTTCTTCTCTTCATTTTTTGATGGGGTTGGAGCTTTGTTTCTTATACAATTCTGCTAGTGTTTTGTATATCCTTGATATTAATCCCTTTTCAGATGGGTGTTGGGTAAATATACTTTCCCATTCTGTGGGCTCTTTCTGTATTTTGGTCACTGTTTCTTTTGAAGTGCAGAAGCTTCTTACTTTAATGTAGTCCCATTTGTTTATGTTCGCTTCCACTTGCATGGTCAGTGCTGTTTCATCCTTAGAGGTGATTTTAGCTTCAATGTTATGGAGAGTTTTGCCTAAATTTTCTTCTGTGAACCTTATAGATTAATGTCTGATATTGAGGTCTTTAATCCACTTTGATCTGACTTTTGTGCCTGGCATTAGACAGAGGTCAGAGTTCATTTTTTTGCAGGTAGCTATCCAGTTTTCCCAGGACCACTTGTTGAAGAGGCTTTCCTTGTTCCACGTTGCATTTCTTGCTCCTTTGTCAAAGATTAAGTGGCCATACATTTGGGGGTCTGTGACAGGTCTATAACAGAGAGTCTCTTGCCCACATCCCTGACTGTCTTCCCTGGGGCCCCTCGGAGGGGATGGGATCCAACTACCCTCCCCACCCTGAGCAGAGCTCCCGGCGGCCGAAGACCACCGAACTTAGCTATAGTCATGCTCGAGGCCCCTCTCCACACGTTCAGACAGGCTTCATGCATGACGGTAGCGGCAGAGGAACCCAGGTGTGTGTAATTCCATCAACGGCCAACACCCAGAGACTTAAAAGCAAGCTCCCAGAGAGAGTGATACAGAGTCTCGTGCCCGCATGCCTGGCTGTCTTCCCTGTGGCCCCAGCTTCCCTTCCCACCCCGAGCAGAGCTCCCGGTGGCCGAAGACAACCGGACCTAGCTACAGCCATGCTCGAGGCCCCTCTCCACACATGTTCGGACAGACCTCATACATGAAGGTACCAGCAGAGAAACCCAGGTGGTTGTATTTCCATCAATGGCTAATATCCAGAGATTTTAAAAGCAAGCTCCCAGAAGCGCGCGGCCCTACGCAGCTGCGCGATATCTTGTAGCCTACTTCTTCCTCTGGAAGAAACTGGCAAGCTTCTGAGGGTTTCCTGCCCACATGGGACAGCCTTGCAAGCTTCCCATGTGTATTCATATGCTAAATCCAGTAACAAGCTGGATCCCATTCCCCTGACCCTGAAAAAGCCTCCAGTGCGAAGTTGTTGAGAGGGCTGAAGCAAGAGAGACTTCTAAGATCTCAGGGAAAGGACAAATGGAGAGGTTACTGAGCCTGCTCAAGAATTCGACGATTAACAGGGATTTTGTGATTCGTGATTCATTATAACAGGATATTCAACTCTGTTCCGTTAGTCTGCAGGTCTGTTTTTATCCCAATGCCATGCTGTTTTAATTACTACTTCTTTGTAGTAGAGTTTGAAGTTGGGGAAGGTGATGCCACCCATCTTCTTTTTTCCAAGGATTGCTTTAGCTATTCGTGGGGGTTTATTGTTCCATATAAATTTCAGGAGTGTTTTGTCTATTTCTTTGAAAAATGTCATGGGTATCCTGACAGGGACAGCACTAAATTTGTATAGTGCTTTGGGCAGTATTGCCATTTTGAAAATGTTGATTACACCTATCATGAGCAGGAGATGTGTCTCCATTTCCTAGTGTCCTCTTTTATTTCTTGAAGTACTGTTTTATAATTTTCCCTGTATAGGTCCTTCACCTCTTTTGTTAAGCTGATTCTAAGGTACTTGTTTTTCTGAGGTACTATTGTGAACGGGATTGTTTTTTTAATGTCTCTTTCTTCTCATTCATTATTTGTATATAAAAAAGCCATTGGACTTTTAAGTGTTGATTTTGTAGCCTGCCACTTTATTATATCAACGTATTGTTTCTAGGAGCTTTTCTGTAGAGTCTTTAGGGTTTTCCAAGTATAGTATCATATCATCTGAAAATAGTGATAACTTGACCTCTTCCTTTCCTATCTGTATGCACTTGATATGTTTTTCTTATCTAACTGCTATGGCCAGTACTTCCAGTACTATATTGAATAGGAATGCGAAAGTGGGCAACATTGCCTTGTAACCGATCTTAGAGGGAAGGCTTTTAGTTTTTCCCCATTGAGAATGATACCTGTTGTGGGCTTGTGGTAGATGGCTTTGACTATATCGAGGAAAGTGCCTTCGATGCCCATTCTGCTGAGAGTTTTCATAATAAAAGGGTGATGAATCTTGTCAAGTGCTTTCTCTGCATCTATTGATATGATCATATGGTTTTTATTATTTCTTTTATTGATATGATGAATTATGTCGATTGACTTGTGAATGTTAAACCATCTTTACATCCTTGGGATGAATCCTTCTTGGTCATGGTGTATGATCTTTTTGATGAGTTTTTGGATTCTATTTGCTAATATTTTGTTCAGGATCTTTGCGTCTGTGTTCATCAAGGATATTGGTCTGTAATTCTCTTTCTTTGTGGTATCTTTGTCTGCTTTTGGCATCAGGGTGATATTTGCTTCATAGAAACTGTTTGGAAGTGTTTTTGATACTTAAATTTCCTGGAAAAGCTTAAAGAGGATTGGGAGTAAGTCCTCTTTAAAAGTTTGGATGAATTCACTAGTGAATCCATCTGGGCAAGGGCTTTTGTGTTTGGGAAGGCTTTTTATTTCCGTTTAAATTTTCTTGTTGGTGATAGGTCTGTTCCGGTATTCCAGGTCTTCTTGGTTCAACCTTGGGAGGCAACAGGAGTCTAGGAATTTATCCATTTCCTCGAGGTTTTCATGTTTCGTGGCATAAAGATTCTCAAAGTAATCTCTGAGGATCCTTTGTATTTCTGTAATTTCTCTTGTAATGTCCTTCTTTTCATTTCTTATTTGGTCTATTATGGTTTTCTCTCTCCTTTTTTTGTGAGTCTTGCTAGAAGCTTATCAATCTTGTTTATTTTCACAAAGAATGAGCTCTTGGTTTTATTGGTCTTTTGGATTGTTTCTTTGTTTGTTTCCATCCCATTAATTTCTGCTCTGAGTTTTATTATTTTCTTCCTCTGTTTCGGATTGGGTTCCTTTTGTTGGTCATTCTCCAAGCTCTTCAGCTGTGAGTTTAGGTTACTTATGAGGACTGTCTCCTCCTTCCTGAGGAATGCTTGTAGAGCTATAAACTTTCCTCTTACAACGGCTTATGCTGTGTCCCATCGGTTTTGGTAACTCGTATCCTTATTGTCTTTCGTTTCCAGGAATCTTTTGATTTCCTTTCTAAGCCACTTGCTGTCCAATAGTGAGCTGTTTAATTTACAGGTGTTTGATTTCATTTTCTTTTGTGTATGTGATTTATTTCTAATTTCAGCACATCGTGGTCTGAGAAGATCATTGATACAATCTCTATCTTCTTAATTTTATGGAGGTATGTTTTGTGGCTCAGCATGTGGTCTATCTTGGAGAATGTTCCATGCACACTTGAGAAGAATGTATATTCAGCTTTTTGAGAATGAAATGTCCTGTATATACCTAGTAAATCCCTTTCTTCCATTTCTTCCCTCAGATACAGTATGTCCTTGCTTAGCTTGAGTCTGGTTGATCTATCAAGAGGTGATAAAGCAGTGTTTAAGTCTCCCACTAGTATTGTGTGCTATTGATATCTTTCTTCAAGTCTATGAGTAGTTGTTTTAAGTACTTTGTTGTTCCCTATTAGGTACATATATATTTAGTATTGTTAGTTCTTCCTGTTGTACCGATCCCTTTATCCATAAGAAATGACCTTCACTGTCTCTTGTGACCTTGTTCACTCTAAAATCAATGTGGTCTGATAGTAGGATGGCAACCCTAGATTTTTTGAGTGTTGTTCGCCTGTAGGATTGTTTTCTAGCCTTTGACTTTGAGCCTGTGTTTGTTCTGACTGTAGAGATGTGTTTCTTGCAGGCAGCAGAATATTGGGTTCAATTTTGTAATCCATCCTGTCATCCTGTGTCTTTTAATTGGTGTGTTTAACCTAATGACATTGAGATTATTGTTATGGGGTTTTATCCCATTTTTCTGCTAAATTTTGGTGTATTTGAGGGGTCTGTCTTGTCTTAAGGTAGCCCATTCAGTTGTTCTTGTCACTGTGGTTTTGAGTCTATGAAGTTCCTAAGCTGTTGTTTATCTGTGAAACTGTGTGCTGTTCCTTCTGTTATGAATGAGAACCAAGCTGGGTAAAATATTTTTGGTGAGGCATTTATTTCATGAGTTTTTTCACTATATCCCACAACTGCTTTCATGCCATGAGGGTTTCATCAGACAATTCAACTGTGAATCTTAAGGATGCTCCTTTATAGGCAATTTCTTTCTTTGATCTTGCTGCTTTCAGGATTTTGTCTCTATGTAAGGTTTTGGTTATTTTGATCAAGATGTCTTGGGGTATTTTTATTTGGATTTCTACTAGCTGGCACCCTTTGGGCCTCTGAATTTGTTCACATGTTTCCTTCAGCTCTGGGGGCATCGTAGAAATGATGTCTTTGACATTTTCTTCTTCATCAGGGTTTTCTTCCTGTCCCTCTGGGACTCCAATAATTCTTATATTACTCCTCTTGGCTCACTATGATCTTCTCTTGCTATCTGTTCCTGGATTGTCAGTCTAAAAGAAAAATCTTAAGTGGTCTGTTCTTTCAAAGTACTCAGCTGAACATAATCCTTATTCTAAACAGACATATTTTGGAATACCAAATCTTGTTCCACCTTGTAGTAAGCTCATTGTATTAATCTGTCTTCCAGTACTATGTGCTTGTCTCACTGATTTTCAGCTCAGGCTATATGTTTTATTGTCTTTTATTTGTGTGTGTGTGCATGTTGTTCTTTTGTTCTTTTTGGTTTTTTTTTTTTTTTTTGGCCACAAAACAGAAGAGCCTAGGCTTATTCCTGGCTCTGTGTAAAGCAAACACCCTACCTTCTGTACTATCTCTCCTTCCCCTACACCAGTTTTTTTCTAGTATAATTATAAATGAATCATTTAAAATCTCTAACCATATATTCTTGCGTTTACTTATGCCAAATTTTCTATAGGTTTTTTTCATTCAGAAATACTGAATACTGATGACATAACTATTAAATTTAACTGGCTTCTTAAGTGTTATTTTTTAAAATGTCCAATTAATTGAAGCACTTTTGTAAATGGGTAAAAATATAGGCAATGATGATAAATTTAATCTTTTAATTGTTTTCTGTTGGGCTGGAGCAATAGCACTGTGGTAGAGTGTTCCCCTTACACGTGGCCGACCTGAGTTCGATTCCTCTACCCATCTGGGAACACCCGGCAAGCTACCGAGAGTAGCTACCCATGGTTTATTTGATATGCCAAAAACAGTAACAACAAGTCTCAAAAAGGAGATGTTATTGGTGCCCGCTTGATAAAATCGATGAGCAACGGGATGACAGTGACAGTAACGATTGATTTCTATTAATGTCTATACTCTACTGCCAGATGGTTTAAAATAAAATTTTCATTTATTGTATAGAACATTATTTAGCTACCTGGGTCAAAATAGTATACATCGATTTAATGTAAAAGTGATCTTTCAGCTTTATACATGTTGGTTTTTTTTTGTTAAGGGAATTTTTAGGGGATATTTTATTTTAAAGGTTAATTTTTTTGGTTTACTTGTCATCTAAAAGACCGTGTTTCATGTGCAGATTTTAATTGTATTTTAAAATATTCTCTGATCTTTAGCTTCACCTTGTGACCCCACCTTTATCCTTGGATGTGCTCCATGCAATGTGATCTGCTCCATTATTTTCCAGAATCGCTTTGATTATACAGATCAAGATTTTCTAAACTTGATAAAAAAATTGAATGAAAATAGTAAAATTTTTAGTTCCTCATGGATTCAGGTGAGGCCATTATTCCATTTTACGTAGGAATTATTTTGTTCTTTTCTCCAAGATGGCGTGGGGCAAAAGCTTAGTTCACAGTCTGGAGACATGGCTGCAAGCACTCGCTGGAACCCCAAGTCATATAGCTGGCTTTGGATCCTGCTCGTTCAGCAGCAAAGCCGCTGTGCAAAGGCATGGCCACCCGGGTCGAATCTCAGCGGAGCTTGAGCCGGCACCGGCAGCGGCCCGAGATTGCCCAGGCGTCCCGCTGTTTCAAGTTCAAAACACATTTTTTTTCCCTGCGCCACCAAGTTCATACATGTTTAAAAGTCCCATAAAATGGCGGACACCACACCTCTTCCTCCCGGAGGGAAGAAAAACCAAGGAAGAAGGATATTTCCTCCATTAGCCAACGTGGGGCAAAATCTTAGTTCACAGTCTGGAGACATGGCTGCAAGCACGCTGGAACCCCAAGTCATATAGCTGGCTCTGGATCCTGCTCGTTCAGCAGCACAGTGGCTGTGCAAAGGCATGTCCACCCGGGTCGAATCTCGGCGGGGCTCGAGTCGGCCCCAGCCCCGGCCGCAGCCAGAGACTCAGCAGGATTTTCTTTACTGCCCAAACTTCTTTAATCTCTGGTGTCCTTTAGTATATGTTCATTTGTGGATGTGTAGAGATAATACAGCAGGTAAGATGTTTGCCTTCCAAACAACTGATCTAGTTTCACTCCCCAGCACCACATATGATTCTCTAGTCTTACCAGGAGTGATCCCTGAGTACAGTGCCAGCAGTAAGCCATTGGTATTACAGCATGTGGCCCAAAAAACAAAACAAAATATGTAAACCTACCTCCAGAGCAAAGAGGTAGGGGTAGCCTCCAGTGTATTTTTGTGTGTCTAAAACTCACAAAACATGAATTCTAGTAGTTTCAATATTTTAAGTGTATATGAAAGATTTCATCTATACATGAGTGAATTGATAAGGATTCTTGAATTCTATAAACATTACATATGAATGAAAGCATGATTATCATATTGATCACCTGGTAAAAAATATTTTCTACCAAATCATCTATCAGCATAAACATAGCAGCTATTTAAAAAATAAATATTTTCTCTCAAGACAAAGACTGCATTATTTAAATTTATAATGCAGTTCCTAACTAGGCTTAATGTTTATATATAGATTTTTAAATGTTCACTATTTAATAAACTTGTCTTCTCTTCTAGCTCTGCGATTCTTTTCCGATTCTCCTTGATTATTTCCCAGGGACTTATAGAAAATTATGTCAAAATTTTTCTTATCTTAAAAGTTATTTTATGGAGAAAGTGGTGGAACATCAAGCATCCTTGGACATTGATAATCCTCGAGACTTTATTGATTGTTTCCTCATCAAAGTGAAGCAGGTAAGATGTTAGTGGAAGTTCAGTTACTTGAATGTTAGTGCACTTTTGACACTGGTTTGTTGTACAGTTCTGCATTTACCAGGGATCTCTCAACAAGTATGCAAATAATGCTGTCAAGTGCCTTCATTGTATATTATATGCATGAAGCTACACTAATCATTTGGGAAGATGCAAATGAAATTGTTAAAAATAAGTAGAAAATCTTGTCCTGCTTTATGGTAACTAATACTTCATTCAAGAAGTGAGAAAATGATACTCACATAAAATGGATACAGTTACAGAAAATTTGGAAATTATAGAATATCACGTTATAATATTAGGATACACATAATTGCTATATACAATGTGTGAGGGAAGGTTAAAGAGGGCTCTGGATGATGGCCTTCTCCTTCAGCTGGTGATTGCAGGTAAATCTAAAGTATTTTCACGAAAGACAGGAGAAGGAATTTCAGATATGTCAAAAATACAAATAACATACAGAGCTCTATGCTTGGATAATATAGATAGAAATAAAAATACTTGAATATAAAATAGTAAGTATTATTACTGGAGGGATAGCATAGTGATTGGGCTTTCGCCTTTCACACAGCTGACCTGTGTTCAATTCCTCCACCCCTCTCGGAGAGCCTGGCAAGCTACTGAGAGTATTGAGCCCACACGGCAGAGCCTGGCAAACTACCCGTGGCATATTAGATATGCCAAAAACAGTAACAATAAGTCTCTCAATGAGATACGTTACTGGTGCCCGCTTGAAGAAATTGATGAGCAACGGGATGACAATAACAGTGAATATAAAATAGAAAGAATTTGATATGAAGAGGAGGGTTCTGTTTGAAAACATGATGTGGAGGTAGAGGGTTATTTGAAAACATCTGTTGAAAAGTTTATTTTTCCCACACGAGTAAACAATTATAATACCTGGTCAAAAATCAGTTGATGTAAATTTAAGAAATGAAATTTTGGATTTCAATTACAAGTCTTAATAACTAGCTTTATAGAAATTTGAAATTGAACACTAAACCTTCTCTTTGTTATTTTTCAAGATTTTTTTCTTCTTTATTATTCTAGGCCTATTAAATTTCCACATGCATTTTAGAACAAAGTTGTAAACATATTTTTTGAAGCAAAATAGTTTTATTAAATAAAACTTACTTTTAAAGATGTGAGAGGAGAAAAAAGGGGCAATGTGTCTAAGCCTTCTCCAGAGTGGAAATAGTACAGCCCTACCCACAGTACTATTGCTCTGGTCCCAAAAAGTTATTTTTGTGTTGGTATTTGGTTAGTTTGTTCCTTTATTTGTATCATAGATGTGAATAAAAGCATTCAGGATTTATCTTTCACTTTCTGTCTTATTTTACTTTACAAGGAAGATTTATCATGCCCAAATAAAACATAATCTCATCATTTTTAATAGCTAAGTAGTATTCCATTTAGTATATAAACCATATAAACCACAATTACTCTTTCAAGTTGTTTATTCAAAGACATTAAGGCTCCTTTCATGTTTTGACTATTAAGAATAATGTTGTAGTCAATGTAGAGATGTATAAGTCTTTTGACTGCTTTCATATTTTTCAAATAAATAACTATAAATAGAAATTTTGGATACTATAGTATTTTCATCTTTAGTTTTTAGAAGAATATTCATACCATTTTCTATAGAATTACATACCAAACATGCATGAGTTTGTTTTTTCTATAGCTTTGTCAAACTTTATTTATCATATTTAAAAATATAGACCATCTCATAGGGTATAAAGTATTATAAAATTTGAATTGATTTTTAAAAACTTTTATTAGAGTTAAGGACTTTTATGGTATTTATATACATTACTACTTTACTACATGTCACCACCACCAAAGTTCTCATGACCCTCCATGATTGTATTCTATTGTGTGTGTATATACATATATATCACAACTTCCTCATTTATCTATAGTTGAATATTTGAGTTATTTTGTTTTTTTATTTTCTTTATTTTATAAAGTAGTTCATAATATTTGATTACATTTAATATTCAAACACCAATCCCACCTCTATTACACCTTCTTACTGCCATATTTCAAATATTTCCATCCTGAACCCCAACCTCTGCCCCAAAGCAGAACCGAAGTAAATTATTTTGCATTGTTTGTTATGAAAAACAGCTGAAAATGCTAGAAAAAAGTTTCCTTAGAGGAAAGAGTGTGAATATTATTGTATTTCACCAAGGGCCATTAAGCCCTTCTATAAGAGAGCCTTGTTTGCTTATATATCACTGTATCACTTTCATCCCATTGCTCATCGATTTGCTCGAGCGGGCGCCAGTAATGTCTCCATTTGTCCCTGTCGCATTCAGGGTCAGAGGAATGAAGTCCACTATTGTTACTGTTTTTTGGCATATAGAATACGCCACGGGTAGCTTGCCAGGCTCTGTGTGCTTATACAGTGACAGTGATATATATGTATATATATGTATATATATACACACATATATGTATATATGCACACATATATGTGTGTATGTATGTATGTATATACATATATATATATCTTAAAAAATTTTTTTCCTCTAAGATTGCTTGCATCCTACTTTAAACCCCATCAGATGTGGTGTTGTACTCTTGGAATATGGGTGGTGTGAGGTATGAGCTTCCTCATGTCCAGAAATACATTCATTTCTGAGTGAGGCTTGGCCGGAGCATCTGGAGAGCAGCCTGAGCATGGCAGCGGTTGAGTTCCGGAGGTTTTCACTCCCAGGGCTGGGTCCCCTTGGGAAGGGGAGGGTTCTTACCCACTCCTCTCCAAGGCTCCCCAAATGAAACAGCCTGGTGCAAGGTCCGGTAGCATGGTTATGGTGAGTGTCATATTCTGCTCCCTTCCAGGAGATGACATACAACTCTGAATCGTGGCCAATGACGAGATTATCTGGCACCTTTGAGTTATTTTCATAGTTTTGCACAATGTGTTAAATAGTGTCTATCTTCATTTGTCATTTTCCCCTGTGGCTGTAGAACTGTCCCAACACTGTGTGTTCAAGAATCTTTCTTATTCAATGTATGGTCTTACTCTTTTGTTGTAAATTAACTGCCCATATGCACTGGTGCTTCTTTCAAGACTCACAATTATATTCCATATTCTATGTCTATTTTTGTTCAATATCTTAATTTTTATTATTAGTGATTCTTTGTAATGTAGTTTGACTTAGAGTCCTATGATAGCTACATATTTTTCCCCTTAGGATTTTTTTGTCCACAGTATTTGTAGTTCCACATAAATGACACCAAAACTTATAAATGGTAAATATTAAATACAAATGTTACTTGTCCGATTTCCTAAAAATGTTGTTAGGATTTTGATGGGTATTATGCTGAATCTGTAAACTGGATTACGTAAGATGGACATTTTAACACTATAAGACTTTAATATATTGATTTTGTAGCCTGTCACTTTATTATATTCATTAGTTATTTCTAGTTAGATTTAACATACTCTTTAAAAAATTTTTATTGAATCACCCATGAGAAACAGTTACAAAGCTTTAATGTTTGAGTTTCAGTCATACAATGATCGAACACCCATCTCTCCACCACTGCACATTTTCTACCACCGATGTCCTCCCATCCCAACCCTCCCCTTGCCTCTATGGAAGACAGTTTTCCCCATACTCTCTTTCTACTTTTGGACATTATAACATACTCTTTTTTGTTCTTTTTTGGGTCACACCCAGCGATACTCAGGGCGGTGCTCGGGGGACTATATGGGATGCTGGGAATCGAACCCGGGTTGGCTGCTTGCAAAGCAAAAGCCCTACCTGCTGTGCTATCACTCCAGCCCCAACATACTCTTTATGGTTGTCTGTTTCTGTATATTTTTTGGAGTGAGGGTGGTGCTTAGGCCACATATAACTATAGCTCAGGGCTTACTCCTTTGTACTCAGGGATCACTCCTGGAGGTGCTCAGGGAACCATATAAAATGCTGAGGATCCAACCCAGGTTAGCAGCAGGCAAGGCAAGCACCCTACCTGCTCTATTATCCTTATAATCCTGGTTGTCTGTTTATAATATTGTACTTTTTAGTATCTGAAACTATTAGTTTATTTTTTATTATCAATTTTTAGCTTGTTTATGCAGATTTATTATTATCTCTAGCTTTTTATATTTAAGACATTTACATTCTTATTTATATTCTTATTGAGCATATTTAAGACATTTATTTAAAGTATTATCTTGTAAATTCAGTTTCTGAGCTTAAACATTTTGTGTCAATTTAAATTTTCATCTATTAATGGGCTGGAGCAATACCGAAGTGGTAGGGCGTTCACCTTTCACGCGCCCAACCCGCGTTCGATTCCTCCGCCCCTCTCGGGGAGACCAGTATGCTACTGAGAGTATTGAGCCCGCACGGAAGAGCCTGGAAAGATACCCATGATTTATTGGATATGCCAAAAACAGTAACAATAAGTCTCACATTGAGAGACATTACTGGTGCCCGCTCGAACAAATCAATTAATGGATCATGACTCTGTCTTTTAAAAAAAAATTATGCTTTTTTTCTGTTGGTAATAGATCACTGTCACTGTCATCCCGTTAGTTTGTTTGAGCAGGCACCAGTAACGTCTCCATTGTGAGTCTTGTTGTTACTGTTTTTTGGCATATCGAATATGCCACGGGTAGCTTGCAGGGCTCTGCCGCAGACGGGATACTCTCAATAGCTTGCTGGCCTCTCTGAGGGGATGGAGGGATCAAACTGTGTTGGCCGCATGCAAAGCAAGCACCCTACCCACTGTGCTATTACTCCAGCCCGGTAATAGATCATTAAATATCATTGTAATAAGGTACCTTCACAAATAAGAATTTTCTGTTTTGGAGTTACATTGTTGATTACTACACATTTGTTTAGTAATTTTCTCTATCACTTTTGCCAATAGTTTTTTTTCTCATCTGTGTAGATACTTAAATCACTGGTTTTCTCTGTGATCAGTGCTCTTACAGAGAGTTGCCCTTAGATGCCTATATTAAAAAAAAAAAGTAAAGTAAAAGGTGGATTTCTGTTTGTATCCTTGGTGAAAACCAGTGGAGAAGTTTCTGAAGGCTCTAGGGATTGAAACCATAGCTGTTCTCTGTGTCACCCTCCCAGTGATCAGAACACTACTCTAGTCCTGAGAATTCTATCTCTTTTGCCACTTTGGAAACTTTATCTGTGGCAGAAATGCCATTCATACTCTCAGGAATTGTCTGCCTTGGAAAAATATAAGAAGAATATTAGTCATGATGTGTCAAATGTGCAAGACACTGATTTAAGCACTGCATTTTGTACCTCAACTGACCTCAAAACATCATCAGATCCAAGTGACCATTTAAAAAGTTTGTGCATGGTTAATAGTTGTTTCAGTGTAAGGACTAATTTGTGGGAACGTCGTCTCTTCCATCTTTGTGAGATTACACCAGTAATGTCATTATAACAACATAGAGTGCCCAGATCTGTCCAAGGGAAGACTTTCTGATTATTTAGATCATCTTTGATTTCTCTCAGTATTATTTCATGTAATTTATATTAACATTGTTTGTCCACTTTAATAATCATAGCCCATGTGTACATACCCACTGCATTTCAAACTTAATTCAGGAAATGAAAATAATGTTTTGTGAGTATACTGTACTAGTATTTACTTGACGAGTAAAAAGAGGCTTCTAAAATCTCAGGGCTAGGAAAAATGGAGGCGTTACTAAGACCGCTCGAGAAATTCGATGATCAACGGGATGGTGAATATACTGCTCTTTTTACTAATATCAGAGTTTTTTAATTAATTTTAAAATTTTGTTTTCCCCTTTATATAAACACTGTGGTTTGCGGTGTTCATGATGATTAGAGTTACTTTGAACTGAGAAATTTAAGTACTATGTGAAGCCAATGATAACAAGGACATGAATATCAAGAAATTTCAAACATTCAGAAGACTTAATTCTGTTTTATTATGTTTATACATAGTATTTAATATATATTTGCTCACTGATAATTACATGAGCAAAATAAAATTAACGCAAGCTGAGGGATATGTTTGCAAATACATACTCTTGTATGTTAATGATATCTTCCACATGTAGAACTTCCCCTTGCTATTCTATATCACATCTTTACCTCAGTTCTTTTTTTTTTTTTAGTTTTTGGGTCACACACAGTGGTGTTCTGGGGGTTACTCAGGAATCACTCTTGGGGGACTCTGGGGGTGAGGGTTTTTTGCAGTGTCTTCTAAATCTGTATTTATTCTTAAATTTGTTTTCTAAGTCAAGATGCCCATTTCATTAAATGTGATATATAATATTTTATGATACTATATTGTCTTTGTGAATCTATTGTTTTGCTAGAATATATTTAAGGTTGAGCTGCCATATTAGCTATCATAGAGTTTCAAAATACTCACAATATTGAATTCATATAAATTTTACACTGAGAAATTGTAAAATCTTGAATCAGATATTTGTATCTTCCATGACAAACATCTAGTTCAGCTTTTTCTAATAATTAATATTATGCTTGTCTACAATTCAGAGTAGATTTATTATTATCCTCACAAGTAATTCATGTATTCATCTCCCATTCGGGGACTATAATGATATTAGCATAGTTTAATACAGTGACCCTGGAATATCAGAATCAAGTGCCTTCCAGTATTCTTCATCCATGCAGAGTATTTTTTTTTTGTGGTTTTTGGATCACACCTGGCGATGCACAGGGGTTACTCCTGGATCTGCACTCAGGAATTACTCCTGGTGGTGCTCAGGGGACCATATGGGATGCTGGGATTTGAACCCAGGTCAGCCGCGTGCAAGGCAAACGCCCTACCCGCTATGTTATCACTCCAGCCCCCACACAGAGTATTTTATAATAAGCCTTAATTAATGTTGATTCCTCTCACCCAAGATGATATCTACTATGCTCTTCCATCTTAATTTGGGATAAAAAGGAGAAAGAGAGAAAATAGCACATTCAATCTCCTTTTATTTCTTACTGATAAAGATTATGTTCATGACACATCTAACTGTGAGAAAAATCTAATAATCAGAAATTCTACGTAAACAAGGGATTAGATACTGGAAAATGACCTTCTAGTCATCTGATATTGTGTTTTATCATACCATATCATAATATTTTATAAAATATAACTGGAATCTCATAAGTTGCTTAATTTTATAATGTGAGCTATATTGGATCAGCTTTAGTTCTGGAAAATTATTTCTCAAATAATTTTGTCAAAATCTTTTTAGGAAAAACAGAGTCAAGAGCTGATATTTACTTTAGAAAATTTGGTGACCGCTGTATTTGATCTATTTGGAGCTGGGACAGAGACAACAAGCACCACACTGAAATATGCTTTGCTTCTGCTGCTAAAGCACCCAGATGTCACAGGTATCACCAGCAAGTAGACTGGGAGAATTTCAGAAACATCTTGATAAACACAGCAAAGGCACACAGAGAGTCTTGTTTTTCTTAGAAAAACTTCACTATTCAGCTGTCTGACTACTTGCTTAATCTTCTAAAATGTAATAAGGGGGAAATAATGGGAATCTTTATATAATATGAAAACATAATTAGGACAAATTAAATCACAGTAGGGAGCAAAAAAAAAAGGAAAACAGTGATTGAATTTCATGGGTGGTTATCTGTGACAGGATGTCCATCATGAATTGGCAAGAACTACATATTTGTTTGCATATGAAAAAATTTAGTCTGAACAATACATGTATTATTAGAGACCTCTCCTGTACTGATCATGCACTGTCCAGAAGTCAGGAAATAGAAAATATAAATTATCCATTTTAAAGCACAGCTCGAAATTTTAGAAATCTACTGAATGTTTCTTAAATCATTTCCATTGACAGGAAAGTATTGTTAAAGGTTATATTCACAATAAATTTAATAATCTTCAGGTTTGTTTTAACAACTTACCATTTCTTTATATTTTTGTGGAATCAGGAACTTAACTTTACTCACCCATATGATCTACATGATCTATATGCATGTAGGTGTCACCACATCCACAGTAAATTTTTTTGAAAAGATCTCTCATTTGTGGGACTAAAAACAGATACACAGTGAGGGAACAACTAACGGTCAAAGTCATTATAACTAGAGATTTTGAGTTTATGTGGGAAGGGTGGTAGGAGGAGCCCTTGGGACACTGGAGGGAAGTGGTCTCTCTGGTGATGAGTGTGGTGTTGAAATGATGTATGCATTAAAAGTATCAGTAACAGTGGCTGGGTTGATAGCAGGACTGGAGTGATAGCACAGCAGGTTGGGCATTTGCCTTGCACGTGGCCACCTGGGTTTGATTCCTCTGTCCCTCTCGGCAAGCCCAGCAAGCTACCGAGAGTATACCACCAGCACAGCAGAGCTTGGCAAGCAACCCATGGCATATTTGATATGCCAAAAACGATAACAGCAAGTCTCACAATGGAGATGTTACTGATGCCTGCTCAAGCAAATTGATGAACAAAGGGAGGATTGTGCTACAGTGCTACAGTGGAGTGATAGCACAGCGGGTAGGGTGTTTGCCTTGCATACAGCTGATCTGGTTCAATTTCCAGCATCTCATATGATCTCCTGAGCACTGCCAGGAGTGATTCCTGAGTGCAAAGCCAGGAGTAACCCCTGAGCATCGCCAGATGTGACCCAAAAAGCAATATATACATGTATATATATATACATATATATACACATATATGTATATATATGTGTCTTTAATAGTATTATACATCCTGGTACACTGATAAATATGACAAAAGTTAAAGAAGTCTGGAAATAGCTTTAAAAAACACTGAACTTCTGGCAGTTTTCTGAAACATATAAAATATAACTAGCAATAAGGTACTCCATTGATAAAATGAGGCTGTAGTCTGTCAGAATAGGTAGTTGTATTGAGGAAAAACTTTCATGTCCTACAATTTTAAGTTTCAGTAACTGGAACTTAGAGTCAATGAAAATAGAGGAATAGACTGAGGGTAAGAACTCTTTCTGCTGTCTTCCCTCCAAAACTTCTTTAATGTTTACTTCAGTAGGGTAAGGGACGTTTTCTCCCTGGAGAACCTTAATCTAAGGGCCTGACAGGAAGGCACAGGAAAAGTGTGATGTGCACAACTGAAAAGAAAAATAAGAATTCAGTTCTTGAATTCAGATACCCTCAACTACTCTTCTGCCTTCTGAAATTTAGGAAACTGATTTTTAAAAAGAAGCAAAAATTAACACCCTCTAGATAGTGAATTACTGTAGAGAAGGCTTCCCTGTTTTCAATAAAGGTAGGTACTTGGTTGTCATTATTGCATATAAAGCATACACTGCCCCCCCAGCACACACACAAACAGACACATAGGTTTAAAGAATTTCACATCAGTATTGAGGGGAGATTAGGAACATTACAGAGAGATTCATTAGGTTCTATAAAATAGAAGAGAATTTAGAACCGCATTACAGCATTAGAATTCTTTTTTTCCTTTGTGGGTTTGGGGTCACACTCAGCAATACTTAGGGGTTACTTTGGCTCTTCATTCAGGAATTATTCCTGGAGGGGCTTGGGGGAACATATGGAATACCAGAAATTGAACCTGAGTCAGCGACATGAAATGCAAATGCCCTACCTGCTGTACTATCACTCTGGCCCCATTATTAGAGTTCTTAACAGCAACTGTTTAATTGTGTTTTAGTGAAAGTATACCCAGACCTGTATGTTTGATAAAATGCCTCCACATCCCCACACTCACTTTCCCCTTTACCCTCTCATTGTCTGAGATTATGTCAGGAGAAATAATGAACTTCAAGAATCTGGGGAGCTTGTTTAGAATGAAAGTGTCAGGAAGTTACAAGATACCCGGCCAGGAAAATAGAAAATTCAAAATAGAATTCTGGATAAACAGTTATCAGAGGAGATACAAAGAACAAGAGTAGTGCTTAATTAGCACAGTATTCCTATTATTATCAATTATTAATGCAATACATATTTTAATTCAGATTTGCAACAAGCTATCTCAGAATTTAGAAATAATTGTACATCAAAATATTCTTTAAAAGTATAAACTGAAATGAAGATACATTATTAAGTGGAATAAAATAACCCACATTTTGCATAATCAAGTTTTCCTACTGGACACTTGGTTTGCACAGTTAGAATTATGTTAAAATGTATATTCTAATAGCCAAAAATTGTGGTCTAAGTATATTAGAGGAATAAATAAGGATAATATTTGTGTGTGATTGTGTGTTTGTATTTCTACATGACATATCTTCTGTGTGAGATGAGGCTAGACATCAGAAAGTCTAAAAACAGGTAAGAAATAGAAAGGAGTTTAATTTTGAAATGAAGAATAAATTTGAAAGAAACTTAAGCTTCAGCATTTAAAGCATTTGGCAAGTCATAAGATGAAAGTAGCACTCTTAAAAATTGAACACACTAACAAAACACAATTATGCTACAACACCACATTTTTTTTGTTTATTTTTTTTATTAGTGAATCACCGTGAGGGTACAGTTACAGATTTACACATTTTCATGCTTGTGTTTCCGTCATACAATGTTCAAGAACCCATCCCTCCACCAGTGCCCATTCTCCACCACCGATGAAACTGGTATCCCACGCACCCCCCCAATCCCAAACCCCACCCCTACCCCGCTTCTGTGGCAGGGCATTCCCTTTTGTTCTCTCTCTCCTTTTTGGGTGTTGTGGTTTGCAATAGAGGTATTGAGTGGCCATAGTCTACTTTCAGCACGCATCTCCCTTCCTGAGTGGGTCCTCTAACCGCATTTTACTTGGTTTTCCCTTCTCTATCTGATCTGCCTTTCCCCCCAGCATGTGAGCCCGGCTTTCAATCCATGGAGCAAAACTCCTGGTACTTATTTCTATTATTCTTGGGTGTTAATCTCCTATTTTGTTATTTTATATTCCACAGATTAGTGCAACATTTCTGTCTGTCTTTCTCTTTCTGATTCATTTCACTTAGCATGATGCTTTCCATGCTGATCCACTTATATGCAAAGTTCATGACTTCATCTTTTCTAACAGCTGCATAGTATTGAATTGTATAGATGTACCAGAGTTTCTTTAACCAGTCATCTGTTCTCAGCCACTCGGGTTTTTTCCAGATTCTGGCTATTGTAAACAGTGCCGTGATGAACATATAAGTGCAGTTGTAGTTTTGACTATGCTTTTTGCTTCTCCGGGATATATTCCCAGAAGTTGTGTTGCTGGGTCAAATGGAAGCTCAATTTCAAATTTTTTGAGAAGCGTCCATATTGTTTTCCAAAAGGGCTGAACCAGTCGACATTCCCACCAGCAGTTTAGAACAGCCCCTTTCTCCCCATACCCTTGCCAACAGTGGTTGCCTTTGTTCTTTTGGATGTGTTCCTGTCTCTGTGGTGTGAGGTGGTATCTCATAGTTCTTTTGATCTGCATCTGCCTGAGGATTATTAGTGACAAAGAGCATTTTTTCATGTGCCTTTTGGCCATTCGTATCTCTTCCTTGGGAAAGTTTCTGTTCATTTATTTGCCCCATTTTCTGATGGGGCTGGGTGTTTTCTTCTTGGAGAGTTCAACTAGTGCCTTATATATCCTTGATATCAACACCTTATCAGATGGGTATTGGGTGAATATCCTTTCTTATTCTGTAGATTGTCTTTGTATTCTGGTCACTGTATCTTTTGCAGTGCAGAATCTTCTTAGTTTAATATAGTCTCATTGCTTATCTCTGTTTCCATTTGGTTGATCAGTTGTGTGTCATCTTTGAAGATACCTTTAGCTTCAATATCGTGGAGGGTTTTACCGACCTTCTCCTCAATGTACCTTATGGATTATGGTCTGATGACTGCAACACCACATTTAAAGTCATTGTAATTGAATTTGTTTGTGGACCACACTTGGCAGTTCTCAGGGCTTAAGCTCAGGGATCACTCCTGGCAGTCTTGAGGGACCATAGGGGCTGCCAGGGATCAAACCCAGGTTGCGCACATGCAAGACAAATGCCTTACCTGCTGCACTCTAGCCCCTGTAATTTAATTTTTACTAATAATTATTAGATATAAAATTAATATTCCTATTTTTATTTTTAAATAGACTAAAATTTCTTAATTTCATTTATACTTTGAGACATTATTTTTCATTATCACATGTGCTAGTATATGTGTGTGGAGAGATGTATCTTATATGTGAGTTAAATGCATTAGCAAATTCTGAAATGTAGCTGGTGCGTATAATGATGCTAGGACTTACATAATGCTTTGCATATTCCTGAAATGGTAAACACATGTGGTACTTATCATTCTCTTTTTTAATGAGTTTTACTTGCATTTCATCAGCTAAAGCCCAAGAGGAGATTGAGCGTGTGATTGGCAGACACCGGAGCCCCTGCATGCAGGACAGGAGCAACATGCCCTACATGGATGCCTTGGTGCATGAGGTCCAGAGATTCATTGACCTCCTTCCCAACAATTTGCCTCATGCTGTGACCCGTGATGTTAAATTCAGAAATTACTTTATTCCCAAGGTAAGAATTTTTTAATTATTGTTGTTATTCTGTTCTGAGTGGTTCTATTGAACAGACCCACTGTTCTGTTCATTGAACATTATGTGTCCAGTCATCTAAGAATACAAGATAAGTGTACAAAAAAGGTGATAGAATCAATCTGCATATTGGTTGTTGGTATCAATGTCTGTTATAAGATGATGAAATAGAGCACATTGCATTGATGTATTTGTGGTTTCCTCCTCCTGTGTAAAGGACATTTTCAAATACAGGGACCCAAAGAGTTACCATCATTTATTTATAAAATTTTATAGATTTAGTGCTTGCATTTAAGTCATTTTTGAATTCAGGTAAGAATTTTAAAAAATTATTATAATCAGTGTTTACAATGAGTTTAAATTCAGGTAAGAGTTTACATAAGTTTTTTATTCCACTGTGGCATAATAGTTATGTTTCTTTTTATTTCTTTAAAAATATTCAACTGTTTGAACAATATTTAATAAAAAATACTGGCTGCTTGAGGACTGGAGAAATAGCACAGTGGGTAGGGCATTTGCCTTGCAGGGCCGACCTGGGTTCGATTTCCAGCATACCATATGGTCCCCTAGCACTGCCAGGAGAAATTCCTGAGTGCAGAGCTAGGAATAACCCCTGAGCATCACGGGTGTAACCTCCTCCCCCCAAAAAAAGAAAGAAAATATTGACTCTTCTTATTTTTACTTTTTTAAGCTTAAGTAAAATTTTTTTATATTACTTGCTTAAAACATATGAAGGAACAATTATTAAAACAGAGTCACAGATCTTTTACATAACAACTTTAAGAAATGGAATTTTCAACTTTACATTAAAAAGTTTTAAAAACTAAAAACAATAAAATATATATGCTTAGCATTGTCTAATATATAAATTCTTGTGTATACATTTAGATGCATTTAGAGATATAGAAGCATCGATCAACACCTTAAAAACTTCAGTATATATATATATTTAATAATAATTAATTTTTGTCCCAAGTTGTTTTATAGCATTCAAACTCAAGTAATCATCAATAAAATAATATTTCATATTTTCTTTTCAATAAGTGTTCAAAAAATAACATTTAATTTGGCTATCTTTCCCTTTATTTTTCTGTTATTCTATTGCTTTTCTTTCAATTCATTTAACTTTGTGGTGTCTGGGACAATAGACATGCAAAATATTTCTGAGCCTTCTTTTGTGTGATTGCTTTCCAGAGATTAGATTTTAGTCACAACTTTGACCAAAAAAGCACATAGGTGCTTTGTATGTCCCACTGACTATGGAAGTGGATCATGTCATTTATGCCAGTATTAATTATTCTGTTTCAGTAATTTTTAAGGAGATATATGTTTGGGTATTTTTAGATTTTGCTTTTGTTTGTTTTTGTATGGTTTGGTTTTTACATTTCACTAATGTGAAACTAGGAATGACACTTCAGTGAGTTATAAACAAGATACTGACCAATAATTTCCCAAAAGGTTTAGCCTAATGGATAAAAACTGCTTGAATCAGTTATCGCTTATGAGGTATTGCATATGATGATTTATCTAATTTTATTTTTCTGTGCATCTAGTTAGGATTAATCTCAGGAAATTTGATACATATTTGTTTTAAATTTTTTGAGATAACATCGGTTTATAAACATGTAAATGTTTACACACTCATAAGGTACACACTTTGCTAGTAGCATAGTGACAGTAGAATCCACCACAGTACAGTGGTTACTTTTAGCCCACTCTCCTTCACAAGACAACTTAATTTCTGTGGTAAATCTTAGAAATTAAAAAATATATATTTATTTTAATGTATAAAAAAGTCACAACTGTTAGTATAATTAATTCTAGAGCTAAAATTTATTAGATAACAAACTCCAATATTAAAATTGATAAGTATAAAAATCAATTTTTATAAAAATTGTTATATCTCATCACTGGGTTGTTAAGTCCATATCTAAGAATTTACTAGGCTCTTTGTTGCTAGTTGAGCCTTCTGTATTATTGTTTCTGTTTGTTGAGTTTGGTTGGCTTCTATGTTACTTTAGCATCCAATTGGGTGTCTTTCTGCTGGAATTTCAGCATCTTGAGAAATTAGGAGGTGCCGTGTGGTCACATACCAGAGACTTCAGGATCTTTGGTCTGAGCCAATAAGTTAGCAAGGTGGTGGATGGGGGATGTGATTGTGGCTGCCTGGGCTTCTTGAAATATGGGGCCTGGGAGGAGGCTTCCTACCCCCACACTGAGAAGACCCCAGATTTCCCAGCCTTGCTACCAGGGTACCGGAAATATTTTGCAGTTTGGTGTCTCTGGAGAGAATATTAGTGAAGTGGTGGAGTTAACCCTTGGTGTGGCTCCAGCGGTGGGGTGTGAGTACAGCTGTTGGGGCTTCAGCAGGGTACTCAGCCTGCCTGCTTCCCGAGGGTATCCCAGAATGTCCATACATTTTAGCTGTTTGGCTTTCACCTCCTTGAAGATTTAGTCATGAATTGGTAGAACAGGACCTGTGGGTAAGTCAATATTGCAGGCAGTTGTGGGAGGTAGACATGGATGCCTAGGGAATATTTTCACTCTAAATAGTCTATTCCCTTACCTTCTTACTTTACCACAAGTGAATGAAGTCACCCAGTATTTGTCTTTCACTTTCTGACTGACTTCACTTTAGCATGACATCCTCCAGTTCAGGTTAGACTAAGAAGCAAGAGTTCATCTTCCCTCATGGCTGAATAGTTTTCCATTGTATAGGTGTTCCACACCTTGGTTCATTCATCTGTCATTGAGCACTTAAGTTGTTTCCAGATCTTGGCTATTGTAAGTCATGCTTCAGTGAACATAGGGTGTGCATATATCTTTTCAAATAAGAGTTTTTGTGTTCTTGGAATAGATACTTGAAGTACAATTTATGTGTATATGGTGTTCTATTTTTAATATTTTTGAGGTCTTCATACTGTTTTCCATAGTAGTTGAACCAGTTTATGTCCCTACCAACACTGAATGAAGGTTCATGTTTCACCACTTTTCTGCTGGCTCTCATTGTTTCTGGTCATTTTTATATATGTCACTCTCACTATGTGAGGTGCTATCTCATTCACAGTTTTATTTAATAATCACTGATAATAATTATTTTTCCCATGTGCCTTAAGGACATCTTTATCTCTTCATTGTTTACCTCCTCTTCCCATTTCTGATGGGGTCCTCTGTTATTTTTATTGCAGTTTTGTGTACTCCTTAAACATCTTCATCTTCAATATTGGCTGCATGTCATATTATAATAGTGAATAATTTACCCATTCAATACGATGTCTTTTGTTTTAGTGAGTTTCTCTCATAGTGAAGAATCCTTATAGCTTGATGTATTTTAATTTGTTCATTATGCTTTTATTTCTCTTATTAAACAACTAAAGAATTTATAGTCAATATCATTTTTCCTTCCATGTATTTTATGTCATAAAATATGTATTTTATATAGTTCTTAATCCAGCTTGAATTAATTTATGTGCATAGTGTGAGAATGTGCTGTATTTAAAAAATTTATTCCGGGAGGTCAAATCCAGAGGTACTCTTTGTGCCAGGACCATTCCAAAAACTGCCAGATTCTCAAGGCATTCTCAACAGTTCTCAGGGTGCCAGGCTATGTATGCCATGTGTCGAATCCAGGGCCTCTCTCACCTTTGGCCTTATAGCCCAAATATTTTTTACAGTCACTGTCACTGTCACTGTAATCCCCTTGCTCATCGATTTGTTCGAGCGGGCACCAGTAACTGTCTCTCATTGAGAGACTTATTGTTACTGTTTCTGGCATATCCAGTACACACGGGTACCTTGTCAGATTTACCGCCCGGGCTTGATACTCTCGGGAGCTTGCCGGGCTCTCCGAGAGGGACAGAGGAATCGAACTCCGAATTCCGGTCGGTCGACCACTTGAAAGGCAAAAGTCCAACCGCTGTGCTATCGCTCCAGCCCTCGTTATCTACTTTCTTACTGCTACAACATGTCCACTATTGTAGTGTCAGGACCCCTTCACCATTATCTCCTGGTTCCCCTCTCACCAGCATACTTAGGTCATGGTTCTCTTGATCAAACTTGTAGTTGTTTCCACGGGGAATTTTGCAACCACGTGATTTTTCCATTAGATTTAAAATGAGAGGAGTCACCTAATCCTTATACTTTTTTGTTCTGGTTCACATAACAGTATGGAATTACTAGAATTAATTAGAATTCTAATTAATTATAGAATTAATTAGACAACTAATTCCATCCAGTAAACTATCAAATTTGATTTTATTTCATAGCTGAGTATGATTCCATTGTGTATACACCACAAGTTTTTTATCATTCAATTGTTGGGCATTTGGATTGTTTCTCGATCTTGGTTGTTGTGAATAATGCTGTGATAAACATAGGTGTACGTGTGTTTTTTAAAATTTTATTGAATATTTGTAAAACCATTACAAAGCTGCTCATGATTAGATTTCAGTCATACAATGATACAACACCCATTCCTCCACCAGTTCACATTTCCCACCACCAATGACTCCCATTTCCATCCCACCATTCTCCAACACTCCCTTCTACCTGCATCTCTCTACTTTTGCACATTGTGGTTTGCAATATGGCTACTAAAAGGAGGTCATCGTGTTTGTTCAGGGCATTTTATAATTTTATTGGGAAGGTAAGGCAGGAGTAGCTTTTTTAACTGCATGGATTTTGGTGCGTGGACGTGACTGCTGAGGCTTCCAGAAGTACAGGGAGGTGGAGGAAGGTAGCCCAGCCTGACCCCCTGAAGGCCTGTAGGTTTCAGTCACAAAATCTGTTTACTCAAATTTTCAGCAGACTATATCTTTGTGAGGTTTGTCCCAAGATGGTGGAGTCTGGCAAGAGACATGCCAGTGATTTTGGATTGTGGAAGCAAGCAGCTGGAAGTGAGGGAGGGGATTTCTGCTTGGGTGGGCACCAGGTTGACCCATGCCCCTCCTATTTTTCCTGTTCAGCCTTGCACAGGCCCGAGATTAACTGTGGCTTTTGATCTCTTTTGAGATTTATTTATTGGTCTCTGAAGCAAGGCCGATAGAAGAGCTTACATGGAGGTACTGGAGTTGGTAAGTGGGGGTGATTGTCGGAGCTTCCAGGAGTATAGGGAAGTTAGAGGTGGTATCTCATCCCAAACCCAAGAGAGCCTGGGGATTTCAGTCACAAAATCTGCATACTCAAATTTTCAACAGGTTATTATCTCATGGTGGGGCCGTGGTGGTGATTTTGGATTGTGGGAGCAAGAGGCTACCAATGAATGTAATTTATGAATAAAGATTTGATATTGGTGTCTTTAACCAATTTCGAATCAAGTGCAATGTGCAGTGTGAAGAAGGGGTCCAGGGTTTTTTCCATTTGTTTGTATTTAGCTAACCAGTTTTTCCAACACTATTTGTTAAAGGGCTATTTTTGCTTCACTTCATAAACCTAGGTCCTTTTCTATAAATTCACTGCCCATACATCTGAAATTAATCTCTGGACCTAAAATTACAGCTTGCTAATCTGAGAAACTTTGCTTCATTACCATGCAATTTTAATTACTATAGCTCTGTAATAAAGATTAAAGCCTGAGAATGAGATGTTTTCCAAATACTTTTTTCTTAGGATTATATTGGCTATTTTGTGAGTATTAAGGTTTTATATAAATAGTAGATATACATAAAATTCCATAGAAATTTTTATGAGCATGGTGTTATACCTATAAAATACATTGGGTAAAATAGTCATTTTTACAATGTTGATACTGCATTGAAAATATCATACATGATGATCAAGTGAGATAGTATTTATTCCAAGCAAGCAAGTTTGCTTTAACATAAATAATTCTGTAATTCACAGCAAGTTTGTTTTAACATGCATAATTAATATGATTCACAGCAGTATTAAGAGGACAAGAACCACATTATATATATATATATTAATTTATTTTTTATTAGTGAATCACCGTGAGGGTACAGTTGCAGATTTACATATTTTCATGCTTGTGTTTCAGTCATACAATGCTCGAGTACCCATCCCTCCACCAGTGCCCATTCTCCACCACCAATGATCCCAGTATCTCTCCCCCTCGCCCCTCGACTCTGTGGCAGGGCATTATCTTTTGTTCTCTCTCCTTCTGGGTGTTGATATTGGCAATAGAAATATTGAGTGGCCATCGTGTTCAATCTAGAGTCTACTTTCAGCAGGCATCTCCCATCCTGAGCAGGTCTGATTGTATTTTTAGATGCAGAAAAACATTTAACACAATCTAATAATCCTGGTAGAGACTCTCAACAGAATAGGGGTTGAGGGAACTTATCTCTGTAGTGTAAAAACCTTACACATTAACTCATGGATATCATTATACTTAGAGGGAAAATTGAAAGGCTTTCCCCTTAGTTTAGGCACAAGACAAGTATTATATGAGAAGTCCTTGACACAGCAATTAGACAAGAATATAAAACAAAGGAATTCATATTAGTAATGAAGCTATATGATCACTATGTAAATAGGACATCATGTTGTACAAAGAGAATCCAAAGATTCCACTAACAATGTCCTAGAACCAATAAACCATGAAGTTACAGGCTACAAAATCAAATGAAAAAATACATTGCATTCTGATGTGTTAACAAAGATATGGAAAAGAGAGAAAAAAATAAGTGATTCCATTTTTATTATCATTTCAAAAATAGTTAAATATCTATGAATTCATTTTACAAAGGAAGAGAAACACCTAGTTAGTGAAAAATTATAAATCACTTCTAAAAGAAATAAAAGAGGTCACAAGAAAGCGAAAACATAGTCTAGTTCATCAACATTGTTAAAAAGCCCATCACATGTTTTTTAATTAAGAAAAGCAAATATGGGGGCTGGAGTGATAGCATAGAGGGTAGGATGTTTGCCTTGCACGCAGCCGACCCGTGTTCGGATCCCAGAATCCCATATGGTCCCCTGAGCACCGCCAGGAGTAATTCTTGAGTGCAGATCCAGGAGTAACCCCTGTGCATCGTCGGGTGTGACCCAAGAAAAAAAGCAAAAAAAAAGCAAATATGTTGTAATACTAAACACCAGTATTTGTTACTGTGCTATTTAATTAATACAAAGATAGTATATTTTATTAGATTATATTTTTATGTATAAAAGTCTTATATGCAGATAATACTGAAATCTTCAGGTTTCATACATATTTCCATTTTATTATTGATCCAAATTAGTGAAGATACAAATAAAATAATCTATCTGATAGTGTAAGATATCAGTGTCCAAAAAAGCAGGATGGAATCTGAGGTCTAGTATCCTAGATCACATGTATTCAGTATTTAAATGCCATTGAAGACCTCGTTATTTAACATCACCACCACTAGTTTTATATGTATCGTTCTTTATTTTTATTTTATCTGATGCAAGGTACACTGACATTTCTTGGAACCAGGTATTTTTTAAAAAAATCTATAATAATGAATTGAATTATTTTGAGTATTTCTTGCAGCCTCACAACTTCTTCCAAACTGAGTTTATATTTATTTCAGGGCACAATCATATTAACATCACTGACTTCAGTCCTGCATGATGACAAAGAATTTACCAACCCAAAGGTGTTTGACCCTGGTCACTTTCTGGATAAGAGTGGCAAGTTTAAGAAAAGTGACCATTTCATGGCTTTCTCAGCAGGTAACAAATGCTTAATTCCTTTGTACTTGGAGGACAAGGTACACTTTGGGAATTAGTGAAAACTCATGTAGTAGCCATTCTATTTTTCTAAATTTAGCCTTTATGAAATTTAAAAAGTTATTAATGGTTGGTGGGGGATTGGACAATAGTACAGTGGATAGAACATTTTCCTTGCACATGGCCAACCTGAGTCGATTCCCAGCACCCACACGGTCATGTCCCCTGAGCACTTCCAGGGGTGATTCCTGCATGCAGAGCCAGGAGTAACCCCTGAGCATTGCAAGATGTGGCCCTAAAACAGACAAACAAAAGTTATTCATGATTTGGTTTCAGACACACAATGTTTCAACATGGATTTTTTTCACCAGTGTCCACTTCCTTCTCTCATTGCTCCCCACCCTGAACCCCATTTGCCTCCTGTCTACCATTCTGCTCCTAAGAGATGTGCTTTTAAAAAAACTCTATGCCAGTTTTTGCACTGTGATTTACAGTACTGTTGCTGATAGAGTTTCATACATACACTTTACCATCTTTCTGTACCATCTCCTCCTCCTGCTTGAACACTCCCCTCCATCCTAGATATTTTGCCCCTCCCTATCCTATCCCCTAGCATTCTCAAGTGTCATGTTTCCTACTGAAGACCATTTCTTATGTTCTTTGTTTCTACTGTCTTTAGGCATATGTTGTCCCACCATTATCGTTCTTTATATCCTGCATATGAGAGAGATCATTGTGTGTGTCCCTCTCTCTCTCTGACTAACTTCACTTAACATGATACTCTCCAGGTTCCTCCATGTAGCAGCAGCAAATTTTCTTTATCTTTTCTGATGACTGAGTAATATTCTATTGTGTATATGTACTATAGTTTCTTTATCCAGTAATCTATTCTTGGACACTTGACTGCTCACACAGGGTTGATAGAATTGCTGTCTTTTAGTGAAACATCAATCTTAGTATCTGTGCATTTCCTTTTTATGATAATCATTATTGATACAGATCACTGGAATTTTGGGTATTTCACCCAGTTTTTTAAAAGGTTAGAAACACAATTTAATCTAGGTATTGAAAATATGAATGAAGGGCATATTAAAAATAACAGAGTAGTAAAATTTCTAAACTTCTTGGTTTATTGAATTTTCATAGAGGAAGTAATTGCAGAAATGTGAGGTTATGAAGAATGAGAACAAAGTGATGGAATAACAGATTAGGAACAGAAATTTCTACTAATGCATGTTTATTTTTAGAGAAACACTGATCAAAATTTTACATGTCAAAATAGCAATTAGAGGATTATCTAATGAAGTATTTGGCATAATGTGGAACCTCTGTAAATATTTACTTAAAGAGAAATATGTGTTTAGGTAAATGAATAGCATATGTGTCTACCTTTTTTTCATCTGCCTATTAAAACCTGTCTTTATAAAACCATTCATCATATAGGTATTGCATATTCTCCTTCTCACAAGAGAAAAAATATTCAAGAAATTTTTGCATTCTGTGTTTGTTATTTTCAGGGAAACGGGCATGTGCTGGAGAGAGTCTGGCTCGTATGGAGCTGTTTTTATTTCTCACCACCATTTTACAGAATTTTAACTTGAAATCTGAAGTTGACCCCAAGGACATTGACACTACCCCAACTTCCAATGGATTTATTTCTGTGCCTCCTAACTACAACCTCTGCTTCATTCCTGTGTGAAGAGTAGAGACCATTTGGTTTTTACTGTGATGTTACCTATGACTTCTGCTCACCTTAGGCTGGGTTTACCTTCTTTCATTTTTATTCACTTCCTGAAATTGCCCTGTCTACCTCTCCCAGGAACAACCAATTTACATTAAAAGAGAGTTTCCAGGGCTGGAATGATAGTACAGCAGGTAGGACGTTTGCCTTGCACGTACCTGGGTTTGATTTCCAGCATTCCATGCAGTCCCCTGAGCACCCCAGAACGAATTCCTGAGTACAGAGCCAGGAGTAACCCCTGTGCATTGCCAGGTGTGACCCCAAAAGAAAAAATTAAAATAAAATGAAATAAATTTAAGAAAAGAGTATTTCCTTAATCTCAATGCATATGTATCAGTTACTTCATTAATCTATAACTTTTGTACTGGCCACTATATATAATAATATTTACTAGTTATAGATAGACAATATGACAGAGAAAAATGATTAATATATTTCAAATTATTTATATATATTTCTCCTCTTTATATTCTAAACAAAACTTATAATTTGATGAGCCAAGTACTAGATTTTATTCCTTTTTATATCATTCAGATAAGAAAAGAAGAATGACAATGAGAGGCTTGTATCACTTGTATCACTTGTAGTCCTGTTGATCTTCGATTTGCTCGAGCGGGTGCCAGTAACATCTCCATTTGTCCCTGTCTCGAGCTGGTGTAGCCCAATGATACCTGCTTGCTCCAGGAACAGAATGAGCCTCAAATCATTTATTCAGAGATTTGAGGAAGAAATCTGACCATCTAGCTGGAGGGAGGCCACGAGGTCTTCTGACGTCCCGTGGAATCCAATAGGTAACAGCTCTAGTCCAGCGGTCGTCTCTGATTTTTGGTGCCTTGGCAAATGAGACAGCACCCTGATTTTTGACCGTCGACGGAGGTCAGAACTCCGGATTCCTTCTCTCACTTGTATGAGACATGATATTCCCAGCATAGCTCTTTAGATTCCTCTTTGGGATACCCTAATGGCATTCTCATCCTGTTTACATAGTGCGCAGGTCTCTGAGGCATATATTGGTGGAGGAAGAATGGTGGAATTGAATAGATGTGTCCAAGTCAGAGGTTCTTTATTCTCCTAACCACTTCTTCGACGCATTTGAATGCATTCCATGCTGCTCACTTCCTCCCGCATAGTTCTGGCATCAAGTCGTTCCTCATGTTGATTTCTCGGCCCAGGTACACATAGCTGCTGCATTCGGAGATGTTCGTTCCATTGAGAGCAAATGGAGCTTCAGGGACCAGTTTGTTTTTCATGAACATCGTCTTCTTGAGATTCAGCTGCAATCCGACCTTTCCACACTCGAGGTCGAAGTCGAACAGCATTTGTGCCGCTTGGCTAATCTTTGGCGTTATGAGAACGATGTCATCAGTGAAGCGGAGGTGGTGTAATTGCTGACTGACTCTCTTCACTCTCATTTCTTCCTATTCCAGTCGTCACATGATGTTCTCAAGGGCAGCACTGAAGAGTTTCAGTGAAATGGTATCACCCTGTCAAACCCCTCTCTTTACATCAATGATCACTTCCTTGTAGAATGGTGAGATCCTGGTGGTGAATCCACAATACAGCTCGCGGAGGATTTTGATATACTGAGTTTGAATGCTCTGTTTGGTCAGGGCTTTGATGACCACCTCTCTCTCAACAGAATTGAAGGCCTTCTTTATGTGGATGACCGTTAGATAGAGCGGCATCTTGAACTCTCGCAAAATTTCAATGAGTTTGGTCACTGTGTGGATATGGTCTATCGTGTTGAATCCTCTTCGCAACCCAGCTTGCTCTCATGGTTGTCCTTCATCTAGTGTTCTGCCTATTCTATTCAGGATGACACGAGTGAACAACTTGTAGACGACAGACAGCAGACAGATTGGGCTATAGTTGCCAATGTCGTGGATGTCTCTCTTCTTATACAACAGAACGGTCCTACTGGTTTTCCACTGAGATGAAACCTTGCATTTAGACAGGTAGCATGTGAAGAGTTGGGCCAGTGTATTGATGAGTACTGGCGGCAGATTCTTCAGGTGTTTGGGTCTGACTTTGTCCCGGACCAGGTGCTGTTCGCGTCTTTACCAGTGAAATGGTGTGTCGAATTTCAAAAGGGAGGACGTTGGGAACAACATATCCATCCTGCGGAATTTGGTATGTGGGCAGGTGGACATGGATGTCAAAGAAATCCGAGTAGAAGTCGTGAATAATCCTCTCCATTGCCTTTCTGGAATATGTGATAGATCCATCGGGACGTCGGAGAGCAGTCATCTTGGTCTTGTAGTTGGTGAAGGACAGGTGAGCGTTGCGAATACTTTTCCCGGCTTCTGCTGCACTGGCCAACACTGCTGCTCTTCTCTCTTTGAGGTCTTCCTTTATCACATCTCTGCACAGCTTTGTGAGCTCTGACGTTAGCTTGTAGTTGCCTGAGGCTCGTGCCAAACCACGTTGACGAATGAGCTCGAGAGTTTCCAAAGACAGGCGTCTGTTTGTGGCTTTCTCACTCTCCGCATTCTTTGCACAGACATGAAGGTGCTGAACCAGTCAATCGTATTCCTCGTCAATGTTGTCAAGGACCTCATCTTCCCACGTTGCTGCAATAGTGCCAAAGAGCTCCCAGTTGGTGGTCACTCTGGAGGTTCTCTTCTTAGACTTAAATTTTCCAGACTTTTCTCCCTGCTCTATGAAGTAGAATTTCGCACGAAGGAGACAGTGGTCTGATTCCATTTGGAATTTTGTGACAACAGCGACATCGGTCAGGCAAAACCTTTGATTGGATATAATGTGGTCAATTTCATTGTGGAACTGTCCACTGGGAGACTCCCATGTCTAGCATTTAGATTCGGCCTTCTGGAACTGTGAGTTACCATGGATGGTCTTGGTCGACATGATGAATTCAGACAGTCTCTCACCGTGATCGTTCCATTCTAGGCCATGTGTCCCAATGTGGAGTTCTTCGGGTGACTTTTTCGGACCTATCTTGGCATTAAAATCACCAACAATGATCTTATAGAAGGTGTGGTCTTCTTTATAGAATTTCTCCAGTTCCATGTAAAACCTCTCAATTTCTTCCTCATCATAGTTGGAAGTTGGTGTGTAGACGATGAAGATAGAAATTGCAGGCAGTGAGCCTCATCTATTCAAGCGTAATTGTCTAATTCAGGTTGTTAGGCCTTTGCGACCTTAGCTCTAGATTCAATGAGACCTGGAAACAAGATTCTCTGTCTGCCTCCTCCAATCCCCAGCATCTGAGGGAGGGGTCCAACCCAGTCGCCCCATCCTACCCAAGATAAATACCTCACTGGCCGACCCCCACTACATCCACTACCCAGACACTGCCACCCTCCAGGTTGCTCTCTGGACCACGCAGCCACTTCTTGGCGATGGACCATAAAACACTTAATACCTATTATTCCCATACTATATTTGATAGGGTTCAAATTTAGTGTGAACCATGGTAACACCTCTAAGGGCAATTGGAGGTCGTCCTAAAAGCCTCCATCCCTCTTGGAGAGCCCGGCAAGCTACCAAGAGTATTGAGTCCACACGGCAGAGCCTAGCAAGTTACCCATCGCGTATTCGATATGCCAACAACAGTAATTAACAACAATTGGCCTCATTCACCTGTCACCAAAAGAGCCCCCAATACGGCAGCGTTAAGAAAGATGAGCAATGAGAGGCTGAAAAAAATCTTGGGGATGAAGTAGACTGCCAAAACGAAGAAAGACTAAGATGATTGTCTGTACTTTCAACACACGGTCACTGGCATCAGAAGCATCCATCGAGGACCTGATGGTGCAAGCACAGAAGATCAAGTACGACATCATTGGTCTGACCGAAAGGAGGAGACATCAATCACATCACGCCATTTTCGACACTGGAGAAGAACTGTTCTTCAGAACATGTGACAACAGAGGCATTGGTGGCGTTGGTGTCCTTGTCAATACAAACTTGGCCATGAGCATCGATTCATTAGAATGCCTAACAACCTGAATTGGATGACTACGGTTGAAAAATTAAAATATATAAAGGCTATAAACTTCCAATAAGTCCTTTTTGATTCCTCACTTCCTCACTCATTAGAGGAAGTTGGTCACTCTATAATTTCTCACAAAAATCAAATTTATCAAGTATGTACTAGCAACTCTAGCATCAATTTTTAGTTTTATGATCTCTAAATCTTCAAGTCTCCGGAATCACCAACCCTTCTACCCTAAACTTCATCTGTATTTTCAACCTCATTGTGGTAGTACTCATAAAAAAAAAAATTCAGTTACAGTTACAATTACAATGAATGTAATTTCTTTGGAAACTCTACACATTTTATCACTGCAGTTCTAATTTCCTTAACATATTATATCAACCAAGTCTATCTAATCCAGAGTGTCTGCCAAACCTAGTACATCTGTGAAGATTCATAGACTCTTTCTGAAGATTCCTATTGATTCCTATGTTTCCTTATTTATGATGCTCTCCATTCAAGAACCTATCTTTATGAGTAATAATAGATTACCTACCATTTTTATTGTGTGTATGCCTGTTTTGCTGAATGTGTCTATTTCAAACTGCTCCCAAATATTGAACCAACTTTGGACCTAAATGGTAGTTGAAAGGACTGAAATACATGCCTTGCATAAAATGGTTCTTAATTTGCTGTCAGCGCATGGCTCCCCAGACACTACGTGATCTCCAGAGCATCACTATGTGTGGCCCAGTTGTCCTGAAAGCAGTACAGCATCACTAAAATGAACCTGAATTATCAGGACCACAAAAACAGGCCTAGTGCCCAAATGGCTACAAGTTCACTTGGAGTAGCCTCCCAGTTCCTTGATTACAGAGAGAATCCTCCTCCACTCCCTAAGGGGGGAAAAAAAAAAACTAGAGGACTAGTTTGATATATTTTCTAAGTGCATTTTAGTTCAGACTTCAAAATATCTCTGAGATCTGATATGGTTTGATATTCAATCATTTTCACCAGCAATTAATAAATCTTCAGCATTTATTTTCAGTAGGGCTATTAAAACAAATTATGAGTGTGTTTTTTTTTTATCCCAGTTCTTTGGAAAGAACAAAGCTAATCCCTGAGTCACATCATCCACAAAAATAAAGGACCCCATTATAACTTTTCCATTTGAATCAGAAAGTGGTCAATAAAATCTCGAGGGTTATTGAGGTCTAAAGTTTCCTGGTGTCCTTTTATTTTCTCCAAAACAAGCTTCTCTTGTTCTGAAATGTTTTTTGAAAAACTTTCTATGATATCCCGGGAGGTGATGTACTATAGTAGGGGAAGCATTGTAGAGCTTAATAAAAGGAATAAAAATAATGTTTTTGACCTTTAAACTTGATACATTTTTAATGATAGTAATATTTTATGGACTGGAGTGAGAGCACAGCTGCTAGGGTGTTTACCTTGCACGCAGCCGACCTGGGTTCAATTGCTCTGTCCCTCTCAGAGAGCTGGGCAAGCTACCGAGAGTATCCCATCCACACGGCAGAGCCTGACATACTCAATATGCCAAAAATAATAACAACAAGTCTCACAATGGAGACATTACTGGTGCCCGCTCAAAGAAATCGATGAACAATGGGACAACAGTGCTATGACAGTGCTATTATGTATTGGGTATGTTGCAATATTCTTTTTTTTTTTTTTTTTTTTAATTTATTTATTTTTAATTAGAGAATCACCGTGAGGGTACAGTTACAGATTTATACACTTTTGTGCTTATACTTCCCTCATACAAAGTTTGGAACCCATCCCTTCACCAGTGCCCGTTCTCCACCACCCGTAAACCCAGTGTCCCTCCCACCCTCCCCAATCCCATCTCCCCCCCACCCCACCCTGCCACTGTGGCAAGGCATTCCCTTTTGTTTTCTCTCTCTAATTAGCTGTTGTGGTTTGCAATAAAGGTGTTGAGTGGCCGCTGTGCTCAGTCTCTAGCCCTCATTCAGCCCGCAACTCCCTTCCCCCACATGGCCTTCGACTACAATGTAGTTGGTGATCGCTTCTCTGAGTTGACCTTTCCCCGGAACGTGAGGCCAGCCTCGAAGCCATGGAGTCAACCTCCTGGTACTTATTTCTACAGTTCTTGGGTGTTAGTCTCCCACTCTGTTATTCTATATACCATAGATGAGTGCAATCTTTCTATGTCTGTCTCTCTCCTTCTGACTCATTTCACTCAGCATGAAACTTTTCATGCCCATCCACTTGACTACAAAATTCTTGACCTCCTTTTTTCTAACAGCTGCATAGTATTCCATTGTATAGATGTACCAAAGTTTCCTCAACCAGTCATCCGTTCTGGGGCATTCGGGTTTTTTCCAGATTCTGGCTATTGTAAACAGTGCTGCGATGAACATACATGTGCAGATGCCATTTCGATTGTACTTTTTTGCCTCTCTGGGATATATTCCCAGCAGTGGTATTGCTGGGTCAAATGGGAATTCAATATCTAATTTTTTGAGAGTCGTCCATATTGTTTTCCAGAAGGGCTGAACCAGTCGGCATTCCCACCAGCAGTGAAGAAGGGTCCCTTTCTCCCCACATCCTCTCCAACAGCGGTTGCTTTTGTTCTTTTGGATGTGTGCTAGTCTCTGTGGTGTGAGGTGGTATCTCAAAGTTGTTTTGATCTGCATCTCTCTGATGATTAGTGATGCAGAGCACTTTTTCATGTGCCTTTTGGCCATTCGTATTTCTTCCTTGGTAAAGTTTCTGTTCATTTCTTCGCCCCATTTTTTGATGGGGTTGGATGTTTTCTTCTTGTAGAGTTCAACCAGTGCTTTATGGGTATGTTGCAATATTTTGAGTAAAGATGTCTAAGAGGAATAAGACAAAGGAAGTTTAAAAACTAACTAAAGGCATTTCCTAACCATAACTCTCTGAAACAATTCTGGAATATTACCACTTCTCCCAAAATAAAAATGTGATGATTGAGAAGGGTTGGTAAATGAGTCTTCCACACACCTGGCAATGGAGCCTGGACCAACTGTTCATCCTACTTTAGCGTATACATATTTTCCCAGAAAGCACCCACTGTGTTTGCAGGACTCATAACCTTTTACTGTAATGAAGAAACAGTGTACCATAAAGATGAAATAAATGCAAATTTTTCATTTCCCCATAGATATTAACATTCTCCAAAATGTGCACAATATCCTTATTTGTTCTGCCACTGTCAGTTCTACAGTTTCCTGACTGATATTAAACTGTATTTTAAAGATTGAACACAATGGAGCAGCACAGAACAATTCATTCAAACTGGTAACTTGTATCAAATAAAGTAGAAAACACAAATTTAGATTCTAAGTGTAGCTCATTCCTATTCTTAGCAAGGCTACTTTGGAAAATAGATTAAAATCGCAAAAAATGTTAATGTCCTGTTTCAAAAATGCAGCACAGACTGTTCATTTTTGCAGGTTCTTCCCAGGCAGAACACATCATAACTGTGAACTATACAGAATTGTAATCATTAGTAATTACACAACATAGGTTAATAATAACATTTTTGGCAGTCTACTTTAGTATAAAACACACTATACGACATCATTATTCTTTTTACACTATAAATGACCCCAGTTTTCCCTCTGCCTACCTCCTTCCCAAGCCTGCCTCTATAGCTATATGGCTGGAAAGGTATTTTTAAAGTTATCTTAACTTCAAAACTATCTTAACTTCAAACTATTCACCTTAGCTTTGAACTACAGTACCTTCTAAAATCTGGATTAGTTTTCTAAATATGGAAACTAATTAATACGTTGCTATATTGAGTTGTTTTATGTTTCTTCTAAGAATTTATTTAGGGGCTGTAGTGTTTGTGCAGTGGGTAGAGCATTTGCCTTGCATTTTGCCAACATGGGTTCAACCCCTAAAACTTCCAATAAAAAAAAAGTGTTCCTAAAAGTTTTTCTTTGCTATAATTGATGAATTCCATTTTACTTTTCTATTACAATAGCTCATACCTTAACTTTCATTAAAATATTTTAAATTGATTTGACAGTGCTATAATTGGAAACATTACTTTAGCCAGTTTGAAATTGGTGGGGGTATGGGAGGGACAGAGATGATTAACTAGGATATTATTTCAATTGAAAAAAAAAGCTTTGACTCATCTATACCCAGGAGTTAGCTGAAATATTGAGATTCTCTTGAATATATACTAACAAGGTTAGCAACTTTTTTATCATTGAACTCATAACAATTCTGGAAAATAATGCAACAGATCACGTTGCAGGGAGCACAGCCCAAAAGGAAAGTAGGACCACAGGGAGATGCTACAAGCAAAGTAAGTCAACTATGAGAACACAATTTTTACATATCTCCTGAGTTAGCAGTTCAAAATCATTGAGAATGGTTGACTTCTAAGGATTTTTAATATTAGGACTTACCTGCATATGTCATCATCACCGTTAACTCAATATGCCTAGAATATATGCATTTTTTTCCACACAATTCTATCCAACACAGTTCAGTTAATTTATTACTTTTCTTCAAATATTTTTCATTAACATAATTATCCATTAAGAGCCACAAAGAAATTCACATAAATAAAACAAGGTATGTAGATTGGTTTGGATACTTTTATCCAGTGATAAAAGTGAGAATACTAATGGAAAATCAGCAGGCTGAGGAGATTTGAAGTGATATCTTACAAAGCACAAGTGGAAATGCACACACAAACACACACAATTGGCATGTCTTTCTAGTAGAAGAGGACTTGCAGGAATTGGAATTGCATTCAGATCTTAAAAACAACATCTTACATGTGATACAGATGTATCCTTTTTTTCTGTTTTGATTGATGATAGCTTAAAGCTATCATCATCATCACGTTCTTCTCTTCTACTCACTTCTGGACAATCTAACATAAAAACTTCAAGTAGTCCCTTTTTGGCTCAAGCCTGACATTTTTAAACCACACAACCTTCTCCTACACGCTGCAATACTCACCTTAATTCCACTCCCCCAATCACAATAAACATCTCAAACCACTATCTGGTTCTCCTTTTTCAAATCTTCTTGAGATATGCAATAGAATCTGCCTGGTATCCTTCTGTAATATATGTGGCACCATAAATTTCAGCATGTAAATCAAAGTCTGAAAGAGAGGTCCAACTTGCTTCTAGAAATTGACTACTTCAACTGTCTAATCCAAAATGAAAAGATTTAGCAGGAATCAATATAAATTCCAGTAGAAAATAGTTCTATTCAATATGTGAAATAAATGAACAACAAATGATGAAATGGGGCACAGAGGAATGTGAATCGCACATAGCTAGTGGACTCATACAGAATCTAGGTGATCACAGATAAGACGACGTCCCCTGTGCCTCACCCTGAGTGATCTCTGAGCTTGCAGCAAGGAGTGGAGTCTGAGCATCATACCTAGAGTTAGTGGGGAACTCACAGGGGCCATCCAGATTCTAAAATGGGACATTGGGGGGTTGTTTTCATGTCCAGGTGCTGTTCACAGCTGGCTCCTGGCTCTGCTCTCAGGGATCACTGCTGCAGGGCTCAGGGAACTTTCTGGAATGCTGAGGATCAAACGGGGGTGAACCACATGCAAGACACCTGCCTTAGCCTCTGGGATATTGCTCTAGCCCCCAAAATGCGACTTTTGAAGGATGCAACACTTGACATTTGTCTTGGTCCTGGCTTTCGTCCCCTTGCAGACTGCTGGGACACATTTGTTCACCCATGCGAGATATCCCTGATATGGGGTCTGGAGAGTAGTGTATAAACTGCTGCCCACCAAGTAGGAATACCAAGGATTCTAGTAATACTTTGGGAGTACGAATAGTAATGGCAGTATAGTAGGACTAAATAAAGGCAGTCAAGTAATGCTGATACAGTTATAGCAATAGTAATAAAATAATATAAGGCATTTGCCTTGCATGCGGCCAACCTGAGTTTGATTCCTCCATCCCTCTCGGAGAGCCTGGCAAGCTACTGAGAGTATCCCACCTGCATCACACAGCCTGGCAAGCTACCTGTGGTGTATTCAATATGCCAAAAACAGTAACAGCAAATCTTACAATGGAGACGTTACTGGTGCCCGCTCGAGCAATCGATGAACAACGGGACTACAGTGCTATGACAGTGCAATAATGTTCTTGAAAATTATTTTAATGTTGAGACTAATAATGTATAAATCTTCTGTGACCTTGATCTGAGGCCCTCCTGTTGATTCTCTGACTGCCCCATCTCTTTTTTCTCTCCCCCTCTCCTACATAAAAGAAAAACCACGTACATACAAATTAAGCAAACAGTGTTATTGCAATTGCAGATCCTTTCACACAACAGTCTTCCAGATGAGCTGGTCATACAACACCACGTGTTAGAAGGATTTTTGGTAAGTACTATGACTGAACTACCTGTGCTCTTTTTTTCATATAATTATTTTTTATATGCGCAGACTAGTGAATTGATATGCATATACAGAGATGCTTTTTAAGTCTCTGGATGCTTGCCGTTGACAGGACTCTGGATACCTTATAGCCTACTTCTCCCTCTGAGAGAACCTGGCAAACTACTGGGAGTTTCTTGCCCACATGGGAGAGCCTGGCAAGGTCCCCATGTTGCATTAATATGTCAAAACCAGTAACAAGCTGGGTCTCATTCCTCTGACCCTGAAAGAGCCTCCAGTATGGCATTGTTGGAAGGACGAGTAGAGAGAGGCTTCTAAAATCTCAGAGCTTGGATGAAAATGGGGATGTTACTGAGACTGCTCGAGAAATTTGACGATCAACGGGATGATGATGACGATGATGATACAGAGATGCTTACAATTTATCAAGAAGTTCCTAGAAAAGTTACTTCATCTTTCAACTCACCATGCAAAAACTTGTAAATGATTACTGAAATCTATGTTCTTTTCTTTCTATGCACAAAGGTAGCCAGCTTTTTAAATTTTTTTTTTGCTTTTCTTCAGAGAGAGGGAGAGAGGGGTGGGGTGAGGCCTCCCTCCTACCAAAGCAAACACCAGCAGGTCCAAACCAAATGTTTCTTTCTCTTGGCAAGGCATACTCTGGGCTAGCACGAATGCCCTGAAGTGATTTTAATGAAAGACTTTGTATCTGACACCACTGCCACCAAACAACCCCTCTTTGTTCAACTATTTTACACACACACACACACACACACACACAAACACACACAGAGGAGCTCATGCCCAAGACCTGCACCAAACCTAAGGAACAAGGCAGCTTAAATATCCCCACTGCTCCTTGCTACGCTGCGGAAGCCAGGGCAGAAGAGTGAGGTTCTTTGGGTATTTTGCACAGAGGACAGACAAGGGCACCAACAGGCCCTGAAGTGTGGCCCGCTGGCATGGCATAAGAATATATATAGCACCTACATCCTGAGAACCTACTACTTGCGTGTGTGTGTGTGTGTGTGTGTGTGTGTGTGTGTGTTTTAAAGCCCTTTATTTGCAAGATGATCTCCTGGGCTGGAGCGATAGCACAGTGGTAGGGCGTTCACTTTTCACGCGGCCGACCTGTGTTCAATTCCTCTGCCCCTCTGGGAGAGCCTGACAAGCTACCGAGAGTATCGCGCCCACACGGCAGAGCCTGGCAAGCTACCTGTGCTGTATTGAATATGCCAAAAACAGTAACAATAAGTCTCACAGTGAGAGACGTTACAGGTGCCTGCTCAAACAAATTGATGAGCAACGGGGTGACAGTGACAGTGACAGCTGCTTTTCTTAATTATATGTGGCCCTGAGTTATAAAGTCCATGAAACACTGCAACAGAGTTGAATGTCGTCTCCATATGTAATCCCTTACAAACAATATGTTTTGGGGCCAGTGAGATAATGAGATAATACAGTACTTAGGACAGTAGTAATTTCCTCGTGTGCCACTAACCCTGATACAATCAAAAACATCATATATATATATATACACATATGTATATGTATATATATGTATATAATATGTATATGTATATATATGTATACACATATATATATTTTCTTTTTCCTCAAGCACTACCAGGATGATTGCTCATCACATTGTCAGGAGTAAGTATGGAGCAGCCCTAGGCTTGTTCCGAAAACTATAAATTATATAAACCAATATTCATTTGCTTTTTTGTTGTTCTTTCAGCCGTCATGCAAAAAGGATTCTAAGTGACGCTATTTACTACAGAACTGGGTACCTGAATAATCTATTATCTTCACCTCTAACTACTATCATGTGAATAAGGTTAAAGTGTTGCATTTCAACCATCATATATATCTGAAGTCAACATTTAAAAGCACTAAAACTACCCATACTATTATTTTAATGATATGACAAAATGCACACCATTGTTTTTTTTGCAAGGTTTCCACCAGATACAAAGCCTCCTCTTGAATTCTGTCTTCAAGTGTCCTCTTTCCCGCTCCCATATTCCTTAATATCATGAGAATAAAATGTCGGGTTTGCTTCCATGTTTCTACAGTGCAGAAAGCAACTCCTATCAGGACAGAAAAGAAAAAAAAAACAGAAAAAGCTATCAATAGTCACAAACTCTAGCTGACACTCTTCATCTTAGGTAATGATAACAACACTTAGTTGAGATGTAAATAACAGTGGTAGCAGCCTAAGAAATTTCCATGCAGCTCAATCTCACTTCCTTCCTCTCCTAACCCATATAGTATCTTGCTGCCTTAGTTTTACATATTAACAAACCATTCTTCATCTTTGAGTTCCTCTAAACCTTAGAGTAATTCTTTAGAGCAATTGTGCTTAGTGATCCCTTCTTTATTCCATCTGCCTTCTCCCCTCCGCTCATGAAGCAGTCTTCCAGCTATCGGGCAATGACCCTGGCCATTATATCTACTGTGCTTGGGTGTCAGCCTCATGTGATGTTATTCTATACTCCACAAATGAGTGCAGTCCCTCTATGCCTGTCCCTCTCTTTCTGACTCATTTCACTTAGCATGATACTTTCCATGTTTATCCATTTATAAGTAAATTTCGTGACTTCATCTCTCCTAACAGCTGCATAGTATTCCATTTTGTAGATGTACCAGAGTTTCTTTAACCAGTCATCGGTTTTAGGATACTCCAGTTGTTTCCATATTTTGACTATTGTGAACAGTTGCTGCAATGAATATATAGGTACAGATGTCATTTCTACTGTGCCCTTTTGAATCCTCGGGATATACTCCCAGAAGTGGTATTGTGGGGTCATATGAAAACTCAATTTCTAGTCTTTTTAGTAAAGTCCCAGCCTCCCATGTTCCACTGAATATATGCATTTTTTCTAATTTCCCTTCATTACTGTGCATAATTCATTACACTACTTTTGATGAAGGCAGATTTGAAAAAGGCATTAGAAGCAGTTATGTCTGGAGTACCAGAGGTGAGGGAAGCCAGTTTCTCAAACTCTGTCTCTGAAGTTTTGAGATTGGGTTAAGCGAACTTCATTTATTATGGAATGGAGAGAAGGAGGATATCTTAATTTTATTCTTTTCCTGGGACTCTATAGCATCTTTATCCTTGGACTCAACAAGAAGCATCTACATATAGGAAGCTGTTATTTTGTAATAGTCACAGGCTTTATATTCATAATACCATGTTTAGGGTTTTAGGTAGTTTTTGCTTAAAATTGTAGTGATGCCATTTTTCTCTGTTTAGGTAATAATTACAGTGAGTCTTACATTCCACTGAGTTGAAATCTTATAAAAGTAAACTTCAATGCTGCCATGTTTAGTCACTCAGTAATCATTAATCAATTTAGATATTTCGAAAGTCAAATTTTAACAGATCATCAAATCTCAGTGTTACTGTATACACAGTACATAGAGTGACTTCCATGAGTTCGCACAGAGGCATCAATAATTTAAATGCTATTTATCACTATATTTTACTTACATTTATTTTTAGTTCGGGTTTTTTTGTAGGGGATGGAGAGCACACCCTCAGTATTCAGATACTGTTCCTAGTTTGGCGCTCAGAGGGACCCTGGCAGTGTATGGAGGAAAATACATGTGCCGGGAATCCAACTGGGTTGGCTTCAGTGCAAACCAAGTGCCTTAACCTCTGGACTTGTCCTCCAGCCTACAGTTACTGTTTCTCAAAAAAGTTAAAATTTTGTGTTTTGGTTTTTGTTTGTTTGGGGGCCATACTTGGCAGTGTTCAGGATTTACTCCTGGCTCTGCACTCAGAAATTACTCCTGGCAGTGCTCTGGGGACCATATGGGATGCCGGGCACTGAACCTTAGTTGACCATGTGTAAGGCAAGTGTCCTATCTGCTATATTATCTCTCCATTCCATTAACAGGGCATATATTCATAATACCATGTTTGGGGTTTTAGGTAGTTTTTGCTTAAAATTGTTCTGATGCAACTTTTCTCTTTATAGGTAAATATTATTTTTGTGAGTGTAACAAAACAGTTGTCCAAAGTTGGGCCAGAGAGATAGTATACAAAACTTGCTGAGAGTGGCCCAGGTTCACCCCTGCCCCCACAAAAAAATAAGTTGTCCAAAGAATTGCACATACCATACTGCACTCTAGTATTTATGATAATTAAAACTTCTGTTTACCCCTGTTCTGATCAATGTTTGCTATATTCAAACTATTGATAAACTGCTATGCAATTATAGTAGGAATTAACTTTTCTTTGATTTCTAGTGTGGTTAAACATCTTTGCATGGAGTGATAGCACAGTGGTAGGGCATTCGCCTTACAAGTGGCTGACCCAGGTTCGATTCCTCTGCCCCTCTCGGAGGGCCCAGCAGGCTACTGAGAGTATCTTGCCCCCATGGCAGAGCCTGGCAAGCTACTCGTGTTGTATTCGATATGCCACAAACAGTAACAAGTCTCAAAATGGAGATATTACTGGTGCCCGCTTGTGCAAATCAATGAGCAATGGGATGACAGTGATAGAGTGATTTTACTTACATTTATTTTTAGTTCTTTTTTTTTTTGCAGGGGATGGAGAGCACACCCTACTATTCAGATACTGTTTCTGGCTTGATGCTCAGGAGGCATCCTGGCAGTGTATATGGAACTTACGGCCGAGCATGTGAGAGTGGCTGTGAGCATGGGAACGGTTGAATTCTGGAGGTTTTTGGCTGCCAGAGCTGGGTTCCTTGGGGCAGGGAGTGGTCTCATCGCCCCCCTCCAGGGCACCCTAAATGAAACAAAATTGGAGTGGTGTCCGGGACAGGGTTATGTCATGTATCCTGTTATGCTCCCTTCTGGGAGAGAAGAATATGCAACACTGGATCATGGCCGATGGTGAAATTATCTGGCACCATCCAGAGATTGTTTATGGGCTGAATGTGGAGTTGCTGGAAGCAGGGACATATGGGCGAGGGATCCCAGTTCCAGATTCTGTTAAATCCAGAGTTTTTGGTCACAAACTCCCGCATACCTGGTTCTAGAACTACATTGCTAAGAGACCATAGTTGTCAACAAAGTAACAATATCCCCAATTCATCAGGAGAGACTAAAGGTTTGACTGTATTGGATGTTGTCTGTCTTCTTGCTTCTTGCTTTTTGCTTCTTTACATATCATGTGTGAGTGAGAACTTCTGGTATATATCTTTCTCCTAGGTTTCTTGCTTAGCACTGCCTACACCAGTTTCATTCATGTTGTAGAAAAAGATAGGATTTGTTTTTCTATTTTCCTTCTTGTAGCTGAGTGGCATTGCATTGTGGATAAAAACAAGTGTTTATATACGTATATATGTATGTGCATCTACACATATGTATCTTCTAGTTTGCATTTTATGCCCTTAATACCCAAGATGAAATTGCTGGGTAATACTGTACTATTTTTATTATAGTTGAGGTAACATAGTTATAATAGTGTTAATATTTATGCTTATGGTATACAAAGTTACTGTACATTTACCATCTCTGCAGTGTCAATGACCTTCAATCACTGTTCTTATGTTATGTTTATTCCATTTATCTAACCTCACTCTTGCTCAGCTGTGGAAGTCGATGTGGAGGTCTCGTTCTGTTCAGCAGGGAGAACCCTTCATGGGGCTGAGATGGGGACACAGCTGAATGAACAGATGCAGAGCCCGGAGGAGGGAGAAAAGGCATTTATTCTATGGCAGTTACAGTATTTTATACCTCCCTGCTGGGAGGAGGTGGTATACTATGTACCGGGACCCCCAACAGTAATGCAGGGTGTGGCACGTGCTTTAGCTAGTAATAAACAAATGCTGATAGGATAAGATCAGTAAGATTAGGAGTGGCAACCTTTGCTAGGTGTGGCATGGGGTTAGCTAGTGATAAACAAATAGTGACAGGATAAGATCAGTAAGGTAAAATGGCTCCCTATACTCAATGGCTTGATAAACCTCAATTTTGTAATTTTGTTATCCTTGATAGTGTCCATATCTTAAATAGAGCTATAATGAATAAGGTGTATACATATCTTTTGCATTTATGTTTCTGTGTTCTGGGGATGAACTCCAAGGAATGAATATACAAAGTCATAAAGGAGCCCTACTTTTAATTTTTCCAGTCATCTCTGTACTGTTTTCATTAGGAGTTGACCCAGACAACATCTCTACAAATAGTGAATAAGGTCTCCTTTTCTACCACATTCCTGCTAACACTGTTTCCACTCTCTTTGATATAGGCCATTCTCACTAGTATGAGGTCGTAACTTATTGTCATTTGATTTGCATTTCCTTGTTAATAGCTAATAACAAATATTTTTTGGTTTGGGGGCCACACCATGGATGCCTAGGGATTTCTCCTAGTTCTTCACTCAGGAATTACTCCTAGCTGTGCTTGAGGTATTCTATAGGATTCCAGAGTTTGAACCCATGTCAGCAGCAAGCAAGGCAGATGCTCACTGGCTGTATTCTCTATCCAGCCTCCAAAGTTTTATAAATATATTACCAACTCTGTGTCTCCTTCAATAAAGTATTTGTTTATCTCCTCTCTCCATTTTTCTACAAGCTTGTTGAGTCCTGTGTTTTATATTTGTTCATTAGCTTTTTTTTAAGACATATAGTGTACAAATGTTTTCTATTATACAGAAATGTTTCCTTTTGTTTTACCCACTTTTTACACAATGAAAAATAATTTAGTTTCATATGTGTTTTTGAGACTATATATAAGACAGAGTTACACTATGTCTAAGTGTAACTCTGTGTTTATTTAGTTTGTAAAACTGTGCATCTTGGTTTGTTTATCTGTCTCCTTCATTTTAAGAAGGTTTTCTGCTATTATTTAACGCCTAAGAATCTTTGTGTCTTTCTGGTTTTTCTTTCTCTTGGAATCAGTATCATACAATTGTCTTCCCACTTGATGATGTCCTTTACTTTCCTTATTCTGTCCTTATGCTTGCTAGTACTTTTTTAAACAATTTTTTTTGCTGTATCCTATATCTGATGGAGTCCACATTTAACTGCTATCATTCTGTTATTGAGTGCCCAAATTGTACTCTTTGTTTGTTTGTTTTTGTCACACCCATCATTAATCAGGGTTGATTCCCGGCTCTGCTGATGCATCTCTCTTGGTGGGACTCAGGGGACCACATGGGATGCCAGGAACTGAACCCAGGTTTGCCACATGCATGGCAAACACACTACTAATTGTACTATCACTCCATTCTCTGAATTTATATTTCGGTGTGTATGTGGGTGTGTGTGGGTGTAGGGGAATTGCCTAATCCCAATTGGAAAGTAGGAAAAATAAAGATGCACACAATTACTAAAGACTTAGGTTTTGAAGGTAGTATACTTACAACAGTTTGCCCTGACAGCTACAAACCAAGTCACCTCATCTTTGTTGAAGTTACAAGTCATAATTTACTCACTGTTTTAAGAAATATGATGCACTCAAACAGGGGAAACTGTGTTGCTTAGAGATGGTTGATGTAAACAAGGGTCAGGGATTGTGCTCTGTGGGAGTACATTTACCTTAAAGGCAGGAGGTCCTAGGTTTGACCCCATGTTTCAAAAAGCACAGAGAGAATAGCCGAATTACATTATTTTAAAACTTTAACTACTCTAATCCTTACCTTAGTGATGTGCTTGTACTTCTCTCATACTTTGTCTTAGTGAAGTTCTCTTCCACTGAGTCCTTACTTCACTGAGCAAGGGTCCAAGAGTTTGGTTGAGTTGAAATCTTAATCAGGAAAATTAGAAAGCTCTAATGTGGTAGAGCACTTCCCAGATTTTTGTCTCTGTCCTTCTGGGAAGCAAGTCTCTCAATTGTTTCATTTCGTCTGGTGTTATATAAGGCTTATGAGGAAGCCCTGTGTTCAAGAAGTCCTTGGTAGTAATTGGGAATTCATCTATCGCAATAAATTCGAGACAGTGATTCTGTAATTTTGTAGACATGGATGACTGATGATAATGTCATAAGTTTCTTGCAGCTGATCTTGAGACCTGTATTGAGACCCAGGTTAGTGCCTGGTAATTGGAGTAGCATTGAAATTCATTGGGCCTGAGAAGTTGTTGAGGATTTGTGGTCTTCAGTGTCCAGTAGCAGCTGAAATACTCAGCAGTCCTACATCTATTAAGGGATTTGAGTTTTCCAGTACCTGGCAGCAACTGTAGTAGCAAGGTGATTAGTAGAAACTTGTGACTGAGATTGCAAATGTTAGTCAAGGCTCATAGTACCACATTTTCTTGGAATTTGCCACTACCAAATTTCCAAATAATGGGTTCCCAGTATCTGTTCAGAAAATCAGCCAGTGAGTCCAGTGAAGGGTCCAAGAGTTTGACTTGGACCTGAATAATGCCTGAATAATAAGTGCCTGAAAACGCCTGCCTATCATGTTTGAATAAGCCTTCGAGCTAGCCTGGGATTCAGTTGTCCAGTACCTAGGTACTCCTTTTTTTTCCCCTTTTCATTGAATCATTGTGAAATACTTAGTTATAAAGCTTTCACAATCAGGTTTCAGTCATATAATTTTTTAACAACTATCCTTCCATCAGTGTATATTTTCCAGCACTTTTGTCTTCAGTATACCTCCCGCCGCCACCACACCAGCTTGTCTCTATGGCTGACACATTTCTTCTTTCTCTCTCTACTTTTGGGCATTATGGTTTTCAATACAGATACTGAGAAGCCTTCATGTTTGGTCCTTTACCCACTTTCAGCACACATCTTCCATCCAGAGTGAACCCTTCCAACAACCATTGTTACAGTTGTCACTTCTTTATCACAACTGTCCTCTTCCCCCAGCACTCGAGGCTGACTTCCAATCATGGACCAATCCTCCTCACTATCGTTTCTACTATCCTTGAACTAGATACTCCTTATCTCAAGTTTCAGGTAGTCTGAATAATGACAAGAGTGCACAGTCACAAGAGACCGTGTTGGCTCCCTACAAAATTCAAGCTCCCTGAAATATGTCATGGATACAAATTTCCCAGAAACCTTAAGAAACAAAGACTAAGAGTTTAAACTTTGTGCAGTAATTTATAATAGACCTAGTTAGTGTGGAGTAAATTTGGGGTCAAGATTCTGAATGCCCAGAGACTCTAGAGGACCAAGATGAAAAGGCGTAAGTGACAACCAGGAATTCAATACCTAATGTTGACAGCCGCTCCTCTGTTCTGCTGCAGTCAAACAGGCCTCTGTGTGGCTTGAGAATGTGTGGAGGAGTTCCAAAGGAAGTACATGATAATCCATAGAGGGCCTTTATTAATTTCAAGATCACCTTCTAACATTTTTTGGAATGTAAAGTTCCCTGTCAGGGTGGCCAAGGACAATGTCGCCTAATAGACTGAAATAGTTGTTACAAGACTTTCTTTTGTTTTTACTCATGAGTGTGTATTAGTGATTTTAAGAATTTTGTGGAGAGAGATTGAAAACAGTTTGACTTCGATCACTTCTCAGTCATCTTCAGAAATAACTGCTTCTGTTACATCTTTGAATTTAATTTGGAGATATTCCATTGACATACTCATAGAAGGAAGGGAGTTTAGAGGCAGTGCAAAAGGTGTCATATAAGTGAAGGATGAAAAGAGGGGACTTCCTTCAAGGAACCTGCAGTTCAGAAACAGAACCACATGGGAAATTGAAGTGGAGATGACCTTTAGGGGTTGAGTATTGAACATCACATGAAAAGATAGTCAAGAAAATATTCATTTCAAAGGGGTCACTAGATATATCAGTTAGGTGAGCTAAAATTTAGTTTTTCATGATTCATTATGACCTGGGTCTTTCAAGATATTTTCTTTTAGTTAATTGGTAGAAGTTTCTGCTCCTGTACTCTCCCAGGAGCTGCCTATAAATACTCCACCGCCTGCCAGATATTCTATAAGACTGAACTCTCGCCTTGTTGAGGACCAGTGTTTGGAGTACAAAGCTCAACCAGTTAAATAAATAGTGCTCTTCTACTCCTCAAAAGTTTTTTCCTGACTCAGGTGGGAATTTCCACAACAAAAAGAAAACAAAAATTAGAATTTGCACTCAAGTGTTCACAGTAACATTATTTCTTTTAGCCAAAATATGAAATCAATCTGAATACTCATTGACAGAGTCTTCATAGTAGGTTGTAGTAAATAAATTTAAGGCAATACTACACTGCCATAAAAAAGATAAAGTTATGCTTTATTCAACAATATGGCTGAAACTGGAGGTCAACAAGTTATGTGAGATAAGGGAAAAATCAACCAAGGATAATTTCATTCACATGGATTATATACACTGCAAAAAAATGAAACAAGTCTCCATATTCCGACCCCAGAAATAAAATGATCAGAAGGATTTGGGTTGGTAGCAAAAGATGGAGAAGATCCAGTGGTCTACAGTGTAGGCTCATTGATACTTTTATAGCAGGTGTGTGTATAACATATACCTGAAAATTTGTGATCTTGAAATCATGGAACTCCTATTTGAGTAGAAATTTCCCTGTAAGACTCCCAAAATGTCAAAGCATCATAAAACAGAGAAAATTTAGAACCAAAGTGATAGTTCAGGGGCTAGGATACTTGCTTTGTACACAGTCATTCCTGGATATGGCCTCCCAAACAGTGTGAGAAGTGATCCCTAAGAACAGAAGCAGGAATAATCCCTGATACTTCCGAGTGTGAGCCCCCAAACTAACAAAAATGTATGAAAGGGGTTAGTAAAAAACACAGGACTGGATCAATAGTACAGAAGGTGGGTGTAGGATAACATTGGATTTGTCCTTTCATCCTTGCTCCAGAGAACTTAGTTTACCTTAAGGCAATGTCCTTTCTGTATGGACACAGAAAGACAGTTAATATTATGCTTTGCAACTTGAGAGCTGATTGAGTCCAATAATATTTACTCCTGCACTTTTTCAACTCAATTTCCTCTTAGTTCCTAGCACCCCAAAAACAGGGTCCCGAGGAGGGATGGAATGGACCTAACTTGGCATCGAAATGGGCCAGGCCAAAGCACCACAATACTCAACTATAATTTGAGATCATGGTCATAGACAAATGTTGTCATGATCCAAAATTAATGATGAGACTAAGTCCGTGCTGGGGTTAGGAAGACTAACCTGGCCTGAGGACTGTGGTCTGGAATATATAGTGAATGTCCTCAAGAAGAACCATATTTTAAGTTTGATATATCTCTTACTGTGCTTATATACAGAATTACACTGCTAGAAATATTAGCAATAAATTTACTATAACTACTTAAGTGGATTACTAGCTGAGGAAAGAAGAAAGTGACACACCCTGGATGGGATCCTGCCCTTAAGGATATCTCCTAGTAATCTGAAGTAGTCACCTTAGATGAGATTTTGTTAATCTCCTGGAGGAGTGGTCTTCCCCCGCTTTGTTGATTTGTTAATGTTCAGCCCACCTTTGTGTTGCCACTTTATGTGATTCCTATGTAAACTAAGATTGTAAGAGAAGTAGAGGGAGAAGACACAGAAGCAGAGCACAAACCGAAAGAGAATCAGGGAGTCATTGGAGCCAGAAGCCGGGGAAAGAAAGAGCACAAAGTGAGTCAGAAGTAAGAGTCAGAGTCAGAAGTGAGAGCGCGTCAGAGTCAGAAGGGTCATAGTCAGAAGTAAGAGTCAGAGTCAGAAGTGAGAGCGAGAGGGAATCGAGTGAGAATCAGTCAGAGTCAGAATCAGACTAAGAAGTTAGAGCGAGTGGTGCTCCAGAAACTGAAGCAGAAAAGCTCTGGACAAAGATATCAGAAGAAAAGAAATTGGAAGTGACCAAAGGAGAGAAGACAGACACAGAGAGGTCAGAAGAGAACAGAGGTGAAACTACAGAGATAGAGAGACTGACAGAGAGAACACAGCAGCACACACAGAAGCAAAGCACAAAGGAAGAGCTATCCTAATCCGGTCCATACACAGCAGCTTGAGAGCACTGAATGCGAGTGGTGAGATAGATAGATAGATAGATAGATAGATAGATAGAGATAGATAGATAGATAGATAGAAAGATAGATAGATAGATAGATAGATAGATAGATAGATATAGATAGATATAGATAGAGAGAGAGAGAGAAAGAGAGAGAGAGATGCATGGAGAGCCAGCAAACAACACACTTCAAGTAAACCTTCTGCGCTCATGTGTTTATATTTTTTACAGTGGGGCAGTTGCCTTGTATGCAGCTGACCCAGATGCAATCCCTGAGACATCATATAGATCCCTGAATCTGCCAGGAGTGATCCCTGAGCACAGAGCCAGGAGTAATCCTTGAACGCTTACCCTTTACCAGTTGTGGTACATTAAACAAGAAAACAAAAAGACAAGAAAAAGGAAAGAAAAAATACAACAGGCACTTTAAAAGATTTATTTGACTTTTGTTCACCAGAAAATTTTTGCATATGCACATATCAATAGTTTATAATTGTTCTTTTTTTTAGCAGAAGTAATTTTTATATAGACCATTCCTAAAGATGCCTACAGATAGTATAGGTGTAAGTAACAGTTCACTGAAGTCATTGGGCCCAGGGGAACTTAGGACCACCATTCCCCCAGGGGCCCCCAGTAGTGCTCACAAGGCACCAGGGTCACACGTGTTTGAGGACAATCAGGGCTACACTGCTACCCAGGAGACATGTGGTAGTTATCAGAATCACAGCCTTAAACATTATGGACATATGTCCTATCTTCCCAGAACCTGTAATTTTTTTTATAAAGATTAATTTGCAATTTTAACTAAAATTATCACTGGAGCTATAACACAGAGGGTAGGGAGTTTGCCTTGCATGAGGCCAACCTGGATTCGAGTCTCAGCATCCCATACGCTCCCCCGAAGACTGCCAAGAGTAATTCCTGAGTGCATGAGCCAGGAGTAACCCCTGTGCAACCCCGGCCAGTGACACAAAAAGCAAAAAATAATAATAACAATTTGCAATTTTAATTATAAAGTACAAAGTCCAACTATGCTTTGAAAACACAAGTGTAGATAAAGCCTTGGACAACTTACATCAGAATGGCTATTAGAAAAGACTTATTTTCAAGAACTTGAAATTCTTTCGGTTTTAGCATTATCCCCAAATGTTACTCTTATTTGGGTGTTCCCCAGGTCTTCTGATAAAAGCTGAATATACACCTTAGTCAGGTTTAATAAATTTTATTTCCCTAGTAGACAACAGTCCCATTCTGAAAAAAAGTACATTCACTTCTCTTTCTAACCAATCCTCGGAAGTAACCAGTACTCTGGATTCTAATAACAGATTAGTTTTGTGTTTCTAGAACTCTACAGAAACAGACACTTTTAGAACACTGTTGTCAATATTTTCCCAATAGAATGAAAATTCTCCAGTGCACAATTTCTTTCATTTCCAAGTTGATACATGAAGACATTCCAGGAGACATGTAGAAAAAAAGAGCTCACCTACTCTAATCCTTTGTCCTTCTCTGTGAATATCACTATGAAGATAAGCATAATCCCAAACCCTTTGGATTAATTTCTATGTTTCTTGCCTGCTTAGGAGATAGGAAAGGAAGTTTGAAAATTGGCTCCAAAATTTTATTTTTAAAATTTAGAACGTGATAAGAAAACACACATGTTGGAATACACCAACCCACCAACCCCTTACTCAATTTTATAGTGCCGACTTTCAATTTTAGAAAGTATGAGCATATTGATTCTATGATTCAATTTTAGAAAGTATGAGCATATAAATTTTACAGAAAATGAAGAAATAACATGGTTTTAAAGTGAAACTCTGAAAACCCTTTTTTAATGAAAACTGGATGTTTTTGAATCTGGAGACAATGCGGAGGTAAGGTGAGGAGAGATCAGAAATAGCATCTCAAGAAATGGATAAAGATGGAAGGAGGTAAACAAAGTCCCACATGGAGAGATTTTCAGACAAGATCACAGTAGAAGTAGTTGATCTGTCTTCTCACACAGGAACAAAGCAGAGCTTGTAAGGGGGCACAGAAGTCAATCATTTTGCAACAGGGGTAGTATCAAAGTCCTTGGGATCAACCACAGATTTCTAGTTAAATTTCTATAAAATGGTGATCAGGAATAAGAATAGTTTCAGGAGGGTCAGGCTTTCTCCTGCACACGAGTGTTTTCTTGAAAAAAAAAAAGTAAATACAAAGAAAAGCTAGTCCTTGAACTCTGTTTCTGGCTCTTGTAAGGAGAATATGCAATAACTACTAAAGAATGGTCAAGTGGGTGAATAAAAAAAATGATGGTTAGACAAATGGATGAAAAATGTACACACACACACGTGCATTGCCTAACATTTTATTTTAAAGGTGTCCTTTCAACTGTTATTGAAATGAACACAAAGAATGAACTTTAATAAGTAGTTCTACAATATAACTCTTCTTCCATTAATATTTTTCTTGAAACAAATACATTTGCTGTGCTTTCTGTTTCTAATTTTATATAAGATAATCTGTCCATTTTCTCTGACCCTTCCCAATTTTAACTATATTCATGCTAAATAATTTCCAGTATATCATGAAAATTCAAGTTTTATCTCACACTCTTCCATTTTATACAGTGCACTTTTCTTATATTTTATCTATTTTTTAAAAAAATTCTTCCTCAATTTGGAAGAAATGAATGAATTCTCCAAAATATCAGTGATCTGGCCCAATAATGAAGGTGTGTCAGAAAGAGGGAAAAGTGCATGGGCACTAAGATTGTGTTCTTGATCATGAACTATTCTACTAGCCCTAGAGTGAGCACTGTGTATTGTCAGCAAATCCATTGTCAATTGACTGCTGATGTACCAAGAAAATAAATTTTAATACCTGCTGAAAAAGCCAAGAAGTAGTCACTTTTCTCAAATTTTCCACTCTCATCCAGAAAGTGGCCTGGATCAAACACCTTTGCATTAGAGAATTCTCTCTCGTCATGCAACACGGAAGTCAGTGATGTAATTATAGTTGTGCCCTGGAATAAAACACAACTAATCTTAGTCATAAAGTGTTTGTTGAGCTGGAAGAAATATATGAAATAATATGAGAAATACATGAGATAATATATGAGATAATATTAAGCAGAAGGGGTTTCTCTTCAATAAATGTTAGGAAAACTGAATATTGAGATGCAAACAAAATCAAAGTAGCCCACTGCCTAGCTCCATAAATAAAAAGTAACTCAAAATAGATTATGGTACTGTATGTAAGACTGTAGCACTGTCATCCCATCGTTCATTGATTTCCTCAAGTGGGCATCAGTAATGTCTCCAATGTGAGATTTGTTACTGTTTTTGGCATTTTGAATACAACACAGAGGGCTTTCCAGGCTCTTCCATGTGGGCAGGATACTCTCGATAGAGTATATAAGACTAGAAACAACAAAACACAGAAGAAAAATAGGAATGGGAATATTGGCCTATGGTGCCTTTGTTTACTCAATTGCAAATGGCAGAAAACAAAAGTAAAACTAACAAATGTGATTATATCAAACTACAAACCTTTTCCTAAGTGAAAGGAACAATGATAAACTGATGAGGCACCCTAATGAATGGCAGAATATAATTGCACAGTATTCATCTGGTGAAGAGCTGATACCCAAGATATATGAAGAATTCAGAAAACCAAAGACAAAAAATTCAATAACCCGTTTTTACTTACAAAAATAATTTCTCCAAAAAGAAACTAAATATTTATGCCATGTATAAAAACTAACTCAAAATGTATTGAAGAGTTGGCTGTAAGATTTAAAATTACATTGAGGAGAGCATTGACAATACATTCCAACATCAGATAGACAGCACCACATGTCACATCAGAGATGTCTTTGGAACTCAATTCCAAGGACATAAGAAACAAAACACAAAATAAATTAGTTAAATTACACTAAATCCTATCACAGTCAAGAAAACCACACACACAACAAAAGGCAGCATACTGACCGGGAGAAGATATTTTAACATATATATAGGACAAGGGACAAATATTCAAAAGATTGAAAAGCTTACAACTCATCAACAAATAACACAAATAGGGGCCAGAGAGATAGTACGGGGGGAGGGGGGAAATCTCTTGCCTTGAATGCATCCCACCTGGATTAGATGCCTCACACCTCATAATGGATCCCCAAGTCTTTTCAGGAGTGACCCCCGAGCACTGAACCAAGAGTAACCATAACCCCATAAACAACTCAATTTAAAAGTGAGTACAAGACTTGCTCTTCGGGGCTGAGCGATAGCACAGCAGGTAGGGCGTTTGCCTTACACGCGGGCAACCTGGAGGTTCAATTCCCAGCATCCCATATGGTCCCCCGAACACCTCGAGGAGTAATTCCTGAGTGCAAAGTCAGGAATAACCCCTAAGTATCGCCGAGTGTGACCCAAAATGAAAAAAAAAAAGACAGACAAAGAAAGATCGCATTCATATGTGGACTATAAAGTAGCAGAATGGGACACTAACACCCAGGAGTAGTAGAGATAAGAACCAGGAGGTCTGCCCCACAGCTTGGAAATTGTCCTCACATGCTGGAGGAAAAGGCAGCAGAGATAGGGAAGGGAACACCTAGTAGAGAATTTTGGGAAGGCCCACTCAGATTGAAAACTGCATACCAAAAGTAGACTATAGACCGAATATGATGGCCACTCAATACCTCTGTTGCAAACTACAACACCCAACAGGAGAGAGAGCAAAAGGGAATGCCCTGCCGCACAGGCAGGGTGGGGTGGTGGGGTTGGGGTGGGGGTGGTCGGAGGGATACTGGAAACATTGCTGGGAGAGAATGGGCATTGGTGGAGGGATGTAAACCAAATGCAAACATGAAAGTTCATAAGTTTTTAACTGTACCTCACGATGATTCATTAAAAAAAAAAGAAAAAAATATTTAACAAAAAGAAAGACTTGCTCTTCAAGTTTATCTTTTCCCTTGAATATGTTTCTCTCTTGATTATCTCTACATCTCTTTGTTTATTTCTACCCGAAGAAGCCTGTGTTCTCTCTTGAACACATTTTCCTTTCTCTACTCTTACATCTTTGTAAGCAGTTTCATTCAATAAAAACTACCTAAAAATAAGATAAAAATTTAAATGAGCAGAAGACTTGAATAGACGTCATTCTAGGGAAGACATGCAGGTAGGCACCAGGCATGTTTATTATTTTTGTACATTCTCTGTGTTCATAAGGAATTGGATATATATACATATATATAATGTGAAAAGGGACATTGGTAAGCAGAGGTCAGTATAAGAAAAAATATCTTACCTTGGGAATGATGTAATTTCTGAATTTAATATCCCGGGTCATAGCATGAGGCACGTTGAGAGGGAGGAGGTCAATGAATCTCTGGACCTCGTGCACCAAGGCATCCATGTAGGGCATGTTGGTCCTGTCCTGCATGCAGGGGCTCCAGTGTCTGCCAATCACACGCTCAATCTCTTCCTGGGCTTTAGCTGTAAGACACAAACCATGACTCATAGAAAAAGAAAAACTCAAGCCACATTGGAATACCACTTCAAGGATGCATGAAATAAGCTTGTGAAGTTATCACAACATCATTTTTGTGTCAAGAAATGCACTTAGACATAGATAATTCTGTTATACAGATAAATATAATTACCTATAAGCCAAAAATAGAGTCTATGTCTATTATTATAATACATGACAATAAAAAGAAAAATGCAGGAATGTTTTTAAATTGAACAGAATTACATGATAAAAATTCAATCAGAAAATTCAAGTCTTTAATCACAAAAAGAGAAATCAAACATCGTTTTAATCAAAATTAAAAATGGTTAAAAATTAGTTATAATGTAACTATCTGTAGCAGTTGTATTTTTATTTTTATTTTATTGACTATTTATATCTCTTATCTACCAGATTGGCTGGTCTGAAAGTCACCTTCATCCTCACCTCATATTTCCAGATTCTACTTCTCCACTATGTTTACACCACAAGTACTATCATAATCTTTATTTCAATGTTATTCTGATTACATAAACAACACACCCCAGCAATATAACCATAATCGCTTTGAGTACATTCTAAGAACAACCATGTCTCTCCAATTCAATTATAATTGTATACAACTTCATTTTTAATTATTTCCAAATAGGGATGTATGAATTTCAAACCCGCAACAATAATTTTCTTAACATGAGAAAAATCTGAGGTGATTTCTCAGGTCTCTGTTGTTCCTATATTCTCCTCTCAGTTTATACGCAAAGAAGGTCACCCAAAGAACTCCACATTGGGACTTATTGCCTAGAATGGAACGATCAGGGTGAGAGACTGTCTGAGTTCATCATGTCAATCAAGACCATCCATGGTAACTCATTGTTCAACATTGAGTTGTTTAATTTCCAGCTGTTTGGTTTGGTTTTCTGTGTCTGTGTGTCATTAGCTTCTTTCTTCAGCGCATCGTGGTCTGAAAAGATGGTTGATACAATTTCTATTTTTCCGATTCTATTGAGGTATGTTCTGGGGCCCAGTACATGGTCTATTTTGGAAAATGTTCCATGTGCACTGGAAAAGAATGTGTATTCTTTTTTTTTTTTTTTTGAGGTGTAAAGCTCTGTATATGTCTGTTAGGCCTCTCTCTTCAATTTCTTCTTTCAGAGTCAGTGTTTCCTTGCTGAGTTTTGTTCTTCTCTATCTATCCAGAGGTGATAAGGCGGTATTGAAGTCTCTGACTACTATTGTGCTGTTAGTGATGTCCTCTTTAAAGTCTGTAAGGAGCGTTTTAAATATTTAGCCGGTCATTCATTGGGTGTGTATACGTTTAAGAGTGTGATTTCCTCCAGTTGTACATATCCCTTGATAAATAGAAAATGACCTTCACTGTCCCTTTTAATCTTTTTCAACCTGAAATCTATGTTGTCGGATACTAGGATGGACACTCCAGATTTTTTTTTTACAAAGTTATATTATGATTTTTATTAGAATATTGGATATCAGTTTTTTTAAAGAAATATTTTATTGAACCACCGTGAAAAAAAGAAGAAAAAATATAAAGCTTTCAGGTTTAAGTCACAGTCAAATACTGATTAAACCACCATCCCTTCACCAGTGCACCCGTTCCACCACCAAGAACCCCAATACACCCCCCTCCCACCCCACCCCATCTAAGTAGCTAATGATATTCCCATTATTCTCTCTATATATTGAGTACATTCCATATTTCCATACAGAACTCACTATTATTGGTTGGAAATTTTCCCCAACAATCAGGCCTGCTGAATAGGCATCATCTAATAATTTCTCTTCATTGCTAAGAGTGAAGACTTTGAGTCCACGCGGCTGCAATAGCGGCTGTGCAGTTTGGGGTTTCTAATATTTTAGCTCAGTTCACAGTCAAAATGCATGGCTGCAAGAATCCGCTCTGGTGCCAAAATGGGTTAGGAGACCTCAGGATCACAGTCAATAGGTGCAGAGGGTCTGCTTCTCGTGCTGCGGCTCCGGTTCATCTCTGGGTGGAACGCGTGCCGGGAACGCCCCCCCTCCCAGGACCAACTACGTCACTAAAGAAAGTCCTACCTCCTGGTTGAGGGGTCTTAGAGGGTGGCTCTTACCATGTGGCTGCTAGTGCTGCCGCCATTTTCGGTCAAAAAAATGGGGTGGAGAGGGAAAAAAATCCCTCCCCGGGCTGCACGAGGTTGTAGCTCAGTTCAGTCAAAATGCATGGCTGCAAGAATTCGCTCTGGTGCCAAAATGGGTTAGGAGACCTCAGGATCACAGTCAATAGGCGCGGAGGGTCTGCTTCTCATACCGCGGCTCCGGTTCATTGAGTGGCCACTGTGCTCAGTCTCTAGCCCTCATTCAGCCCGCAACTTCCTTCCCCCAAATGGCCTTCGACTACATTATAGTTGGTGATCCCTTTTCTGAGTTGCCCTTTCCCCAGAATGTGAGGCCAGCCTCCAAGCCATGGAGTCAACCTCCTGGTACTTATTTCTACAATTCTTGGGTATTAGTCTCCCACTCTGTTATTCTATATACCATAGATGAGTGCAATCTTTCTTTGTCTGTCTCTCTCTTTCTGACTCATTTCACTCAGCATGAAACTTTTCATGCCGATCCACTTAAATACAAAATTCATGACCTCCTTTTTTCTGACATCTGCATGACACTCCAGATTTTTTAAGGGACTTGTTTGCTTGCAGAATTGTTTTCCATCCTTTGACTTTGAGTCTGTGTTTACTCTGTTTGTTCAGGTGTGTTTCTTGCAGGCAGCAAAATGTTGGGTTTAATTTTCATATCCATTTGATAGGTGCATTTAGGCCATTGACATTGAGAGAGATTATTGTGATGGGGTTTTGTGTCATCTTTCTGTGGGGTTTGTTGTTCTTATGGGGTTCCTCCTTGTCTTTTTTCTTTTTTTTATTAGTTTATTTTTAATTAGAGAGTCATCGTGAGGGTACAGTTACAGATCCATACATCTTTGTGCTCATGTTTCCCCCATACAAAGTTCGATAACCCATCCCTTCACCAGTGCCCATTCTCCACCACCAGTAAACCCAACATCCCTCCCCCCCTCCCCAGTCCCGTCTGCCCCCACCCCACCCTGCCACTATGGCAGGGAATTCCCTTTTGTTCTCTCTCTCTGATTAGGTGCTGTGGTTTGCAATAAAGGTGTTGAGTGGCCATTGTGTTCAGTCTCTAGTCTGTATTCGGCCCGCATCACCCTTCCCCCACATGACCTCCAACCACATTTTACTTGGTGGTCCCTTCCCTGAGTTACCCAGAATGAGAGACCAGCCTCCAAGCAATGGAAACAATCTCCTGGTACTTATTTCTACTATTCTTGGGCGTTAGTCTTATAGTCTATTATTCTATATTCCACAGATGAGTGCAATCTTTCTATGTCTTTCTCTCTTTCTGACTCATTTCACTTAGCATGATACTTTCCATGTTGATCCACTTATATGCAAACGTCATGACCTCATTTTTTCTAACAGCTGCATAGTATTCCATTGTATAGATGTACCAGAGTTTCTTCAACCAGTCATCTGATCTAGGGCACTCGGGTTTTTTCCAGATTCTGGCTATTGTAAACAGAGCTGCGGTGAACATATAAGAGCATATGTCACTTCGACTATACTTTTTGGCTTTTCTGGGATATATTCCCAGCAATGGTATTGCTGGGTCAAATGGGAGCTCAACCTCTAGTTTTTTGAGAATCGTCCATACTGTTTTCCAAAAGGGCTGAACTAGCTGGCATTCCCACCAGCAGTGTAGAAGGGTCCCTTTCTCCCCACATCGTCTCCAACAGCGGTTGCTTTTGTTCTTTTGGATGTGTGCTAGTCTCTGTGGTGTGAGGTGGTATCTCATTGTTGTTTTGATCTGCATCTCTCTGATGATTAGTGATGTAGAGCACTTTTTCATGTGCCTTTTGGCCATTCGTATCTCTTCCTGGGTAAAGTTTCTGTTCATTTCTTCGCCCCATTTTTTGATGGGGTTGGATGTTTTCTTCTTGTAGAGTTCAACCAGTGCTTTATATACCCTTGATATTAACCCCTTATCTGATGGGTATTGTGTAAATATCCTTTCCTATTCTGTAGATAGTCTTTGTATTCTGGTCACTGTATCTTTTTTTTTTTTTTTTTAATTTTATTGAATCACCATGTGGAGGGTTACATAGTTCTCAGGATTATGTCGGTTATACAGTTCTCAAACACCCTTCACTTCACCAGTGCCCATCTTCCATCACCAACCCCCCCAGTATACCTGCCGCCCCCTCCCACCTCCCCAGTCCCAACCCTTGCACATGATATGTTTCACTTCGTTTACGCCTTATTTCGATTACATTCCATGTTTCAACACACAACTCACTACCGTTGTTGGGGTTTCCCCCAAAAAAGAAAAGCATTCCTATTGCCAAGGAGGCATTTGATAGTTCTCCATTGCTAAGAATATAGAGATATTAAGTCCCGCTGTTTGTTACATAGTTTTTCTTTTTCCCCCTTGCCCCGCGCCACCGAGTTCACGCCTGTTTTAGTAATCGCCACGCTGCCTGACAAGGGAAAAAAAAACCGAAAAGGATGGTTATTTCCCGTCATCAGCAGGCGTGGGGCTCTGGCTTAGTTGATAGACTTGTAGAGTATCTGCAAGCAGTCTCTGGAACCGAAGGTCTTGCGCTGGTATCGGCTCCGGCTCGAGATTCCACCAGCGTCCCGCTGTTCCTTGTACATAATTTTTCCCCTTATATCCCATTCCCACGCCACCAGGTCTGTTTGCTTAATGGACATCACACTGTAGTTGATGACACACCGCGTTTCTTCCCGAGAAAGAAGAAAATTTCTTCTCAGCCGCCGTGGGGATATAGCTTAGTTCAGTCTAGTGAGATGGCTACCACTTTGATTACCTTCAATATTTCAGCAACAGACTTACTATTAGGATCTCCCACAAAAGTCCGCCCCATTAGAAAGGAACCATTACATATTGCTCATACTAAGATGACATTAAGTCGCGCGGCCGCTGCCGCGGCCGTGCGGTTTTGGGTTTCTGTATAAAGTCCAGGGAAAATACAACCAGAAATAACATCACTACAAACTTTTACCCTTTTATGGTGCTCATAAGATGGAGAAACCTAGAGAGAGGCTCGGCGTCTCCGTTTTGCGCTCAGGAAAACCGCGGCCCCTGCGCTGTGCTCAGGAGGGAGGAGTTGAGAGAGAGACAGGTTAAAAGAATTGGGGGATGCCCGGGTCCCACAGCTTCAGCACGCCGTGGGGTCTCTGCTCCCATGCCGGAATTAGTTCAGTGGGCTGCTTGGAGTCCGAGGGCGCTCCCTCGGGCCCCTCCATCATGCTCCTTCCACAGCCGGGTCCAAAAGGAAGCACACGTGGGGGAGGTGGGTTTAAGTATCTAACTGCGGTGGGCGGGGGTCGCCGCCCCCGCCCCCTGGGGACTCCCGCAAGCGCGCTCACGTCCTGTTTTGGCTGGATCGGCGTCTCCGTTTTGCGCTCAGGAAAACCGCGGCCCCTGCGCTGTGCTCAGGAGGGAGGAGTTGAGAGAGAGACAGGTTAAAAGAATTGGGGGATGCCCGGGTCCCACAGCTTCAGCACGCCGTGGGGTCTCTGGTCCCATGCCGGAATTAGTTCAGTGGGCTGCTTGGAGTCCGAGGGCGCTCCCTCGGGCCCCTCCATCATGCTCCTTCCACAGCCGGGTCCAAAAGCTGGTCACTGTATCTTTTGCGGTGCAGAAGCTTTTTAGTTTAATGTAGTCCCATTTGTTGATTTCTATTTTTGCTAGATTGTTTAGTTCCGTGTCATCTTTGAAGATACCTTTATCTTCAATATCGTAGAGGGTTTTGCCGACCTTGTCTTCAATGTACCTTATGGTTTGTGGTCTGATGTTGAGGTCTTTAATCCATTTTGATCTGACTTTTGTGCATGGTGTCAGGTCGAGTTCTAAGCCCATTTTTTTGCATGTGGTTGTCCAGTTGTGCCAGCACCATTTGTTAAAGAGACTTTCCTTGCTCCACTTCACATCTCTTGCTCCTTTATCAAAGATTAGATGATCATACATTTGAGGTTGTGTGTGGGGATATTCCACCCTGTTCCATTGGTCTGCAGCTCTGCCTTTGTTCCAGTACCATGCTGTTTTAATTGTTACCGCTTTGTAGTAGAGTTTAAGGTTGGGGAGGGTGATGCCTCCCATCATCTTTTCTCCAAGAATTGTTTTAGCTATCCGTGGGCGTTTATTATTCCATATAAATTTCAGGATTGCTTGCTCCACTTCTTTGAAGAGTGCCATGGGTATCCCTATAGGGATCGCGTTAAATCTGTATAATGCTTTTGGGAGTATTGCCATTTTGACAATGTTTATTCTCCCTATCCATGAGCAGGGGATATGTTTCCATTTCCTCATGTCCTCTTTTATTTCATGGAGTAGAGTTATATAGTTTTCTTTGTAGAGGTCCTTTACTTCTTTAGTTAAGCTGATTCCAAGATATTTGATTTTCTGGGGCACAATTGTGAATGGCATTGCTTTTTTCATGTCCCTTTCCTCTGTCTCATTGTTTGCATATAGGAAGGCCATGGATTTTTGGGTATTGATTTTATAGCCTGCGACTTTACTGTATAGGTCAATTGTTTCTAAGAGTTTCTTACTAGAGCTTTTAGGTTTCTCTAGGTATAGCATCATATCGTCTGCGAATAGTGAGAGCTTGATTTCTTCCTTTCCGATCTGAATCCCCTTAATATCTTTTTCTTGCCTGATTGCTATTGCTAATACTTCCAATACTATATTAAAGAGAAGTGGTGAGAGTGGACATCCTTGTCTTGTTCCCGATCTTAGAGGAAAAGCCCTTAGTTTTTCTCCATTGATGATAATGCTTGCCCTAGGTTCGTGGTAGATGGCTTTGACTATCTTGAGAAAAGTTCCTCCAAAACCCATTTTGGTGAGAGTTTTTTATCATGAATGGGTGTTGGATCTTGTCAAATGCTTTGTCTGCATCTATTGATATGATCATATGGTTTTTATCTTTACTTTTGTTGATGTGATGGATTATGTTGATTGATTTCCGAATGTTAAACCATCCTTGCATCCCCGGGATGAATCCCTTGGTCATGGTGTATGATCTTTTTGATGAGTTGTTGGATTCTATTTGCTAGTATTTTGTTGAGGATCTTTGCATCGGTGTTCATCAAGGATATTGGTCTATAGTTTTCTTTGTTAGTGGTGTCTTTGTTTGCTTTTGGTATTAGGGAGATATGTGCCTCGTAGAAACTGTTCGGAAGGGCTCCTGTCTTTTCAATTTTCTGGAAAAGCTTGAGGAGAACTGGCAACAAGTCTTCTTTAAATGTTTGGAAGAATTCGCCAGTGAATCCGTCTGGACCTGAGCTTTTGTTTTTGGGGAGACTTTTGATTACAGTTTCTATTTCCTTGATATTTATGGGCCTATTGAGGTATTTCACGTCTTCTTGGCTCAGTCTTGGGAGATTGTAGGAGTCAAGGAATTCGTCCATTTCTTTTAGGTTCTCTTGCTTCGTGGCATACAGACTTTCAAAGTAGTCTCTGATGATCCTTTGAATCTCCTTGGTTTCTGTTGTGATGTCCCCCTTTTCATTTCTGATTCGGTTTATTAGTGTTTTCTCTTTTTCTTTCTTTGTGAGTCTTGCTAGCGGTTTATCAATCTTATTTATTTTCTCGAAGAACCAGCTCTTTGTTTCATTGATCTTACGGATTGTTTTTCGGGTTTCCATATCGTTAATTTCTGCTCTAAGTTTTATTATTTCTTTTCTTCGATCTGGTTTGGGTTCCTTTTGCTGGTCCTCTTCTAAGATCTTGGGCTGCAAAGTCAAGTTATCTATATAGGCCCTTTCTTCCTTTCTGAGGAAGGCTTGCAGAGCTATAAATTTTCCCCTTAACACAGCTTTAGCCACGTCCCATAGGTTCTGATAGCTTGTGTCTTCATTCTCATTTGTTTCGAGGTATCTCTTAATTTCTTTCTTGATTTCCTCCGTGACCCACTCATTGTTCAATAGTGAGTTGTTTAACTTCCAAGTGTTTGATTTGTTTCTCCGCGTCTGTGCATGATTAACTTCCATCTTCAGTGCATCATGGTCTGAAAAGATAGTTGATACAATTTCTATCTTCCCAATTCTATTAAGGTATAACTTGTGGCCCAGAACATGGTCTAATTTGGAAAATGTTCCGTGTGCGCTGGAAAAGAATGTGTATTCTTTCTTTTTGGGGTATATAGCCCTGTATAGGTCTATTAGCCCTGTCTCCTCCATTTCTTCCTTCAGGGCCATCGTTTCCTTGCTGAGTGTTGTTCTTGTCGATCTATCCAGAGGTGATTAGGCAGTGTTGAAATCTCAAACTACTATCGTGGTGCTAGTTATGTCCTCCTTAAATTCTGTTAGGAGTTCTTTTAAGTATTTAGCTGGTCGTTCATTAGGTGCGTATACGTTTAGGAGTGTGATTTCTTCCCATTGTATATATCCCTTGGTGAATATAAAATGACCTTTGCTGTCCCTTCTGATCTTTTTCAGCCTGAAATCTATGCTATCGGATACTAGTATGGCCACCCCCGCCTTTTTTTTGAGGGGGCTGTTTGCTTGCAGAATTGTTTTCCATCCTTTGATTTTGAGTCTGTGTTTGTTCTGACTATTCAGATGTGTTTCTTGTAGGCAGCAGAAAGTTGGGTTTAGTTTCCGAATCCATTTTGACACTCTGTGCCTCTTGATTGGTGCATTTAGCCCGTTAACATTAAGAGAAATTATTGTCATGGGATTTTGTGTCATTTTTCTGTAGGGTTTGTTGTTCTTATAGGTCTTTTTCCTTGTCTTATAGTAGCCCTTTGAGTCCTTCTTTTAAGTTTGGTCTTGAGTCTATGAAGTTCCTGAGCTGTTGCTTGTCCATGAAATAGTGTATGGTTCCTTCAAGTTTAACTGAGAGTTTAGCCGGGTAGAGTATTCTTGATGAGGCATTCATTTCATGAAGTTTTTTCACTATATCCCACCATTGTCTTCGGGCTTGGAGGGTTTCTTCGGATAGGTCAGCTGTGAATCTAAGGGGTGCGCCTTTGTATATGATCTCCTTCTTTGATCTTGCTGCTTGCAGTATTGTGTCTCTATCCACGGCATCCATCATTCTTACTATGATATGCCTTGGGGATTTTCTATTTGGGTCCCTTTTCACTGGCACCCTTCGGACTCCTTGTATCTGGATGTCCGCATTCTCTAGCTCTGGGAATTTTTTAGCAATGATGTCTTTAATGGTGTTTTTTTAATTGGGATTGGTTCCGTGTGGTTCCGGCACTCCCATGATTCTTATGTTGTTTCTCTTGAGGTCATCCCCTAGGACTCTAACTCGCTCTAGAGCCATTTTGAGGTCTTTTGCCATTATTTGTTGTTGCCTATATGCTTTGTGCAGCTCATCTTCAAGCTCACTGATTCTGTCTTTGGCTGTAGTCATTCTACTACTGAGGGCTCCTACGGAGTTTTTAATTTCATCTACTGATTCTTTTAGTTGTGTGACTTCTGTTCGTAGCTTTGAAATTTCTGCTCTCATTTCTTCCTGGATTATCTTGGTGGAGCGTTCCAATGCTGCACCCATATCCTCCCTTAATTTATTGGATGTTCGTTCCATAGTTGTGTTGAGTTCGTGAACCATCCTCACAATTTCCTCTCTGAATTCTTTATCTGAGAGGAGGATGTATTTCTGCGAGGTTGCTGCTGAGGTTAGTGAGATGTTTTCTTGGTTCCCTCCTGGTGGTGGGGATTTTCTCTGTTTCTTCATGTTGTTATGGGCTTTACTGTCTGGAGCTCTCGTTAGCTTGGGAGGAACCTCAACTGAAGATTTTGGGCTATGCTCCTTTGACAAAGGACTTTTGTGTGCAAGTTGATGTGTTTATTGACAGTTTTCGTGAAGTTAGGATAGGGTAGGTTAGTTGAACATGTATAGTATAGTATAGTATAACAATATAGTAACTAAGATGATCAGGGAGTTCTTCGGAGGAATGAATTCTATGAATTGTGGCCAAAGGACAATGCATGGAATGGTAAAAAAAATAACTGCGGCTGCGTTAGCGGCCGCCACTCTGGAAAAAGGCCACGCCCACTTTAGGCCACACCCCCTAAGATGAGGACACGCCCCTAAGCAGCGGAGTGGGTATTGGTCAGGATCCGACTGCGGCGGCGGAAAGGTGCCATGCGGGGGCTTCAGGAGAAGCCCCGAGCCGAGGCGGGCAGGGGGCGGGGAGGGGGCTTCTCCACGCTGAGGCAGGCTCTCCAAGGGATTGCCTGTTTACCTGCAGGATGGAGGTTGGTCAGGATCTGATGGCGGCCGTGGAAAGGTGCCAGGCGGGGGCATCAGGAGAAGCCCCTAGCTGAGGCGGGCAGGGGGCGGGGAGGGGGCTTCTCCGCGCTGAGTTCCTCCTTGTCTTACAGTAGCCCCTTTATACCTTCTTTCAAGTTTGCTTTTGAGTCTATGAATTTCCTGAGCTGTTGTTTATCCAAGAAATAGTGTATGGTTCCTTCGAGTTTGAGTGAGAGTTTAGCCTGATAAAGTATTCTTGGTGAGGCGTTCATTTCATTGAGTTTTTTAACTATGTCCCACCATTGTCTTTGGGCTCGGAGGGTTTCCTCTGACAGGTCTGCTGTAAATCTGAGGGGTGCTCCTTTGTATGTGATTTCCTTCTTTGACCTTGCTGCTTGCAGAATTGTGTCTCTATACACAGCATCAGTCATTCTGACTATGATATGCCTTGGAGTCTTTTTATTTGGGTCTCTTTTTTGCTGGTACTCTTCGGATTCCCTGGATCTGGATGCCTGCCTTCTCCAGCTCTGGGAATTTCTTAGCAATGATGTCTTTGACTGTGTTTTTTCATTGGGGTTTCTTCCCTGTGCTTCTGGTACTCCAATGATTGTTATGTTGTTCCTCTTGAAGTCATCCCCAAGGATTCTGATTTGCTCTATAGCCATTTTGAGGTCTTTCGCCTTTATTTATTGTTGTCTTTAAGCTTTCTGCAGCTTATCTTTAAGGTCGCTGATTCTGTCTTTGGTTGTAGTCATTCTACTGTTGAGGGCATCTACTGAGATTTTTAATTCATCTACTGATTCCTTTATTTGTGTGACTTGTTTGTAGCTTTGAAATTTCTGCTCTCATTTCTTCCTGCATTTTCTTGGTAGACCGTTCCAGTGCTTCATTCATATTCTCCCTTAATTTATTGGATGTTGATGATGGTAGCCTTTTTCCCCTTCTAGAATACTTCCTTACTCTCAGGCGCTCTTCCTGGTTTATGTGGGGCCTCTAGTGAAGACTTGAAACTATGCTTTCTTTACTAAGGGCTTGTGCAGCTTCTACTGTTCACTGACAGTTTTTGTGAAATTATAATAGGCTAATGTACTATTTGCATAGAGTGATTGAGATGGCTAGGGTGTTTTTCAAAGAAATAGATTATAGAAATTATGACCTAAATCTGCAGAGTAGGGGAGGGAGAGGAAAAACAATGCATCTGCTGCCTCTCAGGAAGGAGGCCACGCCCCCTGTGATACAGGCTACGCCCCCAGTAACCTCTTGAGGGAGCAGGACCGGCCACTGCGCAGGTGGGTCAGGTGGCAGGAATGGTCTGGTGGGCCAGGTGAGGACACACTTACCTGTCCAGAATGGTGGAGCTAAATATAGCACTCTTAATAAATCAAATAACTAAACTGCCAGTGACATTTTACCTGTTCCATTTTGATAAGAAACAGTCAATAAAGTCTCGAGGATTACTAATGTCCATAGATGCTTTATGTTCTTTTGTTTTCTCAAACACATAACTTTTGAAGAAATCAATATTTTTGAATAATTTTTTATGACTTCCAGGGAGAACAATGAGAACTGGGAAAGCATTACAAATCTAAAAGAGAAAGCAATGTTTTATTAAAGTTTTAAAACTTTAATATTTCTTGGGGGTGCATTCCCCTGGTGCTGGTCAGTGCTTACTCCTGGTTCTATGCTCAGGGATCACTCCTGTCAAAACTATGGATCAAATAGGGCCAGCTGTGTACAAAGCAAGTGCTTTAATCCCTGAGCTGTCTCTCCAGTTTAATGAAAATAAAAAGTTTAATGAAGACATAAACCATCTGAAAAATCCTTGGCTAGAAAAATTTTAAATGTTGTCTCTGTCTTAAAGGGAAATTCTGTTTTACTCATTTATAATTTTTACACTGATCGATGTGTTTGATGGAGAAAATTCTGATAAGCAGATCAAGATAATAATTATTTTCTATATTCATTCATAATGTTTATAATATAAAACATCTTTTATTAATTATTTTATTGTTTACTTCGTTTCTCATAAACATTGTCTTCATGAGATTCAGCTGCAGTATGACTTTTCCACACTCGTGGTCTAAAGTTGAAAGAAATTATGTTGAGTTAAAATGGTTGGCAGCCCACTCCTGACTTTTGTAACCTCGCTTTGTTCTGCTTCTGTAACCATGCTTATGCCCCCAAACTGTATATTACAATGTACTATGCCTGGGTCCTGTCACATACGTCCTGTCACATACATCCTGTCATTCACATCCTGACATCTGCCTGTCGGTTGGGTTGGAATTCATGTACGTGCCTAACAAAGGAGTTGTTGAAAACAAGGAGCCCAGATAGTGACTCCATTCCCACGGCCCAGCAGATAGTGACCCCGGCCCAGTAGATAATGACTCCGGCCCAGCAGATGGTGACTCTGGCCCGGCAGATAGCGACTCTGGTCCCATGGCTCTACAGATAGTAACTCTGACGCAGGGCAAGGAGAATGAAAGAATGTCTTCAGGCACCCGAATTCCAAGATAGTGGCTCCGGACGAGGCTACGTGACAAATGTGACTGGCCCAGTGGACTCAAGCCCTATAAAAAGGCTGCCCTAGCTAGCACAAACCGCTGCATCTACTAGAGGTGCAGCCCCAGCATGTTGGTTTGAATAAACTTTTGTCTTGCAAGACTGGCCCGTCTCTGCTTCTTGTGGCTCCGGACCCAACAGTGGTTAAAGTCAGCCAGCATTCATTCTGCTTGGCTAATGTTTGGTGTTATTAGAATGATGTCATCAGCAAAGCAGAGGTGGTATCGTTGCAACTATCTATCTTCACTCCCATTCTTTGCCATTCCACTCCTCACATGATGCTCTCGAGGGTGGCACTGAAGAGTTTTGGTGAAACTCTTTACATTGATAATCACTTCCTTGTAGAATGGTGAGATCCTGGTAGTGAATCCGTAATACAGCTCATGGAGATCCTGATGTACTGAGTTTGAACACCCTGTTTTGCTAGGGCTTCGATGACTGCTTCAGTCTCAACAGAATTGAAGGCCTTCTTTAAATCAATAAACTGTTAGACAGAGCGGAATCTTGAACTCTTGTGAAATCTCAATGAGCTTGGTCACCCTGTAGATATGGTTGACCATGCTGAATCCTTTTCAGAACCTGTCTTGCTCCCAATGTTGTCCTTCGTCTAGTGTTCTGCCTATTCTATTCAGGATGACTCGAGTGAATAACTTGTGGAGGACAGTCAACAGGCAGATCAGGCGATAGTTGCCGATGTCGTGGATGTCCCCCTTCAAGTACAATAGAATGGTCCTGCTGTTTTTCATCTGGGATGGAACCTTGCATTTAAACAGGTAGCATGTGAATGGCTGAGCCAGTGTATTGCCGAGTACTGGTGGCAAATTCTTCAGGTGTTCAGGTCTTACCTTGTCTAGACTGGGTGCTGACCCTTCTTTACCAATGAACTAGAAATGAACTAGTTCCTGAAGTTCCATTTGCTCAACAGAATGAACATCTCCGGATCCAGCAGTTATGTGTATCTGGGTCGAGAACTCAAGATGATGAATTGCTGGGCCTCTCTTTCTGACTTATTTCACTTAGCTTGATACTCTCTATGTCTGCCATGGAATGCAGGGGGAGGGCGGGAAAGGGGGACTATATCGGGGATATTGGTGGTGAGCAATGTGCACTAGTGGAGGGATGGGTGTTTGATCATTGTGTGATTGTAACCCAAACATGAAAGCTTGTTACTACCTCACAGTGATTCAATAAAATTTAAAAAATTAAACAATAAAAAAATTTTTAAAAAAATGATGACGATGACTTGGAGTCAGAACCGTGCAGGAGGAAGAGAGCAGCATGGAACGCCTTGAAGAGTGTTGAAGAAGTGGTTAAGAGGACAAAGAGCCTCCAGTTCTGGGCACATCTTTTTGATTCCACCATTCGTCCTGCACTAACATATGTCTCAGAGAACTGGGTCCTATGAAAACAGAATGAGAATGTTATTTGGGTCTCCCAAAGACGAATTGAAACAGCTATGTTTGGAGTATCAAACTTCACTCAAGTCAGAGAAAGAATCCAGAGTTCTGACCTCTGTCAATGATCGAGGGATGGGGGAAGAGGACAGTTGTGATAAAGAAGGGACCACTATAAGAATGGTTGTTGGAGGGGTTCACTCTAGATTGGAGAGGTATGCTGAAAGTAGGTAAAAGACTAAACATGATGGCCTCTCAGTATCTGTATTGAAAACCATAATGCCCAAAAGCAGAGAGAGAAAAAAGAAATGTGTTAGCCATAGAGGCAGCTGGGATGGTGGCAAAAAGAGGGATACTGGAGACATGGTTCCTGGAAAATGTCCACTGGTGGAGAGATAGTTGATAGAAAACTATATGACTGAAACCTGATTGTGAAAGCTTTGTAACTATGTATTTCACGATGATCCCATTAAAAGGGGACAAAAGGAGTACCTATGTACTGGCCATCTAAAACCCAGGTTAGCTCGCAGGCTAATTCAAGCATGACAGGCAGGCATTTTCAGGTGTTTACTAGGTCAAACTCTTGGATCCATCCCTGGACTCACTGGCTGATTTTCTAAACAGATGCTGGGAACCTATTATTTGGAAATTTGGTAGAGAAAAGTTCCACAAAAATGTGGTGCTATGAATCTTGACAAACCTTTGCAATCTCAATCACAAATTTCTATTAATGACCTTGCTAGTAGAGTTGCTGCCAGGTTCTGGAAAACTAAAATCCCTTAGTTGATGTGGGACTGCTGAGTATTACAGCTGCTACTGGACACTGAAGACCACAAATCCTTAACAACTTCTCAGGCCCACTGAATTTCAATGCTACTCCAATTCCAGGCACTAGCCTGGGTCTCAGTCCAGGTCTCAATAGCAGCTGCAAGAAAATTTTGACATTATCGGCAGTCATCCAAGTCCACAAAATTACAAAATCACTCTTGGAATTTATGGTGATGAATTCCCAATTAATACCGAGGACTTGAACACAGGTCTTTAGCACAAGATATAATGAAACAATTGAGAGACTCGCCTGCCAGATGGTCAGAGACAAAAACCTGGGAAGCACTCTAGCATGTTAGAGCTTTCTAAATTCCCTGATTAAGACTTCAACTCGGCCAAACTCTTGGACTCAGTGAAGTGAGAACTCAGTGGAAGAGAACTTCACTAGAACAAAGTATGAGAAAACTCCAAGCACATCACTAAGGGAAGGAATAGAGTAGTTAAAGCTTTAAAATAATACAATTCAGCTATTCTCTCTGTTTGAGTTTTGTGAAGCATGGGGTCAAACCTAGGACCTCCTGTATTGATAGTAAATGTACTCCTACAGAGCACAATCTCTGACCCTTGTTTACATCAACCATCTCTAAGCAACACAGTTTCCCCCTGTTTGAGTACCTCATGTTTCTTAATACATGAGTAAATTATGACTTGTAACTTCAACAAAGATGAGGTAACTTGGTTTTCAGCTGTGAGGGAAAGCTCTTGTAAGCATCCTACCTTCAAAATGTAGGTCTTTAGTAGGTGTGTGCATCTTTATTTTCCTACTTTCAAATTGGGAATAAGCAATACCCGTATGCACACACACACACATACACACACAGAAACCAAAATATAATTCAGGGACTGGAGTGGTAGTACAATTAGTTGTGTGTTTGCAAGGCATGTGGCAAACATAGGTTCAGTTCCAATCATCCTGTGTGGTCCCCTGAGTCCCACCAAGAATGATCCCTGAGCAGAGCCAGGAGTAAAGCCTGATTACTTCTGGGTGTGGTAAAAACAAACAAACAAACAAACAATACAAATTGGGCACCCAATAACAGAATAATAGCAGTTAGATATGGAATCAGTCAGGTATAGAATAGAGCAGAAAAAAATTGTTTAAAAAAGTACTAGCAAGCATAAGGACAGCATAAGGAATGTAAAGGACATCATCCAGTGGAAAAACAATTGCATGATACTGATTCCAAAAAGAAAGAAAAACTGGAAAGGCACAAAGATGCTAAGGCGGGAAATAATAATAGAAAACCTTCCTAAAATGAAGGAGACAGATAAGCAAATCAAGATGCCCAGTTTTACGAACTAAATAAAAAGAGAACCACACTTAGATACAGTGTACCTCTGTTTTCTATATAGTCTCAAAAACATATAAAACAAAATTATTTTTCACTGTGGGAAAAATGGGTAAAATTAAAGGAAACCTTTCTAAATAATAGAAAATATTTGTACACCATATGTCTTAAAAAAACTAATGTACAAATATAAAACACAGAACAAAACAAGCTTATAGAAAAATGGAGAGAGGAGATGAACAAACACTACCTTGAAGGAGACACACAAGTGGTAATATATTTATAAAATTTTGGGGGCTGAATAGAGAACACAGCCTTGCATGCTGCTGACCCGGGTTCAATCTATGAAATCCCATATAATAGCTCAAGCAAAACTAGGAGTCCTGAACACCAAGCTAGAATCTGTCTGAAGATTAGGGTGTGCTCTCCACACCCTGCAAAAAACCCAAACTAAAAATAAATGTAAGTAAAATATAGTGATAAATAGCATTTAAATTATTGATGCCTCTGTGTGAACTCAAAGAAGTCACTCTACCTGCCTTGTGTACAAGTCACTCTATGTACTGTGTGTAAAATAACACTGAGATTTGATGATTTGTTATAATCTGACTTTCCAAATATCTAAATTGATTAATGGTTACTGAGTGACTAAACTTCGAAGTACTGAAGTTTACTTTCGTAAGATTTCAACTTCGTGGAATGCAAGACTCGCTGTAATTATTACCTATAAAGAGAAAAGTTGCATCAGAACAATTTTAAGCAAAAACTACCTGAAACCCTAAACATGGTATTATGAATATATACCCTGTGACTCTATTGGGGGCTCTTCGGTGTAAGGCAAATGAAGCCCATTGTTGTTAACTGTTTTTGGCATATTGAATACGCCACAGGTAGCTTGCCAGGGCTCTGTCATGCGTTTGGGGTACTTTTGGTAGCTTGCTCGGCTCACTGAGAGAGATGGAGGTTTTTAGGGCGGCCTCCAATAAACCCTTACAGGTGATAACATGGTTTATACCATATTTGAAGCCCATCATATATAGTGCAAAAATTATGGAAAATGGGTATTAAGTGTCCCATGCTGTGTGAGTCCAGAAAGCGGCCTGGAGCGTCGCGGTGGCTGGGTAGTAGAGGTAGTGGAGGTCAGCCGGTGAGGTATTTATCTGGCTCTGGTAGGGTGGGGCATATGGGTTTGATCCCTGGAGCGCTGGAGATTGGAAGTGGCAGACAGAGGATCTGTCTCTGGGTCTTGTTGACCCTGGAGTTCAAGTTCTGCTTTACCTGGTTCTGTGGGGCTTCACACATGCCATGAGTTCGGCCCGAGTATCTGGAAAGCGGCCTGGTATGGCAGTGGCTGGATAGTGTTGGTAGTAGCATCAATAAAGAGGTTAGAGAATTAAGAAGCTCCAGCTCCAAAACATCTTTTCAAATCCACTGTTCTTCCTGCCTGCACTAACATACGCCTCAGAGACCTGGGCCCTATGCATATAGGATGAGAACGCTATTCAGGTATCCTAAAGAGGAGTCAAAAGAGCCATGCTAAGAGTATCACGTTTCACTCAAGTGAAAGAAGGAATCCGGAGTTCCGACCTCCGTCGACGAACAAGAATCAGGGACGCTGTCTCGTTTGACAAGGCATCAAAAATCAGATGGGCTGGACATGCAATGAGATTCAGAGACAGCTGCTGGACTAGAGTTGTTACCAACCAGATTCCATGGGACGTCAAAAGACCACGTGGCCACCCACCAATGAGATGGTCAGGATTCTTCATATAAACACTGAATAAAGGATGTGAGGTTCCTGTTTCTGTTCCTGGAGCATACAGATATCATTGGGCTGCACTCGCACGTGACAGAGGCAAATGGAGACATTACTGGTGCCCGCTCCAGCAAATCGAAGACCAGTGGGATGATAATTGATACAAGTGATACCCTGTGACTATTCAAAAAATAACAGCTTCCTATTATATACATGTCTCTTGCTTGAGTTCAAGGATAAAGAGGCTATAGATTCGCAGAAAAAGAATAAAATTAAGATATCCTCCTTCTCTCTTTCCCATAAGAGATGAAATTTGCTTAACCCAATCTCAAAATATCAGGGACAGAGTTTGAGAAACTGGCTTCCCTCACCTCTGGTACCAACATGGAACCATCATCACATTTATATTGACCAACGATCACAATCACAATCACGAAATCCCGTTAATCATCGATTTCTCGAGCGGGCTTAGTAACCTCTCCATTCGTCCTTTCCCTGAGATATTAGAAGTCTCTCTCGACTTGGCCCTAGTGATGTCGCACTGAAGGCTCTTTCAGGGTCAGGGGAATGGGATCCAGCTTGTTACCGGATTTAGCATATGAATACACCATGGGAAGCTGGCAAGGCTGTCCCATGTGGGCAGGAAACTCTCAGAAGCTTGCCATTTTCTCCCAGAGGGAGAAGTAGGCTACAAGATAGCTTCTGGGAGCTTGCTTTTAAGTCTCTGGATGTTGGCCGTTGATGGGATTACACACACCTGAGTTCCTCTGCTGACACCTTCATGCGTGAGACCCATCTGAATGTTGGAGAGGGGCCTCGAGCATGACTGTAGCTAGGTTCCAGTGGTCTTCGGCCACTGAGAGCTCTGCTCGGGGTGGGGAGGGAAGCTGGAGCCCATCCCCTTGGAGGGACCCTGGGGAAGACAGTGAGGTGTGCAGGCAAGAGACTCTCTGCATCGCCCTAATCTGGGAGCTCGCTTTTAAGTCTCTGGATGTTGGCCGTTGATGGGATTACACACACCTGGGTTCCTCTGCTGGTACCTTCATGCATGAGGCCCGTCCGAATGTGTGGAGAGGGGCCTTGAGCATGGGTATAGCTAGGTTCCAGTGGTCTTCAGCCACCGGGATCTCTGCTCGGGGTGGAGAGGGAAGCTGGAGCCCAATCTCTCTGAGGGGCCCCGGGGAAGACAGCCAGGCGTGCAGGCAAGAGACTTTCTGCCCGCATAATATACAATACCAGGGATTAAACCCAGGTTGGCTGTGTGCAAGGCTAGCTCCTTACCAACTGTACTATCTATCTGGCCATCACTGACATTTAGAGTATTGTGATCATTAAATGTCATCTTTTGAGAGAGAGAACAAAAGGGAATGCCCTGGCGCAGAGGCAATGTGGGGTGGTGGGTGTTGGGATGGAGGTGGTGGGAGGGATACTGGGAACATTGTGAAGAAAAAGGCACTGGTGGAGGGATATACACAAAATGCAAACATGAAAGTTTATAAGTTTGTAACTACCACATGGTGATTCACTAATAAAAAAAATTTTTTTAAATGTCATCTATGATCAATATAAATGTGATGATGGCTCCAGGCCCTGGGTCTTTTTAGTGAAGTCCCTGACTCCCATGTTCCACTGTATAAATAAATTTTTGTGCTAATTTCCCTTCATTATTGTGCATAATTCTCTACATTACTTTAGTTGAAGGCAGATTTGAAAAAGGCATTAGAAGCAGTTATCTCTGGAGTACCAGAGGTGAGGGAAGCCAGTTTCTCAAACTCTGTCCCTGATGTTTTGAGATTGGGTTAAGCAAATTTCATCTCTTATGGGATGGAGAGAAGGAGGATATCTTAATTTTATTCTTTTCCTGAGACTTTATAGCATCTTTATCCTTGGACTCAAGCAAGGAACAACTATATAATAGGAAGCTATTATTTTGTGAATAGTCACAGGGTATATATATTCAGATGCATGCTTGGGGTTTTAGGTAGTTTTTGCTTAAAATTGTTCTGATGCAACTTTTCTCTTTATAGGTAATAATTACAGCGAGTCTTGCATTCCACGAAGTTGAAATCTTATGAAAGTAAACTTCAGTGCTGCGAAGTTTAGTCACTCAGTAACCATTAATCAATTTAGATATTTGGAAAGTCAGATTATAACAAATCATCAAATCTCAATGTTATTGTACACACGGTACATAGAGTGACTTGTACACAGGCTCATAGAGTGACTTCTGTGAGTTCACACTACTACTACTACACTTGTAGTCCCGTTGATCTTCGATATGCTCGAGCAGGCGCCAATAACATCTCCTTTTATCCCTGTCTCATGCTAGTGCAGCCCAATTACATCTGCTTGCTCCAGAAACAGGAAGAGCCTCAAATTGTTCATTCAGGGATTTGACGAAGAAATCTGACCGTCTAGTTGGTGAGCGGCCACGAGGTCTTCTGACGTCCCGTGGAATCCAGTCAGTAACAGCTGTAGTCCAGCTGTCGTCTCTGAATCGCATTACATGATCGGCCCATCTGATTTTTGATGCCTTAGCAAACGAGACGGCATACCTGATTCTTGACCATTGACGGAGGTCAGAACTCTGGATTCCTTCTCTCACTTGAGTGAGACATGATATTCCTAGCATAGCTCTTTCAATTCCTCTTTGGGATACCCTAAAAGCATTCTCATCCTGTTTGCGTAAAGCCCAGGTCTCTGAGGCATATGTTGGTGCAGGAAGAATGGTGGAATCGAAAAGAAGACCCTCAATCACTGTTCTTCTGTCTACTCCATTTATTCCGACCTCACTCTTGCTCCATGGCCTGATAACCTCAATTCTGTAGTTTTGTTATCATTGGCATGTCCATGTCTTAAATAGGGCTATAATGAATAAGGTGTGTAGATATCTTTTGCATTTATGATTTTGTGTTCTGGGGATGGATGCCAAGGAGTGGAAACACTAAGTCATAAGGGAGCTCTAATTTTTAATTTTTTAATTTTAAAGTTAAATTAAATAACTTTAATTTTAAAGTTGAAAAATTAAAGCAGAGCTTTATTTTTTTCTGTCATTTCTGTCCTGTTTTTCATTAGGAGTTGACCCAGACAACATTTTCTATGAATAGTGAATAAGGTCTCGAAGTGCATTTCTTGACACAAAAATGATGTTGTGATATCTTCACAGCCTATTTCGTGCATCCTTGAAGTGGTATTCAAATGTGCCTTGAGTTTTTCTTTTGCTCTGAGTCATGATTTGTGTCTTACAGCTAAAGCCCAGGAATAGATTGATTGTGTGATTGGCAGACACTGGAACCCCTGCATGTCGGACAGGAGCAACATGCCCTACATAGATGCCTTGGTGCACGAGGTGCAGAGATTCACTGACCTCCTCCTTCTCAATGTGCACCATGCTGTGACTGGGATATTAAATTCAGAAATTACATCATCCCCAAGGTAATATTTGTTTTTCTTATACTGACCTTTGCTTTCCAATGTCCTTTTTCACATTAATTATATATACAATTCCTTATGAACATAGAGAGATGTACAAAAATAAAAAACATGTCTGGTGCCTACCTGTATGTCTTCCTTACAATGACGTCTATTCAAATCTTTTGCTCATTTAAATTTTTACCTTATTTTTTAGGCAGTTTTTAGTGAATGAAACTGCTTACAAAGATGTAAGAGGGGAGAAAGAAGGAAATGTGTTCAAGAGAGAACACAAGCTTCTCCAGAGTAGAAATAAACAAGCAAAGAAACATAGAGACAATCAAGGGAGAAACATTTTCAAGGGAAAGCACAGACTTGGAGAGCAAGTCTTGTACTCTTAAATTGAGTTATTTGTGGGGTTTTGTTGTTATTTTGGGGGGGTTAGGGTCACATGAGGCTGTGCTCATGGTTACTCTTGGTTCTGTGCTCAGGGGTCACTCCTGAAAAGACTTGGGGAATCCATTGTGAGCTGTGGGGAATCTAACCCAGGTGGAATGCATTCAAGGCAAGAGTCTTCCCTTCTGTACTATCTCTCTGGCCCCTGTTTCTGTGTTTTGTTGATAAGTTGTAAGTTTTTCATATCTTTTGAATATTTGTCCCTTGTCCTATATCCCTTGTATCACTTGTCATCCTGTATATCTTCTATTTGCTCATGGGGCACCAGTATCATCTGCATTAGTCACTGTCACATTCTAGTGTAACCCAATGACATCTGCTCACTCCAGGAATACCAAAAGCCTCAAGCCGTTCATTTGGGGTTTTGACGAAGAAGTCTGACCATCTTGTAGATGGGCAACCATGCGGACTTTTAACATACCGTGAAATCTAGTTGGTAACAGCTCTAGTCCAGTGGTCATCTCTAAATTGCATCACGTGTCCTGCACAACTGATTTTTCATTGGCAAACAGGACAGCCTCCCTGATTCTTGATCATCGACGGAGGTCAGAACTCCAGATTCCTTCTATCACTTGAGTGAAACATAATATTCCAAGCATAGTTCTTTCAATTCCTCTTTGGGATACCCAAATACTGTTCTCATCCTGTTTTCCTAGGGCTCAGGTCTCTGAGGCATATGTTAGTGCAGGAAGAACGGTGCAGTTGAAAAGATGTGCCCAGAGCTGGAGGTTTTTCTTCCTCTTAACAACATGTCGATGCTCTTCAAGGTGCTCCATGCTGCTCTCTTCCATCTGCGCAGTTTTGGTGCCAAGTCATTCCTCATGTTGAGTTCTCAACCCAGGTACACATAGCTGCTGCATTTGGAGATGTTTATTTTCTTGAGAGCAAATGGAACATCAGGGACTAATTCATTTTTCGTGAACACTGTCTTGGTGAGATTTAGCTGCAGTCTGACATTTCTACACTCACAGTTGACGTTGGCCAGCATTTGTGCCACTTGGCTAATGTTTGGTGTTATGAGAATGATGTCATCAGCGAAGTGGAGGTGGTGTATTTGTCGACCGTCTATCTTCACTCCCATCCCTTCCCATTCCAGTCATTGCATAATGTTCTCGAGGGTGGCACTGAAGAGTTTCGGTAAAATGGTATCATCCTGCCAAGCTCTATCTTTACGCCAATGATCACTTCCTGGTAGAATGGTCAGATCCTAGTGGTGAATCCACAATACAGCTCGCAGAGGATTTTGATATAATGCGTTTGAATGCCCTGTTTGGCCAGGGCTTTGATGACCGCCTCAGTCTCAACAGAATTGAAGGCCTTCTTTAAATAGATGAACCTTAGACAGAGCGGCATCTTGAACTCTTGCAAAACTTCAATATACTTGGTCATTGTGTGATATGATCGATTGTGCTGAATCCATTTCGGAACCTCACCTGCTCGCATGGTTGTTCTTCATCGAATGTTCTGCCTATTCTATTCAGGATTACTCCAGTGAACAACTTGTAGAAGTTGGACAACAGTAAGATTGGCAATAGTTGCCGATGTTGGGAATGTTACCCTTCTTGTACAATAGAATGGTCTTGCCAGTTTTCATTTGGATGGAACCTTGTGTATGAGCAGGTAGCTTTTGAAGAGCCGAGCCAGTGTATTGATGGGTACTGGTGGCACAATATTTAGGTGTTCAGGTCCCACCTTGTCTGGACTGGGTTCTGTATGTATCCTCACTGACGAAATATGTGTCAGATTTCAGAAGAGAGGACGTTGGGAACGACATATCTATCCTGGGGAATTTGGTGTGAGCAGGTGGACACGGCTATTGAAGAGATCCAAGTAGAAGTCATGAATAATACTCTATATTTCCCTTCTTGAAGATGTGATAGATCCATCAAAATGTCGGAAGGCAGTCATCTTGGTCTTGTAGTTGGTGAAGGACAGACGAGCATTGTGAACACTTTTCTCGGCTTCTGCTGCATCAACCAACACTGCTGAGATCTTTAAGGTCTTCCTTTATCGCTTCTTTGCACAGCTTTGTGAGCTCATGCATTAGCTTGTGATTGCCTGAGGCTTGTGCCAAAACACATTGGCGAATGAGCTCGAGAGTTTCCAAAGACAGGCGTCTGTTCGTGACTTTTACTCTCTCGGCATTCGTCACGCAGTCATGTAGGTGCTGAACCAGTCGATTGGATTCCTCATGGATATTGTCAATGTTGTCAACTTCCCACATTGCTCCAACAGTGCTAAAGAGCTCCCAGTTGGTGGTCATTCTGGGAGTTCCTTCTTAAACTTAAACTTTGCAGTCCTTTCTCCCTACTCTGTGAAGTAGAATTTTGCACAAAGTAGATGGTGGTCCGATCCCGTTTGGAATTTTGGGACAAGAGTGACATCGGTCAGGCAAAACCGTCAATTGAATATAATGTGGTCAATTTCATTATGGAACTGTACACTGGGAGACTCCCAAGTCCAAAGTTTAAATTTGGTCTTCTGGAACTTTGAACTACCATGAATGGTCTTGGTCGACATAAAGAATTCAGATAGTCTCTCACCCTGTTCGTTCCATTCCAGGCCATGGATCCCAGTGTGGAGTATTTCGGGCGACCTTCTCAGTCCTGTCTTGGTATTAAAATCACTGACAATAATCTAGTAGAAGGTGTGGTCTTCTTTATAGTTCCATGTCAAACTTCTCAATTTCTTCTTCATCATAGTTAGATGTTGGTGTGTAGACGACAAAGATAGAAACTGCTGGCAGTGAGAACATCTATTCAAGCATAATTGTCCAATTCGGGTTCTTAGACTTTCGCATGAATCAATGCTCATGGCCAAGTCGTTGACAAGGACACCAACACCTCTGCCGTCGCATGTTCTGAGCAACTGTTCTTCTCCAGTGTCAAAAATGGTGTGATGTGATCAATGCCTTCTTGTTTCAGTCAGCCCAATGATGTCATACTTGATCTTGTACACTTGCACGATCAGGTCCTTAATCATGGATGCTTCTGATGCCAGCATGTGTGCGATGAAAGTACTGACAGTCATTTTAGTTCTTCGTTTTGGCAGTCTAGTTTGTCCCTGGGATTTTATCAGCCTCTCCTTGCTCATTTTCTTAATGTTACCATACTGGGGGATCTTTCAGTGTCAGGCGAATGAGGTCCATTGTTGTTACTGTTTTGGCATATCGAATATGCCAAGGATAGCTTGCCAGGCCCTGCTGTGCAGGCGGGGTACTCTTGATAGCTTGCCGGTCTCTCCGAGAGGGATGGAGGCTTTTAGGGAAGTTTCTAATCGCCCTTACAGGTATTTCCATGGTTCATACCATATTTGAACCCCATCAAATATGGATAGGTATACAATAGTTTCTTTATCCAGTCATCTGTTCTTAAGTTGTTTCCAGATTCTGGCTATTATGAATAGTGCTACAATGAACATAGAAGTGCAGATGGCATTTCTGCTGTGTATATAGATTCGATTAGATTAGATTCCATAAGTGGTTCTGCTGGGTCGTATGGAAGCTAGATTTCTATTTTTTTTTTTGAGGAATGCCCATATTATTTTCCAAGAAGACTGAACCAGTGGGTAATCCCACCAACAAGGAATAAGAGTGCCTTTCTCTCTGCCTCTACACCAGCACTGGTTGTTCTTGTTCTTTTTGTTCTTTTTGTTGTGTGCCAGTCTATGTGGTGTGAGATGATATCTCATTGTTGTTTTAATTTGCATCTCCCTGATGGTTACTAGGTAGAGCTTTTTCTTCCCTGTGAGTTTTGGCCATTTGTGTATCTTTTTTGATGGAGTTGGATTTTTTTCTTGTAAAGTTCTACCAGTGCCTTATGTATCTTGGAAATTAACCCTTATCTGATGGGTATTGGGTAAATCGTTTTTTCTATTGCATTGGCTGTCTCTGTATCTTGGTCACTATTTCTTTTGAGGCGCAGACATTTCTTAGTTTCATGTAATTCCATGTGTTTATCTTTGTTTCCACTTGCTTGGTCAGTGGTCTTTTCATTTTTAAAGATGCCTTTAGCTTCAATAGTCGTGGAGATTTGAGGCAGGAAGAAAGATTATTGATCCAGACCAATACTGGTAAAACACTGACTACCATGTTTATATGTATAATTGATACTAAGAAGATATCCTTGTGAGCAACATTTCTGGGCTTTTTTCACTCAACCCCAACTGTGCAGGTAGTGGAAAGGGAGATATACCACCTTTAGAATTCACCAATAAACTATATGGATGCCAGGTCCTTGGCATCAGAAAATCCAATGAAACAAGGGACATTTCTCAGAAACGGTGCCACTGGGTTTTTCCACTTTCCCAATCTGTTAAGGCTATGGAGATCATGTCTGAAACTAGCAAATTGGGTCTGGCTTTAGACTTATAAATACTACAGAAGGGGATTTAGCCTTACAATTGTTATTAGGCTTTTCTCTTAAATGGCTTGGGCCTATGACTCAAAAAGGTATTGGAGTTACAAATATCTCCAGACCAGATATGTTAACTTGTAAAGTCAAACCATCTGACTTCTGGTTGTAGATTTTGGATACTATGGGACAATGAATAAGCAGAGTAGGTAGAGTCCTACTAACTACCACCAAAGAAAGATAAGTGACTGGAGTCTTTTTGGTTTGCCAGTGAAAACAAAAATTATTTAAATTGAATAGGAAAATTATTAGAGAAACTGAAATTATGACAGCTTATTCCAACATGATTGTACTATGGAACATGGCAGAACTTTATCCTCCAAAGCCCAGTATTCCATGCAGGCCTCAACATTTGGAATTGTGGAGTTGCAACGTTAAAATTCGTGAAAGCATGGATAGGGAAATATAAAATATTAGTAAAGGAACTCTGTCTGGCTTCAGTTTCACAGAAAATGACACTCATTTTATACAAACCTGTGTGAAAACACCCTATCCTATCAATCGGAAAAATAAAGATTTGATGAAGAAAAAAAACCCTAGTCTGTGTCTTTTGCAGATTATTCACTTGCCTAAATTCAAGAATTTCCTTCCCTTTATTTACTTAAACCCAGGGATGCCTTCTGAGCTTCCTAGGACACGGCAGGACTCTCCTTCAATGTGCATTGTAGACAGTTTGTTAGAAGGTACTGAAAAGATCATGAAGGTTTATATTAATGCATATCTTTGTAATCATGGGATTAATAGCCACTGCAACTGCTGTTGGAACTGCATCCAACTGGCAGTGACACTACTTTATTATGATATACTGTCACTGTCATCCCGTTTCTCATCAATTTGCTCAAGCGGGCACCAGTAACGTCTCTCATTGTGAGACTTACTGTTTTTGGCATATTGAATACGCCACGGGTAGCTTGCCAGGCTCTGCCATGTGGGCTCAATACTCTCGGTAGCTTGCCGGGCTGTCTGAGAGGGGCGGAGGCATCAAACACGGATAGGCCGCATGAAAGGTAAATGTCCTACCACTGTGCTAGCGCTCCAGCCCAGTATGACATAGTGAACAATAAATAACAAAGTGATACAAAAACTGTTACCCAAATAGCAGACTTGCAACAAGCAGTTTTTGTTTTATTTTTAGGGGATGAAATACAAAATTTACAAACTAAAGCTGGCTTAATATGTAATCAGAACTTTACCACGTTGTGTTACTCCCAAAATTATAAAGAAACAGCATTCACGGAAATTAATTAGAAAACATTTGCTTAATCAGGAAGTATGTCTTATGACATACTACATTTGCAACTTGAAATATTTGATACTTTTGCTCAGAAATTACAAGTTCTTTCCCACTGAGATCTACTTAAAAGCATGACTGATGTTATGCACAGTTTAAGTTCCCTAAAACATTTCTCTTACTTATGGCAATTCTAACAGGTCTTTTAGTCATTGTGTTTTCACTATTAGGTGCACTCTAGAGAAACAACTCCTTCCATTAACAGGAAAGAGATCTTGAGCCTATGAGTCATGAAGCCAAAAATAATAATAATAATAAGGTGGGGTCAGGCAGAGGAATAGCATTACTCCTGTCCCCAGGAGCAAAACCTGAAGGTCAAATACATCATTTTGATTAACTGTGCAGTTCAACAATGTTTTTTATAATTTTTGTATGAAAGTTTGGTGAAAATGCATAAGGTTATAAGAACTGGATTTGATCTATTTAAACAATTTGGTTTGAGATCATATATGCTTGTCTTAAGTGATCTACAAAACTTCTGTAGAAGACTGCATTATGATGGAAGTGAAATATCTTGCTTTTCTCTTTATGCCTTTGTAAGTTTTTTATGTTTTGTATTTTTTTTTATTTTAGAGCAATGTCTGTTTTATATAGACACAGTAAGACAGTTAATACTTGCTTTTGTAATATGAGTGTCAACTGAATCTGAAAAATATTAGTGTGCAGCTGAATCCAGAAATTCTTGGGCATCCACCTTATATTTTGACTTAAGCTTCAGGATTTAAAGCCCTAAGAATGGCCTTAATTTCTAACAGCCCAAAAGGTGTGTCACACCAAGGGCCTTGGAGAGATCTGGAACAAGCATTTAGGTAAACTGGCTTCGACTTGAGACAGTCTAAGGGGCATAAGAAGTATAATTGTTCAAGGCAGGGTCACAGAACAGGCCAAAAGATCATGACCCAAAAGAAGAAACTTAAAAGAGCCTTATGGGGTTATGAAAAGCTAACACGTCTCAAGGACCATAATCTTTGAAATACAATGAGATGTCCCCAGGAAAAGCCACCTTCTCTAACCCTTTCCCATAAGACCATGTTAAGCTTAATCAAAAAGGGTCTAGATAAAAGGAGTCTGTCACTGTGTTTATATAAAATGGCTGTTAATATTTATCAGAAGTAAAGTTAATATGATTGTTTATATGGATTACAGTAAAGGAAAAGAGGAGGCAATATATTTCAGGAATGTGCTCTTTTATATAAATTCATCATCATCATTATCATCATCATCATCATCATCATCATCATCATCATTATCATCCCGTTGATTGTCAAATTTCTCGAGATGTCTCAGTAATTTCTCCATTCGTCCTAGCCCTGAGATCTTAGAAGGCTTTCCCTACTCGTCCTTCCCAACAGTGCTGCATTGGAGGCTCTTTCAGGGTCAAGGGAATGAGACCCAGCTTGTTACTGGTTTTGGCATATGAATACACCATGGGGGCTTTGCGAGGTTCTCCCTTGTGGGAAGGAAACTCTTGGTAGTATTCCAGGTTCTTTTAGAGGGAGAAGTAGACTATAAGATATTGTGCGACCGCTTAGAGGCCAAGTGCTTCGGGACTTTGCTTTTAAGTCTCTGGATGGTGGCCATTGATGGGATTACAGGGTGCCGGGAGCAGTCCCTGGGTGTCACTGCCTAGCTACTAGTAAATGGGAAATCTGGGCGGAGGAGGTCCAGTCCTGATCTGAGCAGCCTTGGAGGTCTCAGCTCCGAGTCCCACACACCTGGGATCCTCTGCCGGTACCTTCATGCATGAGGCTCGTCTGAACTTGTAGAGAGGGGCCTTGAGCATGGCTGTGGCTAGGCTCTGGAGGTCTTCGGCCACCGGGAGGGATGCTGGAGACCATCTCCTTCCAGCAGCCCCAGGGAAGACAGCCAGGCTCGGAGGCAAGAGACTCTGCATCGCTCTCTTCCAGAAGCTTGCTTTTAAGTCTCTGGATACTGTCTGTTGATGGGATTACACGGCGTAGAGGGCAGTCCCTGGATGTGACTGCCTAGCTACTGGGAAATGGGAATTTTTTTTTTATAAATTAAAGTCAGAAATGACTTAAACAAGTGGTTGATTTAACCTACTTAAATCATAGTGGGTTGATTTAAAGGACACTCAGTAGATTCACCACGTTGGAGTCACTGTTCCTGAGAAACACCCAGAGTGAATCACAACACCATATCTGCATCATTCGCTCTGCCCAAGTATGTCCAAATGCCAGAGAGATTCCAAGGGAACTCCACCAATTCTTGGCAGCTATCCAGCCAGGACTACTAGTTCATGGAGTAGCAACACAAAAAGGGGGAGATGTCAGGAACCAGTCAGAATCCTGGAGTCCATTTTTGGAATGCTGCCTGGAACACCAACTCCAGCAGGGGTCCTGTCTGCTGTCTCTCTGTTCCCCCTCCTGAAAGATTTCCCCTTAAGTCTTAACCCCTTTACACTTATGCTTATCCCAGTAAACTAACACCCTCTGATATGTAATAGTCTCGCCCAGATAGATCAGGGTTGTGAGGTGCAATTAAAAAAAATTGTTATGTGCCTGACTAAAGAATGTTGTTCTTCTCCTTTTAATGATTATTGGTTCTTAGCAATAAATACTGTTTTTGGAGGACAGTCCAGGAGGCTGTTAGCTCCTTGATAGCAGGCTTTTTTGTCTGTTTTCTTAATCTTTGTGGTGTGCCTAATTCTGAGTTGTTCACCCAGGGTTTGTCTTTGGCAGGTGTGCCCCCCAAACCAAAAAATAAATAAATAAAACGGCCAGGTATTAAAACGTTTTAAAATTATCAATACCTGATAATCCCAAAGGAGTATTAAATTAAACCAGAATCTACTGATAGCCATTAGACTAAAGGTAAGAAAAGACTGAAGGCCGTTTTGTTACTTTATCAGGACTGAAGCGATAGCACAGTGAGTAGAGTATTTGCCTTGCTCATGGCAGAGCTGGGTTTGATTCCTCTATCCTTCTGGAAGAACCAGACAAGCTACCAAGAGTACCTCACAGAGTCTGGCAAGCTCCCTGTGGTGTATTCTATATGTCAAAAACAGTAACAAGTCTCACAATGGAGATGTTACTATTGCTCCCTCAAGCAAATCAATGAATAATTGGCCTACAGTGCTAGTGTTATTGATAGGTCAAAGTCCACTCTCAGAGCCTGTAACCGGTTGTATTTACAGAAAGGCACAAGTTATATCAGCAGAGAGTGTTTTTAAAAAAACCTTTAGATTTCAGGTCAGCTTCTCTGAGTAAGAAGAGAAAGCTTCAATGTATCCAGTTCTATTGCTGGTGTTTTGTCTCTCCTGTTGGCTTCTCCTTTCCCGCAGGAAACAGAATGCCAGTAAAGGAAAGCTTCCGCCTGGCCCTACTCCTCTCCCAATTATTGGAAATATCCTGCAAGTAGATGTTAAGAACATCAGTCAATCTCTGAGCAATGTGAGTATATTTTATGTTCCTTTAATGATTTGAAATGTAAGTAATTTACACCAAATTTTAAAGGTAAGATATACTACCAGTGCCACACTATTAAAATTGACTCACTGTAAAAGTCGTGGGTCAAATTGCTTCCAGTTATTTTAAAACTTTATCTTGTGTTTTATTGCAAAAGTAAATAGTGAGATAAAGAAAGGAGTTTGTGTGTGGAGAAACGATTGGGTTTCATAGATTGATTCAAGAAAATTGATAAGCAATGTGATGATAGTGATACAGTGATACAATGATATACATATATAAGCATATATATACATATACATATATATACATGTGTGTATGTTATCCTAAAATTGTAGTGCTATTTTAGACTGTGGTGATTTAAAAAAAAAACCCTGATAATATCATTTTGGAGAAAGCACAGTATTTCGTCAAATACTGACTTACCATTTGCCTTCTTTCCCAGCTCTCAAAAGTCTATGGTCCTGTGTTCACTGTGTATTTTGGCATGAAGCCTGCTGTGGTCCTGTATGGATATGAAGCAGTGAAGGAAGCCCTGGTAGATCTGGGAGAAGAGTTTGCTGGAAGAAGTGATGTCCCAGTATTTAAAAAACTTTATGAAGGACATGGTAGGTGTGGGTGTGTTCAAGTGTAGCACTGATATTGGGGATGAAGGAGATAAAAGACAGGAATTTGTTGTACTCTTCAACAAAATTTGGCCAATTCACATCCCCTTTTCTTCACCTACAATGTTTCTCCTTTTTCTGTCTTTTTTCATAGTTGGAGTATTGTTCAGTGTTGGAAAGACCTGGAAGGAACTCAGGCGCTTTTCTGTCTTGACCCTGAGGATTTTAGGGATGGGGAAGAGGAGCATTGAGAACCGAGTTCAAGAGGAAGCCCACTGCCTTGTGGAGGAGTTGAGAAAAACCAATGGTGGGATGATTATGTGTGCTCTAACTCAGGCCTAGAGGCTGTTTTCTGCTTCACCCCTACCCTTGGAAAGGTCTCAGTTTGGGCTAACTACTTTTAGGGATAGAAGCTGTCTATCCTATGTGAAAAGAATAATCTTGTTTGTTTATTTGTTTGTTTGGGGGCCACAATCAGCATTATTTAGGGCTTAGTCTGGGTTCTGTGCTCCAGGATCACTCCTAAAGTGTCTGATTGCAATGCAAACACCTTCCCTGCTCAACTATCCCTCAGGCCCTCTAAACAGGGGGATCTGAAGCAGAGAGCCAAATGAGACTGTCACATGTGTGCACCTATGCTGTACTGTGTGTCCAACAACTGTTGTATACATAGTGTGGGTATGAAATATGAAATGTTATTCAGTTCCCCATTAAATTCAGTTTTATTTTAATTTTTTAAGATTACTTTAATGTAGACAAAAGCCACAGCTTTTGGTACATTTCCAGAATTTAAATAGATTAGATAACAAAGCTCTAATGTTAAAATCAATAACTATACAAAATAGAAACATGAAAATTGTTATATCCCCTCATGGGGTTTTAACTCCTTGTCTAAAGATTTACTAGGCTGTTTGTTGTTAGTGGAGCCTTCTGTGTTATTGTTTCTGTTTGTTGAGTTTAGTGGGCTTCTATATGATTTTCCCATCTAATTTGGTGTGCTCCTACTGGAATTTCAGTATTAAATAATTAGGAGATGTAGGAGGCTGCTTGGTCCAAAGGCCGCTTGGCTCAGGATCTATGTTCTGTGCCAATAAGCTCACAAGGCAGCATCTTTGAGATGTGGGTGTGGCTTCCCGGACGTTTGTATTGGCAGGTGGATAGAGGCTCTGCAGAGAGTATCAATGAGGCAGTAGAGTTGAACCTTTGGCAAGGTTGCAGCAGTGGGGTGTGGATGCTTCTGCTGAAGCTTCAGCATGGCAGGTACTCGACCTGCCCTCCTCCCAAGGGCAGACCCAGTTTTCAACTATGAGGATTGGTGTTTCCATGAGTTTTAGCTTCTTGGTTTATACCTCTTGGGAGATTTAGTCGGGAATCAGTGAGCAGGGCTATTGGGTAAGTCAATAGGGTGGTGTCTGTGGGAGGTCCTGAATTAAGTTTTTAGACCATAAATCACAGAGAATAGTTTCAAGTCATAAAATGAAAGAATTAGGGAATACTACTACAGTTTTAGAACGTTTTACTAGGGAATACATGTAAAGTGCAAAAGGAAGAAATGATCTCAAGATACAGGAGAGAAATATTTTCCTTAGTTGGACTATATTTATATAATCAGTCTCACAGACATGTCTCAGAGTTAACTCAGAGATCAGGTCTACAATTTGGGCTAATAATAATACCATCTGTTGTTTGAACCAAGTAAAAATATTATGGTACAATTCTCATTCCTAGTGTTTTTTGTGCAAAGACAGCTCAGCCTGTTTAAAATATGTAAGCATTAATTACTCTTCATTATCAGTGCCCTCTGTGCTTAAATATGCACTACTTCATAATTCAATAATATATATACACAACATTTGAAAATGTTTTGTTGCAGTAGTCTTCAGCCATTATCAGTAACTGTTTAACCTGTCTTGTCTAAGTGGACTATGGCTTTGTTTTCATTCACTAAACTTTGCTGTATCTTTATGATTTCTCCAGTGTTGGGAAGAAAATAAATCTTTCTACCCTCTACATTCTTTTGGTTTGTCTAGTAATAACACTGACATAAAGATTAATAGGAGAAAATTACATTTAATTACAGTCATCCAGCAACATAGAAACAAGAGGCTCACAACTGTTAGGCAATGAGAAATTCTATGAGATGGGGGAAAGAGGGTAATTTTAAACTTCAAAAGAAAGGAAGAAAATTTATAGGAAGAAGAGGAAAGGAAAATATTTGGTAAACTAATGTTTGCTGTACCATGCAGAGATAAAGAGACACAGAGAAGAATTTGAACAAACAGAACTTGCTAATATTCCCTAATCAGTCTAACTTCATATTATTTTGTTGTTGTATACCTAGTAATAGCTCTTGAGAACAATCCCTTAGCTAGACATTTAAGGGATAGGAAAAGAAAAATCTTAAGTGGGCTGTTTTTATTTTTTCTTTTTCTTTTCTTTTTGGTTCACACCCAGCAGTGCACAGGGGCTACTCCTGGCTCATTCACTCAAGAATCAGTCCTGGCGGTGCTCGAGGAACCATATGGGATGCTGGGAATTGAACCATGTAGGCCTCGAAAAAAACAAATGCCCTACCCTTGTGCTATTACTCCAGCTCCAAGTGGGCTGTTTTTAAAAGTACTCAGCCAGGGGCAGGAGCGATATTACAGTGGTTAGGGCATTTGCCTTGCACACAGCCTACCAGTGTTTGATTCCCAGCATCCCACGTGGTCCCCTGAGCCAGGCCAGGAAGAATTCCTGAGTGCAAAGCCAGAAGTAACCCCTGAGCATCCTGTGTGACTTTTTTGGGTGTGACCCAAAAAAGCAAAAGAACAAACAAATAAACAAAATTCAGCTGAACATAATACTTTTTTTCCCCTTCCTTCCTTCTTTCTTTCTTTCTTTCTTTCTTTCTTTCTTTCTTTCTTTCTTTCTTTCTTTCTTTCTTTCTTTCTTTCTTTCTTTCTTTCTTTCTTTCTTTCTTTCTTTCTTTCTTTCTTTCTCTTTCTCTCTTTCTCTCTCTCTTTCTTTCTTTCTTTCTTTCTTTCTTTCTTTCTTTCTTTCTTTCTTTCTTTCTTTCTTTCTTTCTTTCTTTCTTTCTTTCTTTCTCTCTTTCTCTCTCTCTTTCTCTCTTTCTTTCTCTCTTTCTAGAGAGAGAGTGAACATAATACTTATTCTAAACAAACATATTATTTTGGAATACTAAATCTTGGTCCTTTGGAGTAAACTTATTGTTTTCATTTGTCTTCCAGTACTATGTGCTTGTCTCACTGATTTTCAGCTCAGGTTATATGTTTTATTGTTTTTTGCTTGTGTGTGTGTTGTTGTTGTTGTTGTTTTTGGCCACACCCAGAAGAGCTCAGGATTATTCCCCGTTCTGAGCAAAGCAAACACCCTACCTTCTGTACTATCTCTCCATCCCCTACACCAGTTTTTTTCTAACTAATTGTAAGTGAATCATTTAAAATCCCTAACCATATACTCTTGCCTTTAATATTTGTGCCTAACTTTCTATAGTTTTGTCATATAGAAAATATGAAATTCTGATGACTTTAGCTATTAAATTTCTTAAATGACTTCTGAAATATCATTTTTTAAAATGTCCAATTAATTGAGACACTTTTGAGAATGGGTGAAATATAGGCAATGGCGATAAATGAAATATTTTAATTGTTCTATGTTAATGTTTATACTTTTCTGTCAGATGGTATAAAGTAATAGAACAGTGGTAGGGCGTTTACCTTACACGTGGCCAACCCGGGTTTGATTTCTCCACCCCTCTCGGAGAGCCCGACATGCTGCCAAGAGTATCTCACCCACACGGGAGAGCATGGCAAGCTATCCATGGTATATTTTATATGCCCAAAACAGTAGCAACAAGTTTCATAATAGAGACGTTAATAGTGCCTGCTCGAGCAAATCGATGAGTAATGGGATGACAGTGATAATAGTGATAAAATGATTTATAGAACATTTTTTAGCTACCTGGGTCAAAAAAGTTTACACTATCTAATGTAAAAGTGATCTTTCAGTTTTATACATGTTGGTATTTTTCTTGTGAAGCAAATTTTTAGGGAATGTTTTATTTTATTTTTTTAATGTTTTTTTATTTATTTTTTATTTTATCACCATGTGGAAAATTACAGAGTTCTCAGGTTTATGTCTCAGTTATACCGTATTCAAACACCATCCCTTCACCAGTGCCCATATTCCACCACCAAAATCCCCGGTATACCCCCCGGCCCCCACCCCAACTATATAACTGATGAATTTCACTTAATTTTCTCTTCACCTTGATTACGTTCCATATTTCAACACAAAACTCACTATTGTTGTGGGAGTTATACCCCCAAACAAGATAACCCTATTCAGGAAGCATTTGATAATTAGTTTTCCATTAAAAGATTGTATGTTTTCAGGTTTTAGAAAAGGTCGCGCGGCCGCTAATGCTGCCGCGCGGCTCGGATGTGTCCCAGTCCCAAATCCCGGAGCCGTGTTACTTGCTGCTCAGTGTCTCCAGGGCTCCATCTGGAGAAGGTGTGCTGGCTGCACCTCCTCCTTCCGGCTCCCTGATGTTGTTGGCCTCAATTCGGGTCCAAAGCATTTTCCGGGCCGCGTTGCTCACCAGATTGCCTGCTGCTTCTCTATTGATTGTGGCAAGATGGCGCTGAGGGTGGGTCGAGGGCGTGACTTCCGGCGGCCAGGACCACTTAGAGTTTTGGACTGGTGCTGCCCCATTCCAGTGCCCCCCGAGGCTTGGATGTGTCCTAGTCCCGAATCCCGGAGCCGTGTTAGTTGCTGCTCAGTGTCGCCAGGGCTCTATCTGGAGAAGGTGTGCTAGCTGCACCTCCTCCTTCCGGCTCCCTGGTGTTATTGGTCCTAATTCGGGTCTGGAGCATTTTCCGGGCCACGTTGTTCACCAGATTGCCTGCCACTTCTCTATTGATTGTGGCAAGATGGCGCCGAGGGTGGGTCCGGGAATGTTTTATTTAAAAGGTTAATTTTTTTGTTTACTTGTTATCTAAAAGACCGTGTTTCATGTACATATTTTAATTGTATTTTAAAATATTCTCTGATCTTTAGCTACACCTTGTGACCCCACCTTTATCCTCGGATGTGCTCCATGCAATGTGATCTGCTCCATTATTTTCCAGAATCGCTTTGATTATACAGATCAAGATTTTCTAAAGTTGATGGAAATATTGAACGAAAATGTTGAAATTTTTAGCTCCCCATGGATTCAGGTGAGGCCATTATTCACTTTTACGTAAAAATTATTGTGTTTTTTCTCCAAGATGGTAAACCTCTCGATAGACTAAGCTGAGAAGTAAATGTGTGAACACCACAGCCCTGTGGAGCTTAGCTCTCAGATTGCTCATCTCTGAGATGTGGCCTTGCCCCAGCAGTCCTCTTAGCGCAGTAGGCAGAACGTCAGTCTCATAATATGGCCTTGCCCCCTGAAAATATTGACAATAAAGTGCTCAGAGTACTTCCAGAATAAAGAACTGGAATTAAATATCCTTGAGTTTGCTAGGTGCTTTTCTCACTAAAGTTCAAATCTGTAATTTGGTAACTTCCACAAAATATGTCCATTGCATTAAATTTCCTTTACACTTATTAAAAGATTTCATTCCCTGCAAATATTGTCTTTCTACACTGAATAACACTTTCATACATTAGATGCAAAACTATCTGAATTTAGGTAAGATGACAATATTCTTTCAGGGAGTACCATTGTAGTGATATCTTGAGCTTCAATAAATAATTGTTTTTCTTAAGGGGTTACAAGGAAAATCATAGTCTTACATTGTTTTGAGCCGATGTATCTGTATTCTGCCTCAAAGATAGAGATGTTATTTCAAAGAAATCTCACTATTCTATTGCACAGTTTCTATATATGGAGAATGTTTAGAGAGTATCTTTTGTTGAGATATTTCACAATATCTTTTTTTTTAATTGAATGACCATGTGGAAAATTACAATGCTTTCAAGCTTAAGTCTCAGTTATACAATGCTGAATCAACCATCCCTTCACCAGTGCACATATTCCACCACACACACACAAAAAAACACCAGTATACTCCCATGTCCCCCCACCCCCGCCGATATAACTGATAAATTTCACTTCGCTTTCTCTTTACTTTGGTTACATTCAATATTTCAACAAAAAACTCACTATTATTGTTAGGAGTTCCCCCACTAGAGTCACACCTGCTGTGAAGAGAATTGAGATTGCGTGGCTGCTATTGCTGCTGCGCGATTTTGGATTTCTGTATTTTAGCAACTAAGTCCAGGGAAATTTCTTCCAGAAATTGGATCATTGCAAGCTTGTATCTCTCATTAGTAGTCTTCACAATATGGTGTTAGCCCCGCCCTTCCCACCCGGCAAGGAAAAAGCTAGAGAGAGAAAAACCTTTCCCCTCCTGTGCAGGCATGGGGCTGCGACTTAGTTCTCAGTCTGGAGACATTTCTGCAAGGAGCTGCCAGTACCAGTAGTTTAGCTGGCCTCTGGATCATGCTCGTGCAGCTGCGGTGAGGCTGCACATGTGCGACTGCCAGGATCCGATCTCGACAGAGAGCTTCACAATATCTTAAAGACACATGCACTTCTAAAACATTAATTCTTATTTGAAGCTAGTAGAAATAGCAGGATTTCCAAACTTCCTTAATCTCTGGTGTCGTTTAATATATGTTCATTTGTGGATGTGCAGAGATAGTATAGGAGGTAAGATGTTTGCCTTCCAAACAACTGATCTAGGTTCACTCCCCAGCACCACATATGATTCTCCAATCTTGCCAGGAGTGATCCCTGAGCACAGAGCCAGGGGTAAACCATTGGTATTATAGCATGTGGCCCAAGAAACAAAACAAAAGTAAAATAAAATATGTAAATCTACCTCCTGAGCACAGAGGAAGGAGTAGCCCTGAGTGTATTTCTTCAGTGATGTCTAAAACCCACAAAACGTGAATTCTAGTAGTTTCAATATTTTGAGTATATGAAAGATTTCATCTATATGTGAGAGAATTGATAAGGATTCTTGAATTCTATTAACATTACATATGAATGAAAGGCATGATTTACCAGATTGATCACCTGGTAAAAAAATGTTTTGTACCAAATCATCTACCAGAATAAAAATAGCAGCTATTTAAAAAATAAATATTTTCTCTCAAGACAAAGACTGTTTTATTTAAATTTATAATGCAGTTCCTAACCAGGCTTGGTGTTTATATGTAGATTTTTAAATATTTACTATTTAATAAACTTGTCTTCTCTTCTAGCTCTGCAATTCTTTTCCAATTCTCCTTGATTATTACCCAGGGACTTATAGCAAATTATATCAAAATTTTTCTTATTTTAAAAGTTATTTTATGGAGAAAGTGGCAGAACATAAAGCATCCTTGGACATTGATAATCCTCGAGACTTTATTGATTGTTTCCTCATCAAAATGGAGCAGGTAAGATGTTAGTGGAAGTTCAATTACTTGATTGTTAGTACACTTTTAACACTTTGTGGTTTGTTGTATAGTTCTGCATTTACCAAGGATCTCTCAATAAGAATACAAATTATACTGTTAAGTGCTTTCATTGTGTATCATATGCATGAATCTACAATAAGCATTAGGGAAGATACAAATTAAATTGTTAAAAATAAGTATAATATTTTGGCCTGCTCCATGGTAACTCTTAATTCACTCAAGAAGTGAGAAAATGATGCTCAACTAAAATGGAGCAATTACAGAAAATTTGGAAATTACAGAATATCACATTATAATATGAAGGTACAAATAATTGTTATATACAATGTGTAAGAGAAGGTTAAAGAGGGCTCCGGATGACGGCCTTCTTCTATAGCTGGTGATTGCAGACAAACCCAAAATATTCACAGTATACTGTGATTCTTGGTGGTGGAATATGTGCACTGGTGAAGGGATAGGTGTCGAGCATTGTATAACTGAGAATTAATCCTGAAAGTTTTTGCAACTTTCCACGTGATAATTCAATAAAAAAAAGGAAGGACAGTGGAGTCGAAAATATGTGCCCGGAACCGGAGATTCCTTGTCCTCTTAACCACTTCTTAGACACTCTTGAAGGCGTTCCATGCTGCACTCTCCGTCCTGCACGGTTCTACATTGGGTTGGTGAGATTCAGCTGCAGTCTGAGATTTCCACATGCACAGTAGAAGTCGTCCAGCATTTGTGCTGCTTGGCTAACGTTTGGTATTATTAGAACAATGTCATCAGCGAAATGGAGCTGGTGTAGTTGCTGACCATCTATCTTCACTCCCATACCTTCCCATTCCAGTCGTTGCATGATGTTCTCGAAACACTGAAGAGTTTCAGTGAAATCTGCCAAACCCCTCTCTTTACATCAATGATCACTTCCTTGTAGAATGGTGAGATCCTGGTGGTGAATCCATAATACAGCTCATGGAGGATCTTAACATACTGAGTTTGAATCCCCTGTTTGGCTAGAGCTTCAATGATTGCTTCAGTCTCACCAGAATCAAAGGCCTTCTTTAAATAGATGAACCTTAGACAGAACTACATCTTGAACTCTCGCAAAACTTCAATGAGCTTGGTCACTGTGTTGGTATGGTCGATTGTGCTGAATCCTTTTCAGAACCCGGTTTGCTCTCGTGGTTGTCCTTTGTCTAGTGTTCTGCCTATTATACTCAGGATAACTTAAGTGAACAACTTGTAGATGACAGACAACAGGCAGATTGGGCAATAGTTGCTGATGCCGTGCATGTCTCCCTTCTTGTACCACAGAATGGTCTTGCTGGTTTTCCTATGGGACAGAACCTTGCATACAGACAAGTAGTGTGTGAAGAGCTGAGCCAGTGTATTGATGAGTACTGGCAGCAGATTCTTCACGTGTTTGGGTCTGGACCAGACGCTGTGTATGTCTTTACTGACATAATAGCTTGTGGGATTTTGGAAGGGAGGACGTTGGGAACGAGATACCCATCCTGCTGAATTTGGTATGTGGGCAGGTGGACATGGCTGTCAAAGATCCAAGTACACATTGTGAATAATTCTCTCAATTGCCCTTCTGGAAGATGTGATAGATCTATCAGGACATAGGAGGGCAATCATCTTGGTTTTATAGTTGGCGGAGGACAGGCGACTGTTGCGAATATTTTTCCTGGCTTCTGCCGCATCAGCCAACACTGCTGCTCTTCTCTTTGAGGTCTTCCTTTATTGCTTCTCTGCATAGCTTTGCGAACTCAGACATCAGCTTGTGGTTGCCTGAGGCTCCTGTCAAACCACGTTGGCGAAGGAACGAGGTTTCCAATGGGGGCTGGAGTGACAGCACAGTTGGTAGGGCGTTTGCCTTGCACATGGCCGACCCAGGTTCTATTTCCAGCATTCCATGTAGTCCCCTGAGTACCACCAGGAGTAATTCCTGAGTGCAGAGCCAGGAGTAATCCCTGTGCATTGCCGGGTGTGACCCAAAAAGAAAAAAAAAAGAAATTTCCGAAGACAAGCATCTATAGCTTTCCCACTCTCAGCATTCTTTTTTTATTATTATTTCTTTATTTATTTTTTAATTAGTGAATCACCATGAAGGTACAGTTACAGATTTACACATTATTGTGCTTGTGTTTCCCTCATACAATGTTCGAGAACCCATCACTCACTGGTGCCCATTCTCTACCACCAATGAACCCCAAAACCTCCCACCCCCACTCTGTGGCAGGGATCTATTTTGTCATCTCTCTCCTTTTGGGTGTTGTGGTTTGCAAAAGGGGCATTGAGTGGCCATCATGTTCAATTGATAGTCTACTTTCAGCATGCATCTCCCTTCCCGAACTTGTTCTCCAACCACATTTTACGTGGTGTTCCCTTCTCTATCTGAGCTGCCTTTTTCCCCAGCATGTAAGGCCAGTTTCCAAGCCATGGAGCAAATATGGTATTTATTTCTGCTATTCTTGGGTGTTAGTCTCCCATTCTGTTGTTTTATATTTCGCAGATGAGGTGCAATTATTCTATTCTGTCTCTCACTTTCTGGCTCATTTCACTTAGCTTGATACTTTCCATGTTGATCCACTTACATGCAAAGGTCATGACTTCATCTTTTCTAACAGCTGCATAGTATTCTATTGTATAAATGTATCAAAGTTTCTTTAACCAGTCATCTGTTCTCAGGCACTCGGGTTTTTTACAGATTCTGGCTATTGTAAACAGTGCTATGATGAACATATAAGTACAGACGTCATTCTGACTATACTTTTATGCTTCTCCAGTATATATTCCCAGAAGTGGTATTGCTGAATCAGATAGGAAGCGTCCATATTGTTTTCCAAAAGGGCTGAATCAGTAGGAATTCCTACCAGCAGTGTAGGAAGTTCACTTTCTCCCCACCCCTCGCCAACAATGTTTGCTTTGTTCCTTTGAATGTGTGACAGTCCCTGTGGTATGAAGCAGTATCTCATAGTTCTTTAGATCTGCATCTGCCTGAGGATTAGTGATGAAGAGCATTTTTTCATGTGCCTTCTGCCATTCGTATCTCTTCCTTGGGAAAGTTTCTGCTCATTCCCTCTCCCCACTTTCTGATGGGGTTGGATGTTTTCTTCTTGTAGAGTTCAACCAGTGCCTTATATACCTTTGATATCAACCCCTTATCGGATGGGTATTGGGTGAATATCCTTTCCCATTCTGTAGACTGTCTTTGTATTCTGGTCACTCTATCTTTTGCAGTGCAGAAGCTTCTTAGTTTAATATACTACCATTTGTTTATCTCTGTTTCCATTTGGTTGATCATTTGCTTGTCATCTTTGAATAAACTTTTAGCATCAATATTGTGGAGGCTGTTGCCGACTTTGTCTTCAATGTACCTTATGGATTGTGGTCTGATGTTGAGGTCCTTAATCCATTTTGATCTGACATTTTTGCATGGTGTCAGGTCGAGGTCTAAGCCCATTCTTTTGCATGTGGTTGTCCAGTTATGCCAGCAACATTTGTTAAAAAGGGTTTCTTTTCTCCATTTTGCATTTCTTGCTCCCTTATCAAATATTAGATGATCATACATTTGGGCTTGTGTGTAGGGAGATTCTACCCTGTTCCACTGGTCTGAGGCTCTGCCTATGTTTCAATATCATTTTGTTTTAATTTTTACCACTTTGTAGTACAGTTTAACTCTTGGCATTCTTCAGGCAGTTATTGAGGCACTGAACCAGTCAATTGTATTCCTCCTAGATATTGTCAATGACTGCATCTTTCCATGTTGCCGAAATACTGCCAAAGAGCTCCCAGTTGGTGGTAATTCTGGGAGTTCTCATCTTAAACTTAAAATTTGCTGACATTTCTCCCCACTCTGTGAAGTAGAATTTTGCATGAAAGAGACGGTGGCCAAATCCCGTTTGGAATTTTTGGACAACAGGTACATCAGTCAGGCAAAACCTTTGATTGAATATAATGTGGTCAATTTTGTTGTGGAACTGTCCACCTGGAGAATCCCATGTCCAATGTTTAGATTTGGTATTCTGGAATTGTGCGTTACCATGGATGGTCTTGGTCAACACGATGAACTCAGACAGTCTTTCACCCTGGTCATTCCTTTCTAGGCCATGGGTCCCAATGTGGAGTTCTTCAAGCAATCTTCTCAGTCCTATCTTGGCATTAAAATCACCGACAATAATCTTGTAGAAGGTGTGGTCTTCTTTATAGAAGTTCTCCAACTCCATGTAGAACTACTCAATTTCTTCTTCATCGTAGTTGAATGTTGGTGTGTAGACCACCAAGATAGAAACTACCGGCAGTGAGCCACATGTATTCAAGTGTAATCGTCCAATTCAGGCATTCAAATGAATCAATGCTCATGGCCAAGTTCATGTTGACAAGGACACCGATGCCACTGATGCCTCTGTTGTCACATGTTCTAAGGAACAGTTCTTCTCCACTGTCAAAAATGGAATGATGTGATCAATGCCTTCTCATTTCGGTCAGACCAATGATCTTGTACTTGATCTTCCATGCTTGCAACAGCAGGTCCTCAATGGATGCTTCCAATGCCAGCATACATGTGTTGAAAGTACAGACAGTCATTTTAGTCTTTCTTCGTTTTGGCAGTCTAGTTTGTCCCTGAGATTTATCAGCCTCTCTTTGCTCATCCTTCTTAACGCTGCCATAATGGAGGCTTTTTCAGTGTCAGGCGGTTGAGGTTCATTGTTGTTACTGTTTTTGGCATATTGAATACACCACGGACAGCTTGCCAGTCTCTGCCATGCAAGCAGGGTACTCTTGGGAGCTTGCTGGGCTCTTCAAGAGGGATGGAGGCTTTTAGAGGGCCTCCAATTGCCCTTAAAGGTGTTCCCATGGTTCACACTATACTTGAAGCCCATCAAATATGGTGCGAAAATTATGGAAAAATAGGTATTAAGTATCTTAAGGTGTATTGCGTGGCTGCTTTGCGGCCGCGCGGTCTGGAAAGCAGCCTGGAGAGTGGCGGTGACTATGTAGTGGCGGTAGTGGAGATCTTCTGGTGAGGTATTTATCTGGCTCCAGTAGGATGGGGCATCTGGGTTTGATCCCTGGAGCCCTAGAGATTGGAGGAGGCAAACAAAACCTTGTTTTGGGTCTCGTTGAGCCTGGAGTGCAAGGTCACAAAGTTCTGCTTTACTGGTTCTATGGGGGTTCACTCGTGCAAGAGGTTTGGCCCGAGTGTCCTGTTCCTGGAGTGAGCAGATATCATTGGGCTACACTAGCATGCAACAGGGATGAATGGAGATGTTGCTGGCACCTGCTTGATGACAAGTGACAAGTGACAAGTATGCATGGTTAATATTTGTTTCAGTGTAAGGACTTATTTGTGGGAACTTCGTCCCTGCCATGTTTGTGAGGTTACACAAGTAATGTCTTTATTACAATATAGAGTGGTCAGATCTGTGCAAGGGAAGACTTGCTGATTATTTAGATCTTTGATTTCTCTCAGCATTATTTCATGGAATTGACATTAACTTTGTTTTGTCCAGTTTAATAATGATAGACCATGTGTTCATACCCCTTGCATCTCAAACTTAATTCGGGGAATGAAAATAATGTTTTGTGAGTCAACTGCTCGTTTTACTGATATTAGATATTTTTCTATAATATTTAAAATTTATTTTCCCTTTAAACTTTATATAAACATTGTGGTTTACAAAGTTGTTCATGATGATTAGAGTTATTTTGAACTGAGAATGTAAGTACTCTGTGAAGCCAATGATAACAAGGACATGATTATCAAGAAATTTCAAACATTCAGACGAGGTACTCTGCTTTATTGTATTTATACATAATATTTAACATACATTTGTTCACTGATATGTATAAGAACATAGTAAAATTAATGCAAGACAAGGGATATATTTGCAAATACATACTATTGTGTATGTTAATGATACCTTTCACATGCAAAACTTTCCCTTGCTATTATATGTCACATATTTACTTCAGTTCTTTTTTCTTTTTAGTTTTTGGGCCACACCCAGTGGTATTCAGGGTTCCTTTTTGTTCTGCACTCAGGAATCACTCTTTGGGGACTCTGTGGGTGGGATGTTTTGCATTGTCTTCTAAATCAATATTTATTCTTAAATTTGTTTTCTAGACCAGATACATGTTTCATTGACTGTGATGTACAATATTTTATGATAGTATATTGTTTTTGTGAGTCTAATGTTTTGATTGAATATATTTAAGGTAGAGCTGCCATATTAGCTATCATAGCATTTCAAAGTACTCACAATATTGAATTCATATAAATTTTCCACAGAGAAAATTGTAAAATCTTGAATCAGATATTTGTATCTTCCATGACAAACATCCAGTTCAGCTTTTTTCTAATAATTAATTTTATGCTTGTCTACATTTAGAGTAGATTTATTATTATTATCACAAGTAATGAATGTATTCACCTCCCATTCAGGGACTATACTTAGATTAGCATAGTCTAATGCAGTGACCCTGGAATATCAGAATCAAATGTCTCCCACTATTCTTCATCCACACAGATTATTTTATATTAAGCCTTAATTAATGATTGATTCCTCTCACCCAAGATGGTATCTACTATGCTCTCCCATCTTAGTTTGGGATAAAAAAGAGGAATAGAGAAAATAATACACTCAATTCTCCTTATTTCTAACTGATAAAGATTATGATCGCGACACATCTAACTGTGAAAAAAATCTAAGAAACAGAAATTCTAGATGAGCAAGGAATTAGATACTGGAAAATGACCTTCTAGTCATCGGATCTACTGTGATTTGTCATACCATATGTTAATATTTTCTAAAATGTAACCGGAATCTCATATGTTGGTTTAATTTTATAATATAAGCAATACTGGTCAGCTATAAACCTGGAAAATTGTTTCTCAAATAATTTTATCAAAATCTTTTTAGGAAAAACAGAGTCAAGAGCAGATATTTACTTTAGGAAATTTGGTGATCACTATGGTTGATCTATTTGGAGCTGGGACCGAGTCAACAAGCACCACACTGAGATATGCTTTGCTTCTGCTGCTTAAGCACCCAGATGTCACAGGTATCACCAGCATGGTAGACTGGGAGAATTTCAGAAACATCTTGATAGACACAGCAAAAACACACAGAGAGTCTTGTTTTTTCTTAGAAAAACTTCATTATTCAGTTGTCTGACTACTTGCTTAACTTCTCAAATGTAATAAAGAGAAAATAATGGGAATCTCTGCATACTATGAGAACATAAATGCGACAAACTAAATCATAGTAGGCAGTAAACAATAAAAAAAAGAAAACAGTGATTGGACTTCATGGGTAGTTATCTGTGACAGGATGTCTATCTTGAACTGGCAAGAACTACATATTTGTCTTCATATGAAAAAAATTCGTCCGAACAGTACATGTATTATTATTGTTTAATTTTTTTTGCTTTTTGTTTCACACTCAGTGATGCTCAGGGGTTACTCCTGGCTCTGCACTCAGAAATTACTCCTGCCAGTGGTTGAGAGACCATATGGGATGCCTGAGATTGCACAGGGGTCTGCTGTCTGTAAGGCAAACACCCTCCCTGATGTACTATTGCTCTGGCCCTTGAACAGTACATGTACTAATAGAGATCTCTCCTATACTGATAATACTAACAATACAAAATTATGGTGCAACACTTTAGTAATTGTAATTTAATTTGTTTGTGGACCACACTCGGCAGTGCTCAGTGCTTACTCCTTACTCTCAGGGATCACTTCTGGCAGTCTTGGGGGACTATATGGGGTGTCAGGGGTCAAACCCAGGTTGGCCACCTGCAAGACAAATGTCTTACCTGCTGCACTCCAGTCCCTGTCATTTAATTTTTACTGATAATTATTAGATATAAAATTAATACTTCCTAGTTATCTTCCTAAACAAACTAAAATGTCTTAATTTTATTTATATTTTGAGACATTATTTCTGTCTTATTATCATATGTACTAATATACAAGTATTTCTGTTTTCTTATCATATGTGCTAGTATATAGGTGTGGAGAGATATATCTTAAGTGTGAAAGAGTTATATGCATAAATAAATTCTGAAATGTAGTTGGTGCCTATAATGATGCTGGGACTTAGAAAATGTTTTGCATATCCCTGAAATGGTGTACACATGTGGTACTTATCGTTTTCTTTTTTAATGAGTCTTACTTATATCTCATCAGCCAAAGCCCGAGAAGAGATTGAGCGTGTGATTGGTAGACACCGGAGCCCCTGCATGCAGGACAGGAGCAACATGCCCTACATGGATGCCTTGGTGCACGAGGTCCAGAGATTCATTGACATCGTTCCCAATGGTGTGCCTCATGCTGTGACCCGTGATGTTAAATTCAGAAATTACTTTATCCCCAATGTAAGATTTTGTTGTTGTTGTTATTCTGATCTAAGTAGTTCTATTAAATAGGTAATCCTTTCACATTCTGTATCCAATCATCTAAGAATACAAGGTAAGTGTGCAAAAAGGTGACAGAATCAATCTGCATATCGGTTGTTGGTATCAATGTCTGTTATAAGATGATGTAATAGAGTACATTGCATTGCTGTATTTGTGGTTTCTGTCTCCTGGGTAAAGGGCATTTTCCAGTACAAGGACTCAAAGATTTTCTATCACTTATTTATAAAACTTTATAGATTTAGTGCTTATATTTTTTTAATTTTATTTTATCACCATGTGCAAAGTTACAAAGTTGTCAGGTTTATGTCTCAGTTATACCGTATTCAAACACCATCCCTTCACCAGTGCCCATATTTCACCACCAAAATCCCCGGTATACCCCCCGGCCCCCACCCCAACTGCATAACTGATGAATTTCACTTAATTTTCTCTTCACCTTGATTACGTTCCATATTTCAACACAAAACTCACTATTGTTGTGGGAGTTATACCCCCAAACAAGATAACCCTATTCAGGAAGCATTTGATAATTAGTTTTCCATTAAAAGATTGTATGTTTTCAGGTTTTAGAAAAGGTCGCGCGGCTGCTAATGCGGCCGCGCCGCTCGGATGTGTCCTAGTCCCGAATCCCGGAGCCGTGTTACTTGCTGCTCAGTGTCTCCAGGGCTCCATCTGGAGAAGGTGTGCTGGCTGCACCTTCTCCTTCCGGCTCCCTGGTGTTGTTGGCCCCAATTCGGGTCCGGAGCATTTTCCGGGCCCTGTTGCTCACCAGAATGCCTGGCCGCTTCTCAGTGCTTATATTTTAAGTCATTTTTCAATTCAGGTAAGAATTTTTAAAAAATATAATCAATGTTTACAATGGGTTTAAAATCAGGTAAGACTATACATAAGTTTTTCATTACACTGTGGTATAATGGTTATGCTTCTTTTTATTTCTTTAAAAATATTCAACTGTTTGGGCCTGGAGTTATTGCACAGTAGGTAGGGCGTTTGCCTTGCACATGGCCAAACTGGGTTTGATTCTCAGCATTCCATAATGGTCCCCTGAGCACCACCAGGAGTAATTCCTGAGTGCAGAGCCAGGAGTAACCCCTGAGCAAAGCTGGGTGTGACCCTAAAAGAAAAAATATATATATATACATTTATATATGTATATATATATATATATATATTGGTTCTTCTTATTTTGACTTGTTTAAGCCTAAGTAGAATTTTCTTACATTACTTTTTTTTTTAATTTAAATTTTATTGAATCACCATGTGGAGGGTTACAAAGTTCTCAGGATTATGTCAGTTATACAGTACTCAAACACCCTTCCCTTCACCCGTGCCCATATTCCATCACCAACCCCACCATTATACCTCCCGCCCCCTCCCGCCCCCCCAGTCCCCGCCCTTGTAAGTGATAAGTTTCACTTCGTTTACGCTTTATCTTGGTTACAGTCCATGTTTCAACTCATAATTCACTATTGTTGCTAGGGTTTCCCCCCAAAAAAGAGAAGACAGTCCCACTGTCAAGGAAGCATTTGATGGCTCTCCATTGCTGAGAATGTAGAGATATTAAGTCCCGCTGTTTGTTACATAACTTTTCTATTTTTTCCCCCCTCATCCCGCGCCACCGAGATCACGCCTGTTTAGTAATCACCACGCTGCCTGACAAAGGGAAAACAAACCAAAAGAGATGGTTATTTCTCGTCATCAGCCGGCGTGGGGCTCTGGCTTAGTTGATAGTCTGGTAGAATGTCTGCAAGCAGTTTCTGGAACCAAAAGTAATACGCTGGTATCGGCCCCGGCTCAAGATTCCACCAGCGTCCCGCTGTTCCAAGTACATAATAATTTATTCCCTTGTATCCCATTCCCACGCCACCAGGTCCGTGTCAGCTTAATGGACATCATACTATGGTTAACGCCACGCCGCGTTTCTTCCCGAGAAAGAAGGATATTTCTTCTCAGCCGGCGTGGGGATATGGCTTAGTTCAGTCTATAGAGATGGCTACCACTTTGGTGGCCTTCAATATTTCAGCAAAAGACTTACTATTCTTGTTAGGATTTCCCACCAAAGTCCGACCCGTTAAAAGGGAACTATTTCATATTGGTGCTGATTAAATGACAATAGGTTGCGCGGCCATGGCAGCAGCCTCGCGGCTTTGAATTTCTGTATAAAGTCCAGGGAAAGTACAGCCAGAAATTACACGTCGCTACAAACTTTAACCCTATTATGGTCCCCCCAAAGTCCAACCCATTACAAAGGAACCACTTCATATTGCTGATGATTAGATGACATTAGGCTGCCGCGGCCGCGCGGTTTTGGGTTTCTATATAAAGTCCAGGGAAAATTCTGCCTAAAATTCTATCGCTACAATCTTTTACCCTTTACCAAAAAAACTTAGTACTATTGTTTGGAGTTTCCCCCCACGTTAAGCCCTGCCAAAAAGGAACATTTACACGTTGCTGACAATCAAGAGATATTAGGTCTCTATCGCAGCCCCACGGTTTTGGATTTCTATATGAAGTCCAAGGAAAATTCTTTTGGTAATTGCATCACTCGCTGGCAGCGCCTGGGCCAGAAGCTCCCAGCACACAGTTTGGAGGCATTTTGGGGGCGCCGCTCGTGTCCAAAGTGGTTCAGTTGCCTCCGGGGTCGATCTCGCGCGGGGCCGCAAAGGAGGGTCCCCACATGGCTCTGTGCTTAAATGTCGGCCGGCACAGGGTGGATCCGGGAGTCCCGCCCATCGGCTATCCCGGGCTTCCTGTAGAGTCTAAAAACCGGCTATAGTCTCGCTGCGTTCAAAAAGAAAGAGTTGAGAGAGAAAAGAGCATACCCTGCCGGCAGCGCCTGGGCCAGAAGCTCCCAGCACACAGTTTGGAGGCATTTTGGGGGTGCCGCTCGTGTCCAAAGTGGTTCAGTTGCCTCCGGGGTCGATCTCGCGCGGGGCCGCCGAATTTTCTTACATTACTTGATTAAAAGATATGAGAGAACAATTTTTAAAATAGTCACAGATCTTTTACATAACAACTTTAAGATGTGAAATTTCCTAGTTTTACATGAAAAGGTTTTAAAAAGTAAAAACAATAAAATAAATATGCTTAGCATTGTATAACACATAAATTCATGTGTATACATCTATATGCATTTACACATATATTATAATCAATGTTTACAAAGGTTTAAATCAGGTAAGAGTTTACATGTTTTTAATTACACAGTGGTATAATAGTTATGCTTCTTTTTATTTCTTTAAAAATATTCAACTGTTTAGGTATGTATACACCTACCAACACCTATAGATGTATACACCTATTACACCTTAAATATTTCAGTGCATATAGCACTGCACTGCACTGTCATCTCGTTGTTCATCGATTTGCTCAAGCAGGCACCAATAACGTCTCCATTGTGAGACTTGTTGGTATTGTTTTTGGCATATCGAATATGCCATGGCTAGCTTGCCAGGCTCTGCCATGCGGCCAGGATACTCTCAGTAGCTTGCCGGGCTCTCCAAGAGGGACGGAGGAACAGAACCTGGGTCGGCTGCATGCAAAGCAAACGCCTTACCTGCTGTGCTATTGCTCCAGTCCTCAGTCCTGTGCTATCCCTCCAGTCCTCACTGTATATATTTAATGATAATTTATTTTTGTCTCAAACAGTATGATAGCATTCATACTCGTCATCAATATATTAATATTTCATTTTTTCTTTTCAATAAGTTTTCAAAGAGTAACATATAATTTGGATATTTTTCCATTTAGCACTGTGCTAACAGTGGTGCTCAAGGGTTGCTCTTGGCTCTGGGCTCAGGAATTACAACTGGAGGTGCTCAGAGGACTATATATGATGTGGGGATTGAACTGTGGCTGGTTGCATGCAAGGCAAATGTCCTACCTACTGTATTATCACTCTGGCCCTTTAATTGAATTTTTTGCCTCAGAGTTTTTGCTGTTGTTCTTCAAAGTTGTTTTAGACATCCTGAACTGAAATATACAGAGGCACTAGTACCATTCATCCCCTTCCTCCTCTCCCTTTGGAATCTCATAGCAGAACTGTGCAGATTCCCATGATACCTGCAGGTGTGCCTTAGGGCTTGCTGGGCAAGCACTTTTTAAACCACTGGAGCCACCTTAAAGACCCTCTTCTTCAAGACTCACAAACCCATGGTACTGTTACTGTCTTGGCACTTCCATGTGACGGGCCCAGGATCTAAAATCCCAGTCTCCTGCTTTCTAGGCACGTGCTTTAGACCACTAGGCCATCTTCCAGTCTTTGTGTCTTGGTTGCTAGAGGAAATTATTGATGGCATAAATTAAGTAGTTTCCCACCCCCCTTTTCCAATTTGGTGTTCGCATTGCCTTCAAATTTACAAAACCATTAAATGCTTACTGTAAAACAGTGGGTAGGGTGCTTGCCTCACAAACCCTTCCCACCTCCACCCCCAAGCACTGCCAGGACCTGGAGTAAGCCCTGAGCATTGCTGGGTGTGGCCCAAAAACAAAAATTAAACTTTTGGGGGAAGGGGGATGGAATAGTGTTGCTCTCAGTAGCTACGCCCAATGCAGTGTCCAGAAGTCACTCCTGGAAGTATTCAGGAACCATGCAATGCTGGAGATCAGACTCATGGCTCTTGGATTAGATCCAGGGCTCTTGGATACAAAATATGCACTGCATCCTGTTGAGCTGTTTCCATGGCCCATTACTGTGAAATTTTGAAAATGCAAGTAAATAGTGTATATATATATACATACATATATATATATACATTTACCTTAAGATAAGGTAGAAAAGTTAGTTTATATATAACTGAATTTTATATAAATAAACCTCCCTCCCAGAAAACTTGGCATGATACCGAGAGCATCCTGCCCACATGGCAGAGCCTGGCAAGCTCTTCGTGGCGTATTCAATATGCCAAATACAGTAAAAATGATGGGACTCATTCCCCTTACCCTGAAAGAGCCTCCAGTGCAGCACTGCTGGGAAGAATGAGTAAAGAGAGGCTGCTAAAATCTCAGGGCTGGGATGAATGGAGACATTACTGGAACCCGCTCAAGCAAATCGATGATCAATGGGATGACAGTGATACAGTGATCTTTCCCTTTAGTTTTCTGTTATTCTATTTCTTGTTTTTTCTTTCAGTTCACTTAAATTTGTGGTGTCTGAGACAACAGACATGCAAAGTATTTCTGAGTCTTATTTTGTGTAATTGTTTTCCAGAGATTAGTTACAACTTTGACCAAATATGCACATAGTTGCTTTGTATGTCCCACTCTAAGTGACTAGGGAAGTGGATAATGTCATTTATGCCAGAATTGATTATTATGTTCTAGTAATTTCTGAGGAGATATATATGTTTGCTTTTAGTTTTTTTTGTTATATTTTGGTTTTTGGTTTTGGGTTCTTTTTTAGTTTTAAAATAAATTTTATTCAGTCACTCTAATTTACAATTGTGCCAATAGTAGAGTTTTAGGCATACAATGTTTTTTTTATTGATTCAGCATGAGATATAGTTACAAGATTTCATGTCTGAGTTGCATCACACAATGATCAAACACCCATCTCTCGCCAGTGCACATTCCCCACTGCTAATATCCCCAGTATATCCCCATCTTTCCCTCCCTCCCCTGCGTCCATGGAAGACAATATTCCCCATACTAGCTCTCTACTTTTGGGAATTATAGTTTGCAATGCACTTACTGAGAGGTTATAATGTTTGGTCCTTTATCTACCTTTGGCACACACCTTCCATCCTGACGAGATTCTTTCAACCGTCATTTTCTTAGTGATCCCTTCTCTATTCCAGCTGTCCTCTCCCCACCTGCTTGTTTTGCAGGCTTCCAACTATGGAGCGTTCTTCCTGACCCTTCCATCTACTGTCCTTGAGTGTCGGTCTTGTGTTATGTTATTTTATACTCTGCAAATGAGTGTAGTCCTTCTATATCTTTTCCTCTCTTCCTGACTCATTTCACATAGCATGATACTCTCCATGTCTATCCACTTATAAGCAAATTTCATAACTTCATCTATCCTTAAAGCTGCGTAGTATTCCATTGTGTAGTTGTAGCAAAGTTTCTTCAACCAATCGTCTGTTCTTGGGCACTTGGGTTGTTTTCAGATTTTGGTTGTTGTGAACAATGCTGCAGTGAACATATAGGTACAGATGTCATTTCTACTGTGCTTTTTTGCAGCCTCAGGATATATTCTCAGAAGTGGCATTGCAGGGTCATGTGGAACCTCACTTTCTAGATTTTGAAGGAATGTCCATCTTGTTTTCCAAAAAGGCTGGGTCAGTCAGCATTCCCACCAACAGTGTAAGAGCATTCCATTTTCCCCACAGCACTGGTTGCTTTTGTCCTTTTGAATGTGTGCCAGTGTCTGTAGTGTGAGATAATATCTCACTGTTGTTTTGACTTGCACCTCCCTAATGATTATTGATGTGGATCATTTATTCAAAATGATGTGCCTTTTGTCCATTTGTATTCCTTTTTTGAAGAAACTTCTGTTCATTTCTTCTAGCCATTTTTTATGGGATTTGAGGTTTTTTTTTCTTATATAATTCTACTAGTGTCTTGTATATCCTTGATATTAACCCCTTATCAGATGAGTACTGAGTAAATATTCTTTCCCATCCTTGTGGGCTCTCCTTGTATTTTGATCACTGTTTCTTTAGAAGTGCAGAAGTTTCTTAGTTTGGCGTAGTTCCATTTGTTCATCTTTGTTTCCACTTGCTTCATCAGTGTTGTTTCATGCTGAAAGATGCTTTTAACTTCAATGTCATAGAGGGTTCTGCCTATGTTTTCCTCTCTGTACCTTATGGATTATGTCTGATATTGAGGTCTTTAATCCACTTTGATCTGACTTTTGTATCTGGCACTAGACAGAGGTCAGAGTTCATTTTGTTTTTGTTTTGGTTTGGTTTTTACGTTTCTCTAATATGAAACTAGGAATGACATTTCAGTAAGTTATAAAAAAGATATTGACCAATAATTTTTCAAAACGGTTGGCCTGATGGATTAAAAACTACTTGAAGCAATGATCCCATATGAGTTATTGCATATGATGATTTATCTAATTTTATTTTTTCTGTGCATCTAGTTAGGGTTAATCTTTGAGGAAATTTAAACCATATTTATTTTAACATTTTTGAGGTAACATTGGTTTATAAACACATAAATGTCTACACACTCACAAGGTACACACTTTGCTACTAGCATAATTACAGTACACTCCACCACAGTACAGTTGTTAATTTTAGCTCACTCTACTCCACATGGCAATTTAATTTCTTTGGTAAATCTTAGAAATTTTTTTAAAAATTATTTATATTAATGTAGAAAAAAGCCACAACTGTTGACATAATTCATTGTAAAGCTAAAATTTATTAGATAACAATGCTCCAATATTAAAATTGATAAGTACAAAATTTTTATTTTTGTGAAAATTGTTAAATCTCATCACTGTCTCAGGATTTACTAAGCTCTTTGTTGCTATTTGAATCTTCTGTATTATTTTTTTTTATTATTTGGCTGGCTTCTATGTTACTTTAGCATCCAATTGGGTGTCTTCCTGCTGGAATTACAGCGTCTTGAGAAATTAGGAGGTGTTGTGCAGTCACATACCAGAGCCTTCAGAATCTTCGGTCTGAGCCAATAAGTTGACATGGTGGTGGCTGTGGGACATGATTGTGGCTGCCTGGACTTCCTGAAATATGGGTGTGGGAGAGGGCTTCCTACACCCACTCTGAAAAGACCCCAGATTTCTCAGCTTTGACACCAGGGTACCTGAAATATTTTGCAGGTAGGTGTCTCTGCAGAAAATATTAGTGAAGTGGTGGAGTTAACCCTTGGTGTGGCTCCAGCGGTGGAGTGTGGGTACAGCTGTTGGGGCTTCAGCAAGGTACTCTACCCTTCTGCTTCCCAAGGGGGTACCCTAGAATGTTCATACATTTTAGCTGTTTGGCTTTCATCTCCTTGAAATTTAGTCATGAATTAGTAGAACAGGACCTGTGAGTAAGTCAATATTGCAGGCAGTTGTGGAAGGTAGACATGGATGCCTAGGGAATATTTTCATTCCAACTAGTCTATTCCCTTACCTTCTTGCTTTACCACATGTGAAGGAGGCCACCCAGTCTTTGTCTTTCACTTTCTGACTGATTTCACTTAGCATGACATCCTCCAGTTCAGGTTAGACTAAGAAGCAAGAGTTCATCTTCCCTCATGGCTGAGTAGTTTTCCACTGTGTAGGTGTTCCACACCTTTGTCACTCATCTGTCATTGAGCACTTATGTTGTTTTCAGATCTTGGCTATTGTAAGTCGTGCTTCAGTGAACATAGGGTGTGAATGTATTTTTTTAAATAAGTGTTTTTGTGTTCTTAGAATAGATACTTGAAGTACAATTTATATGTCATATGGTGTTCTATTTTTAATAATTTTGAGGTCTTCATTCTGTTTTCTATAGTAGTTGAACCAGTTTATGTTCCTACCAACATTGAATGAAGGTTCATGTTTCACCACTTCCCTGCTGGCTCTCATTGTTTCTGGTCATTTTGATATATGTCACTCTCACTATGTGAGATGCTATATTATTGATAGTTTTAGTTAATAATCACTGATAATAATAATTTTTCACATGTGCCTGAAGGACATCTTTATATCTTCACTATCTACCTCCTCTTCCTATTTCAGATGGTGTCATCTGTTAGTTTTATTGCAGTTTTGTGTACTTCTTAAATATCTTCAATATTTGCCCTGTGTCATAATATGTGAATAATTTACCTATTCAATATGATGTCTTTTGTTTTAGTGAGTTTATTTCATAGTGAAGAATCTTTGTAGTTTCATGTATTTTAATTTGTTCATTGTGCCGTGTGTCAAACCCAGGGCCTTTCACATCTTTGCCCGATAGCCCAAATATTTTTTACAATAGTACAAAATATTATTGATTTCTACTTGCATTACTGCTACAACATGCCACTATCAAAGTGTCAGGATCCCTTCCCGTTATTCCCTGGTTCCCCTCTCACCAGCACAATAAGGTCATGGTTCTCTTGATCATAACTTGTAGTTATTTCCACTGGGGATTTTATAATCACTTGAATATTCTTTAGATCCTAAAATGAAAGGAGTCACTTGATCCTTATGTTTTTTATTCTGATTCATATACCTCAGTATAACTTAGTCTAATTTCATCCAGTGAACTATGAAATTTGATCTCATTTCATAGCTGAGTAGGATTCCATTGTGTATAAACCACAAGTTCATAGTGACAGTGACAGTGACAGTAGTATCTCATTAAGGTCTGTCCTGAAACTGTGGAGTCTGGTGGGTGCATGGCGGTGATTTTGGATTGCGGCAGCAAGAAGCTGCTAAGGGCTCTGCTTGGGTGGGCCCCAGATTGACCTGCCCCCTCTGATTGACCCTGATCTATTCAGCCTTGCACAGGCCTGAGATTAAACGCAGTTTTTGACCTCTTCGAAGATTTGTTTATGGAACTCTGAAGCAAGGCCAAAAAAATGAGCTTGTATAGCTGAGCCAGAGGTGGTTTTGGGGCATGGCTCTCACATATCTAACGTTTGGCCATTTAATTTTTCAATGAAACTTGGTTCTGAGTTGTTGAAGTTTGGCAAGAGGCACAGCAGCAAGTTGGGGTTATCAGGAAGCTTAAAGTTTAAGAGAGGCATCAGGCTGCTGATTCATTTTGCCTCCCACCCCTCTCGGGTACAGGTTGAGCTGCTGGTGGCACCAAAACCTCAACATGTCTTTTTGATTAATGTTTTCAAGTTGTTGTGGTAGTGGCCAATGATAAAACTGCAGGGTCAAAAGAAAACTCTATTCCTAAATTTTTTCACACTAATACAAACCATTCTCCAAAGAAGGTGAAGCAAGCAACAGTCTAAACAGCAGTAGATAAAGTTTCTGTTTCCCCACATATCTGCCAACACTTATTCTTCCCTGACCATTTTATATAAAGCATTCTTGCTGGTGTAAAATGATATCGTTATCATTTTAATTTGCGTTTCTCTGATAAGTTGTTATGCAACATTTTTCCAGTGTCTTGGCTGTCTTTACACATTTTTGAGAAATTGTTTATTCACTCTTCCCATTTTGATACTTTTTTTGTTACTTTGTGTTGTTGAGTTTTTAGGGTGATAATATATATACATATATATATATATATATGACAGGTGCTTTCTGTTTTATATGTGATAGAATTTCTACCAGTTAGTTGGAGGTCCTTTTATTTTAGACCTCATATCTTCCACAGTAATGGAGCATATTAATTAATATAGTCCCTTTTGATGGTTTCTGCTTTGTTTTCTTTGCCAGTGGGGTCAAATCTTTAAAACCTCTGAGGTCAAGATCTTGGAGCTCTGCCTATGTTTTCCTCAGTGTATTTTATGAATAAGGATTTGATATTAAAGTCATCAACCAGTTTTGAATCAACTGTTATGTACAGTGTGATGAAGGAGCTCGAGGTGTGTTCCCATTTGTTTCTATTTGGATAACCAGATTTTCCAACACCATTTGTTAAATGACTATTTTTTCTTTTTTTTCTTTTTAAAAACTAAATTGTATGTCCATACTTTATAATATACATTATTACTTACTTAAGGTTAGGAACTGATGGGTTATTATGAGAAATTATCCCCTATCAGAAACACCCAGGTTCTAGGATTATTCTCCTAGGCAATCTTGCACTTAGGAAAGAGTAGTAGGCAATTATAGAATAGGTGACAAAATATCTTCCAGCTACAAACTTGTGTCAGGCAAACATAGACTAATACTCTTTAAGGTCCTTTAGTTTAGGGTACAGTAGGGCCAAAAATAGAATAGGAAACTGTTTCAACCTGATTTATTTATTTGTTTATTTCAGTTTATAGGTCAGACCTGGCCATGCTCAGGGCTTCCTCCTGGCTCTGCACTCAGGAATCACTCCTGCAGGAGATTGGTCGACTGGGTGCAGGACAGGCACCCTGCCCACTAATCACTTTCTCTTGCCCAAACAGCTTTATATTTTAAGGATTCCTACTGGTTTTCTGTGAACTACACTAGCCTCTGATCTCCATGTGCCTAGGGCTTATTGATGTACTTACTTACTGTCCTTGATGTTTGCCAACTTCAACACTGGCTCACCTGTAGGGCTCTGGCGGGGGGGTTGTGGGAGAAATATTGCATTGTGTTGATCTGCCTCTGAGACCACAGATGGCTGCCCAGGTGACCCTTAAGCCTGGACAATCCAGGTGTTTGTGTCTACATATGTGTTTTTCTCATTCTCTGTGACTGACCCCTGTTTTTTTTTTTTTTACATTTTTATTCATGTATAGAATCACCATGTGGAAAGTTACAAAGCTTTCAGGTTTAAGTCTCAGTTATACAATGCTCAAACACCGATCCCTTCACCAGTGCACATATTCCACCACCAAGAATCACAGTATACCTTCCCCCCCCCCCACCTCCCCAGCCCCCAACCCCGCATGTGTAACTGGTAAATTTCACTTTACTTTGATTACATTCAATATTTAAACAAAAAATTCACTATTATTGATTTGGAGTTTCTCCCCCCTAAAGTTGACCTGCTGAAAAGAAAGTATTTGATAATTTGTTTTCCATTGCTGAGAATGAAGAGATATGAGGTCAAGAGGCCGCACTAGCAGCCGCACGGGTTTGGATTTCTGTATTTTACTAAGTCCAGAGAAATATCTGCCAGAAATCGCAATATTGTACGCTTGTACCTCTCAGCTACTTTATAGTCCACATATGAGTGCAAACTTTCTATGTCTGTTTCTTTCATTCTGACTCATTTCACTCAGCATTATACTTTCCAAGTTGATCCACTTATATGCAAATTTCATGACTTCATGTTTTCTGACAGCTATGTAGTATTCCATTGTGTAGATATACCAGAGTTTCTTTATAAATGGCTGTTTTTGTTCCACTTCATAAACCTAGGGTCTTTGTTATAAATTCACTGCCCATATATCTGAAGTTAATCTCTGGACCTAAAACTATAGTCTGCTGATCTAGACTCTATGTTTCATTACCATGCAGTTTTAATGACTATAACTTTGTAGTAAAGATTAAAGTCTGAGAATAAAATGTTTCCCAAATACTTTTTTCTTAGGATTATATTGGCTATTTTGTGAGTATTAAGGATTCATATAATTTTATTATATGATACAAAATTAAAGATATACATAAAATTCCATTGAGATTTTTATGAGTGTGGTGTTGCATCTATAAAGTGCATTGTGTAAAATAGTTATTTTTAAATGTTGATACTACGTTGAAAATATCATGCATAATGATAAGGTAATATAGTATTTATTCCAGGGAAGCAAGTTTGTCTTAACATACATAGTTATGTAATTCACAGCAAGTTTGTTTTAACATATATAGTGTGATTCACAGCAGTAATAAGGCGACAAGAACCTCAGGATCATATTTTTAGATGCAGAAGAAACATTTAACAAAATCCAATCAACCTGGTAGAGACTCTCAACAGAATAGGGGTAGAAGGAACTTATCTCTGTAATGTAAGAGCCTTATAAACTCACGGGTATCATTATCCTTAGAATGAACATTGAAAAGATTCCCCCTTAGTTTAAGGCACAAGATAAGTATTATATGAGAAATCCTTGACACAGCAATTAGACAAGAAAATAAAACAGGAAAAGTCAGATTAATAGAGAAGTTATATGATCACTATGTAAAGAGGACACCATATTGTACAAAGAGAACCCAAAGATTCCCCTAAAAATCTCCTAGAACCAAAAAACCATAAAGTAACAGACTACAAAATCAAATGCACAAAATTATTGCATTCTGATGTGTTAATAAAGGCCTTGAAAAGTGAGAAAAAAGAGAGATAATATGTTTTATTATAATTTCAAATATAGCTAAATATCTATGAATTCATTGTACAAAGGAGAAGAAACAGTGAAAATTATAAATTCCTTCTAAAATAAATAAAAGATGGCACAAGAAAGTGAAAAGATAGTCTAGTTCACTGGTCAAAAGAATTACCATTGTTTTAGTGCCCATTACTTGATTTTTAGTTAAGAAAAGCAAACTATGTGGCAATGCTAAATACTAGTACTTGTTACTATGCTATTTAGTTATAAAAATAGAGTATTTTTCATTAGATCACATATTTATTTATAAAAGTCTTATATACAGATAATACTAAACGCAAGTTTCATACATACTTCCATTTTATTTTGATCCATATTAGAAATTAGTGAAATTAGAAATAAGATAACCCATCTGATAGTGTAAAATATCAGTGTCCAAATAAACAGGATGGATTCCGAGGTCTGGTATCCTAGATCCCATGTATTCAGTATTAAATACTATAAAAGCCCTCATTATTAACATCACCATCACTTGTTTTATACTTATCGTTCTGTATTTTCCATTTTATCTGACTCAAGATACACTGACATTTATTGGAAACAGACTTTTAAAAACAAATCTAAATGATTGGATTGAATTATTTTGAGTATTTTTTCCACCTTCACAAATTCTTCCTAACTCAGTTTATATTTATTTCAGGGCACAACGATATTAACATCACTGACTTCAGTCCTGCATGATGACAAAGAATTTCCCAACCCAAAGGTGTTTGACCCTGGTCACTTTCTGGATAAGAATGGCAAGTTTAAGAAAAGTGACCATTTCATGGCTTTCTCAGCAGGTAACAAATGCTTAATTCCTTTGTATTTAGAGGACAAGGAACATTTGGGGAATTAGCAAAAACTCATTTAGTACCCTTTATTTTCATCCAGATTTAGTTATTTTGAGATTACAAAAGGTTTTATGATTGGCAGGGGATTGGTGCAATAGTACAACAGAGATAGCAGTTTCCTTGCACATGACCAACTCTGATTCTATTCTCAGCATTCCACATAGTCATGTCCCCTGAGAACTATCAGGGGTGATTCCTGAGTGAAGAGCCAGGAGTAACCCCTGAGCATTGCCAGGTGTGTCTCCAAAGCAACCAAACAAAAAGTTGTTCATGGTTGGGTTTCAGGCATGAAATGTTTCAACATGGATTCTTTCACCAGTGTCCACTTCTCTTTCTCATTGGTCCACACCCTGAACCTCATTTACCTTCCATCCACCAGTCTGCTTCTATGAGGGGTGCTTTTAAAAAAAATTCTATTTAAGTTTTTGCACTGTGTTTTACAGTACTGTTGCTGATAGAGTTTCATACATACACTTTACCACCTTTCTGCACCCTCTCCTCCTGCTTCAACACTCCACTCCATCCTAGATATTTTGCCCCTCCCTATCCTATCCCCTAGCATTCTCAAGTGGCGTGTTTCCTACTGAAGACCAGTTCTCATGCTCTTTATTTCCACTGTCTTTAGGCATATATTGTCCCACCATTATGGTTCTTTATATCCTGCATTTGAGAGAGATCATTGTGTGTGTGTCTCTCTCTCTGACTAACTTCACTTAACATGATACTCTCCAGGTTTCTCCTTGTGGTAGCAGCAAATTTTCTTTATCTTTTCTTATGGCTGATTAATATTCCGTTGTGTATATATACAATAGTTTCTTTATCCAATTATCTATTCTTGGACACTTGAGTGCTCACACATGGGCTGATAGAATTTCTGGCTCTAAGTAAAAGCATCAATCTTAGTATCCATGCAATTTTCTTTTTATGATAATAATTACTGGTCCAGATCACTGGAACTTTGGGTATTTCTTCCAGATTTTTAAAAGGTTGGAAACACAATTTTATCTAGGTATTAAAAATATGAATGAAGGGCTTACCATAAATAGCAGTGTAGTAAAATATCTGAACTTCTTGGTTTATTGAATTTTCCTAAAGGAAGTAATAGCAGAAATGTGAGGTTATGAAGAATGGAAACAAAGTAATGGATCAAAAGAGTAGGAACAGAAATTGCTAGTAATACCTGTGCATTTCTAGAGAAACACTGATCAAAGATTTAAAGGTCAAAATAGCAATGAAAGGATTATTTAATGAAGTACTTGGTATAATGTTGATCCTCAGTAAATATTTACTTAAAGAGAAATATGTGTTTAGGTAAATGGATAGCATATGTGTCTACCTTTTGTCCATCTGTCTATTCAAACCTTCTGTCTTTTATGCAAGCATTCATCATATAGGTATTGCATATTCTCCTTCTAACAAGAGAAAAAATGTTCAAGACTTTTTTGCATTCTGTGTTTTTTTTTTTATTTTCAGGAAAAAGAGCATGTGCTGGTGAGAGTCTGGCTCGCACGGAGCTGTTTTTGTTTCTCACCACCATTTTACAGAATTTTACCTTGAAATCTGAAGTTGATCCAGAGGACATTGACACTACCCCAACTTCAAATGGACTTACTTCTGTACCCCCTAACTACAAACTCTGCTTCATTCCTCTGTGAAGAGTAGAGACCATTTGGGTTTTACTGTGATATTATCTATAATCCTGCTCACCTAGGGCTGGGTCTACCTCCTTTCATTTTTATCCATTTCCTGAAATTGCTCTGTTTACCTATACCTTCTTCATCGAAAAGCCAGGAAAAACCAATGTACATTAAAAGAGAATTTCCAGGGCTGGAGTGAACACAGTGGGTAGGGTATTTGCCTTGCAAGGCAAACATACCCAGATTCTATTCCCAGCATCCCATGTGGCCCCCTGAGCACCGCGAGGAGTAATTCTTGAGTGCAGATCCAGGAGTAACCCCTATGCATTGCCTGGTGTGACCCAAAGAGCAAAACAAAATAAGATAAATTAAAAAATATAAGAGAATTTCCTTAATCTCAATGCTCATCAGTTTCTTCAATAATCTATAACTTTTATACTTGCCACTATATATAATAATATTTACTCAATATTGAGTAAATCTAGATAGACAATATGAAAAATAAAGATGATTAATAGATACCAAATTATTTATATATATTTGCCCCTGTATTTTCTAAATAAGAATTATAATTTGATGAGCCAAGTAGTAGATTTTATTCCTTTTTCCATAATTCATATAAGAAAAGAAGAATGAAAATGAGAGGTTAAAGAGATAAGAATCAGAAAGGACATTTCCTTGCATGCAGTGGACCCAGTTTTGATTCTAGGCACCCCATATAGTCCTAAAAATACCATCAGCAGTAATCCCTGAAGTGTAATCCCCCAGGAGTTAGTCTCGAGCACTGTTGGGTATCTCACCTTCCAAAAATGAAAATAATGCAAATAAAATATCTTGATCATCATAATGATTCACACAGGAAGAAGAAAAAGAAAGAAAATAAAACTGTTGGGTTTAGTATTATTGAGAGATATTGATACCAATTTTGAAATTGTGGGAAAGCTGTTCAAAGCAGCTTTATTCTATAAGAAGATATTGAAATAAGTGATGGTGAGGAGTTTTACCCACATAAGACATGAAGACTACTGAGAAAAATAAGAACAGAAATCAATGAAATTACAAGCATATTATCAATGTAGAAAAACAATGAATGCAAACTCTTTAAAATAGTTAATCATGTTGATAAAACCAGACTATTCTGACAAAAAAGAGAAGATACAAATGTCTAATACCAAATTTAATGAGTACCATCACTTAATTTCACTGAAATTAAAAAGATTAAAAAAACAAATAGTCTCCATGTTTATCCTTTTATAAGCAAATGTCGTGAGATGAGTCAGAAAGAGAGGAACAGACATAGAGGGACTGCACTCATTTGTGGAGTGTAGGGTAGTATCACATGAGGCTGACACCCAAGGACGGTAGATACAAGGGCCAAGGGGGTTGCCCCATAGCTGGAAGTCTGCTTCATGAGCGGAAGGGAGAAGGCAGATGGAATAGAGAAGGAATCACTAAGAAAATGATGGCTGGAGAAATCAGTCGGGATGGGAGTTGTGTGCCGACAGTAGATAATGGACCAAACATGACCTCTCAGTGTCTGTGTTGCAAGCTATAATGCCCAAAAGTAGAGAGAGTATGGGGAATATTGTCTGCCTTAGAGGCAGGGGGATGGTGGGGAAGGGGGGGTATACCCGAGGTATTGGTGGTGGGGAATGTGCACTGGTGGAGGGATGGGTGTTTGGTCATTATGAGATTGTAACCCAAACATGAAAGCTTGTAACTATTACACCGTGATTCAATAAAATTTAAAATTTTTTTAAAAACAAAACTGGGAGAGTTTCTTTTTTTTCAATGTCTTGGAAAATCTTGAGAAGAACTGGCAGTAGGTCCTCTTTAAATGTTTGAAATTATTCGCTAGTGAATCCATCTGGACATTGACTTTTGTTTTGGGGAAGAATTTTGATTACAGTTTCAATTTCTTTGATATTAATAGGTCTATATAGGTAGTCCAGATCTTCTTGGTTCAACTTTGGGAGATGATGATAGGAATCCAGGAATTTATCAATTTTGTCTAGGTTCACTTGTTTCGTGGCACAAGACTTTCAAAGTAGTCTCTGATGATCTTTTGAATTTCTTTGGTTTCTGTTGTGATGCCCCCCTTTTCATTTCTAATTAGGTTTATTAGGGTTCTCTCTCTTTCATTGTGAGCCTTTCTAGTGGTTTAACAATCTTGTTTATTTTCTCAACGAACCGGCTCTTAGTTTCATTGATCTTTTAGATTGCTTTTTGGGTTTCCATGTCATTAATTTCTGCTCAAGGTTTTGTTATTTCTTTCCTTCTGCCTGTTTTAGGCTCCTTCTGTTGGTCCTTTTGTAACATCTTGAGCTGTGAAGTCAAGTTATCTATGTAGGTCCTCTCTTCCTTCCTGAGGAATACTTACAGAGCTATAAATTTTCCCCTTAACATGGCTTTAGTTACGTCTCATAGGTTCTGGTAACTCATGTCTTCATTCTCATTTGTTTCCAGGTATCTTGTGATTTCTTCTTTAATATCCTTCCTGATCCACTTGTTCAAAATTGAGTTGTTTGATTTCCAGGTATTTTATTTGGTTCTCCTTATCTGAGCGTGATTAACTTCTGTCTTCAGTTGATTTTAGGATAACATAGCCTCCGGTAGTTTAGGTTTATTGGGTTACTCCCGTTACAGTGCTCCTAATCCTCTTTGTTTATTTGTAGCTTCTTTCTTAGGGTTCTGTTGACTTGTAAATAATGTTTTTCTCTTCTCCTTGAGTCCTTTGCATAGTTTATTCAGAGCAAGTCCTTTTTGTATGGACAAAGAAAGACATTTATTAATATGCCTTTGCAATTGGGATTTAATTGGCTTTGAATATTATTATTTTCTGGGCATCTGCTTTCTTGACTGTAGCCTTGGTTGCCCTCAGTTCCTAGCCCTCTAAAAGGAAGGATCCCAACGTGGGACGAGAAGGACCCAGGGCAAGCGGTAAGTTATGTGCTACCCTGGCATCGAGATGGGCCTGGCCAAAGTGCCTCATTCTTAACTATAAGTTAAGAGTTTGATCATGGACAAGTGCTGTCATGATCTTAAAGTAATGACGAGACTAGGACCCTGCTAGGGATAGGAAAGACTAATCTGGCCTGAGCACTGTAGCCTGAGATTGAGATGGCCCCAGGAGAGCAATTCTAAAAGCTTAATGCATCTCTTGCTATGCCCATACAAAACGATTAATATTATGAATGCTTATATGTTTGTTGGACAAGGAGAGGAGAAACACAACCATGGGATTTCATCATTGGATGGGTCCTGCTGAAACAGTATCTTTCTTAGAGAATAGGTGTTCTGCTATTGTTATTGAACTTTTTGTGATACTGTACTGCAGACAGGAATATTTTCCCTTTTTAAGCTGCCTTCTGGAAATAATTTCAGAGGCAGTTTTCCTTTTCTCACAGAAGCTTGGCTGGTCTTTGACACGCAGATCTTAGGTGCTAGCCAGGCCTGACTTGACATTGTAGATTCCAGGCTCTGGCCTAGCCTAGTCTTTGGGATGTAGATTTCAGGTGCTGCCCAGTTTGTAATTGACATGTAGATTTCATGTGGCAGCCCAGCCCCGTCTTTGGGATGTAAATCCGAGTGCTTTCAACCCAAGGAAGGTTTTGGTTTGGGTTTTGTATCTTCTTTCTGGAGGCCTAGATTACTGGCCTGCAGATACAAGAGAATAATGTTACCTCAATGTTCTTCCTGTAACATCTTTTGGTGCCATTTGGTGACGTCAATGTATTGCACCCTTTGGAAGTGCCATGATCAGTAAAAGGGGTTCCAAGAGAGAGACAAGGGGAAGGAGAGACTAGAGAAGGCAGCGGAGTAGATCCAGAGAGAGGTCGGAGCTGGGAGAGCGGGAGATGAAAGTTTAAAGATTGAATAAACGGTAACTCATCAGCAACCAGCTTGGTCCTCGTTCTTCCTTTGCCTTTCCTTTACCACCGGCCGTCCCGATTCAGTCCACACACTGTGGTTCCAGGGCACCAAACGCGGGTGGTGAGACAGAGCCGCCTGGAGAGCCCGAGAGTGCACTCGCCCCTCGGCGAGCTTTAGTTTTTTACAGCTGATTATGGTCTGAAAAGTTAGTTGATACAATTTCAATCTTTCTGATTTTATTGAGGTATGTTTTTTGACCCAGCACATGGTCTATTTTGGTAAATATTCAATGTGCAATGAAAAAAAAAGTGTGTTCTTTCTTTTTGAGATGCAGAGCCCTGTATAGATGTGTTATCCCTCTCTCTTCTATGAGTCTTAATTACTAGCTTTATAGAAATTTGAAATTGAACTGTAAATCTTCTCCGTTATTTTTCAAGATATTTATCTTGATTAGTATGCTGGATCCATTGAATTTCCACATGCATTTTAGAATGAAGTTGTTAACATTTTTTTAAGCAAGATAATTTTTATTAAATAAAAAATACTTTTAAAAATGTGAGAGGAGGGCACCTGCCCTCACCTGTGCCCACTGCACCTGAATCAGCATCGCTGGTTCCTTCAACAGGTCTGTGAATGGCCATGTGCTCCCTTCCCGTCCAGCCCTGCGCTGCCCAAAGCCTCCTGCCAGACCATTCCAGCAGAGGGCATCCCTGTCTAGGGACTGGACATTAACAAGGGACTGGCTGGGGGTGTGACCTCCATTAAAGGGGGTGTGGCCTATCAAAGTGGGCGTGGCCTTCTGTGGGGCCAGCAAACTTGAAGACGAGCAGCAGAAATCGTACAGGCAACAAATAACAATGGGAAAAGACCTCAACATAGCTCTAAGGTGAATCAGAGATCTAGGAGATGACTCCAAGAGGAACAACATTAGAATCATCGGAGTACCGGAAGGACATGGAGCCAACCTCAATGAAAAAAACAGTTAAAGAAATCATTGCTGAAAAGTTCCCAGAGTTAGAGAATGCAAGAATCCATATTCAAGAAGCCAGAAGGGTGCCAGCTGAAAGAAATACTAATAAAAACACTCCAAGGCATATCATAGTAAGAATGATGGATGCTGCAGATAGAGACACAATACTGCAAGCAGCAAGGTCAAAGAAAGAAATCACATACAAAAGAGCACCCCTTAGAATTACAACAGACCTATCAGAGGAAACTGCCAAGCCCAAAGACAGTGGTGGGATATAGAGAAAAAACTCAACAAAATGAATGCAACAACAAGAATACTTTATCCAGCCAAACTCTCATTCAAACTTGATGGAATGATACACCATTTTAGATAAACAACAGCTCAGGAACTTCGTAGACTCAAAATCAAACTTGAAAGAAGGTCTAAAACGGCTCTTGTAAGACAAGAAAGAAGACACCCATAAGTGCAACAAACCCTTATAGAAAGATGCACAAAAACCCATGACAATAATATCTCTCAATGTCAATGGTCTAAATGCACCTATCAAGAGACACAGAGTGGCAAAATCTCTCTCAATGTTAGTGGTCTAAATGCACCTGTCAAGAGACACAGAGTGGCAAAATGGATCCAGAAACTGAAACCAATATTCTGCTGCCTACAAGAAACACATCTGAACAATCAGAACAAACACAGACTCAAAGTTAAATGACGGAAAACAATTTTGCAAGCAAACAACCCCCTCAAAAATGCTGGGGTGGCTATATTATTATCCAACAACATAGATTTCAGATTGAAAAAGATTAGAAAGGACAGAGAAGGCCATTTTCTATTTATCAAGGGTTATGCACAACGCAAGAAATCACACTCTTAAATGTATATGCACCTAATGAAGGGCCAGCTAAATACTTAAAACAACTGCTAGCAGATTTTAAGGAGGACATCGCCAGCAATACAATAGGAGTCAGAGATTTAACACTGCATTGTCACCTCTGGATAGATCAGCAAGAACAAATCTCAGCAAGGAAACACTGGCTCTGAAGAAAGAAGTAGAAGAGAGAGGGCTAACAGACCTATACAGGGCCTTACACCCCCAAAAGAAAGAATACACATTCTTTTCCAGTGCACATGGCACATTTTCTAAAATAGACCATGTGCTGGGTCACAAATCATACTTCAATAGAATCAAGAAGATAGAAATTGTATCAACTATTTTTTCAGACCATGATGCACTGAAGATAGAAGCTAATCACATACACACTCGGAGAACCAAATCAAACAACTGGAAATTAAACAACTCAATTAAACAACTCAATGTTGGGTCAGGAAGGAAGTCAAGTATGAAATCACAAGATACCTGGAAACAAATGAGAATGAAGACACGAGCTACCAAAACCTATAGGATGCAACTAAAGCTGTATCAAAAGGAAAATGTATAGCTTTGCAAGCATTTCTCAGGAAGGAAGAGAGGGCCTACATAGATAACTTGATTTCACAGCTCAAGACCTTAGAAAAAGATCAATAAAGGGAACCCCAACCCAGCCGAAGGAAAGAAATAAAAAAATTTAGAGCAGAAACTAACGATATGGAAATCCAAAAGGTCAATGAAATCAAGAGCTGGTTCTTTGAGAAAATAAACAAGATTGATAAACAACTAGCAAGACTCATAAAAAGTCCCCTGAGATGTGACCCCATTGCCACACGTGTGTGGCCTCTCCGTAGCAGTGTGTGGCCTCACCATAGCAGTACGAGCATAATTCCAGAGGCCAGCTAAACTAGTTTTGGTACCGGCAGCTTCTTGCAGAAATGTCTCTAGACTGTGAACTAAGTCGCGGTTTCATGTCTGCCCAGGAGGGGAAAGGTTTTTTCTCTCTCGCCTTTCCCTTGTGGGGGGGTTGCGGGGGAGGGAAGGAAGGGCGTGGCGACTACCAGCTTAGACCACTAGTGAGAGGTACAAGCTTGCAGCAATGGGACACGCGGGTGCTCTCTGGAAGGGGGTGGTACCAGCCCCGCTCTCCGCTGAGATGTACGAGCTTGCAATGATCCAATTTCGGCGAGAAATTTCCCTGGACTTAGTTACTAAAATACGGAAATCCTCATATCTCTTCAGGTATGATTCTAGGGGGGAAACTCCAAACAATAATAGTGAGGTTTTTTTGTTGAAATATTGAATGTAACCAAAGTAAAGAGAAAGTAAAGTGAAATTTATCAGTTACACAGGTGGGATGGTGGGCTGGGTGGGCTGGGAGGTGGGAGGTATACTGGGGTTATATTTGGTGGTGGAATATGTGCACTGGTGAAGGGATAGTTGTTTGAGCATTCTAAATCTGAGACTTAAGCCTGAAAGCTTTGTAATTTTTCACATGGTGATTCAATAAAAATATTAATTAAAAAAAAGACTCACAAAGAAAGAGAAAGAAAGAACCCTAATAAAATGAATCAGAAATGTAAAAGAGGTCATCACAACAGAAACTACTGAAATTCAAAAGATCATCAGAGACTACTTGAGAGACTGTATATCACAAAACAAGACAACCTAGAAAAATGGATAAATTCCTGGATTCCTTTCACCTCCCAAGACTGAACCAAGAAGACTTGGAATACCTGAATAGGCCCATTAATATCAAGGAAATTGAAACTGTAATCAAAAGTCTTCCTAAAAACAAAAGCCCAGGCTTGGATGGATTCACTAGCGAATTCTTCCAAACATTTAAAGAGGACCTGTCACCAGTTCTCCTCAAACTTTTTCAGGAAATTGAAGAAACAGGAAGTCTCATAAACAGTTTTTATGAAGCACATATCTTCCTAATACCAAAGCAAACAAAGACACCATTAACAAGGAAAACTACAGGTCAATATCCCTAATGAACACGGATGCAAAGATCCTCAACAAAATATTAGCAAATAAAAAACCAACAACTCATCAAAAAGATCATACACCACGACCAAGTGGGATTCATCCTGGGGATGCAAGGATGGTTTAACATTCGAAAATCAATCAACATGATCCATCAACAAAAACAAAGATAAAAATCATATTCTCATATCAATAGATGCAGAGAAAGCATTTGACAAGATCCAACACACATTTATGATGAAAACTCTCACCAAAATGGGCTAGAAGGAACTTTCCTCAAGATAGTCAAAGCCAAAGCCATCTACCACAAACCCATAGCAAGCATTATTCTCAATGTAGAAAAAAACTTAGGACTTTCCCTCTAAGATCAGGGACAAGACCAGTATGTCTACTCTCACCACTTCTGTTTAACATATTACTGGAAGTACTTGCAATAGCAATTAGGCAAGAAAAAGACATTAAGGGCATCCAGATAGGAAGCGAAGAAGTCAAGCTTTCACTATTCACAGATGATATGATACTACACATAGTGAAACCTAAAACCTCTACCAAGAAACTCCTAGAAACAACAGTAAAGTCGCAGGTTATAAAATCAATACCCAAAAATCCATGGCCTTCCTATATACAAATAATGAGACAGAGGAAAGTGACATAAAAAAAAAATCCCGTTCACATCGTGCCCCAGAAAATCAAGTACCTCAGAATCAGCCTAACTAAGGAGGTCAAGGATCTCTACAAAGAAAATTACAAAACACTAATCCATGAAATAAAATAGGACACAAGGATATGGAAACATATCCCCTGCTCCTGGATAGGAAGAATTAACATTGTCAAAAACTCCCCAAAGCACTGTAGAGAATCAATGCGATCCCTACAAGGATACCCATGAAAAACTTCAAAGAAATGGAGCTAGAGCAATTCTTAGGAAAAAGATGATATGAGGCATCACTCTCCACAACCTCATACTCTACTATAAAGCAGTAATACTCAACAGCATGATACTGGAACAAAGGCAGATCCGCAGGCCAAAGGAATAGGGTGGAATATACCTACACACAACCCCAATTGTGTGAACATCTACTCTTTGATAAGGGAGCAAGAAATATAAAGTGGAGCAAGGAAAGCCTCTTTAACAAATGGTGCTGGCATAACTGGACAACCACTTGCAAAAAAATGGGTTTAGATATTGACTTATCACCATGCACAAAAATCAGATCAAAATGGATTAATGACCTCAACATCAGAACAGAATCCATAAAGTACATTGAAGACAAGGTTGGAAAAACCCTCCCCGACATTGAAGCTAACGGTATCTTCAAAGATGACATGCCACTGACCAACCAAGTGGAAACAGAGATAAACAAATGCGACTACATGAAACTCAGAAGCTTCTGCACCGCAAAAGATACAGTGACCAAAATACAAAGACAATCTATGGAATGGGGAAGAATATTCACCCAATACCCATCAGATAAGGGGTTGATATCAAGGATATACAAGGCACTGGTTGGAATCTACAAGAAGAAAACATCTAACCCCATCAAAAAATGGGCAATTAAATGAACAGAAATTTTCACAAGGAAGAAATACGAATGGCAAAATGACACACGAAAAAATGCTCTCCAATAATCATCAGAGAAATGCAGATCAAAACAACCATGAGATACCATCTCACACCACAGAGACTGGCACACATCCAAAAGAACAAAAGCAACCACTATTGGTGTGGATGTGGGGAGTAAGGACCCTCTTACACTGCTGGTGGGAATGCCGACTGGTTCATCCCTTTTGGAAAACAGTATGATCGCTTCTCAAAACATTAGAAACTGAGCTCCCATTTGACCCAGTGATACCACTCCTGGGAATATATCCAGGAGAGGCAAAATAGTACAGTCAAATTGACACTTGCACTCGAATGTTCATTGCAGCACTGTTTACAATAGCCAGAATCTGGAAAAAACCCGAGTGCCCTAGAACAAATGACTGGTTAAAGAAAGTTTGGTACATCTATACAATGGAATACTATGCTGCTGTTAGAAAAGATGAAGTCATGACCTTTGCATATAAGTGGATCAACATGGACAGAATCATGCTAGTGAAATGAGTCAGAAAGAGAGAGACATACATAGAAAATTGTGCTCTTCTGTGGAATATAAAATAACAGAATAGGAAACTAACACCCAAGAATAGTAGAGATAAGTACCAGGAGGTTGGCTCCAAGGCTTGGAAACTGGCCTCACATGCTGTATGAAGGGGCAGCTCAGATAGAGAACGGAATACCAGGTAAAGTGTGGTTTGAGGACCCAAATGGGATAGGAGATGCGCGTTGAGAATAGACTATAGACCAAACACGATGCCACTCAGTGACTCTATGGCAAACTGGGGCAGTGGGGTTGGGTGGTGGGAGGGATACTGGGAAAATTGGTGGATGAAAATGGGCACTGGGTGGAGGGATGTAAACAAAATGCAAACATGAAAGTTCATAAGATTGTAACTGTACCTCACAGTGATTCATTAATAAAACATTTATTCAATAAATTAAATTAAATACATGTATTAGGTAAGATGAACATTTTAACACTATAAGATTTTAATATATTGGGCTTCTGGTCCTGACTTGGGTGCCAGCTGGGCAGCCTCCCGTGCGCTTTGAAGCAGTGGTGGGCCCTCCAGGAGCCTAGTGCTCCAGGACACCGGCACCTTCTCGTGAAGCCGTGAATAGGAAGGCCAAACCAATGCTGGACTGAGAGGAGAACTGCCTGCGGCTTGGGGAGAGCTTTGAGAAGTGGCCACGCACCTCCTTCCACACCATTCGCTATGACTTTAAGCCAACATCTATTGACATGTCCTGTGAAGGAGAGCTTCAGGTTGGTAAGGGAGATGAAGTAACAATCACGCTGCCACACATCCCTGGCTCCACACCACCAATGACTGTGTTCAAGGGGAACAAAAAGCCTTATCAGAAAGACTGTGTGCTTATCATCAACCATGACACCGGGGAGTACGTGCTGGAGAAACTCAGTAGCAGCATTCAGGTCAAGAAAACACGAGCGGAGCCTTGTCTCCAGACTGTGAACTAAGCTTTTGCCCCACACTGACTGAGTGGGGAAATACCCTTTTTTCTTGGTTTTCCTTCCCTCTGGGAAGAAGCGGCGTGGCATCCGCCATATTATGGGACTTTTAAACAGGTATGAACTTGGTGGCGTGGGGGAAAAAATGTGTTTTGAACTTGAAACAGCAGGATGCTTGGTCAGTCTTGGGCAGGGGCCGATAGTGGCTCGAGCTCCGCCAAGATTCGACCCGGGTGGCCATGCTTTTGCACGGCCACTTTGCTGCTGAATGACCAAGATCTAGAGCCAGCTACATTACTTCTGGTCCCAGCAAGTGCTTTCAGCCATGTCTTCAGACTGTGAACTAAGCTTTTGCTACTGCAGCCGCGCGACTTTATATTTCTTCATTCTCATCAGTGGAAAACTAATTATCAAATGTTTCCTTGTCAATAGGGCTGTATTTTGGGGGGATAAACTCCAACAACAATAGTGAGTTCCGTGTTGAAACTCCAACAACAATAGTGTATTTTATGTTGAAATATGGAGTGTATCAAGGTAAAGGGAAAATAAAGTGAAATTTATCAGTTATGCAGGTGGGGGTGGGGGTTGGGGGTTGGGGGGTGGGAGGTATACTGGGGTTTTTTTTTTTTTTTGGTGGTGGTGGAATATGGGCACTGGTGAAAGGACGGGTGTTTGAGCATTGCACAACTGAGACATAAGCCTGAGAATTTTGTAACTTTCCACATGGTGATTCAATAAAACAAATTTTAAAAAAAGAAAGAAAGAAAACACGAGCGGAGGGTAGCAGTAAGATCCAAGCTCTGATGGAATAGCAACCGTCCCGTCCCCCACAGCCATCACAGCCACCGCCACCTTTGCCACCCCCACCTCCACCTATGCCCTTTAGAGCCCCAACGAAGCCCCCAGATAGACCCCAAACATCTCCCTTGAAAGACAACCCCTCACCTGAACCTCAGCTGGATGACATCAAAAGAGAGCTGAGGGCCGAGGTCGACCTCATCGAGCAGATGAGCAGCAGCAGCGGCAGCAGCAACTCGGACTCCGAGAGCTCCTCGGGCAGCGACGACGACCACAACGACGACAGCTCCAGCAGCGGCGGGGAGGAGCCCCGCCTCCCCGCTGCCCTGGCACCAGCTGTCCTACAGCAGCCGGAAGTGGCCAGCGGGACCGGCCGGCCCCAGGGAAGCAGCCAGCTCATGAACAGCCTCCCGAGTGACTTGCAGCTGAGTGAGTCCGGCAGTGACAGCGATGACTAGAGCCGGAGCTTTGGGAATCAGCCGGTTGGTTCACAGATGCCCCCCACGCCGGGGCGTCTCGAACGTGGCGTCCGTAGCCAAGAGGCCGGCGCCTCGGAGACACCTGCGTTCCCGGAGCCCTCGTGCCCAAAGCTTTCAACTTAGTGGTGACGGGTGACTTTGTCGTGTAGTCTCATGTTCCCAAGTTTCAGTAGAGCCACAGAAGAACTTACAGAATTGCACTTCTACTTGGTTAACACTGTTCCTAAAAACCAGCCAGAAGGGCCCTCCGGGGCTCCGGCCACGCCTTCCCCAGGCCAGCGATGAGGCGGTTTCAAACCTCAGCGACCACCCAGTCGGCAGAGGTGAGACACTGTCTTGGAGGGCCCCAAGAGTAGGGGGGCGCACACAGTGCCCCGTCAGTTTGTTCTCGGACCACTTTAAATCATCGACATGAAAGTGGTAAGGAAGCTTCGTGTACCCCGGCGTGTAGAAGGGGACTCCCAGGTGGGGAGCTGGTGGCCCCCTCCCCCAGCCTCTGTTCGTCCCCGCCCTCTCAGCACCGGCCTGGCGGCGCACCTCTGCTTTGTGGTGGCCTCCCGCTCCCACTCCAGGCTTTTCCCACTGTTCCCTTCCTGGAATTCCCTTTATCAGAGCCAGAGATTCTCCCTCGTGGGACTGATGTGTCCCCTTGGACTGGACTTGGGGTCCGGCTCAGACTTAGTTCCCCACAAGTCCTGAACTCGCGGCGCGTGGTGAGCCGGCAAACACGGCAGCCAACTCGGTGACTCAGTTGAATCGGGTCCCTTAGTTCCGTGTCTTAGATCCCTCCCAAGTGTTCTTCGTTCAGCGCCCATGGGAGAGAGCTACAGTGAGGAAACCTTTGGGAATGGTGAAGCCACAGCCTTGGCGGGAGTTCCGCAAGGTGACCTTAACCCATGCCTAGGTGAGGTGTGTGTGTTCGCGCTCTTGTGCCATTGTTTGTGCCTGACTCCCAGACCCATGCGTGTTACTTTATAGACAGCACGAGCTGCGTCACAAGGTTGCCTTCTGCAGTGTGCAGTTCCCGATTGAAGTCTGTTCTTGGGAGAACTGGTCGCTAGGAAATGCCCACAGTGAGAGAGTGTGTGCCCGACCCCAGAGTTAGTATGGAGTGACCCAGTTCCACCATTGGAATGCATGCGTCCTGGGAAGTGTCCATCTGCGGGCTCCATGGGTATCAGAAAGATGAAACATCGTGATTATTCCTTTGGTCCATTGACTCCGATGGTCCCTCCCTCCTCAGCTAGGGGCAGGGCACGGTCTGGACATGGAAAGAAAGCAGGTGGTCAGTGGTGGAGGTTGGGTGTGGGGTGATACTGAGGGTCTTCTGTTTCACCCACTTGGGGACCCCACGTAGCTGGAGAGGTACGAGGTGTCTGGGGTGCACTTTCCTGTTCCACCCGTTGTCGGTAATCGGGGCACAGCGCCCCTCAACACTGGGTTTCTCGGCCCCTTGTAAGGTTCCTGTGGCTTTAGTATCAGGTAGGAACTTGGGATGAATTGCTGAAGGCTTTGTGATTCCTTAGGAATGACAGCTCAGGGAAGGCAAGTGGGGGAGCGTCATGGTTAGGAGACTTGAATTGTTACTAGAGGTGGGAATTGTTTTCACTGCTTTGTACTTGTTCAAGCTGGGGCAAGTTCCAGGAACTTGAATGAAAATAGCTTTTAATTCCCCCCACACACCCACACCCACACCCACAGACCCTTTCCTCTCTCCTCTCTCCTTCCCCCCACCCCTTCCAACGTCAATTTATCAAGACAGAACTATGGTTTGGGGCACGTCGGGTGGAGAAGTTTCTCGGGTGGAGAAGTTTCTATAGGAAGTCCCTGTGCGTGGGCCTGGCTTGGTGAGTGAGTGGTAGGTACTCTCTGAGCGTTGGCCCCTGTGTCAGACCCCGCACAGCCCTCCTCCACCGCCAGGGAAAGGGGTCTCCTCAGACTGCAGGCCTTCCTACCTCTGTGCCTTCTCAGCTGCTCCCGCCCGTCCCCCAGTCTGCCATTACCATGGATCCTTCTTGTCCCCTGGCTTTTCTGCTCGTGCTCGTCCTCCTCTCCAAGAGTTCTCTTGAGTGTGGACGCCTGAGGAGTGGGGGTCCTTGTCCACTCTGCTCCCTGCAGTGTCCACGGAAAGAGACATTCTGCTGCAGACAGGCTGGAGGGGTGGAGACAAAGGCAACAGGGCAGACGGGGGAGGCAGGGGAAAGGGCCCGGAGTTGGAATCGGCCAGGGTTTATGAGTTTGAGGTCTCTCAGATCCACGCTGATTTTCATGAGTTTCTGGTCTTGAAGCGAAATGTTAAAATTGCCTCTCACTGTGCATGTCTACCATCCTGTGCGAGGTGAGGGTTAAAGACAGGTTCAGAACACAAAGAGGAAAGTTTTTTTTCTATGTGTGTTGTTAATTTACTTGCTTCAGTGGTGGGAAACTTGAAAATTCCAAAATCCTTATATCCCTGCTTAAGAGGCTGATTCAGTCGGGGCGTGTGTGTGTGTGTGTGTGTGTGTGTGTGTGTGTGTGTGTGTGTGTGAAGTATCTTGAAAGAGTAATTGATGGTTGAATATTTGGTACAGCCAAATTGGATGTTTCCAATTGGCAAGAAAGGTATGAATTTCAGAACTCAGGCCATAACAGTTTGGAAGACAAGACCAAATGAGGCGTTATGAAATGATTTTTTGTTCCTCCTATTACCTTTGTCTTGGGTTCATTGTCTCATTCTTTAACAATTTTTAAAATCTTGTGCCTAATATATACAATGGAATACTATGCAGCTGTTAGAAAAAATGAGGTCATGACGTTTGCATATAAGTGGATCTACATGGAAAGTATCATGCTAAGTGAAATGAGTCAGAAAGAGAGAGACAGACATAGAAAGATTGCACTCATCTGTGGAATATAGAATAATAGACTATAAGACGAACACCCAAGAATAGTAGAAATAAGTACCAGGAGGTTGTCACCATGGCTTGGAGGCTGTTCTCTCATTCTGGGCAACTCAGAGAAGGGAACAGCAAGTAAAATGTGGTTGTTGGTCATGTGGGGGAAAGATGATGCGGGCCAAATATAGACTAGAGACTGAACGCAATGGCCACTCAACACCTTTATTGCAAACCACAACACCTAATCAGAGAGAGAGAACAAAAGGGAATACCCTGCCATAGTGGCAGTGTGGGGTGGGGGGAGACGGGACTGGGAAGGGGGGGTGGGATGTTGGGTTTACTGGTGGTGGAGAATGGGCACTGGTGAAGGGATGGGTTATCAAACTTTGTAAGGGAGAAACATGAGCACAAAAATATATAAATCTGTAACTGTACCCTCACGTTGACTCACTAATTAAAAATAAACTATAAAAAAAAATAAATAAAAATAAAATCTTGTGCCTAAAAGTTTATGTTGCTTAATTATGAAGTAGATCTGTTCATGTTTACATTTGTGTAAAGTATTTTCTCTGAAAAAGTTTTTTTTTGATTTATTCTCTCAAAAATATTATTCTATTTAATTAAAAAAATGAAGGTCAGCAATAAAAAAAGACTTTAATATATTGATTTTACAGCCTGTCACTCTATTATATTCATTTGTTATTTCTAGTTAGATTTAACATAATCTTTTAAAAAAATTATTGAATCACCATTATATACAGTTACAAAGATTTCATGTTTGAGTTTCAGTCATACAATGATTGAACACCCATCTCTCCACCAGCGCACATTTTCTACCACCAATGTTCCCCAGTATCTACCTCCTCATCCCAACCCTCCCCCTGCCTCTGTGAAAGACAGTTTTCCCCCTACTGTCTCTCTACTTTTGGACATTATAACATACTCCTTATAGTTATCTATTTCTGGAGTTTGTTTTTTTTTTGAGGGAGGGTGGTGCATAGGCCACATATAACTGTAGCTCAAGGCTTACTCTTCTGTACTCAGGGATCACTCCTGCATGTGCTCAGGGATCTATATAAAATGCTGAGGATCCAACCCAGGTTAGCAACAGGCGAGGCAAGCACCCTACATGCTCTATTATCCTTATAATCCTGGTTATCTGTTATGATATCGTACTTTTCAGTATCTGAAACTATTAGCTTATTTTTTATTATCAATTCTCAGCTTGTTTATGCAGTTTTACGATTACTTCTAGCTTTTTATACTTAAGACATTTATTTAAAACATTTATATTCTTATTTATATTCTTAATGAGCATATTTAAGACATTTATTTAAAGTATTATCATGTAAATTTGATTTCTGGGCTTACTCAAGAATTTTGTGTCAATTTAAATTTTCAGCAATTAATGAGTCATACACCTTTGTCTCTTTTTAAAAAATTATGCTTTTATCTATTGGTAATAGATCATTAAAATATTATTTTAATAAGGTACCTTGACAAATAAGAAATTTCTCTTTTGGAATTACATTGTTGCTTGCTAAAATTTTGTTTAGTAATTTTATGTATCATTTTTGCCAATAGTTTTATTCTCATCTGTGTAGATACTTACATCTCTGGTTCTCTCTGTGATCAGTGCCCTTACACAAAGTTGCCCTTAAATGCCTACATTAAAAAAAAAAAAAGCAAAGTAAAAGCTGGCTTTCTGTTTGTATCCTTGGTGAAAGCCTGTGGAGAGGTTTATTAAGGCTGTCGGGATTGAAATCATAGCTATTCTCGATGCCACCCTCTCAGTGATCAGAACACAACTCCAGTGCTGAACATTCTATTTTGTCCCTTTGGGACCTTTACTTGTAGCAGAAAAAACAATCACACTTTCAGGAATTGTCTGTCTTGGAAGAACATAAGAATATATGGTCACTCTGTGTCAAATGTGTAAGACACTGATTTAAGCACTGCATTGTGTACCTGAACTGACCAAAAATCATCAGATTCAAGTGATCATTTAGAATGTGCATGGTTCATGGGGCTGGAGCAATAGCACAGCAGGTAGGGCGTTTGCCTTGCACTCAGCCGACCTGGGTTCGATTCCCAGCATCCCATATGGTCCCCCAGCACCGCCAGGAGTAATTCCTGAGTGCAGAGCTAGAAGTAACCCCTATGCATTGCCAGGTGTGACCCGAAAAGCAAAAAAAAAAAAAAGAATGTGCATGGTTAATAGTTGTTTCAGTGTAAGGACTGAGTTGTGGGAATTGTGTCTCTGCCATGTTTGTGAGGTTACACCAGTAATATTATTATAACAACATAGACTGCCTGGATCTGTGCAAGGGAAGACTTGCTGACTATTTAGATCTTCTTTGATTTCTCTTAGCATTATTTCATGGAACTGATGTTAACTTTGCTTTGTCCAGTTTAATAATGATAGATCATATGTTCATGCCCACTGCATCTCAAACTTAATTCAGGAAATGAAAATAATGTTTTGTGAGTCAAATTCTCTTTTTACTGCTATTAGAGGTTTTTCTAAAATTTTTAAATTTTATTTTGCTCTTGCACTTTATATACACACTGTGGTTTACAAAGTTGTTCATGTTGATTAGAGTTATTTTGAACTGAGAACTTTAAGTACTATATGAAGCCAATGATAACAAGGACATGATTATCAAGAAATTTCATTCAAAGAGTCTCGGGTCGGGGCTGATACCAGCTCGAGCTCCGCCAAGACTCAACCCTGGCGGCTACACTTTGGTGCGGCCGTTTTGCTGCTAATAGAACATGATCTGGAGGTCAGCTAGACTACTTATGGTCCCAGAAACTGCTTGCAGTCATGTCTGTAGACTGTGAACTAAGCTACTAAGCTATTGCCTCACGCCAGCTGAGGAGGGGAAATTATGCAATTTAAGACATAAATCTCCCTGGACTTAATTACTAAAATACAAAAATACAGAAATTTATTCTCAGCAGTGGAAAACTGATTATCAAATGCCTCCTTCTCAGTAGGACTGTTTTTTTTTGGGGGGGACAGGGAAACTCCAACAACAATAGTGAATTTTGTGTTGAAACATGGAATGTAACCAAGGTAAAGAGAAAATGAAGTGAAATTTATCAGTTATGCAGGCGGGGGTGGGGGGTGGGGGGTTGGAGGTATACTGGGGTTTTGGGCAGTGGAATATGGGCACTGGTGAAGGGATGGTTATTTGAGCATTGTATAACTGAGACATAAGCCTGAGAACTTTGTAACTTTCCAATGGTGATTCAATAAAATAAATTAAAAAAAAAGAAATTTCATTCAAAGGACAATTCTGCTTTATTGTATTTATACATAATATTTAATATACTTTTGCTCACTGATAAGTACAAGAACATAATAAAATTTATGGAAGCCAAGGCATATGTTTGCAAATACATAATCTTTGTATGTTAGTGAAATCTTCCACATGAAAAATTTCCCCTTACTATTCTATGTCACATCTTTATCTCAGTTCTTTTTTTCTTTTTATTTTTGGGGCCACACCCAGCAGTGTTCAGGGGGATACTCCTGGCTCTGCACTCAAGAATAACTCTTGGGGGACTCTGGGGGTGGGTTTTTTTGCAGTCTCTTTTAAACCTATATTTATTCTTAAATTTGTTTCCTAAGCCAAGATGCCCATTTCATTGAATGTGATATACAATATTTTATGATACTATATTGATTTTGTGAGTCTATTGTTTTGCTAGAATATATTAAAGGTAGAGCTGCCATATTAGCTATCATAGCATTTCAAAGTACTCTCAATATTGAATTCATTTAAGTTTTCCACTGAGAAAATTGTAAAATCTTGAATCAGACATTTGTATCTTCCATGACAAACATCCAGTTCAGCATTTTCTAATAATTAATTTTATGCTTGTCTACATTTAGAGTAGATTTATTATTATTATCACAAGTAATGAATTTATTCACTTCCCATTCAGGGACTATACTTAGATAAGCATAGTTTAATACAGTGACCCTGGAATATCAGAATCAAATGTCTCCCACTATTCTTCATCCACACAGATTATTTTATAACAAGCCTTAATTAATGAGTGATTCCTCTCACCCAAGATGATATCTACTATGCTCTTCCATCTTAGTTTGGGATAAGAAGGAGGAATAGAGAAAATAATGCAACTCAATTCTCCTTATTTCTCACTGATAAAGATTATGTTCATGACACATCTAACTGTGAAAAAAATCTAAGAAACAGAAATTCTAGATGAGCAAGGAATTAGATACTGGAAAATGACCTTCTAGTCATCTGATCTACTGGGATTTGTCATACCATATGTTAATATTTTCTAAAATGTAACCGGAATCTCATATGTTGGTTTAATTTTATAATATAAGCAATACTGGTCAGCTATAATCCTGGAAAATTATTTCTCAAATAATTTTATCAAAATCTTTTTTAGGAAAAACAGAGTCAAGAGCAGATATTTACTTTAGGAAATTTGGTGATCACTATGGTTGATCTATTTGGAGCTGGGACCGAGTCAACAAGCACCACACTGAGATATGCTTTGCTTCTGCTGCTAAAGCACCCAGATGTCACAGGTATCACTGGCATAGTTGACTGGGAGAATTTCAGAAGCATCTTGATAGACACAGCAAAGGCACACAGAGAGTCTTGTTTTTTCTTAGAAAAACTTCATTATTCAGTTGTCTGACTACTTGCTTAACTTCTCAAATGTAATAAAGAGAAAATAATGGGAATCTCTGCATACTATGAGAACATAAATGCGACAAACTAAATCATAGTAGACAGTAAACAACGAAAAAGAGAAAACAGTGATTAGACATCATGGGCAGTTATCTGTGACAGGATGTCCATCTTGAATTGGCAAGTACTACTTATTTGTTTTCATATGCAAAAAATAGCTTGAGCAGTACATGTATTATTATTATTTAGCTTTTTTGGTTACACCAGTGATGCTCAGGGGTTACTCCTGGCTCTGCACTCAGGAATTACTCCTGCCAGTGGTTGAGAGACCATATGGGATGCCAAGGATTAAGTCCAGGTCAGCCGTGTGCAAGGTAAATGCCCTTCCTGCTGTACTATTCCTCCCACCCCTGAACAGTACATGTATTATTAGAGATCTCTCCTGTACTGTTATAATACTAACAATACACAATTATGCTGCAACACCATATTTAGTCATTGTAATTTAATTGTTTGTGGACCACACTCGGCAATGCTCAGTGCTTACTCCGTACTCTCAGGGATCACTCCTGGCAGTCTTGGGGGAACATATGGGGTATCAGGGATCAAACTTTGGTTATCCACATGCAAGACAAATGCCTTACCTGCTGCACTCCAGCCCTTGTAATTTAATTTTAAACTGATAATTATTAGATATAAAATTAGTACTTTCTACTTTTCTTTTTAAACAAACTACAGTGTCTTAATTTTATTTATTTTTGAGAGTTTATTTCTGTTTTATTATCTTATGTGCTAACATATAGGTATTTCTGTTTTATTATTATATGTGCTAACATATAGATATGGAGAGATGTATCTTAAGTGTGAAAGAGTTACATGCATCAATAAATTCTGAGATATAGCTGATGCCTATAATAATGCTGGGACTTACATAATACTTTGCACATCCCCCACATGCACATATCGTGTACTTATCGTTCACTTTTTTAATGAGTCTTTACTTGCATCTCATCGCCAAAGCCCGAGAGTAGATTGATTGCATGATTGGCGGACACCGGAGCCCCTACATGCAGGACAGGAGTAACATGACCTACATGGATGCTTTGGTACACAAGGTCCAGAGAGTCATTGACATTGTTCCCAACGGTGTGCCTCATGCTGTGACCCATGATGTTAAATTCAGAAATCACTTTATCCCCAAGGTAAGATTTTGTTGTTGTTGTTATTCTGATCTCAGTGGTTCTATTGAAAAGGTATCCCTTTCATGTAAAGAAAACCCCTGCAGAATGATGTGTGTTCGCAGGCTCTCTGGGCAGCTCTCTCTCACTGCCTAATTTGGTGCTCTCAAGCCACTGTGTATGGACAGGACCGGGACGGTTGTAAGTGATGGGCAGGTGAAGGAAAAAATGAGGCCCAGGCTGGTTGCTGATTAGTTACCATTTATTCAATCTCTAATATCTCTGTGCTGCATCTTGCATCCTGGCCTCTCCTCTGTTCTCTGGATTCTGACCATCCCTGCTTCTCTCTCCACCCCTATTTATCTCTCTCCACCTTGCTTTATTTATCTGTCCCCACCTCGCACTCTGGGCCATAACACCCAGTCTGGGAGCAAAAACAACATAAGAAATCCCTTCTTTACTGTCCTCGGGCAGAATACGTCATAAGGTGTTTATCTCCTTTAGTTATTTTTGTATGAACACAGTAAGAGATACTTTGAAGCTTGTAGGGCAGGTCTCCTGGGAACATCTTGTCACAGACTCAGACTACAGAGCTCAGGCCAGATTAATCATTCCTAACCCTAACAGGGTCCAAATATAGTCATTACTTTTTGGATCATGACAGCGTATGTCCATGACCAAGCTTTTAACTTACAGTTAAGCATTAGGCACTTTGGCCAGGCCCATCTTGGTGCCAAGGAAGCACATAGCTCACCAAGGCCCTGAGTCCATCCAGTTCTCCTTGGGACCCTGATTTTGAGGGTGCTAGGAAGTAAAGGCAGCTGAGGCTTAGGTCTAAAGAACAGATGCCCAGGAGAAAAATATTATTCAGAGTCAAATGACTCCCGTATAATAAAAGCATCGCATTTACTATGTGCCCATACAAAAAGGACATTGTTCTGAATAAACTGTACAAAGGACTTAAGGAGACGAGAAAAACAATATAAGTCAACAGAGCACAAAGAAAGAAGTTACAAATAAATACAGAGGAAAGGGAGCCCTGTGATGGGAACAACCCAATAAACCTAAAGTATCTGAGGCTATGTTATCCTACACTTTCACATTATATACCAAATCATCTAAGAATACAAGAGTGCAAAAAGTTGATGAAATCAATCTGCATATTGGTGTTGGTATCAATGTCTATTATAAGATGATGTAATAGAGCACATTACATTAATGATTTTGTGGGTTTCCTCCTCCTGTGTAAAGGACATTTTCCAGTACAGGGGCTCAAAAAGTTACCATCATTTATTTATAAAACTTTATATATTTAGTGCTTACATTTAAGTCATTTTTCAATTCCGGTAAGAATTTTTTAAAAATTATTGTAATCAATGTTTGCAATGGGTTTAAATTCAGATAAGAGTTTACATAAGTTTTTAATTACACGGTGGTATAATAGTTATGCTTCTTTTTATTTCTTTAAAAATACTCAACTGTTGCCCTGCCACAGAGGTGGCGTGCTGTGGCGGGGGGGGGGGGGGGCGCAGGGAGCGGAGAGGCATACTGGGATCATTGGTGGTGGAGAATGGACACTGGTGAAGGGATGGGTAACCGATCATTGTATGACTGAAAGGCAAAAACAAAGGTTTGAAAGTATGTAACAGTACCTCATGATGATTCACTAATAAAAACTTGAAAAAAATCCAACTGCTTGGAACTGGAGCGATAGCACAGCAGGTAGAGCGTTTGCCTTGCACTCAGCTGACCCGGGTTGATTCCCAGCATTCCGTATGGTCCCCTGAGCACCACCAGGAGTAATACCTGAGTGCAGAGCCAGGAGTAACCCCTGAGCAATGCTGGGTGTGACCCCCCAAATAAAAAAATATATATATATATGTGTATAGGGTCTTCTTATTTTGACTTTTTAAAACTTAAGTAGAATTTTCTTATATTACTTGCATAAAACATATGAGGAAACAATTTTTAAATAGTCACAGAACTTTTACATAACAACATTAAAGGATGGAATTTCCGAGATTTACATGAAAAAGTTTCAAAAGCTAAAATCAATAGAATAAATATGCTTAGCATTGTATAATATATAAATACACGTATATACATTTATATGCATTTACGCATATATAGGCACCTATCAACACCTTAAATACTTCAGTGAATATATTTAGTAATAATTTATTTTTGTCTCAAACAGTATTATAGCATCCATACTCAATTCGTCATCAATATATTAATATTTCACTTTTTCTTTTCTTGCCTTGCACCCGGCTGAACTGGGTTCAATCCCCAGCATCCAATATGGTCCTCCGAGCATAGCAGGTGAGACCCAAAAAAGAAAACAAACAAACAAACAAACAAACAAACAAGAAACCTGGTGTCTTAGATGAAGAAATTCTATGATGAATTCTTGTTTTTTGTTTTGGCGGCAACACTTAGTAATGCTTTGGGATCTCTCTTGGAAGTGTTTGGAGGACCTTATGGGTGCTGGGGATGGGACCCAAGTTTGCCCAGGGTAAGATAGGCATGCCACCAACTATGCTGTCTCTTGTTGGAATGGATCTTTGGTCCTGCTTATGATCTATTTTTTCTTAGGTCCTTTTTAAGCTTTTTTTTTTTTAAATTAGTGAATCACCATGAGTTACAGTTACAAACTTATGAGCTTTCATGTTTGCATTTTGTTTACGTCCTTCCACCAGTGTCCAGTCCCCTCCACCAGTGTTCCCAGTATCCATCCCACCCTCCCACTCCATTCTCCCCACCCCACCCCACCTCTGTGGCAGGGCATTCCCTTTTGATCTCTCTATCCTTTTGGGTGCTGTGGTTTGCAACAGACGCACTGCGTGGCCATAGTGTTTGGTCTATGTCTATTTTCAGTGCGCATCTCCCATCCTGTGCAGTTACTCAAACCACACTTTACCTGGTGTTTCCTTCTCTGTGTGAGCTGCCCCTTCCGACAGTGTGTGCGACCAGCTTCCAAGTCTTGGAGCCAACCTCCTGGCACTTATCTCTGCTATTCTTGGGTGTCAGTCTGTTATTTTATTCTGTTATTTTATATTCCACAGATGAGTGCAATCTTTCCATGTCTGTCTCTCTCTTTCTGACTCATTTCACTAGCATGATACTTTCCATGTTGATCTACTTATATGCAAAGGTCATGACTTCATCTTTTCTAACAGTAGCATAGTATTCCATTGTATAGATGTACCAAACTTTCTTTAACCAGTCATCTGTTCTAGGGCACTCGGGTTTTTCCAGATTCGGGCTATTGTAAACAGTGCTGCAATGAACATTCAAGTGCAGATGTCAATTTGACTGTACTATTTTGCCTCTCCTGGATATATTCCCAGGAGTGGTATCACTGGGTCAAATGGAAGCTCAATTTCTAATTTTTTGAGAAGTGATCATACTGTTTTCCAAAAGGGATGAACCAGTCAGCATTCCCACCAGCAGTGTAAGAGGGTCCCTTACTCCCCACATCCACGCCAACAGTGGTTGCTTTTGTTCTTTTGGATGGGTGCCAGTCTCTGTGGTGTGAGGTGGTATCTCATGGTTGTTTTGATCTGCATTTCTCTGATGATTAGTGATGGAGAGCATTTTTTCATGTGCCATTTTGCCATTCGTATTTCCTCCTTGTGAAAAATTCTGTTCATTTAATTGCCCATTTTTTGATGGGGTTAGATGGTTTCTTCTTGTAGATTAAAACTAGTGCCTTGTATGTCCTGGATATCAACCCCTTACCTGATGGGCATTGGGTGAATATTCTTTCCCATTTTGTAGATTGTCTTTGTCTGTAATAAACACAACAGCATGGTAGTGGAACAAAGGCAGATCTGCAGGCTGAAAAACTGGCCCAGAACAGACCACAGGAATAAATTTAGCTTTCTCAAGACTCTTTTTACAGGAGCCCGCATTGCAGAATAACTTGATTTTCTGCCCCTGAGCAAGGAATTCGGATACAGGCACCCTGGGTCGCAAGAAGGGTGGTGGTCAGACCAGATAACCAGACCCATATCACAAGATCCGTATCACAAGACCCATATCACAAGACCAAGGACTGCCCCCAGAACTGGGACATTCCTGAATATTGGCATGAATACTGATGTTTAAAACCATAGGCTAATGAAATGGAATGGTTAAGAAAGTTTGTAATATTACAAATCTATTGGCTATGAAATGTGCGGGCTTGCTGTGATGGTCGGGGAAGGCCTATATAAGATCTCTTTTGAAGAAGCTTGGGGTCTTTTGCCCAACCTGCTGGACCTGCGTGTCCGCGTAGATGGCTGGGCCCTGGCTAGCCAGTCTTATAATAAACCCTGCTTGCTGTTTGCAGTCTCTGGAGTCTCTTTGTCGTTATAGGGAGATCTCGATCCGCGCCCTAACACAGACCAATGGAACAAGGTGGAATATCCCTACCCACAACCCCAATTGTATGAACACCTACTCTTTGATAAGGGAGCAAGAAATGTCAAGTGGAGCAAAGAAAGCCTCTTCAACAAATGGTGCTGGCATAACTGAACAACCACTTGAAAAAAAATGGGTTTAGATCTTGACCTATCACCATGCACAAAATTCAGATCAAAATGGATTAAAGACCTCAACATCAGACCAGAATCCATAAGGTACATTGAAGACAAGGTTGGCAAAACTCTCCACAACATTGAAGCTAACTTATATTCAAAGATGACATGCCACTAACATGTGAAAGACTAACGCCCTACTGTTATGCTATCGCTCCAGCCCTACAGAGCTATTGTTATTAAAATTGCATGGTAATGAAACAAAGACTCTCAGATCAGCAAACTATAATTTTAGGTCCAGACATTAATTTCAGATGTATGGGCAGTGAATTTATAAAAAAGGACCTAGGTTCATGAAGTGAAGCAAAAATAGCCCTTTAACAAATGGTGTCGGAAAAACTGGTTAGCTAAATACAAACAAATGGAAAAAACCCTGGAACCCTTCTTCACACTGCACATTACAGTTGATTCAAAATTGGTTAAAGAAACCAATATAAAATCTTTATTCATAAAATACATTCAGGAAAACATAGACAGAGCTGCAAGATCTTGACCTCAGAGGAGGTTTCAAAGATATGACCCCACTGGCAAAGAAAACAAAGCAGAAACCATCAAATGGGAGTATATCAACTAAAATGCTCCTTCACTGTGGAAGAAATGAGGTGTAAAATAAAAATAGACCCAAATTACTGATAGAAATTCTCTGAATATTACATATGAGATAGAGAGCACAAATCATATCTATACTATATTATCACCCTGAAAGCTCAACAACACAAAATAACAAACAACCCTATCAAAATGGAAAGGGTGAATGGACAATTTCTTAAAGATGTATAAAGACAGCCAAGACACTGAAAAAATGTCACATCATCACAATTAATCAGGGAAACTCAAATCAAAATGACAATGACATCATTTTGCATCAGCAAGGATAGTTTATATAAAAAGGTCTGGAAACAGTAAGTGTTGACAAATATGTGGTAAAACAGAAACTTTTATCTGCTGCTGTTTAGACTGTTGCTTACTTCAACCTCTTTGGAAAATGGTTTGTACAAGTTTCAAAAAAATTAGGAATACAGTTTTTGTTTGACCCTGCAGTTTTATCATTGGCCACTATGACCAAAACATGTAAATATTAATCAAAAAGACACATTGGGGTTTTAGTGCCACCAACAGCCCAACCTGTACCCGAAATAGACGGATAGCAAAGTGCATCCACAGCCTGATGGTGCCTTTAAGTTTTAAGTTTCTGATACTCCCAAATTGCTGCTGTGCCTCTGACCAAACTCTAACAACTCAGAACCAAGTTTACCCATGTTCAATTCCTCCACCCTCTCGGAGAGCCCAGCAAGCTACCAAGAGTATTGCGCCTGCATGGCAGAGCCTGGCAATCTATCCGTGGTGTATTGGATATGCCAAAAACAGTAACAATAAGTCTCACATTGAGAGACGTTACTGGTGCTCGATTGAACAAATCGGTGAACAATGGAATGACAGTGACCATGATAGTTCTGTAATAAAGATTAAAGTCTGGAATGAGATGTTTCCCAAATACTTTTTTCATAGGATTATATTGGATATTTTGTGAGTATTAAGGTTTTATATAAATAATAGATGTACATAAAATTACATAGAAATTTTTATGATCATGGTGCTGCATCCATAAAATAGATTGGGTAAAACAGTCATTTTTACAATGTTGATACTGCATTGAAAATATCATACATGATGACCAAGTAAGATTGTATTTATCCCAGGGAAGCAAGTTTGCTTTAACATAAATAATTCTGAAATTCACAGCAAGTTTGTTTTAACATACATAATTAATGTGATTCACAGCAATATTAAGAGGATAAGAACCACATTATTATATATATTTATTAATTTATTTTTATTAGTGAATCACCGTGAGCATGCAGTTACAGATTTACATATTTTCATGCTTGTGTTTCAGTCATACAATGCTCAAGTACCCATCCCTCCATCAGTGCCCATTCTCCACCACCAATGATCCCAGTATCTCTCCCACCGCCACCCCTTCCGACTCTGTGGCAGGGCATTATCTTTTGTTCTCTCTCCTTTTGCGTGTTGATATTTGCAATATAAGTATTGAGTGGCCATCGTGTTCAATCTATAGTCTACTTTCAGCACGCAACTCCCATCCTGAGCAGGTCTGATTATATTCTTAGATGCAGAAGAAACATTTAACAAAATCCAATCATCCTGGTAGAGACTCTCAACAGAATAAGGGTTGAGGGAACTTATATCTGTAGTGTAAAAGCCTTACACAATAAACTCATGGATATCATTATCGTTAGAGGGAAAATTGAAAGGCTTTCCCCTTAGTTTAAGCACAAGACAAGTATTATATGAGAAATCCTTGACACAGCAATTAGATAAGAATATAAAACAAAGGAATTCAGATTAGTAATGAAGCTATATGATTACCATGTAAATAGGACATCATGTGGTACAAAGACAATCTAAAGATTCCACTAAAAATGTCCTAGAACCAATAAACCATGAGGTTACAGGCTACAAAATCAAATGAACAAAAATATTGCATTCTGATGTGTTAACAAAGACATGGAAAAGAGAAAAAATAAGTGATTCCATTTTTATTATCATCTCAAAAATAGTTAAATATCTATGAATTCATTTTACAAAGGAAGAGAAACACCTAGTTAGTGAAAAATTATAAATCACTTCTAAAAGAAATAAAAGGGGTCTCAAGAAATGAAAACATAGTCTAGTTCATCAACATTGTTAAAAAGCCCATCACATGTTTTTTAGTTAAGAAAAGGAAATATGTGACAATACTAAATACTAGTACTTGGTACTGTGTTATTTAATTGGTACAAAGGTAGTATTTTTTATTAGATTATATTTTATGTATAAAAATCTTATATGCAGATAATACTGAAATCTTCAAGTTTCATACATATTTCCATTTTATTTTTTATCCAAATTAGAATTCAGTGAAGATATAAATAAGATAATCCATCTGATAGTGTAAGATATCAGTGTCCAAATAAGCAGGATGGAATCCAAGATCTGGTATTCTAGATCACATGTATTCAGTATTTAAATGCCACTGAATACCTCATTATTTAACATCACCACCACTAGTTTTATACTTATCGTTCTTTATTTTTCATTTTATCTGATGCAAGGTTCACTGACATTTCTTGGAACTAGGTTTTTTTAAAAAAATCTGTAATAATGAATTGAATTATTTTGAGTATTTCTTACAGCCTCACAACTTCTTCCAAACTGAGTTTATATTTATTTCAGGACACAATCATATTAACCTCACTGTCTTCAGTCCTGCATGATGACAAAGAATTTACCAAACCAAAGGTGTTTGACCCTGGTCACTTTCTGGATAAGAGTGGCAAGTTTAAGAAAAGTGACCATTTCATGGCTTTCTCAGCAGGTAACAAATGCTTAATTCCTTTGTACTTGGAGGACAAGGTACACTTTGGGAACTAGTAAAAACTCATGTAGTACCCATTCTATTTTTATAAATTTAGCCTTTATGAAATTACAAAAGTTATTCATGATTGGTTGGGGAATTGGAACAATAGTACAGAGGATAGAACGTTTTCCTTGCACAAGGCCAACCCGGGTTGGATTCCCAGCGCCCGCACGGTCATGTCCCTTGAGCATTTCCAGGGGTTATTCCTGCTTGCAGAGCCAGGAGTAACCCCTGAGCATTGCCAGATGTAGCCCCAAAACACACAAAAGTTATTCTTGATTGGGTTTCAGGCATACAATGTTTCAACATGGATTCCTTCACCAGTGTCCACTTCCCTCTCTCTTGCTCTCCACCCCGAACCCCATTTACCTCCCATACACTAGTCTGCTCCTACGAGAGGTGCTTTTGAAAAAAACTCTATGTAAGTTTTTGCACTGTGATTTACAGTACTGTTGCTGATAGAGTTTCATACATACACCTTACTACTTTTCGGCACCATCTCCTCCTGCGTGAACACTCCCCTCCACCGTAGATATTTTGCCCCTCCCTGTCCTATCCCCTAGCATTCTCAAGTGGCACGTTTCCTACTGAAGACCAGTTGTCATGTTCTTTGTTTCCACTGTCTTTAGGCATATGTTGTCCCAGCAATATGGTTCTTTATATCCTGCATATGAGAGAGATCATTGTGTGTGTATCTCTCTCTCTCTCTCTCTCTAGCTTCATTTAACATGATACTTTCCAGGTTTCTCCATGTAGCAGCAGCAAATTTCTTTATACTTTCTTATGTCTGAGTAATAGTATATTTTGTATATGTACTATAATTTCTTTATCTAGTCATCTATTCTTGGACACTTGTGTTGGTTGATAGAATTGCTGTCTTTTAATAAAAACATAAATCTTAGTATCCATGCAATTTCCTTTTTATGATAATAATTATTGATCCAGATCACTGGATCTTTGGATATTTCATCCAGTTTTTCAAAAGGTTAAAAAAGTTTAATCTAATTATTGAAAATATGAATGAAGGGCATACTAAAAATAACAGTGTAGTAAAATTTCTAAATTTCTTAGTTTATTGAATTTTCACAAAGGAAGTAATATCAGAAATGCGAGGTTATAAAGAATGAAAACAAAGTAATGGAATAACAGAGTAGGAACAGAAATTTCTACTAATGCATGTGCATTTCTAGAGAAACACTGATCAAAATTTTAGATGTAAAAATAGCAACTATAGAATTATCTAATGAAGTGTTTGGCATAATATTGAACCTCAGTAAATATTTACTTAAAGAGAAATATGTGTTTAGGTAAGTGGATAGCATATGTATTTACCTTTTGACCATCTGCCTATTCAAACTTCTGTCTAATGCAACTGTTCATCATATAGGTATTGCATATTCTCCTTCTCACAAGAGAAAAAATATTCAAGAAATTTTTGCATTCTGTGTTTGTTATTTTCAGGGAAACGGGCATGTGCTGGAGAGAGTCTGGCTCGTATGGAGCTGTTTTTGTTTCTCACCACCATTTTACAGAATTTTAACTTGAAATCTGAAGTTGACCCCAAGGACATTGACACCACTCCAGCTTCCAATGGATTTATTTCTGTGCCTCCAAACTACAAACTCTGCTTCATTCCTGTGTGAAGAGTACAGACCATTTGGTTTTTACTGTGATGTTATCTATAACTTCTACTCACTGTAGGCTGGGTTTTCCTCCTTTCATTTTTATCCATTATCTGAAATTGCCCTGTCTACCTCTTCCATCTTCATTGAAAACCCAGAACAACCAATTTACATTAAAAGAGAGTTTCCGGGGCAGGAATGATAGTATAGCGGGTAAACCATTTGCCTTGCACGAACCCAGGTTTGATTCCCAGCATTCCATGCGGTCCCCTGAGCACCCCAGGACAAATTCCTGAGTGTAGAGCCAGGAGTAACCCCTGTGCATCGCCGGGTGTGACATCAAGAGAAAAGAATAAAATAAAATAAAATAAATTTAAAATAAGAGAATTTCTTTAATCTCAATGCACATGTATCAGTTACTTCATTAATCTATAACTTTTGTACTGGCCACTATATATAATAATATTTACTTAATATTGAGTAGTTCTAGATAGACAATATGACAGAGGAAGATGATTAATATATTTCAAATTATTTATAAATATATTTCTCCTCTTTATGTTCTAAATAAAAATTATAGTTTGATGAGCCAAGTACTAGATTTTATTCCTTTTTTCATAATTCAGATAAGAAAAGAAGAATGAAAATGAGAGGCTAAAGAGATAGTAAGCAGGGAGGACATTTGCCTTGCATGCAGTGGACCTGGTTTTAATCCTAGGCACCCCAAATAGTTCTAAATGTACCATCAGGTATAATCCCTGAGGAGTAAACCCCAATGAATGAGCCCCAAGCACTGCTGGGTATCCCACCCTCCAAAAATGAAAATAACGCAAAAAAGATATTTTGACCTTAATAATGATTCACACAGGAAGGAGTAAAACAGAATAGAACAGGCTTAGTATTATTGAGAGATATTGATACCAATTTTGAAAGTGTGGGAAAGCTGTTCAAAAGCAGCTTTATTCTGTAAGGAGATATTGAAATAAGTGATGGTGATGCATTTTACCCCCATAAGCCATGAAGACTACCAAGGAAAATAAGAGCAGAAATCAATGAAATTACATGCATACAATCAATATAGGAAAACAATGAAAGCAAAACTCTTTAAAATAGTTAATCATGTTGATAACACCAGACTACTCTGAAAAAAGAGAGAAGATACAAATGTCTAATACCAAATTTAACACGATATCATTGCTTGATTTCACTGAAATTAAAAGAATTAAGAAAACAAGTAGTATGAGCAAGTTTTTGCCCAATATTTGATAATGTATATAAAATATCTGCTCATCACACACTTAGTAAAGCACTAAATTAGAAGATACATGAAGCATTCAAAAAAGTAATAAGAAAATAATAGCTCTATAAAAAAATGGAGAGAATAGATGAACAGACATGTCCTCAAAGAAGGCACCCAGATATCCAATAGGCATATGGAAAAATGTTCTACTCACCATTAGAGTTATACAAATCAAAATGAGTTTTTACTTCACACCAGTGAGATTGACACACATCAGAAAAAGTAGGAACGGGGCGGAAGTGATAGTAAATAGGGCACTTGCCTTGCAGACAGTCAACTGGAATTTGATCCCCAGCACTCCATATAACCCTCCAAACTCCACCAGGAGTGATCCCTGAGCACAGAGCCAGGAGTAAGCTCTGAGCACTGCTGGTTGTGCCTTTCATCCCCTCCCAAAAAACAACCCACAAAATAATAAAAATAAACAACCACTGCCACCAGGGGTGCAGAAGTATAGGAACACTCATGAGTTGTTGGCAATGCCATTTAGCTAGGAAGCTGAACTCAGTCAAAATTTTGCTGCCAGTTCAGGACTTAGTAAAAAAGCGTTTAGTAGAGTAAAACTTCACTTCTTCATATATACGAGAAGGTGCACATTGGCATCCTAATCTGGTCATGAAAATCTTAAAATCGCTAATGCACACATCAGGAGTAAAAATATAAAAGGAAGCCTTTCAACAACTATTCAGGCCATTAGGCAACATTTTCCTTGGTGACCCTGACAAGAACTTCAGGTTACCAACAATGGAAAAAAGTGAACTGGAAATTAAGAAACGAGGGCCAAGCAGGTTGATCAGATGCTGTTTATTCTATTTTCTCCTCGCGCCTGTTCCAGTCTCTCTGAGCTTCCCATTTCTCCTCTCTCCTCTCTCTCCTCACCCCCCCACTTTCCTTCCTAGCACCACACTCCTCCATCCCTGCTCTCTGGATTCCCCTCCTCCTTCACTAGTCTCCCCCTACTTCTCTCTCTACACATTGCCTGCTAGGGTACACCCAGTATGGTAGCAAAATCAACATAAGAAAGCCCTTCCTGAGGTTCAAAGGAAATACCACCTAGGGGCATTCCAAAGCCCTTTTTGACTGCCAGCATGTAAAATACCTCTTAAGGTGTTTTTCTCCTTTCCTCAGTCCAAAAACTCCATCAACATCTTAATACTAGCTATGTTTGTATGGACACTGTAAGAGATACATTGAGGCTTGCAGGGCAGTTCTCCTGGGAACAACTTGCAGACTCAGACTACAGCGCTCACGCCAGATTAATCATTCCTAACCCTAACAGGGTCCGAATCTAGTTATTACATTTCGGATCATGGCAGCATTTGTCCATGACCAAGCACTTAATTTATAGTTAAGCATTAGGCACTTTGGCCAGGCCCATCTCGATGCCAGGGTAGCACATAACTCACTGCTTCCCCTGAGTTCATCCCATTCCTCATTGGGACCCTGCTTTTGGGGGTGCTAGGAAGTAAGGGCAGCTGAGACTTAGGTCTAGAGAACAGATGCCCAGGAGGAAAATAACATGTAGAGTCAAATGATTTCCAGGTTACAAAAGCATAGCATTTCCTACAGTCTTCTTGTGCCCATACAAAAGGACATGGCTCTGAATAAACTAAGCAAAGGACTCAAGGAGAAGAGGAAAACAATATTAACAAGTCATTAGACCACTAAGAAAGAAGTTACAAATAAACACAGAGGGATGGGAACACTGTGATGGGAGTAACCCAATAAACCTAAACTACCTGACCCTATGTTATCCTACAACAGTCCAAGCTGCATACTGAGAGTACGTTACAATATTTTCTGGTTCAGAATAATTTTGTAAAAGAGAAATAATTGCAAACAATTCATTCTTCTGAAATGATTTAGATGGAGTTTGTAAAACCTTGTCATTTTGCATATCAGTAAAAGCAGTATTTCCTTCTTGCTAGCATCTGTGAAGAATGTAACAGCGGACTCAATAAGTTCAGCTTTTACAATGTTAGGCCAAATTCAATTAGTAAATTTAAGAAATTGAAAATGTTTTTATTCATATTTTATTTTTAATTTTTTAATTAGTGAACATCATGAGGGTACAGTAACAGATTTACACATTTTCATACTTGTGTTTCCCTCATACAATGTTCATGCACCCATTTCTCCACCAGTGTCCATTCTCCAAAACCAGTGAACCCAGTATTCCTCCCACCCCCCAATCACATCCCCACCTCCCCTCCCAGCCCCCCAACTCTGTGGCAGGGCATTCCCCTTAGTTCTCTCTCTCCTTTTGGGTGTTGTGGTCTGTAATAAGGGTATTGTGTGGCCATCGTGTTCAATCTATAGTCTACTTTCAGCACACATCTCCCCTCCCGAACAGGTCCTCGAACCATATTTTACTTGGTGTTCCTTTCTTTATCTGAGCTGCCTTTTCCCCCAGCGTGTGAGATCAGTTTCCAAGCCATGGAGCCAACCTCCTGGTACTTATTTCTACAATTCTTGGCTGATTGTGAAAGGAGGGCAGGTTAAGAGTCAAGAACTGGAGGGCAGGTTAAGGGTTAACTGCTGAAGTTGCCCTTTGTAATTTCTTGACTGCTTTGAAAGATGTTGTCACCAAATGGGCCAACAAACTGCCCCTAGGAACTGTATACAAACATCTGCTCCTGAGCAGTCAACAAATGTTGAAATTAGCATATTAAGTGAAATAGGTGTGGTTTTCCCTTTTGTATGGTTTTCCTTTGATCCAATACCTGTGATTTTCTTTGATATGTATGATTCTCCTTTGATCCAATACATGTAATTTTCCCCCAATCTGTGCGATTTTCTTTCTATAGGTAAGATTCTCCTTTGATCCAATACGTGTTACTTCCCTTTTGCCTTCCAAAAGGGTACAAAAACTGTTTGGTTTTTGGGTCTGGACCCTCGGCTCTATAGTTGCAGGGTCCCAGCATGTTGGCTTGAATAAACCCCGTGCTTTTGCAGAAAGAGTTGTCTCGGCCCCAGGTAGAGATCTGCTCGAGGTCTCGATCCAATACGTGTGACTTCCCTTTTGCCTTCCAAAAGGGTACAAAATCTGTTTGGTTTTTGGGTCTGGACTCTCGGCTCTATAGTTGCAGGGTCCCAGCATGTTGGCTTGAATAAACCTTGTGCTTTTGCAGAAAGAGTTGTCTCGGCCTCGTTCCTCTCTTCGCGCCTCCCCAGGTAGAGATCTGCTCGAGGTCTCTCCGACCTTAACAATTGTCTCCTGTTATTTCATATTCCATCGATGAGTGCAATCTTTCTATGTCTGTCTCTCTCTTTCTGACTCATTTCACTTAGCATGATACTTTACATATTGATCCACTTGTATGCAAAGTTTATAACTTCATATTTTCTAACAGCTGCATAGTATTCCATTGTACAGATGTACCAAAGATTCTTTAACCAATCATCTATTCTTGGGCACTCGATTTTTTTCTAGATTCTGGTTATTGTAAACAGTGCTGCGATGAACATATAAGTGCAGATGTCATTTCGACTATACTTTTTTGTTTTTCCAGGATATTTTCCCAGCAGTGGTATTGCTGGGTCAAATAGGAGCTTAATTTCTAATTTTTTGAGGAGTAACCATATTGTTTTCCAGAAGGGCTGAACAAGTTGGCATTCCCACCAACAGTGTAGAAGGGTCCCTTTCTCCCCACATCCACGCCAACAGCGGTTGCTTTTGTTCTTTTGGATGTGTGGTATTCTTTGTGGTTTGAGGTGGTATCTCATAGTTGTTTTGATCTGCACCTCCCTCATGATTAGTGATGAAGAGCATTTTTTCCTATGCCTTTTGGCCATTCGTATCTCTTCCTTGGGAAAGTTTCTGTTCATTTCTTTGCCCCATCTTCTGATGGGGTTGGATGTTTTCTTCTTAGAGAGTTCAACCAGTGCCTTATATGCCCTTGATATCAACCCCTTATCAGATGGGAATTTGGTGAATATCCTTCCCCATTCTGTAGATAGCCTTTGTATTCTGGTCACTGTATCTTTTGCGGTACAGTAGCTTCTTAGTTTAATATAGTTCCATTTGTTTATCTGTTTCCATTTGGTTGATCAGTTGCGTGTCATCTTTGAAGATACCTTTAGTTTCAATATCGTGGAGGGTTTTGCCAACTTTGTCTTCAATGGACGTTATGGATTGTGGTCTGATGTTGAGGTCTTTAATCCATTTTGATCTGACTTTTGTGCATGGTGTCAGGTCAAGGTCTAAGCCCATTCTTTTGCATGTGGTTGTCCAGTTGTGCCAGCATCATTTGTTAAAGAGGCTTTCCTTGCTCCACTTCACATTTCTTGCTCCCTTATCAAAAATTAGATGATCATACATATGGGGTTGTGTGTAGGGATATTAAACCCTGTTCCGTTGGTTTGCGGCTCTGCCTTTGTTTCAGTACCATGCTGTATAAATTGTTACCGCTTTGTAGTAAATTTTAAGGTTGGGGAAAGTGATGCCTCCCATTATCTTTTTCCCAAGAATTGTTTTAGCTATACATGGCCATTTGTGGTTCCATATGAATTTCAGGACAGCTTGATCCATTTCATTGAAGAATTTCATGGGTATCTTTATAGGGATCGCATTGAATCTGTAAAATGCTTTGGGGAGTATTGCCATTTTGAAAATGTTGATTCTCCCTATCCATGAGCAGGGGATATGTTTCCATTTACTCATGTCTTCTTTTACTTCATGGAGTAGTGTTTTATAGTTTTCTTTGTAGAGGTCCTTTACTTCCTTAGTTAAGCTGATTGCAAGGTACTTGATTTTCTGGGACACAATTGTGAATTGTATTGCTTTTTTCATGTCCGTTTCCTCTGTCTCATTGTTTGCGTTTAGGAAGGCCATGGATTTTTGGGTATTGATTTTATAGCCTGCAACTTTACTGTACAAGCCTATTGTTTCTAAGAGTTTCTTAGTAGAGGTTTTAGACTTCTCTAGATATTTTATCATATCATCTCTGAATAGTGAGATTTTGATTTCTTCCTTTCCTATCTATATGCCCTTAATAACTTTTTCTTGCCTAACAGCTATTGCAAGTACATCCTGTACTATGTTGAATAGAAGCTGTGACAGTGGGAATCCGTGCCTTGCCCCTGATCTTAGAGGAAAGGCCCCTAGTTTTTCCCTGTTGAGGATGATGCTTGCCATGGGTTTGTGGTAGATGGCTTTGCCTATTTTAAGGAAAGTTCCTCCAAAACAGATTTTGGTGAGAGTTTTCGTCATGAAAGGATGTGGATCTTGTCAAATACTTTCTCTGCATCTATTGATATGATCACGTGGGTTTTGTCTTTAGTTTTGTTGATATGATGGATTATGTTGATTGATTTCCAAATGTTAAACCATCTTTGCATCCCTGGGATGAATCCCACTTGGTCATGGTGTATGATCTTTTTGATGAGTTGTTGGATTCTATTTGCTAACATTTTGTTGAAGATCTTCACATTGGTGTTCATCAGGGATATTGGTCTATAATTTTCTTTGTAAGTGGTTTCTTTGTTCGCTTTTGGTATTAGGGAAATATGCGCCTCATAAAAACTGTTTGGGAGGTTTCCTGTTCTTTCAGTTTCCTGGAAGAGCTTGAGGAGAACTGGCAGCAGGTCTTCTTTAAATGTTTGGAAGAATTCACCAGTGAATCCATCTGGACCTGGGCTTTTGTTTTGGGGGAGATTTTTGATTACAGTTTCAATTTCCTTGATATTAATGGGTCTATTCAAGTATTCCACGTCTTCTTGGTTCAGTCTTGGGAGATTTTAGGAATCAAGGAATTCATCCATTTCTTTCAGGTTCTCTTGTTTCGTGGCAGACCTCAAAGTAGTCTCTGATGATCTTTTGAATCTCATTGGTTTCTGTTGTGATGTCCCCCTTTTCATTTCTGATTCGGTTTATTAGGTTTCTTCTCTCTCTTTGTGAGTCTTGCCAGCAATTTATCAATCTTATTTATTTTCTCAAAAAAACAGCTCTTGGTTTCATTGACCTTTAGATTGTTTTCTGAGTTTCCATGTCGTTAATTTCTGCTCTAAGTTTTATTATTCCTTTCCTTTGGTGTGGTTTGGGTTACTTTTACTGGTCCTTTTTTAAGAACTTGATCTGTGACGTCAAGATATCTATTTAGGCCCTTTCTTCCTTCCTGAGTAATGCTTGCAGAGCTATAAATTTTCCCCATAACACTGCTTTAGCTGCGTCCCATATGTTTTGGTAACTCATGTCTTCATTCTAATTTGTTTCTAAGTATCTTTTGATTTCTTCTTTGATCTCCTTCCTGACCCACTCATTGTTCAACATTGAGTTGTTTAATTTCCAGGTGTTTTACTTGGTTCTCCGTGTGTGTGTGTGTGTGTGTGTGGTTAGCTTCTATCATCAGCTCATCGTGATCTGAAAAGATGGTTGATACAACTTCTATTTTTCCAATTCTATTGAGGTATGTTTTGTGGCCCAGTACATGGTCTATTTTGGAAAATGTTTCATGTGCGCTGGAAAAGAATGCGTATTCTTTCTTTTTGGGGTGTAAAGCCCTCTATAGGTCTATTAGGCCTCTCACTTCAATTTATCTTTCAGAGTCAGTGTTTCCTTGCTGAGTTTTGTTCTTGTTGATCTATCCAGAGGTGATAAAGCGGTGTTTAAGTCTCCGACTACTATTGTGCTGTTAGTGATGTCCTCTTTAAAGTCTGTTAGGAATCTTTTTAAATATTTAGCCGGTCGTTCATTAGGTGCATATATGCTTAAGACTGTGATTTCCTCCTGTTGTACATATCCCTTGATAAATAAAAAATGACCTTCACTGTCCCTTCTAATCATTTTCAACTTGAAATCTATGTTGTTAGATACTAGTATAGCCACTAAAGCTTTTTTGAGGGAGTTGTTTGCCTGCAGGATTGTTTTCCATCCTTTGACCTTGAGTCTGTGTTTGTTCTGACTGTTCAGATATGTTTCTTGCAGGCAGCAGAATGTTGGGTTTAGTTTCCGGATCCATTTTAACACTGTCACTTGATAGGTGCATTTAGGCCATTGACAAGGAGAGAGATTATTGTCATGGGGTTTTGTGTCATCTTTCTGTGGGCCTAGTTGTTCTTATGGGGTTCTTCCTGTCTTACAGTAGTCCCTTTATTCCTTCTTTTAAGTTTGGTTTGAGTCTATGAAGTTCCTGAGCTTTTGTTTATCCGAGTAATAGTGTAGGTTCCTTTGAGTTTGAGTGAGAGTTTAGCCAGATAAAGTATTCTTGGTGAGGTATTCATTTCGTTGAGATTTTTCACTATGTCCCACCATTGTCTTTGGGCTCAGAGGGCTTCCTCTGATAGGTCTGCTGTAAATTTGAGGGTTGCTCCTTTGTATGTGATTTCCTTCTTTGACCTTGCTGCTTTCAGAATTGTGTCCCTATCACAGCATCCATCATTCTGACTGTGATATGCCTTGGAGTCATTTTATTCAAAGTGTTTTTGCTGGTACTCTTCGGACTCCTTGTATCTGGATGCCTGCCTTCTCCAGCTCTGGGAATTTCTTAGCAATGATGTCTTTCGCTGTGTTTTTTTCATTGTGGTTACTTCCCTGTGGTTCTGGTATTCCAATATTCTTATGTTGTTCCTCTTGAAGTCATCCCCAAGGACTCTGATTTGTTGTATAGCCATTTTGAACGCTTTTACCATTATTTGTTGTTGTATGTAAGCTTTGTGCAGCTCATCTTCAAGCTCACTGATTCTGTCTTTGGTTGTAGCCATTCTACTGTTGAGGGCACCTACTGAGATTTTTAATTCATCTACCGATTCCTTTATATGTGTGACATCTGTTCGTAGCTTTGAAATTTCTGCTCTCAATTCTTCATGCATTTTTTTGGTGGACCATTCCAACGCTTCATTTATATCCTCCCTTAATTTATTGGATATCTGTTCCATGGTTGCTTGTAGTACGTTGAGTCTCCTCAAGATTTTCTCTCTGAACTCTTTTGAGGTTTCTGGAATCTTTTTTCTTCCTCTCTTCATGGAGGGGATTTTCGATGTTTCTTCATATTGTTATGGAATTAGAGAGTTGGAACCTTCTTGTTGTCTATTCTTATTCCCTCGTGCTGTGGGAGGAGCGGGGCTCTGGTTGTGCTATTGCTGATGGCAGCCTTTTTCCTATTCTAGAGTTCTTCCTTACTCTCAGGTGCTCTTCCTGATTGATGTGGGGCCTCTAGTGAAGGCTTAAGGCTATGTTCTCTTTACGAAGGTTTTGCACAGCTTCTATTATTCACTGATAGTTTTTGTGAAGTTAGAATAAGCTAATGGGCTATTTGGCATAGAATGATTAAGATGGGATGACTAGGGTGATTTTCAAAGATGGCCATAACCCTTTTGGGACCAAGCTCCCTGAGATACAGGCCACGCCCCTAGTATTCTCTTGGGATTACCTGGAGACTGTGGTGGTATTAGGGAGCCAGGCAGGGAGGGGTAGTGACAGGAGGCGGGGCTGGGCGGATACTGGACGAGCCAGGCTGGACAGCCTGTGTGGGAACTGGCTGGGGCCTGGGAGGTGGGGCTAGGGGTGGAAATTGAGATATCTTTTGCTTTGGAAAGTTGTTATGAATTTCCCCCAGATAATTAGTGCAAGCAATTTTCCAATCTTCATCAACTTCCCATAGCGCTTGAATTTGTTCACTAGTCAATGGTACAATCATTTCAATAGGGTCACTCCCTATTAATTGTCTAGTTCTTCTTCCTTTGAAAATTTTTGAGATGTTTTATTTACATAAGTAACTAATGTTTTACTAGAATTGTTACGTAAAAATCTCCATTTCACAATATTAGATCCTTGTACCAAAATCCCAGTAGGAGAATGTGAAGTACGCAAGACTATCAAATTTAAACTTTTTGAATAATCAATTCTATCCAGCTGAGCCTTATTGACAATTTCCTCACTAGTTTCTAATTCTTTTTCAGCTGCTGGGCTAAGTTGCCTTGGACTATTTAAAGAAGGATCACCTTCCAATGTTTGAAACAAATTTTGTAGGGCATAGGTTGGAATACCCAGAGAAGGCCGTGGTCTATTTATATTTCCTAATAGGTTTTGAAAGTCATTTAAAGGTTTTAATTTATCTCTCCAAATTTGAACCTTTTGAAGTGTAATTTTACTTTCCCACACTATTTGTCCCAAAAACTCCCAAGGAATCTGACGTTGAATTTTTTCCTGTGCAATTTTTAACCCCCATGTCTCTAGTTCATAAATTATAGCTTCATAAAATTTCTGAAAATTTATTTGAGATGGAGCAGTGATTAGAATATCATCCATATAGTGATAATTTGATTTTAGGGTACTGTGCCCTAATTATATCCAATGGTTGATTAACAAAATATTGACACATGGTGGGACTATTCATCATTTCTTGAGGAAAAACAGTCCAGTGATATCTTTTAGCAGGAGTTTCACTATTTAAGAAAGGCACAATAAAATCAAATTTTTCTCTATCTTCTTCTCTCAAAGGGATAGCATAGAAACAATCTTTTAAATCAATTATAGTAGTATTCCACTGTTTTAGAATAATGGCCAAATTAGGTAGGCCCATTTGCAAAGGGCATATTGGTTCCATGCAGTCATTAACTTTCCTTAGATCAGTTAACATTCACCATTTACCAGTCTTTCTCTTGATAGCAAATACTGGTGAATTCCAGGCACTAGAACTGAAAACAATATGTCCCAATTCAAACTGCTCTGTAACTAATTAATAGAAAACCTTAAGTTTTTCTTTTGTTAAGGGCCACTGCTCAACCCAAACAGGCTGAACCTTTTTCCAGACTATTGGGAGAGCTGTTCTTCGAGCAGCAGCCCAAATTAAAAAGGCGATTGTTGAGACACCTTTTTTTCTTTAATATATTTCACACCAAGTTTTTGCAACAAATCTTATCCCCATAGGGTGATAGCTATTGGAGCAATATATGGCTGGATGACTGCCGTGTCTCCATCAGGATCACTTCAATTAAGAGGTTGTATACTCTGTTGAACATCAGTGACCACTCCCATCCAGAAAAAGTAAGGTTCACACCATGCTTTTGCTAAACCACAGGCCAATGATGAGAGGCACCAACAGTAACATCAGCACCTGAATCTAACATACCCTCCAGTTTTGTCACATTCTCAAAGGTCATAACTAAAGTAGGCTTATCATCAGTAATCTTTTTTGCCCAAAATACATTAGTGCTTCCAAAATCACTCTTTCTTTCTTTCTTTCTTTCTTTCTTTCTTTCTTTCTTTCTTTCTTTCTTTCTTTCTTTCTTTCTTTCTTTCTTTCTTTCTTTCTTTCTTTCTTTCTTTCTTTCTTTCTCTCTTTCTCTCTTTCTCTCTTTCTTTCTTTCTTATTTCTTTCTCTCTTTCTCCCTTCCTTCCTTCCTTCCTTCCTTCCTTCCTTCCTTCCTTCCTTCCTTCCTTCCTTCCTTCCTTCCTTCCTTCCTTCCTTCCTTTCTTTCTTTCTTTCTTTCTTTCTTTCTTTCTTTCTTTCTTTCTTTCTTTCTTTCTTTCTTTCCTCTTCCTCCTTCCTTCCTTCCTTCCTTCCTTCCTTCCTTCCTTCCTTCCTTCCTTCCTTCCTTCCTTCCTTCCTTCTTTCTTTCTTTTCTTTCTTTCTTTTCTTTCTTTCTTTCTTTCTTTCTTTCTTTCTTTCTTTTCTTTCTTTCTTTCTTTCTTTCTCTCTTTCTTTCTTTCCTTCTTTTCTCTTTCTCCAATCTGCCGAGAGGCTATGCAAGCTTAGTGTATCATTTTCCTTCTTGGTTTCTTCCGTACCGGGCCTTTATCTTTGAGCCTCACACTGGGGCCAGATGTAGTGCTAAGGTTTGGTTAGGCTGTCTGAGGCACTGAGATATGCATGCAAAAAAAAAAATAAAAGGATTTACAGAGGATCACAAACTATCTCTGGTATTGTGACCCAGAGAAGCCTATTCAGCCCCTCTTTATTAACTAGCTTAATCATCCTAACCAATAATATGCAGACACATAGGCAGAGTATGTAAATTAACTTAGTCAACAGAAACATAATCAAAGTCAGTTACATAAATGGAAACATAGTCAGTTACAGTAACGGAAAAACAATTTTTACATCCAAGCCTAGCTAGGCCTGAAATATGTAAGATGTTTTACACCAAGCAGTGGTGGTGTTTAGGAGGACATATGGGCTACCAGGCATATAATATAGGTCAGCTTCATTCAAGACAAATACTCTACCCACTGTACTATTGTTCAGGCCCCAGAATCCATATGAAAGAGCAATAAAACATTTCATAATGTCTTGACAAAGCAATTTTTATTTTCTAAATGAGTGTGTGAATAACTGAACTATTTAATTTAATTTAACTATTTAATATAACTAGCTCCAGCGCCATGTAATCCCATCTTTGGCTACGATCCTGAGACTATAAAACAAAACTCCTGGAAGAGAGCAGAGTCTCCTGCCCCTGTGCCTGGCTGTCTTCACCAGGGCTTATCAGAGGGGGGTGGGTTGAGTTTCCCTCCAGGCCCTGATCAGAGTCCAAGCAGCCGAAGACCTCCAGAACTCAGTCACAGCCCTGCTCCAGGCCACTCTCCACATGCTTGGACAGGCTTCATGCATGAAGGTTTCAGCAGAGGAGCCCAGGTCTGTGGGACCCGGGGCTGAGATTTCCAGGCCGGCTTGGAATGGGACTGGGTCTCCTCCACCCAGATCCCCCAATTTCCAGTAGCTAGTCAGTCACATCCACAAAAGGCTCAGAGCCATGTATTCTCATCAATGGCCAAGATCCAGAGACTATAAAACAAAGGTCCCAGAAGCGACCTCTCATAGCCTAGTTCTCCCTCTGGAGAACCTGGCACTACTGAGAGTATCCTGCCCTCACAACAGAGCCTGGCAAGCTCCCTGTGGCATATTCTATAAGCAAAAAACTGAAACAATGATGGGTTTCATTTCCCTGACACTGAAAGAGCATCCAATGTGGCACCATGGGAAGAATGAGCTAAAATCTCAGGGCTAACACGAATGGATGCGTTGCTGGTGCCTGCTTGAGCAAATCGATGAAAAATGGGATGACTATGATACAGTGGTTTAATTTTTTTTTTTTTTAAGGATTGATGGTTTAATATGGGCAGGTATTGGAAAGGCCAAGAGCAATCTCAAATCACTTGTATCACTTGTCATCCCATTGTTCAACGATTTGCTCAAGAGGGAGCCAGTTATGTCTCCATTCGCACCTGTTGTGTGCTAGTGTAGCCCAATGGCTCCAGGAACACGAAGAGCCTCAAATCGTTCATTTAGGGTCTTGATAAAGAAGTCTGACCATCTCGTAGGTGGGCAGCCACGCGGTCTTTTGATGTCCTGTGGAATCCAGCCAGTAACAGCTCTAGTCCAGTGGCTGCATTACGTGTCTCTAAATCACATTACGTGTCTGGCCCATCTGATTTTTGATGCCTTGGCAAATGAGACAGTGTCCCTGATTCTTGATCGTTGACAGAGGTCGGAACTGCAGATTCCTTCTCTCACTTGAGTGAAACGTGATATTCCAAGTGTAGCTCTTTCAATTCCTCTTTGGGATATCTGAATAGCATTCTTATCCTGTGTGCGTAGGGCCCAGGTCTCTGAGGCATATGTAAGTGCAGGAAGAACAGTGCAGTCAAAAAGACGTGCCCTGTAAAAAACTAAAGCACGCCGAAGGGTGTGTGTACTTGCAGGCTCTCCAGGCGGCTCTGTCTCACCGCCCACGTTCGGTGCTCTGGAACCACTGTGTATGGGCTGGATCTGGACGGCTGTTGGCCAAGGATAGGCGAAGGAAGAACGAGGACCAAGCTGGTTGCTGATTAGTTACTGTTTATTCAGTCTTTCATCTTTCTCATCTCCAGCACTCCTAGCTCCATCCTCTCTCTAGATCTACTGCCGCTCTGGATTCTCTCTCTTCACTAGTCTCTCCCCCTACTTCTCTCTCTTCACCCTGCCCTCTAGGCTACACACGGCCAGGTAGCAAAATCAACATAAGAAAGCCCTTCCTGAGGGCTGGGCATTCCAAAGCCCTTCCTGACTGACAGCAGGTAAGATACCTCTTAAGGTTTTTCTCCTTTCCTTCCTCCAAGAACTTGTTCACATCTGAATACTAGTTATTTTTGTATGGACATAGCAAGAGATATGTGGGGGCTTGCTTACATTGGGAGCACTGTGATGGGAGTAACCCAATAAACCTAAACTACCTGAGGCTATGTTATCCTACAGTGCCCAGTACATAGCCACCTCTTAGATGCTCTTGAAGGTGTTCCGCGCTGCTCTCTTCCTCTTGCACAGTTCAGGTGCCAGGTCATTTGTCACGTTGAGTTCTTGACCTAGGTACACATAACTGCTGCATTCGGAGATGTTCGTTCCATTGAGGGCAAATGTAACATCAGGAACTAGTCATGATAAATAAGACATGAAAAGGATTCACTCTGGAATACAGCCAGGCCCTCCTCTCCCCTATTTCCTTTGTACATCACTTTGCAGTTGGGTTCCTGCTACTTAGTTTGTCTGGGTCAGAGGGACATGGCCACTAATCCCTCCAAAGTTTCATCCTTAGAGACTTTGGTCAAAGAGCAAACATGGTTCTCCTCTTTGGTTTTCAGAGGCATGTAAAGGATAATGATAAATCAGAACATTCTTTCAAGCACTGAAAAACACGAAGAGGGCAGTGTCTTAACATATGTCTTAAATGTGGTTTTTAGTCATCATGTAATTAGATCTTTGAGCTTTGAAAGAATTAGATCCACTGGAAAATATCACTGACCTCAAAATCTAGAACACGGCCCACTATCTTGGTTTGGGAAAAGACTGCTCAGGAGGGAGAAGGTCAGTAATCAAAGTTTTGATCTATGAAGGCCGAATTCAGTGTTTTGAATGTCAGTATTGTGGACTGGGCTTTGGTGTTCATACAGTGGTTTAATTTAAAACAAACCATTTGCCTTGCACGCGGCTGACATGGGTTTAATTATTGTGTCCCTCTCGGAGATCCTGGCAAGCAACCAAGAGTACCCTGCCCACCTGGCAAGCTACCTGAGGCATATTTAATATGCCAAAATAAAAACCAGTAACAAGTCTCATAATGGAATCGTTACTGGTGCCTGCTCAAGCAAATCGATATACAACCGTACGATAGTGCTACAATGCTACAGTGCTATCTTGTAACTATCACTCCTTGATATAAAAACATGTATAACAACATATATTCTATGTATGTATGTTGGGGTCATACTCGGCAGTGCTCAGGGTTTACTCCTGTCTTCATGCTTAGAAATCACTCCTGGTGATATGCTGGGGACAATATTCAGTACCAGGAATTAAACCCAGGTTGGCTGTGTGCAAGGTTAGCTCCTTACCAACTGTACTATCTATCAATCTGGCCACCCATTGACATTTAGAGTATTGTGACCATTAAATGTCATCTGTTTATCAATATAAATGTGGTGATGATTCTAGGCTCTGTGTCTTTTTAGTGAAGTCCCTGCCTCCCATGTTCCACTGAATAGATACTTTTTTGTGCTAATTTCCCTTCATTATTGTGCATACTTCATTACACTACTTTTGATGAAGGAAGATTTGAAAAAGGCATTAGAAGCACTTATGCCTGGAGTACCAGAGGTGAGGAAACCCAGCTTCTCAAACTCTGTTCCTGATGTTTTGAGATTGCGTAAAGCAAATTTCATCTCTTATGGGATGGAGAGAAGGAGGATGTCTTAATTTTATTCTTTTCCTGAGAATCTATAGCATCTTTATCCTTGAACTCAAGCAAGAAACGTGTATATAATAGGAAGCTGAAATTTTGTAATAGTCACAGGGTATATATTCATAATACCATGTTTAGGGTTTTAGGTAGTTTTTGCTTAAAATTGTAGTGATGCAACTTTTCTCTGTTTAGGTAATAATTACAGTGAGTCTTACATTCCACTGAATTGAAATCTTATAAAAGTAAACTTCAGTGCTGCCATATTTAGTCACTCAGTAATCATTAATCAATTTAGGTATTTCGAAAGTCAAATTTTAACAGATCATCAAATCTCAGTGTTTCTGTATACACAGTACATAGAGTGACTTCCATGATTTCGCACAGAGGCATCAATAATTTAAATGCTATTTATCACTATATTTTACTTACATTTATTTTTAGTTCGGGTTTTTTTGTAGGGGATGGAGAGCACACTCTCAGTATTCAGATACTGTTCCTAGTTTGGTGCTCAGAGGGACGCTGGCAGTGTATGGAGGAAAATACATGTGCCGGGAATCCAACTGGGTTGGCTTCAGTGCAAACCAAGTGCCTTAACCTCTGGACTCTTCCTCCAGCCTACAGTTACTGTTTCTTGAAAAAGTTAAAATTTTGTGTTTTGGTTTTTGTTTGTTTGGGGGCCACACTTGGCAGTGTTCAGGATTTACTCCTGGCTCTGCACTCAGAAATTACTCCTGGCAGTGCTCCTGGGACCATATGGGATGCCGGGCACTGAACTTTAGTTGACCATGTGTAAGGCAAGTGTCCTATCTGCTATATTATCTCTCCATTCCATCAAAAAATTTCATTTTCTTTTTTTTTAAATGCCACTGTAGAAATTTTTTTATTTTCAAGGACAGGGCACCTTATGTTAGATCTAGCATTACCATTATTTTTCATTGTGAAAAGCACAGAAAACCTTGATTACTCTAAAAACATTAACTTTCCAGCAGTTAGTTTGAATACAGAGATTTGAGTCACTTTGGCATCAAAAGATTTATATCAGTAGTTCCTAATCCTTTATGCACATTGGAAGACTGAAAAAATTATAAATATCTGTACCCTACCCCTGCCCTCACCTCCCTCCCCTGAACACTGATAAAGCACAATCATGACTGGTTTTTAGAAGGAAAATAGACAACAGACAATTTGATTTTATTACCAGTGGACAAAAGTTCACTAAGAGGAACCTATAAATAGAATATAATTAATTTGCCATTCCGGACAGTGCTCAGGGGTTACTTCTGGTTCTGCACTCAGGAATCATTTCTGGTGGGCTCCAGGAACCCTATGGGATACCAGGGATTAAAACGGGGTCAGCTGCATGCAAGGCAAGCACCCTATCGCTGTTCTATCTGTCCAGTCCAGATTATCTCCTCTATTTATTATTCTTTAAACATTTACTTAAGTATCATGATTAACAACATTATTAATAACAAAGTTTCAGGTAGACAGTATTCCATCCACTTCCAATGTCTTAACATCCCTCTACTTCTATCATGTACCCTTTGCCTCACTGTTTTGGCAAACACTTCTTTTGGCCAGTCTCAGGGTCTGAAGCCACCAATCATTTTTTTAATTCTTTTTTCATGATTCTTTATGCTCCACACATGAGAGAGTTTATTCTGTGTTTGTCTCTTTCCCTCTGATTGATTTCACTCAGCGTTATTCCCTCTGGTTCCATTCATTAACTGGAAACTTGCATGATTTCATCTTTTCTTTATTCTTTTCTTTATTCTTTTTTCTTTTTGGTGAGCTACAACAATCTTCACACACTTTTTTTCTAAGAAAACTATTGGATGGCTTTTAGTGCATAATTCATAAAAAGCAACACCAAATAAATTATTTAGGTCCTGCTTTGGGAAAATTCGAAGTAATGGGGATGAGAAGGTGTAATGGTGGTGGGATTGGTGTTGGAATCTTCAATGCAATAAATTATTGTGAACAACTTAAAAAAATAAAATTAAATTAAAAAAAAGAAAGACAGAGTAGAGAAATAGTACAGCAAATAAGGCGCTTGCCTTGCACATGGCCAACTTGGGTTTAACCCCAGGCACTCCATATGGTCCCTGAGCCCAATTGGGAGTGATCCCTATACACAGAGCCAAGATAACCTCTGGGCACCACTGGGTGTAGCACCAAAATAAAACAAGCAAGAATTATCTATGAGCACAGGAAAAGAACATGAATTCAGCTTTCAGAGAATGGAGAGTCCTATAGATCTATTATACCCATCTCTTTCTTTAAGAGCCCAATTTCCTTAATGGTTCTCATTCTGATTGACTGATCCAATGATGAGAGTGTGATAGTAAAATATCTTACTACTATTGTATTACTGTAAATAGTTTCTTTATGCCTACTACTAATTACTACACATATTCTGATGATCCTTTGTTTAATGCATATATTTTAGGGTTTATTTTTATTGTATACATTCTTTGATGTGTAATCAATCTGTCATCTGTCTTTTATTACCTTTATAGACTGAAGTCCATTTAATCTGATATGATTATTCCTACCTTTTCTTAGCCTTTTATTGTCTGTAGGATTGGTTTTTAGCTTTTTTTTTTTTTTGCTTTAAGCCCGTGTTTATCATGATAGTTCAAGTCATGATAGATAGTTAAAGTGAATCTCTTTTAAGAAGCAAATCCCAAGTCTTGCAGAACAGGGAAGGAGTTGGGCCCTTGTCCTTCCCCCTTCTGGATGTGACACCGAGATGATGCCACATCTGCCACTGGCTACTTAATTTCCCACATAGTCATTATCCAGAGACACACAAATGAATCACGAACCTGAGCAACTTGCAGCAGCGATTTCCTCAGACCCTAATTATTAAAATCTTAGAATGCCTAGAGTGACATTATATTATATACATAACAAGCAATATAAAACACATTGTCAAGATTGCATTTTTGGCAGGTATGAGGCATGATAGGACTGGTCTTGGAATATCAAAGGTAACTAAAATAGAGAAAGAATATTTTGCAAATTGTTGGCCACACAAACAGGGGGAGGTATGGAATATGGGAGTAGGGGGGATACTGGGGATTTGGGTGGTGGAAAACGTGCACTGATGAAGGGATGAGTGTTTGATGACTGTACGACCGATGTTCAAATCTGAAATTTTTGTTACTGTATCTAATGGTGAAGAAATAAAAAAAAAATTATACCAAATCAAAGTGTACTCACTCAAGTTTAAAGGTTATTTGAAGAAACTTTTCTGACACTGTTTTTGATTAAATTATATAATTATTAACTAGACACATTTGAAAAAATCTCAATTTATCTTGAAACACTGAGTCATAGAGCAAATCAAGTAAATTTGGTGGTCTTTGTAACTATTTTTATGGGAAGCAGATCTTAGTTTAATTTCTAGTTAAGAAATATTAGGTATACAATAAGGACAGGAAAGACAACTAGTTCTTTCTGTTTACCCCTTATTTATTTTAAAAAATACAAACTACAATCTTATATTTTTCAGTTTTTTTCAGGAGTATGTGTAAAGGAGATAATATCTCCTGGCAAACACATATAAATTTGCTTAGGTAATTATTTTATAAGTATTTACTCATTCGAAAGAGAAAAAGGGAATGTCCTGCCACAGAGGTGGGTGGAAGTGGGGGATGGTGGTGGTGGTGAGAGGGATAATGGGATCATTGGTGGTGGAGAATGGGAACTGGTGGAGGGATGGGTATTCAATCACTGGATGACTGAAACATAAGCACGAGAGTTTGTAAGTCTGTAACTGTACCTCACAGTGATAAATAAATAAATAAGTAAATAAGTAAATAAATAAATAAATAAAAAGGTAAAAAATAAGAAAGAAATAGCAGAAGTGATGGAACAATATAAATCAGCTTTTAAAGATGAAATAGTAGTATTCTGGGTGTAGGTTAAGTAGAGAGAGGGCGAAGTTAGAGGCTGAGATGCATGCATCTGCATTTGTATAAAAATACATTGATGCCACATAGCTAAAAATAAAATATAGCATTACTAAAAAAAAGTATTTTCTCATTCAAGGTGTTTAGTTATATGAAGTATTTTATGTATAACTTTTTGCTTTCACAGTATTTTAAAATATAAAAATGTCCAATTTACAGAAATCATCCTATTAATTTACGTGATAAATATACTTATAATTTCCAAATGAACGTGAATATCAAGTTGAGTCATTTCTGATATTAAATTATTTATTTTAGTGTTTATAAGTCATGGCTGCATTTTGGGATCACTTTTTAAGAATTATTAACCTGTTCCTCCAAGGCAGTCCCAGGGGACCAGAAACTCTAGTGAACTCATTGTCTTGAAGAAAATCTGGACTAAAGTACATTTTTATTTTATTAGTATGGGAGATCAGAGTCCACACAGGAGAGAGTATAAAATGGATGTAATAAATTGGTTTCTTCATAGCTTGAGAGGCACAAGCTGATTTAGTGGGGAGTGTTCAGTTTGAGGTTCATGATTATCTAAGTAGAGAAAGCTTCAATGGGTTAACTTATGTTCTTGGTGCTCTGTATCTCCTGTTGCCTCTCCTTTCATTCTGGGAACAGAGTTCTCAGAAAAGACATCTCCCTCCTGGCCCTACTCCTCTCCCACTTATTGGAAATATCTTACAAGTTAGTTGTTAAGTATATCAGCCAAGCCCTGAGCAATGTAAGTATGTTTTATGTTCTTCCAGTGACTTGTAATGGGTAAATAAATTAGCTTCAAATTTGAAAATGATATCTAGTCTTGGCACACTATTAAAATTATCACTACAAATAAAATTATTCCCTGAAATTATTCTCATTTCTTTTCCCATTTTCAATGTATTTTCACAAAAAGTAGAAATTTAGAAAAATTTAGTTTTCTATAACATACTGCAATATACTGCATTCTAGCACTGTCATCCCATTGTTCATCGATTTGCTCAAGCAGGCTCCAGTAACATCTCCATTGTGAGACTTGTTGTTATGTTTTTGGCATATCGAATATAGCTCTGCCGTGTGCGCGGGATACTCTCGGTATCTTGCTGGGCTCTCCAAGAGGGATGGAGGAATCAAACCTGGATGGCTGCCTGCAAAGCAAATGCCCTACCTGCTGTACTATCCCTCCAGTACAATATACTACTATGGAAAAACATTTCGTTTTAGTCATTTGCTATAATTTTTGGTTCAGGATAAATGGAAGAAAGGGGTTTGTGTCATAGATTTTAAGCCATATTCTTCTACTATAGAAGGTGTGTTTTTATAAGAATAAAAATGAACATTGATTTACTCTGAAGTGACAAATTGGGCCTGATTTCAAAAAATTGCTCTGAGAGTAGCTTGCATGACTAAAAGAAAGACTAAAATAATCAGCAGGACCCAATGTTAGTAACAAAATTCATATGAATGCTAACAAGAACTTCTTTCTGTATCAATGAAGACGCAGGCTGGAAAAATTGTGCTTCCATGAGGTTCTGAGTGTGCTAAACTACCTCTGTGATACCACTATTCTCTATATTTGGAGAGGGACTGCTTATCAGCCTGGACATTAGGACATTTCAACTTTCATACCTGCAGGCTAACACCCACCCGGGAACTGGTAGTTGAAACACACTGCATTCGAGCACCTGAATTTATTTATTTATTTATTTATGAAACGTATGTTTTATCGAGTAGCATTGATTAAATAAGTAGAAATCTTGCATTTAGGACAACATTCTTTTTCTTAAATTTTTTACTTCATAAATTGGTTCGCAATATTTGATTACATTTAATATTAGCACACCAATCCCACCACTGTTATAACTTCCCACCACTGTATTTCAGATGTTTCCATCCTGAACCCAGCCTCTGCCCAAAGCACAACCAAAATAATTCATTTTGTATTTTGTTGATGAAAAAACTGCTGAAAATGCTACACAAAAGTTTCCTTAGAGGAAATAATGTGAAGATTGTTATATTTCACCCAGGGGCCATTAAGCACATCTATAAAAGATCAGACATGTTGCTAAAAGTTGAGTCTTATGTGCATATATATATGTATACATATATATTTGTTAAAAAATATTTCCCTCTAAGATTGGTTGCCTTCTACTTTAAACCCCATGAAATATGTTGCCATATTCTTGGAGTATACGTGGTATGATTTATGAGTTGTCATGCAGCCACAAATGTGACTCTGCAGTCCAGAAATACATTAATTTCTGGATGAGGCTCAGCTGAACATGTGAGAGACGCTGTGAACATGGCAATGGTTGAGTTCTGGAGGTTTTAGGCTGCCAGGGCTGGGTCCCTTGGGGCATGGAGTAGTCTCACCTCCCCCCTCCAGGGCACCCTAAATGAAACAGCCTGAAGTGGGGTCTGGAAGCATGGTTATGGCATGTGTCGTTTTATAATCTCTTCTGGGAGAGAAGGATATGCGACTCTGGATCGTGGCCGATGATGAAATTATCTGGCGCCAGCCAGAGATGGTTTATGGGCTGAATGCTGAGTTGCTGGAAGCAGGGAGATATGGGTGAGGGATCCATGTTCCAGATTCTGTTGAATCCAGAGTTTTCGGTCACAAAGTCTACTTTCGGGTCAGCAGTAAGCAAGGCTGATGCTCACTGGCTATATTCTCTATCCAGCCCCCAAATTTTTATAAATATATTACCACCTGTGTGTCTCCTTCAAGAAAGTGTTTCTTCATATCCTCTCTCCATTTTTCTACAAGCTTATTGAGTTCAGTGTTTTATATTTGTATATTAGCTTTTTAAAAGACATATGGTGTACAAATATTTTCCATTATTCAGAAAGGTTTCCTTTAATTTTACCCATTTTTTTCCACAGTGAAAAATAATTTTGTTTGATATATGTTCTTGAGACTATATAGAAAACTGAGGTACACTGTGTCTAAATGTAGCTCTGTGTTTATTTAGTTTGTAAAACTGGGAATCTTGATTTGTTTATCTGCCTCCTTCAATTTAGGAAGGTTTTCTGCTATTACTTTCTGCTTAAGCATCTTTGTGCCTTTCTGGTTTTTCTTTATCTTTGGAATTAATATTATGCAATTGTTTTTTCACTGGATGATATTTTTACATTCCTTATGCTTGCTAGTACTTTTTTAAACATTTTTTTCTGCTGGATCCTATAACTGACTGATTCCATATTTAACTGCTGTTATTCTGTTATTGAGTGCCCATCTTGTATTTTTTGTTGGTTTGTTTTTTTGTTTTTGCTACACCCAGCAGTAATCAGGGTTGACTCCTGGCTCTGCTCAGGCATTTCTCTTGGTGGAACTCAGGGGACCACATGGGATGCCAGGAATTGAACCCAGGTTTGCCACATGTTTGGCAAACACCCTACTAATTGTACTATCACTCCAGCCCCTGAATTGTATTATTTTGGGGTATGTGTGTGTGTGTGTGTGTGTGTGTGTGTGTGTGTGTGTGTGTGTGTGCGCGCGCGCACACGCGCGCGCGGTATAGCCTATTCCCAATTTGAAAGTAGGGAAAATAAAGATGCACACACTTACTAAAGACCTACATTTTGAAAGTAGTATGAGTACAACAGCTTTCCCTGACAGCTGCAAACCAAGTCAACCCATCTTTGTTGAAGTTACAAGTCATAATTTACTCATTGTATTAAGAAATGTGAGGCACTCAAACAAGGGGGAAACTATGTTGCTTAGAGATGGTTGATTTTAACAAGGGTCAGGGATTGTGCTCTGTGGGAGAACACTTACCTTTTTTTGTCCACTTTTTTTAGTCACACCCAGTGATGCTCAGGAGTTACTCCTGGCTTTGCATTCAGGAATTACACCTGGCGGTGCTTGGGGAACCATATGGGATGTCGGGGATGGAACCCTGGTTGGCTGCGTGCAAGGCAAATGCACTACCCACTCTGTTACCACTCTGGCCCCAAGAAGAGAACACTTACATTAAATGCATGATGTCCTAGGTTTGACCCCATGCTTCAAAAAACACAAACAAAGAGAATAGCTGAATTGTATTATTTAAGAACTTTAGCTACACTATTCCTTGCCTTAGTGATGTGCTTGGATTTTTCTCGAACTTTGTCCTATTGAAATTCTCTTCCACTGAGTACTCACTTCACTGAGCAGGGGTCCAACAGTTTGACCAAGTTGTTTTAAAGTCTTAATTAGGTAATTTAGAAAGCTCTAATGTTCTAGAGCACTTCCCAGAATTTTGTTTCTGTCCTGGCAGGCGAGTCTCTCAACTTTTTCATTATGTCTGGTGCTATATAAGGCTTGCGAGGAAGACCTGTGTTCTAGAAGCACTCGGTATGATTCATCACAATAAATTCCAGACAGTTATTCTGTAATTTTGTGGACTTAGATGACTGCTGATAATATCATAAGTTTCTAGCAGCTGCTATTGGGACCTGGATTGAGACCCAGGCTAGTGCCTGGTAATTGGAGTAGAATTGAAATTCAGTGAACCTGAGATGTTGTTGAGGATTTGTGGTGTTGAGTGTCCAGTAGCAGCTGTAATACTCAGCAGTCCCACCTCTACGAAAGGATTTGAGTTTTCCAGAACCTGGCAGCAACTGTAGTAGCAAGGTCATTAGTAGTATTGAGATTACAAATATTTGTCAATCCTCATAGCACCACATTTTCATGGAATTTCCTCTACCAAATTTCCAAATAATGGGTCCCCAGAATATATTCAGAAAATCAGCCCATGAGTCCGGGGATGGGTCCAAGAGTTGACCTAGTAAATGCCTGAAAATGCCTGCCTGTCATGTTTGATAAGCCTGCGAGCTAGCCTGGTTTTGAAATGGCCAATACCCAGATACTCCTTTTTTTCCCTTTTAATTGAATCATTGTGAAATACATATTTACAAAGATTTCAAAATCAGGTTTGAGTCACATATTGTTCTAATACCTGTCCTTCCACCAGTGTACATTTTCCAGCTCCCATGTCTCCAGTATCCCTTCTGTCACCACAACCCCAGCCTGCCTCTATGGCTGACACTTTTTTCCTTTCTCTCTCTACTTTTGGGTATTATGGCTTTCGGTACAGATAGTGAGAGGCCTTCATATTTTGTTACTTGCAACACACATCTCCCATTCAGAGTGAACCCTTCCAACAACCATTTTTATAGTGGTCCCTTCTTTATCATAGCTGTCCTCTCCTCCCAGCACTTGAGGCGGACTTCTATTCATGGACCAATCCACCTGGCTCTTGTCTCTACTATTCTTCGCTGGATACTCCTGTACCTTAAGTTTGAGGAAGTCTGAATAATGACAAGGGTGCACAGTCACAAGAGACTGTGTTGGCTCCATATCAAGTTCAAGCTTCCAAAAGTATAACATGGATACAAATCTCCTGAATCCCTGAGAAGCAAAGACTAAGAGTTGAAACTTAGGCATTTACAGGGGAAGTTGTGCTGTAATTTTTAATAGACCTAGTGAGGACGGAGGGAATTTGGGTTCAAGATTGTGAGTGCCCAGAGGCTCCAGAGCACCAAGATCAAGAGGCCTAAGTGACAACCAGGAGGTCAATATCTAATGTTGACAGCCCCACTCTGTTCTGCTGTAGTCAAATAGGCCTCTGTGTGGCTCTAGAATCTGTGGAAGAGTGGCCTTAGGAGGAAGCTATGCTTCAGTCACACAGTACAAGTCCCAAAAGGGCTGGATGGAATACAGCAGACAATGGGAGATGCTTTGCTAGCTGGCTGGGCTCTGGGAGCACCACAGAGTGCTTTCTGTCTATAGGCATGTGGCTAGCAGTCAGATGTGTTTGGAGTGGACTAGATGTGTTTGGTTAGGCTGAGGCAACTGATCTCTCAGTTCTCAGTCAGCTCAACTACTATAATGGGATGGCAGAGCACTCTGTTGTGCTCTGTTACTAAGGTGAGAAATTTCTTAATTGTTTCCTTACTTTTTGGGCAAATAAACATTATTAAGTGAGGCAAGTAAAACTGCTGCAGGTTTATTTGATGTTTAATTTCTTTGATTATTAATTATAACCCATGTACTGTTGCTTGGGCATTTGTTTGTCATATCCTAGGTCATCCATTATTGGCAGTTACTACAGCAACTCATATTTGTTTTTTTTTTAATTAATGAATCACCTTGGGGGTACAGATACAGGTTTACATATTCTCATGCTTGGGTTTCAATCATATACAGCTTGAGTATCTATCCCTCCACCAGTGCCTGTCCTCCGCTAACGACCCGACCCCATCCTCCCTCCCACCCACTCCCACCCCATACCCCTCCCCACCCCACCTCTTTGGAGGGCATTGTCCTCTTTTCCCTCTCTCCCTATGGACATTGTGGTTACTAATGGAGGTCTTGGGTGACCAATGTGTTTGGTTTATAGTCTGCTCTGAGCACACCTCTCCCATCCCACACGGGTCCTCCCACCACATTTTTGCTTTGTGTATCCTTCTCTATCTGAGCTGCCCTTTCCCCCAGAATGTGATGCTGGTCTTCAAGCCATGGAGCAAATCTGGTACTTATTTCTGTCTCTATTGGGTGTTAGTCTTCCATTCTGTTGTTTTATATTCTTCAGATGACTGCCATTCTTCTATGTCTGTCTCTCTCTTTCTGACTCATTTCACTTAGCATGATACTTTCCATGTTGATCCACTTGTATACAAAGTTGATAACTTCATCTTTTCTGAGAGCTGCATAGTATTCCATTGTGTAGATGTACCAATGATTCTTTAACCAATCATTGTTCTTGGGCAATCGGTTTTTTTCCAGATTCTGGCTATTGTAAACAGTACTGCAATGAACATATAAGTGCAGATGTCATTTCGACTATACATTTTTGTTTTTCCAGGATATATTCCCAGCAGTGGTATTGCTGGGTCAAATGGGAGCACAATTTCTAATTTTTTGAGGAGCAACCATATTGTTTTCCAGAAGGACTGAACTAGTTGGCATTCCCACCAGCAGTGTTAGAGGGGCCGTTTCTTCCCACATCCATGCCAACAGCGGTTGTTTCTGTTCTTTTGGATTTGTGCCAGTCTCTGTGGTGTTAGGTGGTATCTCATACTTGTTTTGATCTGCATCTCCCTGATGATTAGTGATGATGAGCATTTTTTCCATGTGCCTTTTGGCCATTCGTATTTCTTCCTTGAGAAAGTTTCTGTTCATTTCTTCGCCCTATTTTCTGATGGGGCTGGATGTTTTCTTCTTGTAGAGTTCAACCAGTGCCTTATATACCCTTAATATCAACCCCTTATCTGATGGGTATTGGGTGAATATCCTTTTCTATTCTGTAGATTGCCTTTGTATTCGGGTCACTGTGTCTTTTGCGGTGCAGAAGCTTCTTAGTTTAATATAATCCTATTTTTTTAATTTCTGTTTCTACTTGTTTGCTTAGTTCCGTGTCATCTTTGAAGATAACTTTGACTTCAATATTGTGTAGGGTTTTTCCGACCTGGTCTTCAATGTACCTTACTCATTGTGGTCTGATGTTGAGGTCTTTAATCCATTTTTATCTTACTTTTGTGCATGGTGTCAGGTCTAGGTCTAAGGCCATTCTTTTGCATGTGGTTGACCAGTTATGCCAGCACCATTTGTTAAAGAGGCTTTCCTTGCTCCACTTCACATTTCTTGCTCCCTTATCAAAGATTATGTGTTCATACAATTGGGGTGATGTGTAGGGATATTCCACCCTGTTCCATTGGTTTGCGTCTCTGATTTTGTTCCAGTACCATGCTATTTTTATTGTTACCGCTTTGTAGTAGAGTTTAAGGTTAGGGAGAGTGATGCCTACCATCGTCTTTTTCCCAAGAATTGCTTTTGCTATTCGTGGGCGTTTGTTGTTCCATATGAATTTCAGGATTGCTTGGTCTATTTCTTTGAAGAATGTCATGGGTATCCTTATGGGGATCGCATTAAATCTGTATAGTGCTTTAGGGAGTATTGCCGTTTTGACAATGTTAAGTCTTCCTATCCATGAGCACGGAATATTTTTTCATTTCCTCGTGTCTTCTTTTACTTCATGGAGTAGGGTTTTGTAGTTTTCTTTGTAGAGATCTTTAACCTCTTTAGTTAGGCTGATTCTGAGGTACTTGATTTTCTGGGGCAAAATTGTGAATGGAATTGTTTTCTTTATGTCATTTTCCTCTATCTGTTTTCGCATAGGAAACCCATGGATTTTTGGGTATTGATTTTATAGCCTGCAACTTTACTGTACAGGTCTATTGTTTCTAGGAGTTTCTTAATGGAGGTTTTTTGATTCTTTAGGTATAGAATCATGTCACCTGCGAATAGTGAGAGCTTGATTTCTTCCTTTCCTTTCTCACGAATCACGAATCACAAAATTCCGTTAATCACCGATTTCTCAGGCGGGCTCAGTAATATCTCATTTCGTCCTTTCCCTGAGATCTTAGAAGTCTATCTCGACTCGGCCCTCCTAACGATGTTGTACTGGGGGCTCTTCATGGTCAGGGGAACTACATCCAGCTTGTTACTGGATTTTGCATATGAATACACCATGGGAAGCTTGCAAGGCTGTCCCATGTGGGCAGGAAACTCTCAGAAGATTGCCAATTTCTCCCAGAGGGAGAAGTAGGCTAAAGATATCGCACGGCCTCGTGCTTCTGAGAGCTTGCTTTTAAGTCTCTCTCTGGATGTTGGCCGTTGATGGGATTACACACACCTGGGATCCTCTGCCAGTACATTCATGCATGAGGCCTGTTCGAACGTGTGGATAGGGGCCTCCAGCATGGCTGAAGCTAGGTTCTGGTGGTCTTCGGCTGGAAGACCTTTCCTATCTGGATGCCCTTAATGTCTTTTTCCTGCCTAATTGCTATTGCAAGTACTTCCAGTACTATATTGAACAGAAGTGGTGACAGTAGGCATCCTTGTCTTGTCCCTGATCTTAGAGGAAAGGCCCTGAGTTTTTCTTCATTGAGGATAATGCTTGCCACAGGTTTGCGATAGATGGCTTTGACTATCTTGAGGAAAGTTCCTCCAAAACCCATTTTGGTGAGAGTTTTCATCATAAATGGATATTAGATCTTGTGAAATGCTTTCTCTGCATCTATTGAAATGATCATATGGTTTTTATTTTTACTTTTGTTGATGTGATGGATTATGTTGATTGATTTCCGTATGTTAAACCATCCTTGCATCCTAGGGATGAATCCGACTTGGTTATGATGTATAATCTTTTTGATGAGTTGTTGGATTCTATTTGTTGAGGATATTCACATCTGTGTTCATCAGGGATATTGGCCTAAAGTTTTCCTTGTTAGCAGTGTCTTTATTTGGTTTTGGTATTAGGGAGATATGTGCTTCAAAGAAACTGTTTGGGAGAGTTCCAGTTTTTTCAATTTCCTGGAAAAACATGAGGAGAACTGGCAAAAGGTCTTCTTTAAATGTTTGGAAGAATTCGCTGGTGAAGCCATCTGGACCTGGGCTTTTGTTTTTGGGGAGACTTTTGATTACAGTTTCAATTTCCTTGATATTAATGGGTCTGTTCAGGTATTCCAAGTCTTCTTGGTTCAGTCTTGGGAGATTGTAGGAATCGAGGAGTTTATCTATTTCTTCTAGATTCTCTTGTTTTTTGGCATACAGACTTTCAAAGCAGTCTCTGATTATCTTTTGAATTTCATTAGTTTCTGTTGTTATGTCCCCCTTTTCATTTCTGATTCAGTTTATTAGGGTTCTCTCTCTTTCTTCGTGAGTCTTGCTAGCGGTTTATTAATCTTGTTTATTTTCTCAAAGAACCAGCTCTTGGTTTCATTGACCTTTCGGATTGTTTTCTGAGTTTCCATGTCGTTAATTTCTGCTCTAAGTTTTATTATTTCTTTCCTTCGCTCCTGTTTGTGTTCCTTCTGCTGGTCCTTTTCTAAGATCTTGAGCTGTGAAGTCAAGCCATCTATGTAGGCCCTTTCTTCCTTCCTGAGAATTACTTGTGGGGCTATAAATTTTCCCCTTAACACGGTTTTAGCTGCGTCCCATAGGTTCTGGTAGCTTGTGTCTTCATTCTCATTTGTTTTGAGGTATCTTTTGATTTCTTCCTTGATTTCTTTCATGACCCACTCATTGTTTAACAATGAGCTGTTTAACTTCCAGGTGTTTGATTTGGTTCTCTGCATCTGTGTGTGATTAATTTCTATCTTCAGCACATCATGGTCTGAAAAGATAGTTGATAAAATTTCTATCTTCCCGATTCTATTGAGATATGTTTTATGACCCAGAGTGTGGTCTATTTTGGAGAATGTTCCGTGTGCACTTGAAAAAAAAGTGTATTCTTTCTTTTTGGGGTGTAAAGCCCTGTATAGGTCTATTAGCCCTCTCTCCTCCATTTCTTCCTTCAGACCTTTTGTTTCCTTGCTGAGTTTTGTTCTTGTTGATCTACCAAGAGGTGATAAGGCAGTGTTGAAATCTCCAACTACTATCATGGTGCTAGTGATGTCCCCATTAAATTCTGCTAGGAGTTGTTTTAACTGTTTAGCTGGTCACTCATTAGGTGCATATGTGTTTAGGAGTGTGATTTCTTCCTGTTGTACATATCCTGTGATGAGTAGAAAAATGACCTTCGCTGTCCCTTCTAACCTTTTTCAGTCTGAAATCTATGTTGTCGGATACTAGTATGGCCACCCCAGCTTTATTTTTTTAATTTTTATTAAATCACCATGTGGAAAGTTACAAAGTTCTCAGGTTTATATGTCAGTTATACAATATTCAAACACCCATCCCTTCACCAGTGCCCATATTCCACCACCAGAAACCACAGTATACCCCCGCCCCCACCCCCTACCCCCTACTGTATAACTAATGAATTTCACTTCATTTTTTCTTTACCTTGATTACATTCCATAATTCAACACAAAACTCGCCATAATTGTTGGAGTTTCCAACCAAGAGAGACAGACCTACTACATTTGATAATTAGTTTTCCATTGCTGGAAATGAAGAGATATGTAGCCCCACTGCTACAAGTACATAACTCCTCTCTCTCTCTCTTCTGTTTTTTTTTTTGCTTTTTCCTTTTCCCTTTTTTTTTTTCCCCCTCATCCCCCTTCCTGCGCCTCATAGTATGGTGTACACCACGCTGCGTCGGCCAGCGTGGGGCTTTTGCTTAGTTCACAGTCCAGAGGTGGCTGCTACATTAAAAACCTTCAATATTTCAACAAAAACTTACTGTTATTATTTGGAGTTTGCCCCCCCCAAGTCAGACCTGTTCAAATGGAACCATTTCACATTGCTGACAATTATAAATGTTAAGTCGTGTCCGCGCGGTTTTGGATTTCTGTATAAAGTCCAGGGAAAATTCTGCCAGAAATTACATAGCCCAGCTCACAGTCCAAGTGCATTGCTGTAATAAGTCTCTGAATTCAAAGTCTTTAGGCGCAGAGTGTCTGATTTGCGCTCAGCGGCTCCGGATTTATCTGGGCCGAGGGCGTGCCGGTTACGCCCCCTTCCCATGAGTTCCTGGGAGCCCCCAAAATAAAAACCGAATACCTGTGGGTTTGGAGTCCCAGAAGATGGCGCCTGCCACATGGGTGCCGCCAGCCCGCCGCTTTCCGTGCAGGAAGACAGGGTGGGGAGGAAAAAAAAATCCACCCCCGGCAGCACAGAGTTGTAGCCCAGTTCGGTGTCCCAGTGCATCGCTATCGGATGCTGCGCTGGATGCCCGAATCTGTTACATCTTTGGAATCAAAGTCTTTAGGCGCAGAGGGTCCCCACCCCAGCTTTTTTGAGGGAGTTGTTTGCTTGCAGGATTGTTTTCCATCCTTTGACATTGAGTCTGTATTTGCTCTGACTGGTCAGGTGTGTTTCTTGTAGGCAGCAGAATGTTGGGTTCTGTTTTCGAAACCATTTTGACACTCTGTGTCTTTTAATTGGTACGTTTAGGCCATTGACATTGAGAGAGACTATTGTCATCTTTCTGTAGGGTTTGTTGTTCTTTTGGGGTTCTTCCTTGACTTACAATAGTCCCTTTATTCCTTCTTTTAAGTTTGGTTTTGAGTCTATGAAGTTTCTGAGCTGTTGTTTATCGGTGACGTAATGTATGATTCCTTCAAGTTTAAGTGAGAGCTTAGCTGGATAAAGTATTCTTGGTGAGGCATTCATTTCATTGAGTTTTTTCACTATATTCCACCATTGTCTTTGGGATTTGGAGGGTTTCTTCTGATAGGTCTGCTGTAAGTCTAAGGGGTGCTCCTTTGTTTTTTTTTTTTTATTTTTTAAAGAAATATTTTATTGAACCACCGTGAAAACAAAAAAAAATACAAAGCTTTCAGGTTTAAGTCACAGTCAAATACTGATTAAACCACCATCCCTTCACCAGTGCACCCGTTCCACCACCAAGAACCCCAATACACCCCCCTCCCACCCCACCCCCCATCTAAGTAGCTTATGATATTCCCATTATTCTCTCTATATATTGAGTACATTTCATATTTCCATACAGAACTCACTATTGTTGATTGGAAATTTTCCCCAACAATCAGGCCTGCTGAATAATCATCATCTAATAATTTCTCTTCCTTGGTAAAAGTGAAGACTTTGAGTCTGCGCGGCCGCTATTGTGGCCGCGCGGTTTTGGGTTTCAAATATTTTAGCTCAGTTCGCAGTCAAAATGCATGGCTGCAAGAATCTGCTCTGGTGCCAAAATGGGTTAGGAGACCTCAGGATCACAGTCAGTAGGCGGGAGGCTCTGCTTCTCGTGCCGCGGCTCTTGGTTCATCTCTGGGCGGAAGGCGCGCCGGGAACACCTCCTAAGGGGTGCTCCTTTGTATGTGATTTCCTTCTTTGACCTTGCTGCTTGCAGTATTGTGTCTCTATCCGTGGCATCCATCATTGGTACCATGATATGCGTTGGACATTTTTTATTGGGGTCTCTTCTAGCTTGCACCCTTAGGGCTCCTTAGATCTGAATGCCTGCATTCTCTAGCTCTGGGAATGTCTTAGCAATGATGTCTTTGACTGTGGGATTTTTTTTATTGGGATTAGTTCCCTTTGCTTCTGGTACTCCAATGATTCTTATGTTGTTCCTCTTGATGTCATCCCCTAGGACTCTGATTCACCCTAGAGCCATTTTGAGGTATTTTGCCATTATTTGCTGTTGCCTATATGCTCTCTGTAGCTCATCCTCAAGCTCACTGATTCTGTCTTTGGCTGCGGTCATTCTACTGTTGAGGGCTCCTACTGAGTTTTTTATTTCATCTACCGATTCCTTTAATTGAGTCACTTCTGTTTGTAGTTTTGAGATTTCTGCTCTCATTTCTTCCCTTATTATCTTGGTGGTCTGTTCCAATGCTGCCTTCATATCCTCCCTGAATTTATTGGATGTCCGTTCCATTGTTGCTTTGAGATCATCAATCATCTTCACGATTTCCTCTTTGAATTCTCTATCTGAGAGGAGGCTGTATTTGTGGGTAGTCCCTGTTGAGGTTTCTGTCAGTTTTTCTTCATTCTCTCTTGGTGGTGGGAAATTTCGCTGTTTCTTCATGTTGTTATAGGCCTTACCCTCAGGCACTCCTCCTGGCTTATGTAGGGCCTCTATTGAAGACTTCAGGCTGTAATCTCTTCATAAAGGTTTTTTGTGCAACTTCTTGTGCTCACTGACAGTTTTATGAAGTTAGGATGGGATATTGTAGTTGACGATTGGCATAGAGTTGTAAGAGGGCCAGGGTGTTCTTCAAAGGCGTGGATTCGATAGATTGTGACACAAGTGAGCAATGCAGCAAGAGGGGAGAAACAACTGCGGCTGCTTTGGAGGGAGGCCACGCCCCTTTTGAGGCCACTCCTTCTGGTGTAAGACATACCCCCACAACCTGGGCAGGAAGCTTTTATTAGGGTAGCACTGGAGAAGACTGGCAGCTGCGGAGAGGTGGGGGTAGGGGTCTTGGAGAGCCCGAGCTTACAGGGCGCTGACTTGGAGGCTGTTGCTCCCATGGCCGCGGGGTGCAAGGGGGCATTCCGGGTTAAACCATCATTTTTTTAATTCACCCATTTAGGCATTCTTTAAATAATTATTGCATATTCTTGTTCTGACAGCCAGAAACAGAGTTCAAGGATAGCTTTTCTTTATCTTTGCTTTTTTTCAGGAAAAGGCTCATATGCAGGAGAAAGTCTGGCCTGCATGGAATTATTCTTATTCCTGACCACTATTTTACAGAAATTTAATTTGAAATCAGTGGTTAATCCCAAGGACCTTGATACTACTCTTGTTGCGAAAGGATTGACATCTGTGCCCCCTTCTTACAAGCTCTGCTTTGTTCCTGTGTGAGAAGAAGAGATCACCTAATTCTCCTATGATTTTTTCTGAAAATCTCTCCATATGGGGCTTTGTTTACCTCCTTCCATCTTTATCCATTTCTTGAGATGCTATTTCTGATCTCTCCTCCCCTCACCTCCCCATTGTCTCCAGATTCAAAAATATCCAGCGTTCATTATAAAAGGGTTTTCAGAGTTTCACTTCAAAACCATGTTATTCCTTCATAGTATGTAACATTTATATGTCATATTTTCTAAAATGGAATCATAACATCAATATGCTCATACTTCCTAAAATTGAAAGTCGGCACTATTGAGCAAGGGATTAGTGTATGCCAATACACAGACATTTTTTCTTATCATGTTCTAAATTTTAAAAATAAAATTTTGGAGCCAAATTTTAAACTTCCTTTCCTCTCTCCACAATGCAGGCAAGAAACAGAATTAATCCAGCAGCTTTGGGATTACAGTTGTCTTCATAGTGATAGTCACAGAGAAGGAAAAAGAGGATTAGAGTAGGTGAGCTCTTTTTTCTACATGTCTCCTGGAATTTTTTCATGTATCAACTTGGAAATGAAAGAAATTGTGCATTGGAGAATTTTCATCCTATTGGGAAAATATTGACAACACTGTTCTAAAAGTGTCTCTGTCTTTAGAGTTCTAGAAACACAAAGCTAATCTATTATTAGAATCCGGAGTACTGGCTGCTTCTGAGGACTGGTTAGAAAGAGGAGTGAATGTACTTTGTAGCAGAAAGGACTGTTGTCTACTAGGGAACTGAAATTTATTAAACATAACTAAAATGTATATGCAGCTTTTATCAGAAGATCTGGGGAACACCTAAATAAGAGTAACATTTGGGGTTAATTCTAAAACCAAAAGAATTTCAAGTTTTTGAAAATAAGTCACTTCTAATAGCCATTCTGATGTAAGTTGTCAAAGACTTTATTTACACTTGTGTTTTCAAAGCATAGTTGAACTTTGTACTTTATAATCACATTTGCAAATTATTATTATTATTTTTGCTTTTTGTCACAGCCAGTGTTGCACAGGGGTTACTCCTGGCTCATGCACTCAGGAATTACTCCTGGCGGTCCTCAGGGTACCATATGGGATGCTGGGAATTGAACCCTGTGCAAGGCAAACTCCCTATCCACTGTGCTATAACTCCAGTGATAATTTTAGTTAAAATTGCAAATCAAACTTTATAAAAAATATTTATAGGTTCTGGGGAGATAGGACATATGTCCATAATGTTTAAGGCTGTGATTCTAATACCTACCACATGTCCTGGGTAGCAGTTTAGCCCTGATGGTCCTCAAACACTGTTGGGTGTGACCCTGGTGGCTTCTGAGCACTGCTGGGGGCCCCTTGTGTCCTCAGTTCCCCTGGGCCCAAGTACTTCAGGGAAATGTTACACCTATACTCTTTGTAGGCATCACTAAGAGTGGTCCATATAAAAGTTACTTCTGCTAAAAAAAAATAGAACAATTATAAACTATTGATATGTGCATATGCAGAAAATCTCTGGTGAAAAACAATAAAAAAGTTCTTCTGAAATATCTCTTGCATTTTTTCTTTCCTTTTTTTCTGTCATTTTGTTTTTTGCTTAATGGACCACAACTGGCAGCGTTCAAGGCTTACTCCTGGCTCTGTACTCAGGGATCACTTCTGATTCAGGGATCTGTATGATGTCTCAGGGATTGAACCTGGGTCAGCTGCATACAAGGCAGCTGCCCCACTGTAAAAAATATAAACGCGGGCACGCGAAAGGGTGATGTGATGTGGGCTCTCGGGGCGGCTCTCTCTCTCTCTCTCTCTCTCTCTCTCTCTCTCTCTCTCTCGCCACTCGCATTCAGTGCTCTTGAGCCGCTGTGTATGAACTGGACTGCTATGGCTCCTCCTTTGTGCTCTGTTTCTGTGTGTGCTGCTGTGCTCTCTTCTGTCTGTCTCTCTATCTCTGACTCTGTCTCTGTAGTCTCTCCTTCTCTCCTTTGGTTTCTGATCTCTCTCTCTGGAGCCCTTCTGCTTCAGTCTCTGGAGCCCCACTCACTCTCATTTCTGACTGACTCTGAATCTGATTCTCACTCGATTCTCTCTCGCTCTCATTTCTGACTCTGTCTCTTACTGCTGACTCTGACACTTACTTCTGACTCTGACCCGCTCTCACGTCTGACTATGATTCTTACTTCTGACTCACTTTGTGCTTTTTCTTTCCCCTGTTTCTGACTCCAATGACTCCGTGATTCTCTTTCGCTTTGTGCTCTGCAGAGATTCAATTATTAAAACATGTAACAGAAGAAATAAATACCGTTTCTGATAGCCAGTATGTGGTCAGAGTAGTGTAAGATAGAGAAAGTATTAAACTTTAGGGGCCCATGGAGAACCTGATTAACTTTAAAGGCATTTACAAAATTTCCAAATTAAAGTATTTATTGTGCATAAAATTTCATTTGCAAAAACAATCCTATTTTTTTTGGTCTTCAAGGAAAAGAAAAATTGTGCAGCTGAAAAACATTGGCAGCGAGACAGTGATAAAATCCAGATAAATGAACATATCTGGTTTATGGATGAAGAATAGGGGAAACAGAATAAATAGGAAGATGCAAATGTTTGGTGGAGAGGATATGCTTGTATTTTGACAAGAAAAGATACCCAACCTGTCCTTCAAAAGATCCAAGTCAGTGATTTATCAAGCATCACTGCCCTGCTGGGGACTAATAAAGGCCCAGATTTGATTCCTCCTTCCCTCTTGAAGAGCCCGGAAAGCTACCAAGTGTATTCCGCCTGTACGGCAGCTCCTGGCAAGCTATCTGTATCATATTCGATATGCCAAAAACAGTAACAACAATGTAGACATTACTGGTGCCCGCTTACTGGTGCCTGCGGTGAGCAAATCGATGAACAATGGGATGATAGTGCTACAGTGCTACCCAGGAGGCAGGTAGAAGTTGTTTTCTTTTTTTTTTTAAAAAAATGGAATCATTTTGAGATACAGTTACAAACCTGTTCATGCATAGGTTTCAGTCATACAATGTTCCATCACCCATCCCTCCATCAGTGTTCATTCACCATCACCAATGTCCCTATTATCCCTCCTGCTACCCCCCAATCCTGTCTCTATGGCCAGCAATTTTCTTCTTCTTCTCTCTCTCATTCTCTCTCTCTCTCTTATTGGGCTTTATGGTTTACAATGTATTGTACAATCTGTATATATACTGAGAGATTATCATGTATGCTCTTTTACCTACTTTTAGCATGCAGTTCTTGTTCAGAGTAATCATTTCCAATTACCATTGTCATAATGGTCCCTTTTCTTTCTCAACTGCCTTCTACCCCAGCACTTGGGATAGAAACCCTAGGTTGGAAGCACTGGGCTTCTAACTGTGGACCAATCCTCCTGGTCCTTGTTTCTACTGTCCTTGGGTATTAGTATCATACTATGTTGTATTTTATATCCCACAAATGAGTGCACTCATTCTGTCTGCCCCTCTTCTTCTGACTCATTTTACTCAGTCTGACACTCTCCATTCATTTATATGCAAATTCCATAACTTTATTTTTCCTTACAGCTCATAGATGCATTATGTAGATATACCATAGTTTCTTTAACCAGTCGTCTGTTCTTGGGCACTTAGGTTGTTTCCAGATTCTGGCTATCATGAATAATGCTGCAATGAACATAGAAGTGCAGATGGTATTTCTGCTGTGTGTTTTTTGTGCCCCCAGTGTATATCCAGAAGTGGTACTGCTGGGTCATATGGAAGCTAGATTTCTATTTTCTTTTTTCGAGGAATGCCTATATTATTTTCCAAGAAGACCGAACCATTGGGTATTCCCACCAACAAGGAATAAGAGTCCCTTTCTCTCTACCTCCATACCAGCACTGGCTGTTCTTGTTCTTTTTGATGTGTAACAGTCTCCGTGGTGTGAGATGATATCTCATTGTTGTTTTAATTTGCATCTCCCTGATGGTTAGTGGTGAAGAGCATTTTTTTCCACTGTGCCTTTTGGCCATTTGAGGAAGTTTCTGTTTATTTCTCTCTCCATTTTTTGATGGGGTTGGATTTTTTTTCTTGTAAAGTTCTACCAGTGCCTTATATATCTTGGACATTACCCCTTATCTGATGGGTATTGTGTAAATAATCTCTCCCGCTCCAGAGAGCCTGGCAAGCTACTGAGAGTATCCAGCCTGCACAGCCGAGCCTAGCAAGCTACCCGTGACATACTAAATATGCCAGCAACAGTAGCAAAAATGGGTCTCATTTCCCTAACCTTGTAGGAGTCTACAGCTTAATTGGGAAGAACGAGAGGGCTCATACTAAGCACACAGTGCAAGTTAATGGGTGGGAAGGGCCCCTCCCAAGCAGCTGGCCACGAAGGTGGCTCGCAACAGTACGCCAGCCACAGGCGGCGTGAAGAAGCTGCACCGATACTCACCTACACCATAGCGCTGTGCAAGATCGGCAGCTACCAGAAGTCTACCGAGATGCTTATCCGCAAGCTGCCCTTCCAGTGACTAGTGCGCGAATTTGCACAGGACTTCAAGACAAACCTGGGCTCCCAGAGTTTGGCTGCCATGTTGCTGCAGGAGGCGGGTGAGGCCTACTTGGTGGGCTCCTCAAGGACACCTACCTCTGCGCCATCCACGCCAAGCACATTACCATTATGCCCAAGGACATCCAGTTGGTGTGTCGCATCTACAGAGAGAGGACATCAAGTTTACAATGCTAAAATCTCAGGGCTGGGGCAAATGGAGACACTACTGGCACCCACTAGAGTAAATCGATGATTAACGGGATGACAATGCTGCAGTGACAGTGCTATTGTGTAAATACCTTTCTTTAATCATGGGTTGTTTTTGGGCTGTTTCTGTATCTTGGTCACTATTTCTTTTGAGCCACAGACATTTCTTAGTTTCATGTAGTTCCATTTGTTTATCTTTGCTTCTACTTGCCTGGTCAATGGTCTTTCATCTTTAGCTTCAATAGTCATGGAGATTGGAGGCAGGAAGTAAGAGCATTGATCAGGACCAATACTGGTAAAACACAAGTACCGTGTTTCTATGTATAATGATACTATGAAAATATTGCTATGGTATCCTTGTGAGCACCATACTGGGCTTTCTTCACCCATCCCCCAACTATTCAAGTAGTGGAAAGGGAGATATACCACCTTTGGAATTCACAAATGAAACTATATTGATGCCAGGTCCCTGGCATCAGAAAACCCAATGAAAAAAGGGACATTTCTCAGAAACTGCACCCCTGGGTCTTTTCAGTTTCCCAATCTGTTAAGACTATGGAGATCATGTCTCAAACTAGCAAATTGGGTCTGGCTTCAGACCTATAAATACTACAAAAGGGGATTTAGCCTTACAATTGTTATTAGGCTTTTCTCGTAAATGGCTTGGACCTGTGACTCAAAAAGATATTGGAGTTACAAATATCTCCAGACCAGATATGTTAACTTGTACAGTCAAACCATCTGACTTCTGGTTCTAGATTTTGGATACTATGGGACAATGAATAAGCAGAGTACATAGAGTCCTGCTAACTTCCACCACAGCAAGATAATTGATTGGAGTCCTTTTGGTTTTGCCAGTGCACACAAAAACTATTTAAATTGAATAGGAAAATTGTTAGAGAAACTGAAATTATGACAACTCATTCCAACATGATTGTACTATGGAACACGGCAGAACTTTCTCCTCCAAATCCCAGTATTCCAGGTAGGCCTCAACATCTGAACTGTGGAGGTTTGCTGCAACTTTAAAATTTGTGAAATGATGGATACAGAAATATCAAAATATTAGTAAAGGAACTCTGTCTGGCTTCAGTTTCACAGAAAATGAAACTTATTTTATACAAGATGCCCTATCCTATCAATCGGAAAAGAAAGATTTGATAAAGAAAAACAAAGCCTAGTCTGTGTTTTTTGCAGATTATTCACTTGCCCAAATTCAAGCATTTCCTTCCTTTTACTTACTTAAACCCAGAGATGCCTTTTGAGCTTCCCCGGGCACGCCAGGACTCTCCTTCAATGTGCATTGTAGAAAGTTTTTTAGAAGATTCTGAAAAGATCGTGAAGGTTTATATTAATTCATATCTTTGGAATTATGGGATTAATAGTATTAATGACCACTGCAGCTGCTGTTAGAACTGCATCCAAACTGTTCATTTTGTTGAGAATTGTCAGTGACATTACTGTATTATGACATAGTCAACAACAAATAACAGATCAATACAAAAACTGTTACCCAAATAGCAGACTTGCAACAAGCAGTGTTTGTTTTTTTATTTAGGGAATAAAATACAAAATTTACAAACTAAAGCTGACTTAATATGTAATCAGAATTTTACCAAGTTCTGTGTAACTCCTCAAATTTGTAATGAAACACAGCATTCATGGAAATTAATTAGAAAACATTTGCTTAATCCGGAAGTATGTCTTATGACATACAACATTTGCAATTTGAAATCTATGATGCTTTTCCTCAGAAATTACATGTTCTTTCCCACTGAGATTGATTTGATAGCATGACTGATGTTATACAAAGTTTCAGTTCCTTAAAACATTTCTCTTCCCTTATGGCAATTCTAACAGTTCCTCTTTTAGTTATTATGTTTTCCCAATTAGGTACACTCTGGAGAAGCCACTGCAGAGTTTGCATCATCAAAAGGACAGAGATGTCTGCCATTTTGAGGCTACAAGTCATGAAGCCAAAAAAACAAAAAAGGTGGGGGCAGGCAGGGTAATAGCATCACTCCTGGCCCCGGGATCAAAATCTGAAGGTCAAATACATCATTTTGATTAAATATGCAGTTCAATTATGTTTTTATAATTATTTGTATGAAAGTTGTGTGAAAATGCATTAGGTTATAAGAATTGGAGTTGATATATTTATACAATTTCGTTTGAGATCACATATGCTTGTTTTAAGTGATTTAAGAAACTTCTGTGAAAGACTGCATCATGATGGAAGTGAAATATTTTGCTTTTCTCTTTCCCTTATACCTTTGTATGTTTTTTTATTTTAGAGCAATGCCTCTTTTTATATAGACAACGAAACACATTTAATACTTGATTTTGTAATATGAGTGTTAACTGACTCTGAAAAACATTAATATGCAGCTGAATCCTGAAATTCCTGAGCATCCATCATATATTTTGACTAAAGGTTCAGGACTTAAAGCCCTAAGAATGGCCTTAATTTCTAACATCCCAAAAGGTGGATTCCACCAAGGGCCTTGGACAGATCTGGGACAAGCATTAAGGTACCCTGGCTTTGACATGTGACAGCCCAAGGGGCATGAAAAGTATAATTGTTTAAGTCATGGCCAGGGAACAGGCGAAAGGATCATGACACAAAAGAAGCAACTTAAAAGAGACTTATGGGGTTATGAAAAGCTGACATGTCTCAAGGACCATAATCTATGAAATATAGTGAGATGTCCCCAAGAAAAGCCACCTTCTCTAACCCTTTCCCATAAGGCCATGTTAAGCTTAATCAAAAAGGGTCTAGATAAAAGGGTCTCTCACTGTTTGTATAAAATGGCTGTTAATATTTATCAGAAGTAAACATAAAATGATTGTTTACATGGATTATACTAAAGGAAAAGAGGAGGCAATACATTTCAGTAATGTGCTCTTTTATATAAATTAAAGTCAGGAATGACTTAAACAAGTGGTTGATTTAACCTACTTAAACATAGTAGGTTGATTTAAAGGACACTCAGTAGATTAACCATGATGGAGTCACTGTTCCTGAGAAACACCCAGAGTGGATCACAACACCATATCTGCATCATTCCCTCTGCCCAAGTGTGTCCAAATGCCAGAGAGGTTCCAACGAAACCTCACCAAGTCTTGGCAGCTATCCAGCCAGGACTACTAGTTCATGGAGTAGCAACACCAAAAGGGGGAGATGTCTGGAACCAGTCAGAATCCCAGAGTCCATTTTTGGAATGCTGCCTGGAACACTGACTCCAGCAGGGGTCCTGTCTGCTGTCTCTCTGTTCCCCTCCTGAAAGAATTTCCCCTTAAATCTTAAGCCCTTTACACTTATGTTTATCCCAGTAAGCTAACACCCTCTGATATGTAATAGTCACACCCAGATAGATCAGGATTGTTAGGTTCAGTTAAAAAAAAGAGAGAAAAGAAAAAATAAGATTTTTATGTGTCTGACCAAAGACTGTTGTTCTTTTTCTTTTAATGATTATTGATTCTTAGCAATAAATACTGTTTGTGGAGGACAGTCAGGGCTCTCAGTCCAGGAGGCTGTTAGCCCCTTGATAGCAGTCTTTTGGTCTCTTATTTTTGTCTCTTTTCTTAATCTTCGTGGTGTCCCTACTTCTGACCTGTTCACCCACGTATTGTCTTTGGCAAGTGTGGCCCCCAAATCAAAAAATAAATAAATAAAAGGGACAGGTCTTAAAACATTTTTAAAAAATTATCAATACCTAGTAATCCCAAAGGAGTATTAAATTAAACCAGAATCTACCAATAGCAATCGGACTAACCAGTAAGAAAGGACTGAATGCCGTTTGTTACCTTTATCAGGATTGGAGTGATAGCACAGTGGGTAGAGCATTTGCCTTGCTCAAGGCAGACCACAGTTCAATTCTTCAATCCAGGTCAAAGTCCACTCACAGAGCCTGTAACCGGTTGTATTTACAGAAAGGCACAAGTTATATTAGCAGAGAGTGTTTTTAAAAAAACCTTTAGATTTCAGGTCAGCTTCTCTGAGTAAGAAGAGAAAGCTTCAATGTATCCAGTTTTATTGCTGGTGTTTTGTCTCTCCTGTTGGCTTCTCCTTTCCCGCAGGAAACAGAATGCCAGTAAAGGAAAGCTTCCGCCTGGCCCTACTCCTCTCCCAATTATTGGAAATATCCTGCAAATAGATGTTAAGAACATCAGTCAATCTCTGAGCAATGTGAGTATATTTTATGTTCCTTTAATGATTTGAAATGTAAGTAATTTACACCAAATTTTAAAGGTAAGATATACTATCGGTGCCACACTATTAAAATTGACTCACTGTCAAAATTGTGAGTCAAATTACTTCCAGTCATTTTAAAACTTTATCTTGTGTTTTATTGTCATGGTACACAGTGAAATAAAGAAAGAAGTTTGTGTGTAGAGAATCAATAGTGTTTCATAGATTTCCTTGATCAAATCAATGAGCAGTGGGATGACAGTGATGCAGTGATACAGTCACTGTATGTATATATATATATATATATATTAATATACATATATATGTGTGTGTTATCCTAAATTGTAGTGCTATTTTAAACTGTGGTGATTTAAAAAAACACGATAATATCATTTTGGAGAAAGCACAATATTTTATCAAATTCTGACTTACCATTTGCCTTCTTTCCCAGCTCTCAAAAGTCTATGGCCCTGTGTTCACTGTGTATTTTGGCATGAAGCCTGCTGTGGTCCTGTATGGATATGAAGCAGTGAAGGAAGCCCTGGTAGGTCTGGGAGAAGAGTTTGCTGGAAGAAGTGCTTCCCCAGTAACGAAAAAACTTAATAAAGGACACGGTAGGTGTGGGTGTGTTTAAGTGTAGCACTGATATTGGGGATAAAGGAGATAAAAGACAGGAACTTGTTGTACTGTTCAGCAAAATTTGGTCAATGCACATGATCTCCTCTTCACCTACAAAGCTTCTCCTTCTTCTGTCTTCTCTACAGTTGGAATAGCGTACAGTGTTGGAAAGACATGGAAGGAACTCAGGAGCTGCTATCTCATGACCCTACGGAGTTTTGGGATGGGGAAGAGGAGCATTGAGGACGGAATTCAAGAGGAAGCCCACTGCCTTGTGGAGGAGTTGAGAAAAACCAATGGTGGGATGATTATGTGTGCTCATGCCTAGAGGGTGTTTTCTGCTTTACCTCTGACTTTGGAAAGGTCTCAAGTTCAGCTAACTACTTTTAAAAAAAAATTATTGAATCACTGTGAGATAGTCATAATCTTTCATGTTTGGGTTACAATCACACAATTATCAAACACCCATCCCTCCACCAGTGCACATTTCCCACCAACAATATCCCCAGTATACTCCCCTTTTATGTTCTCCCCCTACCACCATGGCAGACAATATTCCCGATATTCTCTTTCTACTTTTGGGCATTATGGCTTGCAACACAGACACTGAGAGCTCATCATGTTTGGTCCATTATCTATTTTTCAGCACGCATCTCCCTTCTCAACTAATTCCTTCAGCCAGCATTTTCTTAGTGATCCCTTCTCTATTCTATCTGCATTCTCCCCTCAGCTAACTAATTCTTGGGATAAGAGCTATCTATCCTATGTGAAAAGAAGAATCTTGGTTGTTTCTTTGTTTGTTTGGGGGCCACACTCGGCATTGTTTGGGTCTTGCTCTGGGTTTTGTGCTCAGGGATGACTCCTGACCTGTCTGCTTGAAATGCAAACACCTTTCCTGCTTCACTATCCCTCAGGTCCTCCAAGGAGGGGAATATGCAGCAGAGTCAACAGAGACTGGCAAATGTGTGCAGCTATGCCGCACTATGTGTATACACAGTGTGGGCATGAAATATGAAATGTTATTCAGTTCCCCATTAAATTCAGTTTTATTTTAATTTTTTTTTGCTTTTTGGGTCACACCCAGCGATGCTCAGGGGTTACTCCTGGTTCCGCACTCAGGAATTACTCCTGGCAGTGCTTGGGGGACCATATGGGATGCCGGGGATCGAACCCGGGTCGGCCGCGTGCAAGGCAAACGCTCTACCCGCTGTGCTATCGCTCCAGCCCCCTATTTTAATTTTTTAAGATTACTTTAATGTAGACAAAAGCCACAGCTCTTGGTACATTTCCAGAATTTAAATAGATTAGATAACAAATTTCTAATGCTAAAATCAATAACTATACAAAATAGAAACATGAAAATTGTTATATCCCCTTTTTTAACTCCTTGTCTAAAGATTTACTAGGCTGTTTGTTGTTAGTGGAGCCTTCTGTGTTATTGTTTCTGTTTGTTGAGTTTAGTGGGCTTCTATATGATTTTCCCATCTAATTTGGTGTGCTCCTACTGGAACTTCAGTATTGAAGAATTAGGTGGTGTAGAAGGCTGCTTGGTCCAAAGACCGCTTAGTTCAGGATCTATGTTCTCTGCCAATAAGCTCACAAGGCGGCATCCTTGAGATGTGGGTGTGGCTTCCGAGATGTTTGTATTGGCAGGTGGAGAGAGGCTCTGCAGAGAGTATTAATGAGGCAGTAGAGTTGAACCTTTGGCATGTTTGCAGCAGTGGGGTGTGGATGCTTCTGCTGGATCTTCAGCATGGCAGGTACTCGACCCACCCTCCTCCCAAGGCCGACCCAGTTCGCAACTATGAGGACTGGTGTTTCCATGAGTTTTAGCTTCTTGGTTTACATCTCCTGGGAGATTTAGTCGGTAATCAGTTGAGTAGGGCTATAGGGTAAGTCAATAGGGTGGTGTCTGTGGGAGGTCCTGAATTAAGATTTTAGACCATAAATCACAGAGAATAGTTTTGAGTCATTAAATGCATTAGTTACGAAATGTTATTCCCTAGTTAAAATATTTTACTAGGGAATACATGTCATGTGGACAAGGTTGAAATGATCTCAAAACAGGAGATAAATATTTTCCTTAGTTGGACTATATTTATATAATCAGTCTCACAGACATGTCTCAGAGTTAACTCAGAGTTACAATTTGGGCTAACAACAATAATACCATATGTGGTTTGAACCAAGTAAAAATAATATGGTGCAAATCTCATTCCTAGTGTTTTCGTGCAAAGACAGTCCAGCCTGTTTAAAATATATTAGCATTAATTACTCTTCGTTATCAGTGCCCTCTGTGCTTAAATATGCACTGCTACATAATTCAATTATATATATATATATATACACAAGGTTATAAAATGTTTTGTTGCAGTAGTCTTCAGCCATTATCAGTAACTGTTTAACCTGTCTTGTCTAAGTGGACTATGGCTTTGTTTTTATTCACTAAACTTTGCTCTATCTTTGTGATTTCTCTAATGTTGGAAAGAGAAATAGATCTTTCTACCCTCTACATTCTTTTAGCTTGTCTAGTAATGACACTGACATAAAGATTAATAGAAGAAAATTACATTTAATTACAGACATCCAACAATATAGAAACAAGAGGCTCACAACGGTTAGGCAATGAGAAATCTTATGAGGATTCTCATAGAATGGGGAAAAGAGGGTAGTTTTAAACTTCAAAAGGAAAGACGAAAATTTATAGGAAGAAGAGAAAAGGAAAATGTTTGGTAAATAAATGTTTGCTGTACCATGCAGAGATAAAGAGACACGGAGAAGAATTGGAAAAAACAGACCTTGCTGATATCCCCAACCTAATCAGTCCAACTTTATGTTATTTTGCTGTTGTTTACCTAGCTGTTAAGAACAGTCCTTTAGCTAGACATTTAAGGGATAAGAAGAGAAAAATCTAAAGTGGGCTGTTTCTATTTTTTATTTATTTTATTTTATTTTATTTGCTTTTTGAGTCACACCCAGTGGTACACAGGGGTTACCTGGCTCATACCCTCAGGAATTACTCCTGGCGGTGCTCGGGGATCCATAAAGAATGCTGGGGGTTGAAGGGTTGAACCCAGGTTGGCCGCATGTAAGACAAACGTCCTACCTGCTGTGCTACTGCTCCAGCCCCACTGGGCTGTTTTTAAAAGTACTCAGCCAGGGGCTGGAGAGAAAATACAAGAGGTAGGGTGTTTGTGTTTGCCTTGCACACTGCCAACCCTGGTTCTATTCCCAGCATCCCACATGGTCCCTTGAGCACCGCTAGGACTAATTCCTGAGTGCAGAGCCAGGAGTAACCCCTGTGCATCACTGGGTGTGACCCAAAAAAGCAAAAGAAAAAAACTACTCAGCTGAACATAATACTTATTCTAAACAGACATATTATTTTAGAATACTAAATCTTGTTGTCCTTTGGAGGAAGCTCATTGTATTCATTTGTCTTCCAGTACTATGTGCTTGTCTCACTGATTTTCAGCTCAGGTTATATGTTTCCTTGTTTTTTGTTTTTGTGTGTATGCTATTGTTGTTGTTTTGGCCACACACAGAAGAACTCAGGCTTATTCCTGGCTCTGTGCAAAGCAAATAACCTACCTTTTTTATATTGTCTCTCCAGCCCCAGACCAGTTTTTTTCAAATCTAATTCTAAGTGAATCATTTAAAATCCCTAACCATATACTCTTGCCTGTAATATTTGTTCCTAATTTTCTATAGGTCTTTCATATAGAAAATCTTGAATTCTGATGACTTTAGTTATGAAATTTCTTTAAATGGAGTCTGAAATGTCATTTTTAAAAATGTCCAATAATTTGAGGCACTCTTGTGAATGGGTAAAAATATAGGCAATGGTGATAAATTAAATATTTTAATTGTTTGAGGCTGGAGCGATAGCACAGCAGGTAGGGCGTTTGCCTTGCACATGGCCAACCCGGGTTCGATTCCCAGCATCCCATATGGTCCCCCAGCACCACCAGGAATAATTCCTGAGTGCAGAGTCAGGAGTAACCCCTGTGCACTGTTGGTTGTGACCCAAAAAGCAAAAAAAAATTTTTAATTGTTTTCTGTTAATGTTTATATCTTACTGTCAGATGGCATAAAATAAAATTTTTATTTATTTTATAGAATATTATTTAGCTACCTGGGTCTAAATAGTTTACACTGATATAACATAAAAGTGATCTTTCAGCTTTATACATGTTGGTATTTTTCTTGTTAAGCAAATTTTTATTTTAAAGGTTAATTTTTTTGTTTACTTGTCATCTAAATTATCATGTTTCATGTGCATATTTTAATTGTACTTTAAAATATTCTCTGATTTTTAGCTTCACTTTGTGACCCCACCTTTACCCTGGGTTGTGCTTCATTCAATGTGATCTGCTCCATTATTTTCCAGAATCGCTTTGATTATACAGATCAAGATTTTCTAAAGTTGATAGAAAAAATAAATGAATTTATTGCAATTCTTAGCTCCCCATGGATTCAGGTGAGGCTATTATTCACTTCTACATAGGAATTATTTGTTCTTTTCTCAAAGATGTCAAACCTCTCGATAAACTAAGCTGAGAAGTAAATGTGTGGACACCACAGCCCTGCAGAGCTTAGCTCTCAGATTGCTCATCTCTGAAATGTGGCCTTGCCCCAGCAGTCCTCTTAGCGCAGTAGGCAGAGCGTCAGCCTTGCCCCCTGAAAATATTGGCAATAAAGTGCTCAGAGTACTTCCAGAATAAAGAACTGGAATTAAATTCCCTTGAATTTGCTAGGTGCTTTTCTCACTAAAGTTCAAATCTATAAAGTACTTTGGTAACTTCCCCAAAGCATGTCCATTGCATTAAAGTTCCTTTACACTCATTAAAAGATTTCGTTCCCTACAAATATTGTCTTTCAACTCTGAATAATACTTTCATCACAGTAGATGCAAAACTATCTGTATTTGGGAAGAGGACAATATTCTTTCAGGGAGTACCATTGTGTTGAGCTTCAAGTGGCCTCCTAAATAACAAAATAATTGTTTTATTTTTTGAAGGAGTGACAAAGAAAATCAGTCTTACTCTGTTTTGAGCTGATGTATCTGTACTCTGCCTCAAATATAGTGATGTTATTTCAAACAAATCTCACTATTCTATTGCACAATTTCTATATATGTAGAATAATTAGATAGCATCATCTGTTGAGATATTTCACAGTATCTTAAAGACACCTGCACCTCTAAAACATTAATTCTTATTTGAAGCTAGTAGAAATAGTAGGATTTTCTTTACTGCCCAAACTTCCTTTATCTCTGGTGTCCTTTAATATATGTTCATTTGTGGATGTGCAGAGACAGTACAGGAGGTAAGATGTTTGCCTTCCAGACAACTGATCTACGTTCGCTCCCCGACACCACATATGACTCTCCAGTCTTGCCAGAAGTGATCCTGAGCACAGAGCCAGGAGTAAGCCATTGGTATTATAGCATGTGGCCCCCAAAAAAACAAAAGTAAAATAAAATATGTAAATCTACCTCCTGAGCACAGAGGAAGGAGTAGCCCCCAGTGTATTTCTTCAATATTGTCTAAAACTCACAAAACATGAATTCTAGTAGTTTTAATATTTTAAGAGTATATGAAAGATTTCATCTATACATGAGTGAATTGATAAGTATTCTTGAATTCTATAAACATTGCATTTGAATGAAAGCATGATTATCATATTGATCATCTGGTAAAAAATATTTTCTACCAAATCATCTATCAGTATAAAAAATAGCAACTATTTAAAAAGTAAATATTTTCTCTCAAGACAAAGACTAATTTAAATTTATAATGCAGTTCCTGAACAGGCTTGGTGTTTATATGTATATTTTTAAATGTTCACTGTTTAATAAACTTGTTTTCTCTTCTAGCTCTGCAATTCTTTTCCGATTCTCCTTGATTATTACCCAGGGAATTTTAGCAAATTATATCAAAATTTTTCTTATCTTAAAAGTTATTTTATGGAGAAAGTGGCGGAACATCAAGAATCCTTGGATATTGATAATCCTCGAGACTTTATTGATTGTTTCCTCATCAAAATGGAGCAGGTAAGATGTTAGTGGAAGTTCAATTACTTGATTGTTAGTACACTTTTAACACTCTGTGGTTTGTTGAATAGTTCTGCATTTACCAGGGATCTCTCAGTAAGTATGCAAATAATGCTGTCAAATGCTTTCATTGTGTATTATATGCAGGAATCTACACTAATCATTAGGGAAGATGCAAATTAAATTGTTAAATATAAGTAGAATATTTTATCCTGTTCTATGGTAACTAATAATTCACTCAAGAAGTAAGAAAATGATACTCACGTAAAATGGATAGTTACAGAAAATTCGGAAATTACAGATTATCACATTATAATATCAGGATGCACATAATTGTTATATACAATGTGTGAGGGAAGGTTAGAGAGGGCTCCGAATGATTGCGTTCTTCTACAGCTGGTGATTGCAGGTAAATCTAAAATATTTTCAGGAAAGACAAGAGAAGGAATTTCAGATATGTCAATAATGCATATAACACATAGAGCTCTATGCTTGGATAATGTAGATAGAAATAACAATACATGAATATAAAATAGAAATAATTTGATATGAAGAGGAGGGTTGTGTTTGAAAACATGATATGGAGGAAGAGGGCTATTTGAAGACATCCGTTGAAAAGATAATTTTTTTTTCACAGGAGTGAACAATTATAGTACCTGGTCAAAAATTAGCTGATGTGAATCTAATAAATGATACTTTGAATCTCAACTACTAGTCATAATTAGCTTCATAGAAATTTGAAATTGAACTGTAAATCTTCTCTGTTATTTTTCTAGATTTTTATCTTGGTTATTATTCTGCTTCCATCAAACTTCCACATGCATTTTAGAATAAAGTTGTCAACATTTTTTTTGAAGCAAGATAATTTTTAGTAAATAAAACTTACTATTAAAGTTTTGAGTGGAGGGCCGGAGCGAGAGTACAGTGGGGAGGGCATTTGCCTTGCACACAGCCTACATGGGTTCAATCCCCGGCATTTCATATGGTCCCCCAAGCACAGCCAGGAGTAATTCCTGAGTGTAGAGCCAGGGATAACCCCTGACCCCAGAGCATCGTGGGTGTGACCCCCACCAAAAATAAATGTGAGAGGAGGAAGAAAGGGGAAATGTGTTCTATGGTAACACAGCCTTTAAGGCAGAACAGAGGCTTCTCCAGAGTGGAAATCTTACAGTCCTACCCACTGTACTATTTTTTTCCCCACTGTACTATTGCTCTGGTCCCTAAAAGTTATTTTTGTGTTGGTATTTTGTTAGTCTGTTGCTTTATTTATATTACAGATGTGAATAAAAGTATCCAGCGTTTATCTTTCACTTTCTGTCTTATTTTACTTTGCATATTTACAGGAAACTTTTATCATGCTCAAATACAACATAATTTCATCATTTTTAATAGATAAGTGCTATTTTATTTAGTATATAAATCACAATTACTCTTTCAAATGATTTATTCATGGACATTAAGAATCCTTTCATGTATTGGGTATTATGAATAATGTTATAGTCAATGTAGAGATGTATAAGTCTTTTGACTGCTTTCATATTCTTCAAATAAATAACTAGAAATAGAAATTTTGGATACTATAGTATTTCCATCTTTAGTTTTTAGGAGAATATTCATACCATTTTCCATAGAGTTACATACCAACCATGCATGAGGTTGTTTTATCCATACCTTTGTTAACCTTTACTCAATGTTCTAGTATTTTAAAAATATAGACCATTTCACAGGGTGTGAAGTGATATAAAATTTGAATTGATGTTTAAAAATATTATTAGAGTTAAGGACTTTTATGGTATTTATATACAACATTACTACATTACTACATATCACCACCACCTAAGTGCCCATGACCCTCCATGACTGTCTTTATGTTTCTTCTATTCCTGTCTTATTCCTCCCCTCCACACTATTTGGTACTTTTTTCTGTATTCCAATGTCAAATTTTGTCACTGTTCAGCACTTATTTTCAGACTTATTCTCTAATTTTGACTCTCTATATCCACCGATGAGTGAAATTATCTGATATTTGTCTTTCTCCCTCTGACTTACTTTGTTTAACATGATACCCTACATTTCCATCCAAATTGTAGCAAAGAACAAGGTTTAATCTTTTCTTCTAACTACATACTATTCTATTGTGCGTGTATGTATACTTATATATATCACAAATTCCTCATTCATCTATAGTTGAATATTTGATTTATCTTATTTTTTATTTTTGTATTTTATAAAATAATTCACAATATTTAATTATATTTAATACTTGAACATCAATTCCACTGCCATTACTCCTTTTCACCACCATGTCTTGGATGTTTCCATCCTGAACCCCAACCGTTGCACTAAAGCAAAACAAAAATAATTTATTTTGTATTGTTTGTTTTGATAAAACAATGAAAATGCTAGAAGAATGTTTCCTTAGAGAAAAGAGTGTGAATATTATTGTACTTCATGCAGGGGCCATTAAGCCCTTCTATAAGAGATCACTACTTTGTTCTCTAAGGTTGAGCCTTGCGTGCTTATATATATAGCACTGCACTGCACTGAAATCCTGCTGTTCATCGATTTGCTTGAGCGATTCCAGTAACGTTTCCATTGTGAGACTTGTTGTTACCGTTTTTGGCATATTGAATATGCCACGGCTAGCTTGCCAGGGCTCTGCTGTGCTGGTAGCTTGCTGGGCTCTGCTGTGCTGGTAGCTTGCTGGGCTCTCCGAGAGGGACAGAGGAATCTAACGCGGGTTGGCCGCGTGCAAGACAAATGCTCTCTCTCTCTCTCTCTATATATATATATATGTGTGTGTGTGTATACATATGTATATATATACATATATATGTGTGTATAAGTATGTCTCTAAAAGTATATTTCCCTCTAATATTTGTTGCCCCCTACTTTAAACCTCATCAAATGTGTTGTGGTAGTCTTGGAGTATGGGTGGTGTGAAATATGAGTTGTTGCGAATCCAAAGATACATTCATTTCTGGATGACTCTCCGCTCGAGGATGTGGAGAGTGGCCTTGAGTGTGGCAGCAGTTGAGTTCTAGAGGCTTTTGGCTGACAGGGCTTGGTCCTTTGGGGAGGGAAGGGGTCTTACCCACCCCCATTCCGGGGCGCCCCAAATAAAACAGCCTGGTGCAGTGTCTGATAACATGGTTATGACCAGTTTTGTATTATGCTCCCTTCCAGGAGAGTAGAACATGAGATTCTGAATCCAGGCCAATGATGAGATTATCTGGCACTCTTGAGTTATTTTCATAGCTTTGCACAAGGAGTTAAATAATGATCTATTTTCATTTGTCATTTCCCCCTGTGGCTATACAACTGTTCCAACACTATTTGTTCAAGAAAATTTCTTCTTCATTGTATGGTCTTACTCTTCTGTTATTAATTAACTGTCCATATATACTGGTGCTTATTTTCAGACTCACAATTATATTCCATATCCTATGTCCATGTTTGTTCAATATCTTAATTTTTATTATTAGTGATTCTTTGTAATGTAGTTTGAATTCGTGTCCTATGGGAGCTCCATACTTTTCCCCTTAGGGTTCTTTTGTCTGTTCACAGTATTTGTGGTTCCACATAAATGTCACCAAAACTTCTTAATGGTAAATCATGGTATCACTGTCACTGTCATCCTGTTGATCATCAATTGTTTGAGTGGGAGCCAGTAACGTCTCCCTTCGTCCCTGTCATGTGCTAGTCTAGCCCAATGGCATCTGCTCACTCCAGGAACATGAAGAGCAAGTTGTTGTTGTTGCTGTTTCTGGCATATCGAATATGTCACGAGTGGCTTGCCAGGCTCTACCATATGGGTGGGATACTACATACAAATGTTGCTTGTCCTATATCCTTAAAATGTCGTTAGGATTTTGATGGGTATTATGTTGAATCTATAAAATATATAAGGCAATATGGACATTTTAACACCATAAGACTTTAATATACTAATTTTGTAGCCTATCATTTAATTATATTCATTAGTTATGTCTAGTTAGATTTAACATACTATTTTTTAAAAAATATTGAATCACGATGAGATACAGTTACTAAGCTTTCATGTTTGAGTTTCAGTCATACAATGATTGAACACCCATCCCTCCACCAGCGCATGTTTTCTACCATAGATGTCCCCCAGTATCTACACCCTCATCCCAATCTGCCCCCTGCCTCTATGGAAGACAGTTTTCCACATACTCTCTCTACTTTTGGACATCATAACATACTCTTTATAGTTGTCTATTTCTGGATGTTTTTTGGAGGGAGGGTGGCGCTTAGGCCACTTATAACTGTAGCTGAGGACTTACTCCTCTGTACTCAGGGATCACTCCTGGAGGTGCTCAGGGAACCATATAAAATGCTGAGGATCCAACCCAGGTTAGCAGCAGGCAAGGCAAGCACCCTACCTGCTCTATTATCCTTATAATCCTGGTTGTCTGTTATGATATTGTATTTTTCAGTATCTGAAACTATTAGCTTATTTTTTATTATCAATTCTCAGCTTGTTTATGCAGTTTTATGATTATCTCTAGTTTTTATATTTAAGACACTTATTTAAAACATTTATATTCTTATTTATATTCTTATTGAGCATATTTAATACATTTATTTAAAGTATTATCCTGCAAATTCATTTTCTGGGCTTACTAAGAATTTTGTGTCAATTTAAATTTTCAGTTATTAATGGGTCATACACTTGTGTCTTTTTAAAAAAATCACAGTTATTTTTCTTTTGGTAATAGATCATTGAAATATTATTGTAATAAGGTACCTTGACAAATAATTTTTTTCTCTTTGAAATTACATTGTTGCTTGCTAAACATTTGTTTAGTAATTTTCTGTATTTTTTTTCCTTTTTGGTCACACCTGGTGATGCACAGGGGTTACTACTGGCTCTGCACTCAGGAATCACCCCTGGCCATTCTTAGGGGACCATATGGCATGGTGGGAATCAAACCCAGGTCAGCCGAGTGCAAGGCAAATGCCCTACCCTCTGTACTATCGCTCCAGCCCCAATCATTTTTGCCAATAGTCTCTTTTCTCATCTTTGTAGATACTTAAATCTCTGGTTATCTCTGTGACAGTGCCCTGACAGAAAGTTGCCCTTGAATGCCTAGATTTTAAAAAAAGCAAAGCAAAGTAAAAGCTGGCTTTCTGTTTGTATACTTGGTGAAAGCCAGTGGAGAGGTTTCTTAAGCTGTCTGGATTGAAATCATAGATATTCTCAGTGCCACCCTCTTAGTGATCTCAACACAACTCCAGTGCTTAAGTTTCTATCTCTTTTGCCACTTTGGGACCTTTATCTGTGGCAGAAATACCACTCATACTCTCAGGAATTGTCTGTCTTGGAAGAATATAAGAACATAGTATTGTAAAATGTGCAAGACACTGATTTAAGCACTGCATTGTGTGCCTCAACTGACCAAAAATCTTCAGATTCAAGTGCTCATTTAGAATATTTGTGCATCATTAATTGTTGTTTCAGTGTAAGGACTGATTTGTGGGAACTTCATCTCTGCCATGTCTGTGAAGTTCCACCATTAATGTCATTATAACAGCATAGAGTGCCCGGATCTGTGCAAGGGAAGACTTGCTGATTATTTAAATCTTCTTTGATTTCTCTCAGCATTATTTTATGCAATTTACGTTAACTTTGTTTTGTCCAATTTAATAATGATAGACCATGTGTACGTACCCATTGCTTCTCAAACTTAATTCAGGAAATGAAAATGTTTTGTGAGTCGACTGCTCTTTTTCATGGTATTAGAGTTTTTTTTTTAACTTTTACATTTTATTTTCCCTTTACATTTTATATAACCACTGTGGTTTACAAGTTGTTCATGTTGATTAGAGTTATTTTGAACTGAGAAATTTAAGTATAATGTGAAGACAATGATAACAAACTGTTTTCACGTTTCATGATTATCAAGAAATTTAAAGCATTCAGAGGACTTACTCTGCGTTATTGTATTTATACATAATATTTAACATACATTTGCTCACTGATAAGTACAAGAACATAATAAAATTAATGGAAGTTGAGGGATATGTTTGCAAATACATACTCTTTTGTATGTTAATGATACCTTCCACATGTGATACTTCCCCTTGCTATTCTATGTCACATCTTTACCTCAGTTCTTTTTTTCTTTTTAGTTTTTGGGCAACATCCAGCAGTATTCAGGGGGTTACTCCTGGCTCTGCACTCAGGAATCACTTTTTAGGGGATTCTGGGGGTGTTTAGCTATCATAGAATTTCAAAGTATTCAGAATATTAAATTCATTTAAATTTTTCACTGAGAAAATTGTAAAATCTTGAATCAGATATTTGTATCTTCCATGACAAACATCCAGTTCAGCTTTCTCTATTAATTAATATTATGCTTGTCTACAATTAAGAGGAGTTTACTATGAGTAGATTTATTATTGTTCTCACAAGTAATGGATTTATTTACCTCCTATTCAGGGACTATAATGTGTAGGATAACATTGGATTTGTCCTTTCAGCCTTGCCGCAGGGAACCTAGTTTAACTTAAAGCAATGTGCTTTCTGTGTGGACACAGGAAGACAGTTAATATTATGCTTGTAACTTGGGAGTTGATATTTACTAATATTTACCAATAATATTTACTCCTGGACATCTGCATTCTTGACTCAATTGCCCTTAATTCCTAGCATCCCAAACACATGGTCCTGACTAGGGATGGATTAGACCCAGGGCAAGCTTGAGCTATCCTGACATCGAAATGGGTCAGCCCAAAGCACCATAATACTCAACTATATGTTGAGAATATGGTCATAGACATGTGTCATAATCCAAATATCACAATCATAATCTCAGGGTGAGAGACTCTCTGAGTTCATCATGTTGACCAAGACTCACAGTTCAGAAGGCTGAATATAAACATTGGACATGGGAGTCTTCCAGTGGACAGTTCCACTACAAAATTGACCCCATCATATTCAATCAAAGGTTTTGCTTGACTGATGTGGCTGTTGTCCCCAAATTCCAAATGGGATCAGACCACTGTCTCCTTCATGCAAAATTCTACTTCACAGAGCGGGAAGAAAGGATTGTAAAGTATAAGTTTCAGAAGAGAACTCCCAGAATGACCACCAATTGAGAGGGTTTGACACTATTGCAGCAACTTGAGAAGATAACGTCCTTGACAACATCGATGAGGAATATGATTAACTGGTTCATCACCCCCATGACTATGCAAAAAATGCCTATAAGTGGAAAGGGACAAACAAACGCCTGACTTCAGAAACTCTCGAGCTCATTCACCAAAGTGGTTTGGCATGACCTCAGGCAACCACAAGGTAACGTCCAAGCTTGCAAAGCTGTCTAGAGAAGCGATAAAGGAAGACGTCAAAGAGAGAACAGCAGCAGTGTTGGCTGATGCGGCAGAAGCTGGGGAAAGTATTCGCAATGCTCACCTGTCCTTTGCCAACTTCAAGACCAAGACGACTGCCCTCCCACATCCTGATGGATCTATCACATCTTCCAGAACGGCAATGGAAAGGATTATTCATGACCTCTACTCGGATCTCTTCGACAGCCATGTCTACCTGCCAACATACCAAATTATGCAGGATGGCTATGTCATTCCCAACATCCGCCCTTCCGAAAATCCGACATGCCATTTTGTCGGTAAAGATGTGTACAGCACCCTATCCAGACAACGAACACCTGAAGAATCTGCCGCCAGTACTTGTCAATACACTGTCTTGGCTCTTCACACACTACCTGTTCCTATGCAAAGTTCCATCCAAATGGAAAACCAGGAGGACCATTATGCTGTATAAGAAGGGAGACATCCTCGACATCATCAACTATCACCCAATGTGCCTGTTGCTCGTCATCTACAAGTTGTTCACTTGAGTCATTCTAAATAGAATTGGCAGAACACTGGCTGAAGGACAACCATGTGAGCAAGTCAGGTTCTGAAAAGGATTCAGCACGATCCACCATATCCGCATGGTGACCAAGCTCATTGAAGTTTTGCAAGAGTTCAAGATGCCAGTCTGTCTATCATTCATTGATTTAAAGAAGTCCTTCGATTCTGTTGAGACTGAAGTGGTCATCAAAGCCCTAGCCAAAGAGTGCGTTCAAACTCAGTACATCAAGATACTCTGTGAGCTGTATTACAGATTCACCACCAGGATCTCGCCATTCTACAAGGAAGTGATCATTGACGTAAAGAGAGGGGTTCGGCAGGGTGATTTCATTTCACCAAAACTCTTCAGTGCCACCTTCAGGAATGTCATGCGATGACTGGAATGAGAAGGAATGGGAGTGAAGATAGACGGTTGGCAATTACACCACCTCTGTTTCGCTGATGACATCGTTCTCATAACACCAAACATTAGCCAAGCAGCACGAATGCTGGCTGACTAAGACCAGCGAGTGTGGAAGCGTTGGACTGCAGCTGAATCCCAGCAAAACAGTGTTCATGAAAAACGAACTAGTCCCTGACATTCCATTTGCTCTCAATGGAATGAACATCTCCGAATGCAGCAGTGATGTGTACCTGGGTCAAGAATTCAACATGAGGAACGACTTGGCACAAGATCTGCGCAGGAGGAAGAAAGAAGCATGGAACACCTTCAAGAGTATCGAAAGTGTTAAGAGGACAAAGAACCCCTGGCTCCGGGCACATCTTTTTGACTCCACCATTCTTCCTGCACTAACATATGCCTCAGAGACGTGGGCCCTTCGAAAACAGGATTAGAATGTCATATGGGTATCCCAAAGAGGAATAGAGAGAGCTTAGAGAGAGCTATGCTTGGAGTATCACATTTCACTCAAGTGAGAGAAGGAATCCGGAGTTCCGACCTTTGTCGATGGTCAAGAATCAGGGATGCTCAACCCCATCAGAAAATAGGGCGATGAAATGAATAGAAATTTTCTCAAGGAAGAAATCAGAATGGCTAAAAGACACACGAAAAAATGCTTCTCATCACTAATCATCAGGGAGATGCAGATCAAAACACAGTGAGATACCATCTCACAACATAGAGACTGGCCCACATCCAAGAGAACAAAAGTGACTGGTGTTGGCGAGGATGTGGGGAAAAAGGGACTCTCCTTCATTGCTGGTGGGAATGCCGACTGGTTCAGTCCTTTTGAAAAACAGTATGGACACTTCTCAAAAAATTAGAAATTGAGCTCCCCTTTGACCCACCAATACCACTTCTGGGAATATATCCTGGAGATGCAAAAAAGTATAGCAAAAGTGACATCTGCACCTATATGTTCATTGCAGCACTATTCATAATAGCCAGAATCTGGAAAAAACCCAAGTGCCCGAGAACAGATTACTGGTTAAAGAAACTTTGGTACATCTACACAATGGAATACTATGTAGCTGTTAGAAAAGATGAAGTCATGAAGTTTGCATATAAGTGGATCAACATGGAAAGTATCATGTTAAGTGAAATGAGTCAGAAAGAGAGGGACAGACATAGAAAGATTGCACTCATTTGTGGAATATAATGTAACAGAATGGGAGATTAACACCCAAGAATAGTGGACATAAATACCAGGAGGGTTATTCCACAGCTTGGAAGCTGGCCTCAATTGCTAGGTGAAGGAGCTCTGATAGAGACGGGATCACCAAGCAAAGGGTGCAGTGTGGGCCCACTAGGAATGAGAGATACAGGCTGAAAATAGACTATAGACTGAACATGATGCCTCCTTAATACCTCTGTAGCAAACCACAACACCCAAAGTGAGAGAGAGAGCAAAAGGGAATGCCCAGTCACAGAGGCAGGGTGGGGTGAAGAAGACAGGGTGGGGTGGTGTGAGGGATGCTGAGACTATTGGTGGTGGAAAATGGGCACTGTTGGAGGCATGGATACTCGCTCATTGTATGACTGAAACGTAAGCATGAAAACTTGTAAGTCTGTAACGTTATCTTATGGTGATTCACTAATAAAAAAAATCAACATTACTAAAAAAAAAGAATCAGGGATGCTGTCTCATTTGCCAAGGCGTCAAAAATCAGATGGGTTGGACACATAATGCAATTCAGAGATGACCACTGGACTAGAGCTGTTACTGACTGGATTCCACAGAATGTCAAAGACCGTGTGGCCGCCCACCAAAGAGATAGCCAGACTTCTTCATCAAAATTCTCAATGAATGGTTTGAGGCTCTTCCTGTTCCTGGAGTGAGCAGATATCATTGGGCTACACTAGCACAGGACAGAGACAATTGGAGACGTTACTGGTGCCTGCTCGAGCAAATCAGAGATCAATGGGATGACAAGTGATACAAGTGTGATACAATCGAAAAATAACGACAAGACTAGGACCCTGCTGGGGTTACGAAGACTAACCTGACCTGAGGACTGTGGTCTAGAAAATATTGTGAGACGTCCTCAGGAAGAACTACACTTTAAGTTTAATATATCTCTTACTGTGCTCTTACAGAATGTAGCACTGTCGTCCCATTGTTCATCAATTGCTCGAGTGGGCACCAGTAATGTCTCCATTGTGAGACTTGTTACTGTTCTTGACATATCGAATACGCCATGGGTAGCTTGCCAGGCTCTGCTGTGTGGGCAGGATACTCTCAATAGCTTGCCAGGCTCTACGAGAGGGACAGAGGAATCGAACCCACATTGGCTGCGTGCAAGTCAAATGCCCTGCCCGCTGTATTTTCACCACATTGCTAGAAATAATAGAAGTAAATTTACTATAAATATTTAAGTGGATTACTAGCTGAGAAAAGAAGAAAGTGACACACCCTGGATGGGACCCTGCCCATATGTGGTTCTCCTAGTAATCTGGAGTAGTCTCTTTAGATGAGATTTTGTTAATCTGCTATAAAAATGGTCTTACCTCTCTTTGTTGATTTGTTAATGATCAGTCCATCTTTGTATCACCACCCTATGTGATTGCTATATAAACAAGTCTGTAAGAGCAAAGCGAGTGAGAATCAGAATCAGAGTTAGAGTCAGAAGTAGAGCGAGAATCAGAGTCAGAGTTAGAGTCAGAAGTAGAGTGAGAATTACAGTGAGAATCAGAGTCAGAAGTAGGGTCAGAGTCAGAAATAAGGGTCAGAGTCAGAAGTGAGAGAGAGTGGGGCTCCAGAGAGAGAAACAGGAAAGATCCAGAAGAGATCAGTAGAGAGATCAGAAGACCAGCGGAGAGACGACAGAGACAGAGAGAGATTGGAAGAGACCAGAGGAGAGACTACAGAGACAGAGTCAGAGATAGAGAGACAGAAGAGAGCACAGCAGTACACAGAATCAGAGCACAAAGGAGGAGCCATCCCCGATCCGGTTTATATGGAGTGGCGTGTCAGCATCGAACTTGAGTGGAGAGAGAGAGAGAGCTGCCCCGAGAGCTCGCAAACACATCACATCACCCCTTCCACGCGTGCATATCACCCTTCTATGCATGCGCTTATATTTTTTACATAACGATGTTAGCATAGTTCAATACAGTGACCCTGGAATATCAGAATCAAATGTCTCCCAATATTCTTCATTCACACAGAGTATTTTATAATAAGACTTAATAACGGTTGATTCCTCTCACCAAAGATGAGATCTGCTATGCTCTTTGATCTTAGTTTGGGATAAGAAGGATGAATAGAGTAAGTAACACACTCAATTCTCCTTATTTCTCACTGATAAATATTATGTTGCATGACACATATAACTGTGAAAAAAATCGAAGAAACAGAACTTCTAGGTGAACAAGGAATTAGATACTGGAAAATGATCTTCTGGCCATCTGATATACTGTGTTTTATCATACCATATGGTAATATTTTCTAAAATATAACTGGAATCTCATATGTTGGCTTAATTTTATAATATGAGCAAAACTGGATCAGCTATAATTCTTGTAAACTATTTCTCAAATAATTTTATCAAAATTTTTTTTAGGAAAAACAGAGTCAAGAACTGATATTTACTTTTGGAAATTTGATGATCACGCTAACTGATCTATTTATAGCTGGGACACAGACAACAAGCGCCACACTGAAATATGCTTTGCTTCTGCTGCTAAAGCACCCAGATGTCACAGGTATCGCCAGCATGGTAGACTGGGAGAATTTCAGAAACATCTTGATAGACACAGCAAAGGCACACAGAGAGTCTTGTTTTTTTCTTAGAAAAACATCATTATTCAGTTGTCTGACTACTTGCTTAATCTTCTCAAATGTAATAAAGAGGAAATAATGGGAATCTTTGTGCAATATGAGGACATAATTGGGACAAATTAAATCATAGTAGGCAGGAAATGGGGCTGGAGCAATAGCACAGTGGGCAGGGCTGGAGGGATAGCACAGCGGGTAGGGCATATGCCTTGCACGCGGCCGACCCGGGTACAATTCCTCCGCCACTCTTGGAGAGACAGGCAAGCTACCGAGAGTATCTCGCCCATACAGCAGAGCCTTGCAAGCTACCAATGGCATATTTGATATGCCAAAACAGTAACAACAAGTCTCACAATGGAGACTGTTACTTGTGCCAGCTCGAGCAAATCGATAAGCAATGGGATGACAGTGACAGTGACAGGCAGGATACAACGAAAAATGGAAAACAGTGATAGGACTTCATGGGCAGTTATCTGTGACAGAATGTCCATCTTGAATTGGCAAGAACTCCCTATTTGTTTTCATATGAAAAAAAATTAATCTGAACAGTACATGTATTATTATTATTATTATCATTATTATTATTTTGATTTTTGGGTTAAACCCAGTGATGCTCAGGGGTTATTCCTGGCTCTGCACTCAAGAATTTCTCCTAGCAGTCCTTGGAAGACCATATGGGATGCTGGGGATTGAAACCAGTTTTGCCATGTACAAGGCAAATGCCCTGCCCACTGTACTATTGCTCTGGCGCCTGAACAGTACATATATTAGTAGAGATCTCTCCTGTACTGGTAATACTAACAAGACGCAATTATGCTACCACCCCACATTTAGTCATTGTAATTTAATTTGTTTGTGGACCACACTCAGCAGTGCCCAGGGCTTACTCCTTACTCTCAGTGATCACTCCTGGGAGTCTTGGGGCACCATATGGGGTGTCAGGGATCAAACTTTGGTTGGCCACATGCAAGACCAATGTCTTACCTGCTATACTCCAGTCCCTGTAATTTAATTTTAACTAATAATTATTAGATATAAAATAAATACTTCCTAGTTTTCTTCCTAAACAGACTAAAATTTCTTAATTTTATTTATATTTTGAGACATTATTTTTGTTTTATTATCATATCTGCTAATATATAGGTATTTGTTTTCTTATCATATGTACTAGTATATATGTGTGGAGAGATGTAACTTAAGTGTGAAAAAGTTATATGCATATATAAATTCTGAAATGTTGCTGATGCCTATAATGATGCTGGCATTTACATAATACTTTGCGTATCCCTGAAATGGTGTACACTGTGGTACTTATCGTTCTCTTTTTCAATGAGTCTTACTTGCATCTCAACAGCCAAAGCCCAAGAAGAGATTGAGCGTGTGATTGGCAGACACCGGAGCCCCTGCATGCAGGACAGGAGCAACATGCCCTACATGGATGCCTTGGTGCACGAGGTCCAGAGATTCATTGACATCGCTCCCAACAGTGTGCCTCATGCTGTGACCCGTGATGTTAAATTCAGAAATTACTTTATCCCCAAGGTTAGATCTTGTTGTTGGTTTTGTTGTTATTCTGATCTCAATGGTTCTATATTTCACATTATGTATCCAAACATCAAAGACTACAAGATCACTGTCACTATCACTGTCATCCCATTGCTCATCAATTTGCTCGAGCGGGCACCAGTAACATCTCCATTGTGAGACCTGTTGTTATTGTTTTTGTCATATTGAATACGCCACGGGTATCTTGCCAGGCTCTGCAGTGTGGACAGGATACTCTCAGTAGCTTACTGGGCTCTCTGAGAGGGATCGAGGTATTGAACCCGGGTCGGCTGCGTGCAAGGTAAATGCCCTGCCCACTGTGCTATCACTCCAGCCCAGAAATACAAAATAAGAGTGAAAACGGTGATAGAATCAATCTGTATATTGGTTGTTGGTATCAAAGTCTGTTATAAGATGATATAATAGAGCACATTGCATTAATGTATTTGTGGTTTCCTCCTCCTGTGTAAAGGACATTTCCAGTACAGGGGCCCAAATATTTACCATCATTTATCTATAAAACTTTATAGATTTAGTGCTTACACTTAATTCATTTTTCAATTCAGGTAAGAATTTTTAAAAAATATTATAATCAATGGTTACAATGGGTTTATTTTTTATGTATTTTTATTTTTTTATTTTTTAATTCTTTAATTAGTGAGTCACCATGAGGGTACAGATACAGATTTACACATTTTCAAGCTTGTTTTTCCTTCATACAATGTTCACAAGCCCATCCCTCCACCAGTGCCCATTCTCCACCACCAATAAACCCAGTATCCCTCCCACTCCCCCAATCCCATCTACCCCCACCTCACTCTGACTCTGTGGTAGGGTATTCCCTTTTGATATCTCTCCAACTGGGTGTTGTGGTTTGCAATAGGGGTATTGAGTGACCATTGTGTTCAGATTCTAGTCTACTTTCAGCATGCATCTCCCTTCCCGCGCAGGATCTCCAACCACATTTTACTTGGTGTTCCCTTCTCTATCTGAGCTGCCTTTTTCCCCAGTATGTGAGACCAGCTTCCAAGGCAAGGAGCCAACCTCCTACTACTTATTTCTACTATTCTTGGATATTAGTCTCCTACTCTGTTATTTTATATTCCACAGATGAGTACAATCTTTCTATGTCTATCTCTTTCTTTCTGACTCATGTAACTTAGCATGATACTTTCCATGTTGATCCACTTAAACGCAAAGTTCATGACTTCATTTTTTTCTAACAGCTGCATAGTATTCCATTGTATAGATATACCAGAGTTTCTTTAACCAGTCATCGTTTACAATGGGTTTAAATTAAGGCAAATGTTTATAGAAATTTTTAATTACACGGTGGTATAATAGTTATGCTTCTTTTTATTTCTTTAAAATATTCAAATGTTTGGTCCTGGAGCAATAGCACAGCAGGTAAGGCATTTGCCCTGCACATGGTCTAGCCGGGTTTGATTCCCAGCATTCCGTATGGTCCCCCGAGCACTGCCAGGAGTAATTCCTGAGTGCAGAGCCAGGAGTAACCACTGAGCAATGCTGAGTGTGACCCAAAAAGAAATATATATATCCATCAGTGTGTGTGTGTATAAATACACACACACACACACACACACACACATATATATATATATATATATATATATAGGGTCTTCTTATTTTGACTTTTTTTTTTGCTTTTTGGGTCATGCCTGGCGATGCACAGGGGTTACTCCTGGGTGTGCACTCAGGAATTACCCCTGGCAGTGCTAGGGGACCATATGGGATGCTGGGAATCGAACCCGGGTCGGCCGCGTGCAAGGCAAACGCCCTACCCGCTGTGCTATTGCTCCAGCCCCTTATTTTGACTTTATAAGGCTTAAGTAGAATTTTGTTATATTTCTTGCTTAAAACATATGAGGGAACAATTTTTAAAATAGTCACAGATCTCTTACATAACGTTAAGGAATGGAATTTCCCAGCTTTACATGAAAAAGTTTTAAAAACTAAAAACAATAAAATAAATATGCTTATCATTGTATAATATATAAATTCGTGTGTATACATTTATATGCATTTACACATATGTATGCACCTATCAAACCTTAAATATTTCAGTGTATATAGCACTGCACTGCATTGTCATCTTTTTGTTTTTGATTTGCTCAAGGGGACACCAGTAACGTCTCCATTCTGAGACCTGTTGTTACTATTTTTGGCATACTGAATATGCCACATCTAACTTGCCATGCTCAGCCATGCAGGGAGGATACTCTCGGTAGCTTGCCAGGCTCTCTGAAAGGGACAGAGGAATCAAACTCGGGTTGGCAATGTCCAAGGCAAACACCCTACACACTGTGCTATTGCTCAGTCCTCAGTCCCGTGCTATCCCTCCAGTTCTTAGTGTATATATTTAGTAATAATTTATTTTTGTCTCAAGTGGTATTATAGCATTCATACTCAAGTCATCATCAATACATTAATGTTTCATTTTTTCTTTTCAATAAGTTGTCAAAGGATAACATATAATTTGTCTATCTTTCCCTTTAGTTTTCTGTTATTCTATTTCTTGTTTTTCTTTCAGTTCATTTAACTTTGTGGTGTCTCAGAAAACCAACATGCAAAGTATTTCTGAGTCTTGTTTTGTGTAATTGTTTTTCAGAGATTAGATTTTAGTTACAACTTTGACTAAAAAATCACTTAGTTCTTTGTATATCCCTCTGAAAGTGATTAGGGAAGTGGATCATGTCACTTATGCCAGTATTGATTATTCTGTTCCAGTAATTTCTAAGGAGATATCTGTTTGTTTTTAAGTTTTGTTTTGTTTTAGTTTTAAAATAAATTTTATTCAGGCACTATAATTTACAATTGTGCCAATAGTAGAGTTTTAGGCATACAATGTTCTTTTTTAAATATTTTTTAAATTTTATTGATTAACCATGAGATATAGTTACAAGCTTTCATATCTGAGTTACAATCACCCAATGATCAAACACTCATCCATCCACCAGTGCACATTCCCCACCACCCATATCCTCAGTATACCCTCACCTTTCCTACCCTCCCATTGCCTCCATGGCATACAATAATCCTCATACTCTTTCTCTACTTTGGGGCATTGTGGGTTGCAATGCAGATTCTGAGAGGTTATCATGTTTGGTCCTTGATCTACTTTGACACACATCATCCATCCAGAACGATTCCACCAACCATCATTTTCTTAGTGATTCCTTCTTTATTCTTGCTGTCCTCTCCCTGCCTACTTGTTGGCAGGCTTCCAAGTATGAAGCAATCTTCCTGACCCTTTTATCTACTGTTCTTGGGGGTAGGTCTTATGTTATGTTATTTTATACTTCACAAATGAGTGCAGTCCTTCTATATCTGTCCTTCTATTTCTCACACATTTTACATAGATGGAACTCTCCATATCTATCCACTTATAAGCAAATTTCATGACTTCGTCTTTCCTAAGGAACTGGAGCTATAGCACAGCAGGTAAAGTGTTTGCCTTGCATGTGGCTGACCCAGTTTTGATTCCTCTGCCCCTCTCGGAGAGCCCGGCAAGATACCGAGAGTATCTCGTCTGGAGAACAGAGCCTGGCAAGCTACCCGTAGCATATTTGATATGCCAAAAACAGTAACAAGTCTCAGAGTGGAAACGTTACTGGTGCCTGCTCAAGCAAGTCGATGAGCAAAGGGATGACAGTGAAACAATGACAATGATCTCTCCTAACAAATGCATAGTATTCCATTGTGTAGATGTATCAAAGTTTCTTTAACCAATTGTCTGTTCCCAGGCACTTGGGTTGTTTCCAGATTTTGGCTATTGTGAACAGTGCTGCAGTGAACATATAAGTACAGATGTCATTTCTACTGTGCTCTTTTGCAGCCTCGGGATATAGTCCAAAAAGTGGTGTTGTGGGGTCATATGGAAGCTCAATTTCTAGTTTTTGAAGGAACTGTCCATATTGTTTTCAAAAAAGCTGAACCAGGGGCCGGAGCGACAGCACAGCGGGTAGGGCGTTTGCCATGCACGCGGCCGACCTGGGTTCGATCCCCGGCATCCCATATGGTCCCCCAAGCACTGCCAGTAGTAATTCCTGAGTGCAAAGCCAGGATTAACCCCTGAGCATCGCTGGGTGTGACCCAAAAAGCAAAAAAAATTATTAAAAAAAAAAAGCTGAACCAGTCGGCATTCCCACCAAAGTGAAAGAGCGTCCCTCATTCCCCACAACCACGCAATTACTAGTTGCTTTTGTTTTTTTGAATGTGTGCCAGTCTCTGTGGTGTGCGATATCTCATTGTTGCTTTGATTTGCATCTCCCTGATGACTAGCGATGTGGAGCAGTTTTTCATATGCCTTTTGGCCATTTGTATTTCTTTTTTGAGAAAACTTTTGCTCATTTCTTCTCTCTGATGATTTCCACTTGCTTTCTCAGTGGTGTTTCATACTTAAAGATGTTTTTAGCTTCAATGTCATGGAGGATTCTGCCTACATTTTCCTATATGTACCTTATGGCTTGATGTCTGATATTGAGATCTTTAATCCACTTTGATCTGACTTTTGTGTCTGTTACTAGACAGAGGTCAGAGTTCATTTTGTTCCGGTTTGGCTTGGCTTCTACATTTCACTACTATGAAACTAGGAATGACACTTCAGTAAGTTATAAACAAGAAACTGACAATAATTTCCCAAAAGGTTTAGCCTGATGGATAAAAACTGCTTGAATCAATAATCCCTTGTGAATTATTGCATATGATGATTTATCCCCGCCCCGAGCAGAGCCTTGACAGTTGAAGACCTCCGGAACCCAACCATAGTCACTCAAGGACACTCTCCACACATTCTGACGAGCCTCACCCATGAAGGGACCAGAGAGGTACCTTGGTGTACGGAACCCGGGCTGAGATTTCCAAGCTTGTTTGGATTGGGACTGAGTCTTCTCCATCCAAACTCCTCATTTTCCAGTAGCTTGGCAGCCACACTCACAAACTGACCCCGGAGCCATGTTATCCCACCAACGGCCAATATCCAGAGACTATAAGACCAATCTCCCGTAAGTTTCGTGGCCGCAACATCTAATACCCTTGTTCTGCCTCTTGGAGAACCTGACAAGCTACCAGGAGTCTATTGCCCACACGGGAGAGCCTGGCCAGCTCTCCATGGTGTATTCATAACCCAAATACAGTAAAAGATATGTACATAGCTCTCAGAGAGCCCAGCAAACTACCAAGAGTAACTTGACCGCACAGCAGAGCCTGGCAAGCTACCCATGGTGTATTTGATATGCAAAAACAGTAATGTTAGGTCTCATTCCCTTGACCCTGAAAGAGCCTCCAATCATTGAGGAAGATGATTATGGAGAGGCTGCTAAAATCTCAGGGCTGGGAGGAATAGAGACATTACTGGTACCTGCTCAAGTAACTCGATGAACAACGGGATGATAGTGATACAGTGTTTTATCTAATTTTATATTTTCTGTGCATTTAGTTAGGATTAATCTTTGAGGAAATTTATTCCATATTTGTTTTAACATTTTTGAGGTAACATTGGTTTAAAAACACGTAAATGTTTACACACTCATAAGGTATACACTTTGCTTAGTAGCATAGTGACAGTACACAACACCACAGTTCAGTGATAATTTTGGCCCATTTTCCTCCACAAGGCAATTTAATTTCTATGGCAAATTATAAAATTTTTTTAAAAATTATCTATTTTAATGTAGAAAAGAGCCACAACTGTGGATATAATTCATTCTAGAGCTAAAATTTATTAGATAGCAAAGCTCCAATATTAAAATTGATAAGTATAAAAATTTATTTTTGTGAAAATTGTTATATCTCATTAATGAGTTGCTAAGTCCATATCTTAGAATTTACTAAGCTCTTTGTTGCTAGCTGAGCCTTCTGTATTATTATTTTGTTGAGTTTCACTGGCTTCTATGTTACCTAAGCATCCAATTGGGTGTCCTCCTGCTGGAATTTCAGCGTCTTGAGAAATTAGGAATTGTTGTGCAGTCACATACCAGAGCCTTCAGAATGTAAGGTCTGAGCCAATAAGTTGACATGGTGGTAGCTTGAGGACGTGATTGTGGTTGCCTGGGCCTCCTGAAATATGGGGCCTTGGAGGAGGCTTCCTACCCCCACTCTGAGAAGACCCCAGATTTGTAAGCCTTGGTACCAGTGTGCCTGAAATATTTTGGTGTCTCTGGAGAGAATATTATTGAAGTGGTGGAGTTAACCCTTGGTGTGGCTCCATCGGTGGAGTGTGGGTACAGCTGTTGGGGCTTCAGCAGGGTACACGACCCTTCTGCTTTCCAAGGGTACCCTAGAATGTCCATACATTTTAGCTGTTTGGCTTTCATCTCCTTGAAGATTTAGTCATGAATTAGTAGAACAGAACCTGTGGGTAAGTCAGTATGGCAGGCAGTTGTGGGAGGTAGACATGGATGCCTAGGGAATATTTTCATTCTAAATAGTCTATTCCCTTACCTTCTTACTTTACCACATGTGAAGGAGGTCACCCAGTCTTTGTCTTTCACTTTCTGACTGATTTCATTTAGCATGACATCCTCCAGTTCAGGTTAGACTAAGAGGCAACAGTTGACCTTCTCTCATGGCTGAGTAGTGTTCCATTGTGTAGGTGTTCCACACCTTGGTTCACTCATCTGTCATTGAGCACTTACGTTGTTTCCAGATCTTGGTTATTGTAAGTTGAGCTTCAATGAACATAGAGTGTGCATATATCTTTTCAAATAAGTGATTTTGTGTTCTTGGAATAGGTACTTGAAATACAATTCATGTATTGTTTGGTGTTCTATTGTTAATATTTTTGAGGTCTTCATACGGTGTTCCATAGTAGGTGAACCAGTTTACGTTTCTGCCAACACTGAACCAAGATTCATGTTTCACAACTTCCCTGCTGACTCTCTTTCTTTCTGGTCATTTTAAAATATATTGCTCTCAATATATGAGGTGTTAACTCATTGACAGCTTTACTTTATAATCACTGATAATAATAATTTTCCCCATGTGCCTGAAGGACATCTTTATCTCTTCACTTTCTACCTCCCCTTCCCATTTCTCATGGGGTCATCTGTTAATTTTATTGCAGTTTTGTGTATTCCTTAAATATCTTCAATACTTGCCCTATGCTATATTATACTATATAAATAATTTACCCATTCCACTAGATGTCCTTTGCTTTAGTGAGTTTCTTTTATAGTAAAGAGTCTTTATATTTGATGTATTTTAGTTTGTTCATTATGCCGTGTGTCAATCCCAGGGCCTCTCACGTCTTTGGCCCTACAGCCCAAGTATTTTTTACAATAGTATAAAATATTATTGTTTTCTACTTGCATTACTGCTACAACATGACCACTATCAAAGTGTCAGGATCCCTTCGCCATTATCTCTTGGTTCCCCTCTGACCAGCACACTCAGGTCATAGTTCTCTTGATCATAACTTGTAGTTGTTTTCTCAGTGGATTTTATAATCACTTGAATATTCTTTAGATTCTAAAATGAGAGGAGTCAATTGATCCTTGTATATTTTTCTTCTAGTTCACATAACTCAGTATGACTTTGTCTAATTTTATCCAGTGAACTATAAAATTTGACTTTATTTCATACCTGAGTAGGAGTACGTTGTGTATACATCACAAGTTATTTATCATTTAATTGTTGTTGGGCATTTGGATTGTTTCTAAATCTTGGTTGTTGTGAATAATGCTTTGATAAACATAGATGTACATGTGGATTTTAAAAATTTTATCGAATATTTATGAGACCATTACAAAGCTATTCATGATTGTATTTCATTCATACAATGATACCAAACCCATTACTCCACCAGTGTTACATTTCCCACCACCAATGACCCTTTTTCCATCCCCCCACCTTCCAACACCATTGCCCATCTGCATTTCTCTCCTCTTTGAATTATGATTTGCAATACAGGTACTAAGAGGAAGTCATCGTGTTTGTTCAGGGCACTTACTAATTTTATTGGGAAGGTAAGTCTGGAGTAGCTTTTTCAACTGGGTGGCAGTTTTGGGGTGTGGATGTGACTTCTGCAGCTTCCAATGTATCGGGGAAGTGGAGAAAGGTAGTTCATCCTGACCCCTGACGGTCTGTAGATTTCAGTCTCAAAACCTGCTTACTCAAATTTTCAGCAGATTCTATCTTTAGGAGGTCCATCCCAAGATGGTGTAGTCTGACAAGGAACATGGCAGTGATTTTGGATTGTGGAAGCAAGCAGATGGGTGTGAGGGAGGGGTTTCTGCTTGGGTGAGTACCAGGCTGATCCATGTCCTTCCTATTTGTCCTGTTCAGCCTTATACAGGCCTAATATTAACTGTCTTTTGATATCCTTCAATATTTATTTATGGTTCTCTGAAACAAGGCCAAAAGAAAAGCTTACATGGAGGCACTGGAGTTGTTTGGTGGGGGTGATTGCCGCAGCTTCCAGGAGTATAGGGAAGTGAGAAGAGGTAGCCCATTCCAACCCCAAAGAGCCTGGGGATTTCTGTCAGAAAAATCCACATACTCAAATTTTCAGCAGGTTAGTATCTCAAAAAGATCTGTCCTGAGATGGTGGGGTCTGGTGGGGGCATGGCAGTGATTTTGGATTGTGGGAGCGAGAAGCTGCCAAGGCCTCTGCTTGGGTGGTCCCAGGCTGACCTTGCCCCCTCTAAAGTCAGCTTATCTAGACTATTTGTTTCATTACCATGCAGTTTTGATGACTATAACTTTGTAGTAAAGATTAAAGTCTGAGAATGAAATGTTTCCCAAATACTTTTTTCTTAGGATTATATTGGCCATTTTGTGGGTATTAAGGATTTATATAAATTAAAGATGTACATACTAAATTATGTATTCTGCCTGAACTCTTGAGCTCATTTGTCAACGTGGTTTGGCTCAAGCCTTAGGCAACCACAAGCTAACGTCCGAGCTCACAAAGCTGTGCAGAGATGTGATATAGGAAGACCTCAAAGAGAAAAGAGCAGCAGTGTCGGCCAGTGCAGCAGAAGCCGGGAAAAGCATTCGCAATGCTTGCCTGTCCTTCGCCAACTACAAGACCAAGATGACTGCCCCCCGATGTCCCAATGGATCTATCACATCTTCCAGAAAGGCAATGGAGAAAATTATTCATGACTTCTTCTCAGATCTCTTTGAGAGCCATGTCCACCTGCCCACATACCAAATTCCGCAGGATGGATATGTCGTTCCCAACGTTCTCCCTTCTGAAATCTGACACGCCATTTCGCTGGTAAAGATGCGAACAGCACCTGGTCCGGACAAGGTCAGACCTGAACACCTGAAGAATCTGCCACCAGTACTCATCAATACACTGGCTCGACTCTTCACATGCTACCTGTCTGAATGCAAGGTTTCATCTCAGTGAAAACCAGTAGAGCTGTTCTGTTGTACAAGAAGGGAGATATCCACAACATCGGTAAATATCGCCCAATCTGCCTGTTGTCTGTCGTCTACAGGTTGTTCACTCGTGTCATCCTGAATAGAATAGGCAGAACACTAGATGAAGGACAACCATGTGAACAAGCCGGGTTCCTAAGAGGATTTAGCACAACAGACCATATCCACACAGTGACCAAACTCATTGAAGTTTCGGGAGAGTTCAAGATGCTGCTCTGTCTAATGTTCATCGACTTAAAGAAGGACTTCGATTCTGTTGAAACTGAGGTGGTCATCGAAGCCCTAGCCAAACAGGGCGTTCAAACTCAGTATGTCAAAATCCTCCATGAGCTGTATTGTGGATTCACCACCAGGATCTCACCATTCTACAAGGAAGTGATCATTGATGTAAAGAGAGGAGTGTGGCAAGGTGATACCATTTCACCAAAACTCTTCAGTGCCTCCCTTGAGAACATCATGTGATGACTGGAATGGGAAGGAATGGGAGTGAAGATAGACGGTTAGCAATTATACCACTTCCGCTTCGCTGATGACATCGTTCTCATAACGCCAAACATTAGCCAAGCTGCACAAATGCTGGCAGACTTCGACCTAGAGTGTGGAAAGGTCGGATTGCAGCTGAATCTCAACAAGACGATGTTCATGAAAAATGAACTGATCCCTGAAGCTCCATTTGCTCTCAATGGAACGAACATATCCCAAAGCAGCGGCTATATGTATTTGGGTCGAGAAATCATCATGAGGAATGACTTGGTGCCAGAACTGCGCAGGAGTAAGATAGCAGTGTGGAATGCATTCAAGAGGGTCGAAGAGGTGGTTAAGAGAACAAAGAACCTCCGACTCTGGGCACATCTTTTCGATTCCACCTTTCTTCCTGCACTAACATATGCCTCAGAGACCTGGGCCCTACGCAAGCAGGATGAGAATGCTATTAGGGTATCCCAAAGAGGAATCAAAAGAGCTATGCTGGGAATATCATGTCTCACTCAAGTGAGAGAAGGAATCCGGAGTTCTGACCTCCTTCGACCGTTAAAAATCAGGGATGCTGTCTCGTTTGCCAAGGCATCAAAAATCAGATGGGCCGGTCATGTCATGTGATTCAGAGACAACCGTTGGACTAGAGCTGTTACAGACTGGATTCCACGGGACATCAGAAGACCTTGTGGCCACCCTCCAACTGGATGGTCAGATTTCTTAGTCAAATCTCTGAATGAACGATTTGAGGCTCTTTCTGTTTCTGGAGTGAGCAGGTATCATTGGGCTACACTAGCTCATGACAGGGACAAATGATGATGTTACTGGAGCCCACTTGAGCAAATCAAAGATCAATGGGACTACAAGTGATATGAGTGAAAGATGTACATAAAATTCCATAGAAATTTTTATGAGTATCATGTAGCATCTATAAGGTACGTTAGGTAAAATGGTCATTTTTATAATATTTATACTGCATTGAAAACATCATACATGATGATCAAGTGAGATAGCATTTATCCCAGGTAGGCAAGTTTGTCGTAACTTACATAATTATGTAATTCACAGCAAGTTTGTTTTAACATACATAATTGATGTGTTTCACACAGCAGTTAAGAGAACAAGAACCACAGGATCATATTTTTGGATTCAGAAGAAACATTTAACAAAATCCAATCATCCTGCTAGAGACTCTCATCAGAATTGGGGTAGAAGGAACTTATCTCTGTACTGTAAAAGCCTTAGACAATAAACTCACAGATGTCATTATCCTTAGAAGAAAAATTGAAAAGCTTTCCCCTGAGTTTAGGCACAAGACAAGTATTATATGAGAAATCCTAGATGCAGCAATTAGAAAAAAATAAAACAAAGGAATTCAGATTAATAGAGAAGCTATATGATCACCATGTAAAGAGGACATAACATTATACAAAGAAAACCCAAACATGCCACTAAAAATCTCCTAGGACCAGTAATCCATAAAGTAACAAGCTACAAAATCACGAGCACAAAATGATCGCATTCTGAGGTGTTAACAAGGACATAGAAGTGAGAGAGAAAAATAAGAAGAGTTCATTTTTATTATCATCTCAAAATAGTTAAATATCTATGAATTTATTTTACAAAGGAAGAGAAATACCTTGTTAGTGAAAACTATAAATCACTTCTAAAACAAATAAAAGAAGGAATAAGAAAGTGAAAATATTGTCTAGTTCACTGGCAGAAGAATCAACATTCTTAAAATGCTCATCACTTGTTTTTCAGTTAAGAAAAGCAAAATATGTGGCAATGCTAAATACTAGTACTTGTTACTATGCAATTTAATTAATACAAAGAGTTTTATTTATTAGATTACATTTTTATTTATAAAATTCTTATATGCAGATACTACTAAACTCAAGTTTCATACATATTTCCATTTTAATTTTGACCCAAATTAGAAATTAGTGAAAATAGAAATAAGATAATGCATCTGATAGTGTAAGATATCAGTGTCCAAATAAGCAGAATGGATTCAGAGGTCTGTATCCTAGATCCCATGTATTCATTATTTAAATGCTATTGAAGGCCTCGTTATTAACATCACCACCACTAGTTTTATGCTTATCGTTCTGTATTTTTCATTTTATCTGACTCAAGACACACTGACATTTCTTGGAATCAGGCTTTTTAAAAAATCTAAATGATTGGATTGAATTATTTTGAGTATTTATTCCAGCTTCACACCTTCTTCCTAACTCAGTTGATATTTATTTCAGGGCACAATGATATTAACATCACTGACGTCAATCCTGCATGATGACAAAGAATTTCCCAACCCAAAGGTGTTTGACCCTGGTCACTTTCTGGATAAGAATGGCAAGTTTAAGAAAAGTGACCATTTCATGGCTTTCTCTGCAGGTAACAAATGCTTAATTCCTTTGTATTTAGAGGACAGGGAACATTTTGGGAATAGTAAAAACTGGGGTAGTACCCATTCTTTTTATCGAGATATAGTCACTGTGAAGTTATAAAAGTATTCATGATTGTGGGGGCTTGAAGCAATAGTACAGCGAAGAGAGTGTTTTCCTTGCACACGACCAACCAGGATTCTATTCTCAGCATTCCACATAGCCATGTCCCCTGACTACTGCCAGGGATGATTGCTGAGTGCAGAACCAGGATTAACTCCTAAGTATTGCCAGGTGTAGCTCCAAAAGAAACAAAAAAACGAACAAACAAAAGTTATTTTGATTGTTTCAGGCCTAGAATGTTTCAACATGGATTCCTTCACCAGTGTCCACTTCCCTCTCTCATTGCTCCCCACCCCGAGCCCCATTTGCCTCCCACCTACCAGTCTGCTCCTAAGAGAGGTGCTTTTAAAAAATTCTGTCAGTTTTTGCACTGTGATTTACAGAGTTTCATACATACACTTTAACACCTTTCTGCACCATCTCCTCCTCCTGCTTGAACATTCCCCTCCACCCTAGATATTTTGCCCCTCCCTGTCCTATCCCCTAGCATTCTCAAGTGGCATATTTCCTACTGAAGCCCAGTTCTCATGTCCTTTGTTTCCACTGTCTTTAGGCATTTGTTGTCCCACCATTAAGGTTTTATATATCCTGAGTATGAGAGAGATCAGTGTGTGTCTGTCTCTCTCTCTGACTTCACTTAACGTGATACTCTTCATGTAGCAGCAGCAAATTTTCTTTATCCTTTTTATGGCGGAGTAATATTTCATTGTGTATATATATATATATATATATATATATACCATAGTTTCTTTATCTAGTCATCTATCCTTGGACACTTGAGTGCTCACACAGGGTTGATAGAATTGCTGTCTTTCAGTAAAAACATCAATCTTAGTATCCATGCAATTTCCTATTTATGATAATAATTTTTGATCCAGATCACTAGAACCTTAGGTATTTCATCCAGCTTTTTAAAAGCTTAGAAACACAATTTGATCTAGGTATTTAAAATATGAATGAAGGGCATACTAAAAATAACAGTGTACTAAAATATCTAAATTTCTTGGTTTGCTGAATTTTTATAATGGAAGTAATACCAGTAATGCGAGGTTATGAAGAATGGTGACAAAGTAATGGAATAAAAGAATAAGAACATAAATTACTACTAATGCATGTGCATTTCTGGAGGAACACTGATCAAAGTTTTAAATGTCAAAATATCAATTGTAGGATTATTTAATGAAGTCTTTGGCATAATGTTGATCCTCAGTGAATATTTACTTAAAGATAAATATGTATTTAGGTATATGGATAGCATAGGTGTCTACCTTTTGTCCATCTGGTTATTCAAACCTTCTGTCTCTAATGCAACCATTCATCATATGCGTATTGCATATTCTCCTTCTCACAAGAGAAAAAATATTCAAGAAATTTTTGCATTCTGTGTTTGTTAATTTCAGGAAAACGAGCATGTACTGGAGAGAGTCTGGGTCGTATGGAGCTGTTTTTGTTTCTCACCACCATTTTACAGAATTTTACCTTGAAATCTGAAATTGATCCCAAGGACATTGACACTACCGCAACTGCCAGTGGAGTTGCTCGTGTACCCCCTAACTACAAACTCTGCTTCATTCCTGTGTGAATTGTACAGACAATTTGATTTCCACTGTGATGTTATCCATAACTTCTGCTCACCTGGGGCTGGGTTTACCTCCTTTAATTTTTATCTATTTCCTGAAATTGCTCTGTTTACTTCTCCCATCTTCATCAAAAACCTAGGAACAACCAATACACATTAAAAGAGAATTTCCGGGGCTTGGAATTATAGTACAATGTGTAGGGTATTTGCCTTGCATGCATCCTGGTTAGATTCCCAGCATTCCATGTGTTTCCTTGAACACCACCAGGAGTAATTCCCGTGTACAGAGCCAGGAGTAACCTTTGTGCATTGCCTGGTGTGACCCCAGAAGCAAAATATTAAATATTAAATAAAATAGCATCACCATGTGTCAACATTAGATATTGAATTCCTGGTTGTCATTTAGGCCTTTTCATCTTCGTCCTCTGGAGAGTCTGGGCACTCATAGTCTATTATAAATTACTGCACAAAGTTTTAACTCTTAGTCTTTTCTTATTAGGGTTTCTGGGAAATTTGTATCCAAGTCATATTCCAGGGAGCCTGAACTTGGTAGGGAGCCAACACAGTCTCTTGTGACTGTTTACCCTTGTCATTATTCAGACTACCTGAAACTTGAGATAAGTAGTATCTTGTCCAAGGATAGTAGAAACAAGGGCCAGGAGGATTGGTCCATGATTGGAAGTCTGTCTCAAGTGTTGGGGAAGAGGACAGTTGTGATAAAGAAGGGACCACTTTAACAATGGTTGGTTGGAAGGGTTCACTCTGAATGGGAGATGTGTGCTGAAAGTGGGTAAAGGACCAAACATGATGGCCTCTCAGTATCTGTATTGAAAACCATAATGCCCAAAAGTAGAGAGAGAAAGAAGAAATGTGTTAGCCATAGAGGCACTCTGGGGTGGTGGTGAAGGGAGGGATACTGGAGATAGGAGTGCTGGAAAATATACACTGGTAGAAGGATAGTTGTTAGAAAATTATATGACTGAAACCTGATTGTGAAAGTTTTGTAACTATGTATTTCAGAATGATTCAATTAAAAGGGGAATAAAAGGAGTACCTGGGTACTGGTCATTTCAAACCCAGGCTAGCTCGCAGGATTATTCAAACATGATAGGCAGGTGTTTTCAGGCATTTACTAGGTCAAACTCTTGGACCCATCCCTGGACTCACTGGCTGATTTTCTGAACAGAAGCTAGGAACCCATTATTTGGAAATTTGGTAGAGGCAAGTTCCACAAAAATATGGTACTATAAGTCTTGACAAACATTTGCAATCTCAGTCACAAGATTCTACTAATGACCTTGCTACTACAGTTGCTGCCAGGTTTGGAAAACTCAAATCTCATAGTAGATGTAGGACTTCTGAGAATTTCAGCTGCTACTGGACATTCAAGACCACAGATCCTCAATGACTTCTCAGGCCCACTGAATTTCAATGCTACTCCAATTACCAGGCACTAGCCTTGGTCTCAATCCAGGTCTCAATAGCAGCTACAAGAAACTTATGACATTATCAGCAGTCATCCAAGTCCAGAAAATTACAGAATCACTGTCTGGAATTTATTGTGATGAATTCCCAATTAGTACCAAGGACTTCTTGAACACAGGTCTTCCTTGCAAACCTTATATAGCACCAGACATAATGAAACATTTGAGAGACTCACCTGCCAGAAGGACAGAGATAAAAAATCTGGGAAGTTTGCTAGCATATAAGAGCTTTCTAAATTCCCTGATTAAGACTTCAAAGCAATTCGGTCAAACTCTTGTACCCTTGCTCAGTGAAGTGAGAACTCAGTGGAAGAGAACTTCAAGAAGACAAAGTATGAGAAAAATCCGAGCACATAGATAAGGAATAGAGTAGCTAAAGTTTTAAAATAATACAATTCGGCTATTCTCTCTGTTTGTATATTTTGAAGCATGGGGTCAAATCTAGGACTTCCTTTATTTAGGATAGGTGTACTCCCACAGAGCAGAATCTCTGACCCTTGTTTACATCAATCTCTGTAAGCAACACAGTTTCTCCCTGTTTGAGTTCCTCACATTTCTTAAAACAATGAGTAAATTATGACTTGTAACTTCAACAAGGATGAGGTGACTTTGTTTAAAGCTGTCATGGAAAGTTGTTGTAAGTATACTACCTTCAAAATATAGGTCTTTAGTAAGTGTGTGCATCTTTATTTTTCCTACTTTCAAATTTGGATTAGGCAATACCTCTACACACTCACACACACAAACACACACACACACACACCCCAAAATAGAATTCAGGGACTGTAGTGATACTACAATTAGTAGTGTATTTGCCAAGCATGTGGCAAATCTGGGTTCAGTTTCTGTCATCCCATGTGGTCCCCTGAGTCCCACAGAGAGAGACGCCTGGGCAAAGCCAGGAGTCAACCCTAATTACTGATGGGTGTGGCAAAAACAAACAAATCAACAAAAAATATAAGTTGGGCACTCAATCCCTTCACCCATGCACATTTTCCAGCACCAAAATCCCCAGTGTACCTGCCCATCCCAAACCTTCTCCTGCCTGCGTGGCAATTTCCACAATACTTTCTCTCTACTTTGATTACATTCAATATTTAAACACCAGTCTCACCATTATTACTTGGAATTTTCCCGCCTCATTCAACTCTGCCAAAAAGGCAATGCTAGACAATTTGTTTTGTATTACTTATGAATAGCATATGATGTTGCGCAGCCGCAAGAGTCGCCATGCACTCCTGGAATTCTAAAATTTTAATAGTTAGGTTCTGGAGAGATCACTGCATTGAGCTGCTTGGTTCTGAGATTCATTTGTGTGTCTCTGGATCATGACCGTTAAGGAATTTAATAAGTAGCCGGGGGCAGTTCGTGGGCATCATCTCAGGGTCCCATCAGGGCGGGCGGGAGGGCACAAGAGGGACCCGGTCATCTGTATTTCTAAGATATTTACCATATAATGACGTCTTTGCATTTGAAGATGACCTTCCAAGAGTCCTTAGAGCACTTACATTTTATCAGCAATATAGAAGAATGTTCCTTTCTCCATTCTCTTGTCAGCTGTGCTTTGCTACAGATGTTGCTTATTTATTGTCTTTGCTTTGTGTCTAATTTTATAGAAAAAAATATTATCTAATTGCTACTCTTTAGTAATTCTTACATAACCTGTGATTTTGAACATTAAAGAATTACAAATATTATTTCTAGTGATTGTTAACATTCCATTATATCAGGTTATCAAAATATTTAATATTTCCCCTTTGATCCTCATATTCTTTTTCATACAATTCTTTTGATAATTATATAAATTATAGTTTATGTGCAGTTTTAATTCATATTTCTGTTCATTCTCCAGGTGACTTTCTTATGAAATGAGTAGAATAAAGTAATGCTAAGGTATATTTCTGAAATATCTTTACTAATTTATGAGCATTGGATTAGTGTTTGTAGATAGTTATGTTCCTCAAAACATAAATTCAAGTTTTCATGCTGGGGCCTATAAATGTGCACTTATTTGGAATTAAAATTAAATGTTACCAAATTGAGATCATACTACATTAGGGTAGACCTGAATCATGTAAGATTTCTTCAAAGAGGGGAAGAGACGCAGACACAGACATACAGGACAGACCACCATGTGAAGACAGAGTCAAATAGTAATATTACCAGTCAAAGAAGGCCTGGATAAGTTTCTCTTTTTAAGGCCCCCAGGAAAAGTTACCATATACACCGTATCACTGTCATCCCGTTGTTAATCAATTTACTCCAGCGCTGCCCTGAGATTTTAGCAGCCTCTCTTTACTCGTCCTTCCCAAGAGTGCCACTTTTGAAGAGCCCCTCCTTGTTCCACTTCAAATTTCTTGCTCCTTATCAAAGATTAAGTGGCCACATATTTGGGGGTCTGTGACAGGATATTGAACTCTGTTCCATCGGTCTGCAGGTCTGTTTCTAGCCCAATATCATGCTGTTTCAATTACTATTGCTTTGTAGTAGAGTTTGAAGTTGGGGAAGGTGATGCCACCCATCTTCTTTTTCCCAAGAATTGCTTTAGTTATTCGTGAGGGCTTATTAGTCTATATGAGTTGCAGGAGTGTTTTGGCTATTTCTTTGAAAAATGTAATGGGTATCCTGACAGGGACAGCACTAAATTTGTATAGTGCTTTGGGCAGTATTGCCATTTTGATCATTTTAATTCTCCCTATCCATCAACAGGGGATATGTCTCCACTTCTAGTGTCCTAATATTATTTCTTGAAGACGTGTTTTGTAAATTTCCTTGTATAGATCCTTCACCTCTGTGTTTAAGCTGATTCCAAGGTACTTGATTTTCTGAGGTACTATTGTGAATGGGATTGTGTTTTTACTATCACTTTCTTTTCCTTCATTATTTTTATATAAGAAAGCCCTGGCCTTTTGGGTGTTGATTTTATAGCCTACCACTTTACTATATCGACCTATTGTTTCTAGGAGCTTTTTTGTAGAGTCTTTAGGGTTTTCTAAGTATAGTATCATATCATCTGCAAATAGTAATAAAGTGACCTCTTCCTTTCCTGTTTGTATGTCCTTGATATCTTTTTCTTGTCTAACTGTGATGGCCAGACTTCCAGTACTATACTGAATAGGAATGGCAAAAGCGGGCAACCTTGTCTTGTGCCATATCATAGAGGGAAGGCTTTTGGTTTTTCCCCATTGAGAATGACACTTGCTGTAGGTTTGTGGTAGATGGCTTTGACTTTATTGAGGGAAGTTCCTTCAATGCCCATTGTGCTGAGATTTTCATCATAAATGGGTGCTGAATCTTGTCAAATGCTTTCTCTGCATCTATTGATATGATCATGTGTTTTTTATTATTTCTTTTATTCATATGATGAATTATGTTGATTGATTTGCTAATGCTAAACCATTCTGCATCCCTGGGATGAATCCTACTTGGTCATGGTGTATGATCTTTTTGATGAGATGTTGGATTCTATTTGCTAGTATTTTGTTGAGGATCTTTGCGTCTGTTTTCATCAGGGACATTGGTCTGTAATTCTCTTTCTTTGTGGTATCTCTGTCTGCTTTTGGTATCAGGGTGATATTTGCTTCATAGAAACTGTTTGGAAGTGTTTTTGATACTTCAACTTCCTGGAAAAGCTTAAAGAGGATTGGGAGTAAGTCCTCTTTAAGCTTGGAAGAATTCGCCAGTGAATGCATCTGGGCCAGGACTTTTGTGGTTGGGGAGATTTTTCATTATGGTTTCAATTTCCTTGATGATGATAGGTCTGTTTAGGTATTCCAGGTCTTCTTGGTTCAGCCTTTGGAGGCTATTGGAATCTAGGAATTTATCCATTTCCTTGAGGTTTTTGTGTTTCGCATAAAGATTCTAAAGTAATCTCTGAGGATCCTTTGATTTTCTGTAGTTTCTGTTCTAATATCCCCCTTTTCATTTCAGATTCGATTTATCAGTGTTTTCTCTCTCCCTTTTGTTGTGAGTCTTGCTAGAGGTTTATCAATCTTGTTTATTTTCTCAAGAACCAGCTCTTGGTTTTATTGATCTTTTGGACTGTTTTTTTTTTTTTTGGTTTCCATTTCATTAATTTCTGCTCTGAGTTTTATTATTTCCTTCCTCCTGTTCGGATTGGGCTCCTTTTGTTGGTCCTTCTCCAAGCTCTTAAGCTGTGAGGATAGGTTACTTATGTTGACTCGCTCCTCCTTCCTGAGGAATGCTTGTAGAGTTATAAACTTTCCTCTTAACAAAATTTTGCTGTGTTCCATAAGTTTTGGTAACTCCTGTCCTCATTTTCCAGGAATCTTTTGATTTCCTCTTTGATTTCCTTTCTAAGCCACTTGCTGTCCAATAGTGAGCTGTTAAATTTCCAGGTATTTGTTTTTGTTTCTGTTTGTGTGTGTGATTTATTTCTAATTTCAGTGCATCGTGGTCTGAGAAGATCGTTGATACAATCACTATCTTCTTAATTTTATGGAGGTATCTTTTGTGGCTCAGCATGTGGTCTATCTTGGAGAATGTTCCATGCTTGAGAAGAATGTGTATGCAGCTTTTTGAGGATGAAGTATTCTGTATATATCTCCCAAGTCCCTTTTATCCATTTCTTTCCTCAGATGAAGTATGTCCTTGTTAAGCTTGAGTCTGGCTGATCTATCAAGAGGTGATAAAGCAGTGTTGAATCCCCCACTAGTGTTGTGTTGCTCTCTATGTCTTTCTACCAGTCTTTGAGTAGTTGTTTTAAGGACTATGCTGGCCCCTCATTCGGTGCATATATATATATGTATATATATATACATATATATATATACATATATATATATACATTTTTTAAAAACCTCTTTATTCTGCCTAATTTTAAAAATTTATTTATTTTTTAATTAGTGAGTCACTGTGAGGGTACAGTACAGATTTATACATTTTCGTGCTCATGTTTCCCTCATACACAGTTCGAGAACCCATCCCTTCTCCAGTGCCCATTCTCCACCACAAATAAACCAGCATCCCTCCAACCCCCCCAATCCTATCTCCCCCAACCCCACCCTGCCACTGTGGCAGTGTATTCCCTTTTGTTCTCTCTCTCTAATTAGGTGTTGTGGTTTGCAATAAAGGTGTTGAGTGGCCATTGTGTTCAGTCTCTAGTCTACATTCAGCACACATCACCCTCCCCCCGCATGACCTCCAACCACATTTTACTTGGTGTTCCCTTTGCTATCTGAGTTGCCCTCTCCCCAGAATGGGAGGCCAGCTTCCAAGACATGGAGTCAACTTCCTGGTACTTATTTCTACTATTCTTGGGTGTTTGTCTCCTACCTTGTTATTCTATATTTCACAGATGAGTGCAATCTTTCTGTCTGTCTCTCTCTTTCTGACTCAGTTCATTTAGCATGATACTTTCCATGTTGATCCGCTTATATGCAAAGCTCATGAACTCATTTTTTCCTAACAGATGCATAGTATTCCATTGTATAGATGTACCAAAGTTTCTTCAACCAGTCATCTGTTCTAGGGCATTCGGGTTTTTTCCAGATTCTGGCTATTGTAAATAGTGCTGCAATGAACATATAAGTGCTGATGTCATTTAGACTATACTCTTTTGCTTCTCTGGGATATATTCCCGGCAGTGGTATTGCTGGGTCAAATGGGAGCTCAATTTCTAATTTTTTGAGAATCGTCCATTTTGTTTTCCTAAAGGGTTGAACCAGTCAGCATTCTCACCAGCAGTGTAGAAGGGTCCCTTTCTCCCCACATCCTCTCCAACAGCGGTTGCTTTTGTTCTTTTGGATATGTGCCAGTCTCTGTGGTGTGAGGTGGTATCTCATGGTTGTTTTGATCTGCATCTCTCTGATGATTAGTGATGTAGAGCACTTTTTCATGTGCCTTTTGGCCATTTGTATCTCTTCCTTGGGAAAGTTTCTGTACATTTCTTTGCCACATTTTCTGTTGGGGTTGGATGTTTTCTTCTTGTAAAGTTCAACCAGTGCTTTATATACCCTTGATATCAACCCCTTATCAGATGGGTATTGGGTGAATATCCTTTCCCATTCTGTAGATTGTCTTTGTATTCTGGTGACTGTATCTTTTGCAGTGCAGAAGCTTTTTAGTTTAATGTAGTCTCATTTGTTTATCTCTGTTTCCATTTGGTTGGCCAGTTTCATGTCATCTTTGAAGATACCTTTATCTTCAATATCGTAGAGGGTTTTGCTGACCTTGTCTTCAATGTACCTTATGGTTTGTGGTCTGATGTTGAGGTCTTTAATCCATTTTGATCTGACATTTGTGCATGGTGTCAGGTCAAGGTCTAAGCCCATTCTTTTGCATGTGGTTGTCCAGTTGTGCCAGCACCATTTGTTAAAGAGGCTTTCCTTGCTCCACTTCACATCTCTTTCTCCCTTATCAAAGATTAGATGATCATACATTTAGGGTGTTCATCAGGGATATTGGTCTATAATTTTCTTTCTCAGTGGTATCTTTGTTTGCTCTTGGTATTAGGGAGATGTGTGCCTAATAAAACTGTTTTGGAGAGTTCCTGCTTTTTGAATTTACTGGAAAAGCTTAAAAAGAACTGGAAAATGGTCCTCTTTAAGTGTTTGGAAGAATTCGCCAGTGAATCCATCTGGACCTGGGCTTTTGTTTTTGGGAAGATTTTTGATTACAGTTTTAATTTCCTTAATATTAATGGGTCTAGTCAGGTATTCCAAGTCTTCTTTGTTCAGTCTTGGGAGATTGTAGGAATCAAGGAATTCATCCGTTTCTTTTAGGTTCTCTTGTTTTGTGGCATACAGGCTTTCGAAGTAGTCTCTGACGATCTTTTGAATTTCTATGGTTGGATTCTGTCATGATGTTCCCCTCTTCATTCCCTATTCAGTTTATTAGGGTTCTCTCTCACTCTTTCTTTGTGAGTCTTGCTAGTGGTTTGTCAATCTTGTTCATTTTCTCAAAGAACAAGCTCTTGGTTTCATTGACCTTTCGGATTGTTGTCTGAGTTTCCATGTTGTTAATTTCTGCTCTAATTTTTATTATTTCTTTCCTTCGGTCTGGTTTTGGGTTCCTTTTTCTGGTCCTTTTCTAAGGCCTTGAGCTGTGATGTCAAGCTATCTATATAGGCCCTTTCTTCCTTCCTAAGGAATGCTTGCAGAGCTATAAATTTTCCCCTTAACACAGCTTTAGCTGTGTCCCATAGGTTTTGGTAGCTTGTGTCTTCATTCTCATTTGTTTTGAGGTAACTCTTGATTTCTTCCTTGATTTCCTTCCTGACCCACTTATTGTTCAACATTGAACTGTTTAATTTCCAGATCTTTGTTTTGGTTCTCTGCTTCTGTGTGTGACTAGCTTCTGTCTTCAGCACATCGTGGTCTGAGAAGATAGTTGATACAATTTCTATTTTTCTGATTTTATTGAGGTATGTTTTGTGGCCCAGTACATGGTCTATTGGAGAATGTTCCATGTGCACTAGAATGAATGTTGAGATGTGTTTCTTGCAGGCAGCAGAATTTTGGTTTCACTTTTCTAATTTGTCTGGTCACTCTGTGTCTTTTAATTGGTGCCTTCAGCTCATTGACACTGAGAGAGATTATTGTTATGCGTTTTTGTCCCATTTTTCTGCTGAAGTTTGTTTTTTTTTTTTATTTGAGGGTCCTGTCTTGTCTTAAAGTAGCCCATTCAATTGTTCTTGTAACCATGGTTTTGAGTCTATGAAGTTCCTGAGCTGTTGTTTATCTGTGAAACTGTGTGTTGTTCCTTCTGTTATGAATGAGAGACTATCTGGGTAAAGTATTTTTGGTGAGGCATTTATTTCATTGAGTTTTTTCACTATATCCCACCACTGTTTTCATGCCCTGAGGGTTTCATCAGACAAGTTGGCTATGAATCTTAAGGATGCTCCTTTAATTTCTTTCTTTGCTCTTGCTGCTTTCAGGATTTTGTCTCTATCTAAGGTTTTGGTCATTTTGATCAGGGTGTTTCTTGGAGTTTTTAAATTTGGATTTCTTCTAGCTGGATCCCTACCAAGATTTTCAGGTCTGACATTTCCGTTTGTAATTTTGTTTGCATTTTCCACATTTCTACCTTCAAATCCTCTTGTATTTTATTGGTATTGTTTTCCATTGTTTAGTTTAGCTCCCTAAGCATCCGCAGTAGCTCCCTTCTAAATTCCTTGTCAGAGTGTTTATCTAGCACTTCATTGCTGTTGGGGTCTTCTGAGCTAGCCTCTTCAATAAGTAAGGTTGGTAGGGTTCTGCATTGCTTTACTATTGTGACCTATATGGTTTAGCTTTTCATGCTTACTGTTACTATTCTGCTATGATGCAGTATTAATTGAGGTGATCTTAATGAGTTATTGGCTATTTTCTTTCTTGTGGTTAAGCTAACCTAGTGAAAGTTCCTACTAAGAGGGTAACTTATGGTTCTTATAGGATATGGAAGGGGGAGAGTAACTTGTCATCGCATTAGCAGCTTGGGGTAGTCGTGTAGTGTGCCTCAATTCCTGTCCCTTGCAGACCACGGATTAAAACTGGCCACCCTGGGGTCTCATTAGAATCATGGCTCTGGGAAGAATCCCTGACATGTGCTGGATACCTGAATGGGATGAGCAGAGGGTGCTGGAATATTGCAGCTTGGGGTGCTCACATGGTGTGCCTCAATTCCTGTCCCCCGCAGATCAAGGATGAAAACCGGCCACCCCGGGGTCTGGTTAGGTTTGCGGCTCCGGGAAGGAGCCCTGACATGGACTGGATACCTGAATGGGATCAGCCCTGAGATTTTAGCAGCCTCTCTTTACTTGTCCTTCCCAACGTTGCCACATTGGAGGCTCTTTCAGAGTCAGGGGAATGAGACCCATCATTGTTACTGTTTTTGGCTTATAGAATACGCCACGGGGAACTTGCCAAACTCTGCTGTGCAGGCAGGATACTCTCAGGAGCTTGCCGGTTTCACCTCTCGGAGAAACTGGCTAAGAGAGCTTTGTTCTATAGTCTTTGGATTTGGCCATTGATGGGATTGCACGGGCACAGAGACTATTTGTGGGTGTGAATGACTAGCTATTGCAAAATGGGAGATCTGGGTGGAGGAGGCCCAGTCCCGATCCACGCAGACCTAGAGATCTCAGCCCCGGGTACCACACACCCGGGTTCCTCTGCTGGTTCCTTCATACGTGAAGCTCGTCCAAGCATGTGGAGAGTGGCCAGAAGCATGGCTTTGGCTGAGTTCCGGAGGTCTTTACTGCCGGGGCTCTGCTCAGAGCCGGGAGGGAAACTCAACCCGCCCCCCTCCAATGGGCCCTGGTGAAGACAGCAAGGCACAGGAAGAGGAGACTCTGTAGTGCTCTCTTCAGGGAGCTTTCTTTTATAGTCTCGGGATCTTTGAAAGAGATGGGATTACACAGCACCAGTGGAAGTTAAATTAAATTAAGTAGTTCAATTATTCATACACTCATTTAGGAAATAAAATTGCTTTGTCAAGACATTATAAAATGTTTTATTGCTCTTTTATGTGGATTTTGGGGCCTGAAAAATAGTACAGTGGGTAGAGTATTTGTCTTGAATGCAGCTGACCTATATTAGATGCCTGGTACCGCATATGACTTCCTAAACACCACCATGAGTTATCCTTGAGCACCGTTGGGTATTTTCCCCTCTTCCCCAAACAAAATAATTCTTTTCTATGAATTTATATAAAATCATTATTAATTTTCAAACCCATTGTAACTCTTTTCAATTTTTTATTTACCTTTACCAGAGGCAAAATTACCACCCATTTAAGGATCAGGAAATTTGGACTCAATGTAGAATACTTGGACAAAGTGCTTGATATCAGAATGTGGACGAGGGGACAAAAGAGAAAGTTCAGTAGGTTGAGTGTATGTTTGGTATGTGGGCGCTTTATAATCTCTGAGCACATCCAGTAGTGACCCTCAAACACTGAGTCAGTTGTCGCCCCAAGCTCTGTCAGATGTGTTCCCCTAAAAAACAAACTGAATATGGAAGAGGTGACAGGTGCACTTCTTCTTCATGCTTCCCTCAAGCAAAGATGTAGTTCAATTATGATTCATTTTGCTATTAACCCTGAGTTATCAATTTCCAGATATATATTTGCTAATGATTATATTGTAGTTGATTAAAAGAAGGGTCAGGATAGTTTGGTTCTGTAATCTTTTGTGTAAAATCAATACTCTGTGCCATCGTACAAGGAAAATGAGAAGCATTGTTATCCTATATAAACTCTAAAACCACCTGCTTACTTGGAATCGATTAAGCCATTTTTTCATTTTGTTTTGTTAGATTTTGGGCACATCTGGCACGTCAAGGTGTTATTCCTGACTCTGCACTCAGGAATTACTCCTGGTGGGCTTGGGGAACCATATGGGATGCCAGGGATTGAATCTGGGTTATTTGCAATTAAGGCAAATGCTCAACCCACTGTATTATTGCTTTGGCCCCTCAGCCATTTTCTTAGAGCAACTATTTTATTACTCAAAAACGACTTCCTCCTTACTTTCCTGAGGTTCCTGACTGGACAATACTTTTACTTCTGAGTGTCAAAGACAACTTAAATATAGTTCAAATCTATAAGTTAAACTAGCATTTACTTCGAATCGTAATTTATCTCAAAGATAAATTGTTTCATACAGCATTATTTTGTTGTTGTTGTTAGGACACTATGAGTAAGGTGATTGGATTTGGGGGTTAGAGTTAGGCACTGGGGGTTAAGAATTAGAGGCTCTGTGAACATATGACTGAATAATGAAATGTAGTACATATACAGAAAGGAATACTATGCATATTTAAAATAATATAAAGTCATTCAATTTGCTGCAATGTGGAAGGATCTGGAGATTAACATTTTGAGTGACCCAAAGGGGAGGGGAAGAACAGGCTCAGAATGATCTCTCAGATGAGGGGAGCATCAAATGCCCAATGGCAACAGAAACAAAGACCAGACTGGTCTTCATTTGGAAGCTTGCTTAGCACTGATGCTGGGGTGAGGAGGCAAAGTTAGGGAAGGAAACAGTAAGGCAACGCGGGAGGGGAAGACTACCTGCCACAGATTTTTGCTCTTATTAGAGATATTGGACTATATTATTTTTACAGTGATGTCTTTGCTTTTGGTATCAGAGTTATGTGTCCCATAGAAACTGGGAGGATTCCTGTCTCATGGATTTTCTTAAGGAGCATGAGAATGATTGGAAGAACTTGCTGGTAAAACCATCTGAGCTCTTGTATTGTGGGGAACTTTTTATTGCCATAATAATTTCTTTGACAGTAATTTGTTCAGCTGCTGCTTCCTCTTGATTCAGCCATGAAAGAATACAGGAATTCCAAAATTTTTCTAGATGCTAGCTTTGTGGAATAGTTTTATGTAATAATTTCTGGTAATTCTTTGAATTTGTTTGGTGACTATTACAATCTCTTCCCTTTCTTTTATGATTTAGCTTATTACATCTTTTTCTTAGTTTAGTTAATGGTAGCACAGCGGTAGGTCATTCGCCTTTCATGCAGCTGACCAATATTCAATTCTTCTGCCCCTCTCAGAGAGCCCAGCAAGCTACCAAGAGTATCCCGCCCGCACAGCAGAGCCTGGCAAGCTACCTGTGGCATATTGGATATGCCAATAACAGTAAGAATAAGTCTCACAATGAGAGATGATACTGGTGCCCACTTGAACAAATTGATGAGCAACTGATGGCAGTGACAGTGATAGCTAATGGTTAGTCAACTTTGCTTATTCTTTTCAAAATCACCTTTGATTTTGTTAAACTTCTAAGTTGTTTTGTTGGTTCCCATTTCATTGATTTCTGTTTTAAGTTTTATATTCCTATTTTGCTTACCCCCAGATAAGCAAAATAGGGAAATAAAGCCATGCAGTTATTTATTTGCGTCTTTTTTTCTTAATGTAAATAGCAATTGCACTACTATGAACTTCCCTCTTAGTTTTTGCTATGTTCCACATGTTCTGCTAATTTATGTCTTCACTCTCATTTACTTTCAGCAACACTTATATGTCCCTTGGCCCACCAATTTCTCAGTAAACATTTTAGTTTCCTAGTGCTTAATTTCACCCCATTTGCATGCACATTAATTTACTTTCAAAGTGCAGTGGTTTGACAAGGTAGTTGATACAATTCCTAACTTCTTGATTTTATGGAGCCATCCATGTTTTGTTTCTCAGCACGAGGTCTACTGTGGAGACTCCCATGTATAATGAAGAATGTATTTTAAACTTATTTCTTCCTTTAAAGTCATTATTTTCTTATTTTTTTCCTAGCTGATTTATCCAGCAATGAGTGTTACAATCTGCTATTACTGTGTCTTTATATTTCCTCAGATATTTTAGCTGTCTTTTTAAATATTGATAGTCCATATTATGATAGTGCTTACATGTAAGCTCTTTAATGTATAGACACCTTCATCATTGACCATTTTTGCTGGCTGTTACAAAACCACGAAGGCCTTTACCTATGGCCTGCTGGACAAGATTTGGAACATGTAGAAGCTGAGAGCACCCCAGAAGTGAGTGCTCTGCTGAAAGGGGTCCTGCACCAGGGGCCTTGTCTCTGCCCCCTTTATCACATTTGGTTTTTGTTATTGTTGTTTGTAGGACTACATAGCTTCAGGTAGTTTAGGTTTATTTGGTTACTCCCATCACAGTGCTCCCATTCCTCTGTGTTTATTTGTAGCTTCTTTCTTGGTGTTCTGTTGACTTGTAAATAATGTTTGTCTCTTCTTGAGTTCTTTGCATAGTTTATTCAGAGCAAGTCCTTTTTGTATGGACAAAGAAAGACATTTATTAATATGCCTTTGCAATTGGGATTTAATTGGCTTTGAATATTATTAATTCCTGGGCATCTGCTTTCTTTTTATTTTATTATTTTTTAATTCTTTTATTGACATCTGCTTTCTTGACTGTAGCCTTGGTTGCCCTCAGTTTCTAGCCCTCTAAAAGGCAGGGTCCCAACGGGGGACGAGATGGACCCAGGGCAAGCAGTAAGTTATGTGCTACCCTGACATCGAGATGGGCCTGGCCAAAGTGCCTCATTCTTAACTATAAGTTAAGAGTCTGATCATGGACAAGTGCTGTCATGATCTTAAAGTAATGTCGAGACTAGGACCCTGCTAGGGATAGGAAAGACTAATCTGGCCTGAGCACTGTAGTCTGAGATTGAGATGGCCCCAGGGGAGCAATTCTAAAAGCTTGATGCATCTCTTGCTATGCCCATACAAAACGATTAGTATTTTGAATGCTTATGCGTTTGTTGGACAAGGAGAGGAGAAACACAACCATGAGATTTCATCATTGATGGGTCCTGCTGAAAGAGTATCTGTCCTAGAGAATAGGTGTTCTGCTACTGTTATTGAACTTTTTGTGCCTAGCATTTTATTTTAAGCTTGAATTGTTATGATGGTTAAAATCTGTCCTAAACAAAAAGGGGGGAGATGTTGGAGACCATTTATATTGCAGACAGGAATATTTTCCCTTTTTCAGCTGTCTTCTGGAAATAATTTCAGAGGCAGTTTTCCTTTTCTCACAGAAGCCTGGCTGGTCTTTGACATGCAGATCTTAGGTGCTAGCCAGGTCTGACTTGACATTGTAGATTCCAGGCTCTGACCCAGCCTAGTCTTTGGGATGTAGATTTCAGGTGCTGCCTAGTTTTTAATTGACAATGTATATTTCATGTGGCAGCCCCGCCCAGTCTTTGGTATGTAAATCCGAGTGCTTTTAGCCCAAGGAAGGCTTCCATTTTGGTTTTGTATCTTCTTTCTGGAGGCCTAGATTACTGGCCTGCAGATACAAGAGAATAATGTTGCCTCAATGTTCTTCCTGTAACATCTTTTGGTGTATTTGGTGACGTCAATGTATTGCACCCTGAGCAAAAAGGGGTTTCGAGAGAGAGACAAGGGGAAGGAGAGACTAGAGAAGGGAGCAGAGTAGATCCAGAGAGAGACCGGAGCTGGGAGTGTGGGAGATGGAAGTTTAAAGATTGAATAAATGGTAACTAATCAGCAACAAGCTTGGTCCTCGTTCTTATTTCGCCTTTCCTTGTTGTTATTAAATTAATGGGATTTTTGTGTTTTTATGCTGATTGGAGCACAGGTTCTTTAATAAGTCTAAGACATGCCTTTGGTGAAAAAAATTATGCCATTCCTTTTCCTTAGAGCCTTTTAAAATATGAAGTCTGTGATGTCTATGTATGGCCATCCCAACCTTTCTAAGACAATTATTTACCTGTAAAATTGCTTTCCAAGTCTCCTTGCCTGATCTCCTTCTCAGCAGTCCCATCTCAAATCCTCTGCTTGCTCTCACAATCTTCCAGTTGAATATATACACCTCAGTCCAGAACTCCATCTGCTGTTCCTTGTGATCTGAATCACACAGTCACATATGAGTATGAAAGCTCTAATTATCACACCTCACTGCAAACACACCTCACATCACTGGTAAAAGACCAGCAAGGGGAAATAAAGAGTAATACCCAGCCTAATCTAAGAACGCCTCCTAGTGGGAATAACCAAAAAAAATTCCTACCCAGCACAGTAGCACAAACACAAAGGGGAAGCCCACCAAACTCACTGAGTTTGAAAATAATATGGAAGACTATCAGTACCAACCAGCTCTGTAAAATCTAAGAGAATGATTCTAGTGACACCATGTCAAGGATAGTTACTGAGCTCAAAGAAATGATGGAACACAGGTATAAGAGCAGAAATGAGAAAGTTATAGTCAGAAGTGACAGAAGAGTACCACAGGGGATCTAGAAAAAATTGTGAAAAGAAATGAACAGCACATCAGAGAACTATGAGCTAAGTTCCAGAGAAACAAGGGAAAAAAATTGGATTTTCTGAGGAACAGGAAGAAAATTGAATAAACCACTGAAGAAATCATTAATTAAGAACTTACTATTGAGTTCAGGAATTCGGAGGCCCATAAGGCCTCTAAGGGTCCCAACAACAAAAAAATCAGGATATTCCAAATACTGAAAAGAAACTATTTTAATAAAAATCCTCTTTCGGTGCTGAGTTTTACATAAGACATAGTATGTAGAATAATCTAAAATACAATTTAGAAAGAGCAAAAAGCCTAGCATATCATTTAGGATTCAATCTATACACTCACTTGACTAGAGGAGACAGACTGTGAAAGGGAAATCATTATGGTGTCAAGACCCAATTTTTTTTGTTGTCTGGCTTGGTGAATGTATTGTCATATTAATAGATGCAGAGAAAGCATTTGACAAGATCCAGCACCTGTTTATGGTAATTTATAATATTTTATTGCATAATATTTATTACCATAAATATTTATTTATTACCATAAATATTATTGTAATATAATGTTATATTATACTATATTAAATATAGTATATATTTACTAGTATATATTTACTATATTTAATATAATATATGCTATATACTATATTAAATAATATGTATAAATATACATGATTATATATAATCACATATAATTATATTATATATTATATATAATTATATTATATCTTATATTATGGAGCCATATTTCAGTGGGCATGGCGTTTACCTTGCACGCGGCCGACCTGGGCTCGATTCATCCATACCTCTCAAAGAGCCCAGCAAGCTACCAAGAGTATCCCACCAGCAGGGCAGAGCCTGACAAGCTACCCATGGAGTATTTGATATGCCAAAAACAGTAATATGTCTCACAATGGAGACTTTCTGGTGCCTGCTCAAGCAAATCAATGAGCAATGGGATGACAGTGACAGATTATAATAATATAATATATTATGATAATAAATATTAATATTTATTATTATAAATTTCATTATTAGGCTGCTAAAATCTCAGGGCTGGTATGAATGTGCCCGCTCAAGCAAATCGGTGAACAACGGGATGACAGTGATACAGTGATACAAGATGAATGGATACGTTACTGGCGTCCACTCGAGCAAATCAATGATGAATGAATGACAGTGATAGTGAATATTTATTATATGTAATAAATTTATTATACATGATATACAAATTTATATATTAAATGTTGATATTTAGTAGAATTTAAGATGCCCAAAAATCTGCTCCTGCCCAGGGCCATGTTTTTGCCCGGTTCCCAGGAAAGCCGGTTTTCACCCTTGGTCTTGGCGGGGGACAGGAATTGAAGGACACCGTGCCACATCCAAAGCTGAATCGTTCTGCGCATTCTCTGCCACCCCATTCAGGTACCAGCCCGGGTCGGGACTCCTGCCCAGAGCCACGGCCGATAATGCAGCCACGAGTTATTCTCTCCCCTCCATATCACACAAAAACCAGAAGTTACCCTCTTAGCTGGAACTTTCACCAGGTTAGCTTAAGCAATAAAAACACATTATCCAATACCTCATTAAGCGTACCTAAATTAATATTGCATCATAAAAAGAATTGTATCACTGACTGTGAAGGGCTGAGCCACATAGGTCACAATGGTAAAACAATGCAGATCCCCACCAAGCTTACTTGTTGAAGAGGCTAGTCCATACAATCCAAACAGCAATGAAGTGCTACACGACCTCTCTGACAAGGAATTTAGAAAGCAGCTACTGAAGATGTTCAGGGAGCTAAAAGAAACAATGGAAAGCAATGCCAATAAAATACAAGAAGATTTGAAGGTAGAGATGCGGAAAATACAAACGGAAATGTCAGACATGAAAAACCTGGTAAGAGAATTAAAAAACTCAATGGACGGCCTCAGCAGCAGAGTAACAGCTGCTGAGGACAGAATTAGTGAGCTCAAAGATGAAGTCCAGAGACTCTCTAGAAAACAACAGAAAATGGAAAAGAGACTGACAATCTGGGAACAGATGGCAAGAGAAGATCGTGATGAAGCCAAGAGGTGTAATATAAGAATTATTGGAGTCCCAGAGGGACAGGAAGAAAACCCTGATGAAGAAGAAACTGTCAAAGACATCATTGCTATGATGTTCCCAGAGCTTAAGAAAACATGTGAACACATTCAGGAGGCCCGAAGGGTACCAGCTAGAAGAAATCCAAATGAAAATACCCCAAGACACATCCTGATCAAAATGACCAAAACGTTAGATAGAGACAAAATCCTGAAAGCATCAAGATCAAAGAAAGAAATTGCCTATAAAGAGCATTTTTAACATTCACAGTCGACTTGTCTGATAAAACCCAAACGGTATGAAAACAGTGGTGGGATATAGTGAAAAAACTCAATGAAATAAATGCCTGCCCAAAAATACTTTATCCAGCTAGACTCTCATTCAAAAAAGAAGGAAAAACAGAGTTTCACAGATAAACAAAAACTCAGGAACTTCATAGACTCAAAACCATGGTTACAAGAACAACTGAATGGGCTACTTTAAGACAAGACGGGACCCTCAAATACACCAAACTTCAGCAGAAAAATGGGACAAACCCCATAACAAAAATAATCTCTCTCAACGTCAATGGGTTAAGCGCCTCAATTAAAAGACACAGAGAGGCAGGATGGATTAGAAAATTGTACCCAACATTCTGTTGCCTGCAAGAAACACCTATCAACAGTCAGAACAAACACAGACTCAAAGTCAAAGGCTGGAAAACAATCCTACAGGCGAACAACTCCCATAAAAAAGCTGGGGTAGCCATTTTAGTATCAGACCACACTGATGTCAGACTGAAGAAAGTCAAAAGAGACAGTCAAGGTCATTTCTTACTGATAAAAGGATTTGTACAACAGGAAGAACTAACAATGCTAAATATATATGCACCTAATGAAGGACCAGCAAAGTACTTAAAACAACTACTCATAGACTTGAAGAAAGACATCGATAGCAACACAACACTAGTGGGATATTTCAACACTGATTTATCACCTCTTGATAGATCAGCCAGACTCAAGCTTAGCAAGGACATACTGTATCTGAGGGAAGAAATGAAAGAAAGGCATTTAGTAGATATATATAGGACACTTCATCCTCAAAAAGCTGCATACACATACTTCTCAAGTGTGCATGGTACATTCTCCAAGATAGACCACATGCTGAGTCACAAAAAATACCTCCATAAAATTTAGAAGATAGAGATTGTATCAACGATCTTCTCTGACCACGATGCACTGAAATTAGAAATAAGTCACACACAAACAGAAAATGAAATCAAACACCTGTAAATTAAACAGCTCACTTTTGGACAGCAAGTGGCTTAGAAAGAAAATCAAAGAGGAAATCAAAATATTCCTAGAAATGAATGACAATAAGGACACGAGTTACCAAAACCTATGAGACATAGCAAAGGCTGTGTCAAGAGAAAAGTTCATAGCTCTACAAGCATTCCTCAGGAAGATGGAGAGAGCCCACATAAGTAACCTAAACTCACAGTTTAAGCCCAATCCGAACAGGAGGAAGGAAATAATAAAACTCAGAGCAGAAATTAATGAGATGGAAATAAAAACAATCCGAAAGATCAATGAAACCAAGAGCTGGTTCTTTGAGAAAATAAACAAGATCGATAAACCTCTAGCAAGACTCACAAAAAAGGGGAGAAAAAACCCTGATAAACCTAATTAGAAATGAAAAGGGAGACATTACAACAGAAATTACAGAAATACAAAGGACCCTCATAGATTACTTTGAGAATCTTTATGCCATGAAACATGAAAACCTTGAGGGAATGGATAAATTCCAAGATTCCTATAGCCTCCCAAGGCTGAACCAAGAAGACCTGGAATACCTGAACAGACCTATCATCATCATCATCATCGAAATAATTGAAACGGTAATAAAAAGTCTCCCCAAGGACAAAAATCCTGGCTCAGATGGATTTACTAGTGAATTCTTCCAAACCTTTAAAGAGGACTTACTCCCAATACTCTTTAAGCTTTTCCAGGAAATTGAAGTATCAAAAACACATCCAAACAGTTTCTCTCAAGCAAATATCACCCTGATACCAAAAACAGACAAAGATACCACAAAGAAAGAGAATTACAGATCGATATCCCTGATGAACACAGACGCGAAGATTCTCAACAAAATACTGGCAAATAGATTCCAACGGCTCATCAAAAGATCATACACTATGACCCAGGGATGCAAGGATGGTTTAACATTCGCAAGTCGATCAACATAATTCATCATATCAATAAATGAAATAATAAAAACCATATGATCATATCAATAGGTGCAGAGAAAGAATTTGACAAGATCCAGCACCCATTTATGATGAAAACTCTCAGCAGAATGGGCATCGATGGAACTTTCCTCAGTATAGTCAAAGCCATCTACCACCAGCCCATGTAAAGTATCATTCTCTATGGGGAAAAACTGAAAACCTTCCCTCTAAGATCGGGCACAAGGCAATGTTGGCCACTTTCGATACTCCTATTCAATATAGTACGGGAAGTCCTGGTGGTAGCAGTTAGACAAGAAAAAGTTATCAAGAGCATACATATAGGAAATGAAGAGATCAAGTTATCACTATCTGCAGATTATATGATACTATATTTGGAAAACCCTAAAGACTCTACAGAGAAGCTCCTAGAAACAAGAAGTCGATATAGTAAAGTGGCAGGTTACAAAACCAGCACCCAAAAGTCCATGACCTTCTTATATACAAATAATGAAAGATAAAAAAGAGACATTAAAAAAACAATCCCCTTCACAATAGTACCTCAGAAAATCAAATACCGTGGAATCAGCTTAACCAAATAGTGAAGGACCTATACGAGGAAAATTACAAAACACTACCTCAAGAAATAAATGAGGACACTAGGAAATGGAGACACATCCCCTGCTCATCGTTAGGAGAATTAAAATTATCAAAATGGCAATACTGCACAAAGCACTATATAAATTTAATGCGGTCCCTTTCAAGATACCCATGGTATTTTTCAAAGAAATAGACAAAACACTCCTGAAATTTATATGAAACAATAAACTCCCATGAATAGCTAAAGTAAACCTTGGGGGAAAAAAGATGGGTGGCATCACCATCCCCAACTTTGAACTCTACTACAAAGCAGTAGTAATTATAACAGCATGGTATTGGGCGAGAAACAGACCTGTAGACCAGTGGAACAGAGTTGAATATCCTGTCACAGACCCCCACATATATGGCTACTTAATCTTTGACAAAGGAGCAAGAAATGCAAAGTGGAATAAGGAAAGCCTCTTCAACAAGTGGTGCTGGGAAAACTGGATAGCTACATGCAAAAAAAAATGAACTCTGACCTCTGTCTAATGCCAGGCAGAAAAGTCAGATCAAAGGCAATTAAAGACCTCAATATCAGACATGAATCTATAAGGTTCATAGAAGAAAATGTAGGCAGAACTCTCCATGACATTGAAGCTAAAAGCATCTTTAAGGACGAAACAGCACTGACCATGGAAGTGGAAGCAAACATAAACAAATGGGACAACAACAAACTAAGAAGCTTCTGCACTTCAAAAGAAATAGTGACCAAAAAAAAAAAAAAAGAAAGAACTTAGAGAATGGGAAAGAATACTTACCCAATACCCATCTGATAAGGGAGTAATATCTAGAATATCAAGACACTTCTATAAAGGTATAAGAAAAAAATTCTCCAACCCCATCAAAAAATGGGGAGAGAAGTGAACAGAAGTTTCCTCAAAAAAAAAAAAATACAAATGTCCCAAAGGCACATGAAAAAATGCTCTACATCGCTAGTCATCAGGGAGATGCAAATCAAAACAACAATGAGATATCATCTCACACCACAAAGACTAGCACACATTCAAAAGAACAAAAGCAACCAGTACTGGCCTGGATACGGGGAAAAAGGGACGCTCCTTTACTGTTGGTGGAAATGCTGACTGGTCCACCCTTTCTGGAAAACAATATGGACAGTCCTTCAATAACTAGAAACTGAGCTTCTATATGAAATTACAATACCACTTCTGGGAATATATCCCGAGGATACAAAAGAGCACAGTAGAAATGACATCTGTACCTATATATTCATTGCAGCACTGTTCACAATTGTCAAAATATAGAAACAACCTGAGTGCCCTAAAACAGATGACTGGTTAAAGAAACTTTGGTCCATCTACACAATGGAATACTATGCAGCTGTTAGGAAAGATGAATTCACGAAATTTGCTTATAAATGGATAAATATGGAGAGACCATGCTAATTGATATGAGTCAGATAGAGGACAGACATAGAGGGACTGCACTCATTTGTGGAATGTAGGGTAGCAACACATGAGGTTGACACCCAAGGATGGTATATACAAGGCCAGGGGGATTGTCCCATAGCTTGAAGACTCCTTCATGAGCATAGGGGAGAAAGCAGACGGAATAGAGAAGGGATCACTAAGAAAATGATGGCTGGAGCGACCAGTTGGGATGGGAGATGAATGCCAAAGTAGATAATGGACCAAACATGATGACCTCTCATGGTCTGTATTGCAAGCCATAATGCCCAAAAGTAGAGAGAAAGTACGGGGAATACTGTCTGCTATAGAGGCAGGGGGAGGGTGGGAAAGTGTGGGTATGCCCGGGATATTGGTGGTGGGGAATGTGCACTGGTGGAGGGATGGGTGTTTGGTCTTTGTGAGATTGTAGAAGAAACATGAAAGCTTGTAACTATTTCATGGTGTCATCACTGTTATCACTGTCATCCCGTTGCTCATCAATTCGTTCGAGCGGGCATGAGAGACTTATTGTTACTGTTTTTGGCATATCCAATACGCATGGGTAGCTTGCCAGGCTCTGCCGCATGGGCTCGATACTCTCGGTAGCTTGCCGGGCTCTCAGAGAGGGGCAGAGGAATCAAACTTGGGTTGGCCGCGTGAATGCCCAACCACTGTGCTATTGCTTAAAATTTAATTTTTTTTAAAAGATGCCCCAAATTGAAAATTATGTTCCTTTTAAAATCAAACTTAAAGATGACTCATATAATGGGTGCCCCCTTCCTTTGGAGCTCAGGTGCCCCTCACCTCGCAGAGGAACCGACTTGGTGGAACAGTGTGACAGGAAGATTTTTTAAATGAGTTGAGTGGTGAAAACACGTGTTTGGTAACCAACCCTGATTGTGCCACTAATGCTTTTATCTCTCCCCCAAATATGGTCACCAGTTAATCTCCCCTTGCATATCCCATAAGACACACACCTTCATCTCAGGCTCTTTTATTGAACGCTCACCAGATTAATGTAGCTACCTCTTATACATTAGACCAATAGCCCTTAGACCCGACTCCAATCAACATTTTCCTCAAAACCACAAAAATAACACTGAGTGCAAAAACCAATATAACCCCAATCTTTGTTAAGAGTTCAGGCCAAAGAGCATGTGCAAGAGGCTTCACACAAGGTACCCAGAAGCACCAAGGAGAAAGGTAAATATCCTTGAAGGAGAAAAGAGACCACCACTCACTGAGTTTCCACAGAGTACTCCCTGGCAGCGAGGAGGATACACTGATAATATTTTGGAAGGAACCACCTCCACACTACCGCAGGCATCATGGGAAAACAGCACAGAACACCCCATCTCCCACCACAGGGAATGGATGAAGATAACCCTGAACTCTCAACAAGAAATGCCTGCATCCATAATCTCTCTGATAAAGAATTTAGAGATGAAATGATGAGGATGTTCAATGAGTTCAAAGGGACAGTGGAATGGATGTCCAATAAAATACAGGAGATATGAGAGAGAAACAATGGAATGGACAGCCAGTAAGATAAAGGAAGAAATGAGAGCAGAAGCAAGAAAAATAGAAACAGAAGTGTCAATAATAGAATAAAATTGATAGGTGAAATTAAAAAACTTAGTGGGTGCCCTCAACATAGAGTTACAACAGCTGTGGACAGAATCAGTGAGTCTGAAGACAAGCTGCAGAAAATATCCAGGCAAATACAGCAGATGGAAAAGGACCTCAAAACAGTTCAGGGGTAGGAAACTATGGGATGAATTAAGAGGAAAAACATAGGAATCATCAGAGTCCAAGAGGGACAGTGAGGCATCCTCAAAGAGGTAGCAACAGTTAAAGACATCATTGCTGAAAAACTCCCTGAACTGAAGAATGCAGGCATCCAGATCTAAGAAGGTCGAAGGGTACCAGCCAAAAGAAACCCTAGTAAAAGAAAAATTCCAAGACATCCTAATCAGAACAATGAATGCCATAGTTAGAGACACAATACTGCCAGCTGCAAGATCAAAGAAGGAAATTACATACAAAGTCTGCTTAGATTTATAGCAGACTTATCAGATGAAACCCTCCTGGGATATAATAAAAAAGGTGGAATGAATGCCTCACCAAGAATACTTATATGGCTAGATTCTCATGAAGACTTGCAGGAATGATACACTACTTCATGGATAAACAGCTCAGGAACTTCACTCAAACCCAACCTTATAAGAAGGACTGTTGGGGCTACTGTAAGACAAGGCAAACATCACAAGCACAGCTACTTTCTACAGAAATATGGCACAAAAGCTCATGACAATAATCACTCTCAATGGCAATGGTCTAAACACATCAATTAAGAGATATCAAGTGGCAAAATGGATTTTAAAAATGAATTAAACAGTCTGCTTCCTAGAAGGATTATATTTGAATAGTCAGAGCAAACACAGACTCAATATTAAAGACTGAAAAACAATTCTTTTTGGGGGTGGAGTTACACCCAGCGATGCACAGGGGTTACTCCTGGCTTTGCACTCAGAAATTACTCCTGGACATGCTTGGGCGATCATATGGGATGCTGAGAATAGAACCCGGGTGAGCCACATGCAAGACAAACACCCTACCCACTGTACTATTGCTCTAGCTCCCTGGAAAACAATTCTTCAAGCAAACAACTCTTTCAAAAATGCTGGGTGGGTATATTAGAATCTAACTACATAGATTCATAAATTTCAGGCTGAAAAAGGCTAGAAAGGACAACGAAGGCAATTTATTAATGATCAAGCGATATACACATCAGGAAGAAATTACACTCTTAAATATTTATGGACCAGTAAAATATTAAAACAACTACTAATAGACTTAAAAGAAGACATTGGTAGCAACAAAATAGTATTTGGAAACTTCAACACAGCTTGGTCACCTCTTGATAGAACAATGACACTAAAACTCAAAAAGGAAATGCTGATTTTGAATGAAGAAATGGAGGAGAGGTGGCTAGTGTATATATATGTATACACTGTATATACATGTATATATATATACATATATGTATATGTATATATATGACTTTTTATCCCCCGAAGGCTGAACACACATTCTTCTCCAAATCACATGGGACATTCTCCAAGATATGTCAGATGCTGGACCATAAAACATGTTTCCATAAAACCAAGAAGATAGAAATTATATCAACTATCTTTTCAGAACATGATGCACTGAAAATAGAATTTAGTCACATACAGAACCAAAGAATCAGATCAACTACCTGGAAATTAAACAACTCACTGCTGAACAACCAGTAGAATAGAGGAAATCAAAGAGGAAATCAAAAGGTTCTTGGAAACAAAAGAGAATGAGGACATGATTACCAGAACTTGTGGAATATAGCAAAAGCAGTGTAAAGAGGAAAGTTTATATTTTTACAAGCATTTATCAGAGAGGGAAAAAGGGCCCACATAAAGAACTTGAACCCTCAGTTTAAGATCTTGGAAAATGACCACAAAAGAACCCAGACCAGGCAAGAGGAAAGAAATAATAAAATAGAGCAGAAATTAAATTAGAGCTGGAATACAAAAGAACAATCTAAACGACCAATAAAACCAAGAGCTGGTTCTTTAAGAAAATGAACAAGATTAATAAACCATTAGCAAGACTCAGAGAGAGAGAGAGAGAGAGAGAGAGAGAGAGAGAAATAAAGAAGAAAAATGCCTTCCATAGAGGCAGACTGAGGATGGGGTAGGGGTGGAAGGAAGGAAATTGGGGGCATTGGTGGTGGGAAGTACACACTGGTGAAGGGATTGAGGCTGGAACATTGTAAGATTGAAAGCAAATCATGGACAAATTTGTAAATGTTTATCTCTTGGTGATTCAAAAAAATATATTTTTAAACAACATATCTACTCTAATAGCTTTCTTTGGTTTAGGAAAGTACGAGCACCAACTTCACATTCAGTTTTATTTTTAATTGTTTAAAACATTTTATCAAAGTATCAAGATTTACAATACGCATGTTCAGTTTTAATAAACTTTTTGTTTGTAATATAGCACTGTAGCACTGTCTTCCTGTTGTTCATCGATTTGCTCTACCAGGCACCATGTCTCCCTCGTGAGACTTGCTATTTCTGTTTCTGGCATATCGAATAGGCGATGGGGAGTTTGTCAGGCTCTGCTATGCGGGCAGGATACTCTTGGTAGCTTCCCGGGATGTCCGAGAGGGACAGAGGAATCGAACCCGGTCAACCACATGCAAGGCAAACACCCTACTCGCTGTGCTATAGCTCTTATGTGTATTGTTTGTAATATACAAAAGAAAAAATCCAAAACTTAGAGCAAGCAAACATAATCATAATTTTCCTACTTCTCATCTTCTGCCACAATGTAGCATGATTAAGAAGGTGAAATCTTATCCTTTTTGCATAAATTCCAATTTTTCTCTTGCCATGCTAAAGCCAAGGAGGAGATTGAGCTTGTGATTGGCAGACACCGGAGTCCTTCAATGCAGGAAAGGAGCAACATGCCCTACATGGATGCCTTGATACATGAAATCTAGAGATATATTGACATTGTCTCCAACAGCCTGCCTCATGCTGAGACTCAGAACATTAAGTTCAGAAAATTCCTTATTCCGATGGTGAAAATGTTTTCCTCAGTACTACTCCTTAGGAATCTTAGGCTACCAGACCTTTAAGTATGCAAATATTACCTAGTTGGCGAGCTTCGTGCTCCCCAAGTGTCTCAGTCCCAGTGCCCAGGCTTGTCCCACAGGTGTGACCTCTGAGCTAGGGGGCATGGCCCCTAGGACACTGGGAGTGGCCTCCTGTGGGGCCAGCTGCTGCAGTTATTTTCCCCTTTCCCAGCACTCTGGACTCATATCTCCACCTCCATCAAGTAATTCTGGGGACAATATCCTGGCCATGTAAAACACATTAGGCTAATAATCCACTAGCCTATCCCAATTGCATCATAATACCAGTAACACACAAAAATCTGTACAAGTTCAGTATAAAAGAATACATCTTCTGAAGCTTCACCAGAGGCCTCACATAAGCCACAGAAGAGCACCTGAGAGGAAGTTGCAACTACCGAAGAGGTAAAAATGCGACCATCATCAGCTGAGCTTACCCAGAATTCTTTATTGTAACAAGAGGTAAAAGTGGTAGTGAACTGGAAGGTCCCACCTCCATACTACCATAACAATATGTATAAGCAGCACAAATCACCACCACGAAGGAAAACTGAAGAAAAAGGTCCAGAAGCCTGAAGAGGAGCCTCCCTCAAAGGCGATCTCTCCAATAAGGTATTCAAAGTCGAAATGTTGAAGATGTTCAATGAACTCAAAGAAAGATTGGAACAGACATCCAGGAAATTGAAAGAGGACTTGAATTAAACAGTGGAATGGACAGCCAAACAAATGACAGGAAGAAATGAGAGCAGAAATTGAAAAGCTACAAACAAAAATATCACAAATATAGGATTCGGTAGATGAAATAAAAAACTTGGTGTGTGCCCTCAACAGTAGAATGACTACAGTCAAAGACAGAGTCAGTGAACTTGAAGATGAGCAGCTGAAAGTTTAAGACAGCAACAAACAAAGGGAAAAGATCTCAAAATAGCTCTATGGCGAATCAGAGTCCTGGGGATGAATCCAAGAGGAAGAACATAAGAATCATTGGAGTACCAGAAGAACAGGGTGTCAAACCCAATGAAAAAGCCACAGTTAAAGATCTCATTGCCAAAAAATTCCCAGAGCTGGAGAATGCAGGCATCCAGATCCAAGGATCCCAAAGGGTGCCAGATAAAAGAGGCCATAATAAAAAGAGACCAATACACATCATATTCAGAATGATACCACTTCTGGGAATATACCACGGCAATGCAAAAAAAGGATAGCAAAGGTGACATTTATTCCAGATTCTGGCTATTGTGAACAGTGCTGCAATGAACATATAGGTGCAGATGTCACTCTTACTATACTTTTTTGCATTCCTGAGGTATATTAATTTAGGTTGTGGGGAGTCACCACAGAAAATCTGAAGTGTCAAGTATGTTTTCACCAGTCTGGGATAGAACTGCAACTTCTATGTCACTGCACTATATTTGCCATCTTTCTGGTATATGTCTTCTTCTCTCAATTCTCAGGCAATAATACAATGGTAGATTCTTGAGAAGTTTTCTTCTGTATCTGTGCCACAAAACCAACAGCCATGGATTTACATAGAATAGTTTTATGACTCTTGAGATGATCCCATCATGTTTGTAGATTCTTACTCTCCTGTTTGCTCATGAGTTCTAGGTGCAAATTTTTGATCACTCTCTTCTTGGCTTACAAAGATAGTAACTTTAGTTACCTCTGGTTTAAAGAAGATACTAAGTTTTGGAGGTATTGTCAGGAATAAGGGAAGTAAGAAGGCGTGAAAAAGAACTCAGAAATTAACAATAGTGAGGAGATATTGCCATTTTAGATTACTACAAACATGAGAAGGAGTCTGTCTCTGTAATCCAGAGAGCCTTTTAGCAAAGAGAGGAATGCCTCAACATGTAAGAGAATTCAGAGACTGAATAACTGGTGACCTGGTAAGGTGGAATTGAGGAAATTAGCACGATGATATTTATAATATAGTAGCACTGTCAATGTCATCCCGTTTTTCAATGAGTTGCTTGAGAGGGCACCAGTAACATCTCCATTGTAAGACTTGTTGTTACTGTTTTGGGCATATCAAATATGCCACGAGTAGCTTGCCAGGCTCTGCTGTGCAGGTGGAATACTCTCAGTAGCTTGCCAGGCTCTCCGAGAGGGACGGAGGAATCGAACTGGGGTCGGCTACATGCAAGGCAAACACCCTACATGCAGTGCTATGGCTCCAGCCCTTATAATCCTTTATAATATATAATCCTTTGAATTTATCCCTGTCTGATTATTCAGACACTATTAAAATAACACTGTTTTTGTTTCATTTTCAGGAAAATGAGCATGTATTGGAGAGGGCTTGGCCCGTAAGGAGCTATTTATATTTCTGACTAGTATTTAACAGCATTTTACCTTGAAACCTCTGGTTGTTCCAAAGGACATTGACAACACTCTAGTTCTCAGTGGAGTAGGCTCCGTACCCCCCTTCTATAAACTATGTTTCATTCCAGTCTGAAGAATTTATTGACTGCGCAGATCAAAACAACTATGAGATACCACCTCACAAAGAGACCTGCACACATCCAAAAGAACAGAAGCAACAGTCGTTGGCGTGGATGTGGGGAGAATGGGACCCTCCTACTCTGCTGGTGGGAATGCTAACTGGTTTAACCCTTCTGGAAAACAATATGGACGCTTCTCAAAACATTAGAAATTGAGCTCCCATTTGACTCAGCAATACCACTTCTGGAAACATATCCCAGAGAAACAAAAAGGTATAATCGAAATGACATCTGCACTTATATGTTTATTGCGGCACTGTTTACAATCGCCAAAACCTGGAAAAAAAACGAGTGCCCGAGAACAGATGACTGGTTAAAGAAACTTTGGTGCATCTACACAATGGAATACTATGCAGCTGCCAGAAAAGACAAAGTCATGAACTTTGCATATAAGTGGATCAACATGAAAAGTATCATGCAAAGTGAAATGAGCCAGAAAGAGAGAGACAGACATAGAAGAATTGCACTCATCTGTGGAATATAAAACAACAGAATGGGAGACTAACACCCATGAATAGCAGAAATAAATACCAGATTTGCTCCAGGGCTTGGAAACTGGCCTCACATGCTGGGGTAAGAGGCAGTTCAGATAAAGAAGGGAACACCAAGTAAAATGTGGTGGGAGAACCCGCTCGGGATTGGACAGGCATGCTCAGAGCAGACTATAGACTAAACACGATGGCCACCCAGTACCTCCATTGCTAACCACAACTCCCAAAAGGAGAGAGAGAACAAAAGGGAATGCCCTGCCACACGGGCGAGGTGGAGGAGAGGGATGAGTTGTGGGGGTGTGATAGATTATGGGGTCATCAGTGCAGAGTGGCCACTGGTGGAGGCATGGGTACTCAAGCTGTGCGTGACAGAAGCACAAGCATGAGAATATGTAAACCTGTATCTGTACCCTCACGGTGATCCATTAATTAAAAAAGATCATAATAACAAAGAAAAGAAATTATTGACTGCCAGATTTCAGAGCAATGCCTTCTGGCCTGCTTGTTAGACATTACCCACCTACTCCTTTGTAGCAGAAATGACATTCCTGAACGCTGTTTCTTTTCATTTTCCACTCTCTAAGATTCAGTTCAAATTTCTTGCATGAAATAAATCTGCTATATCTCTAGTAAAGCTACTATTTTGTTATTATTTAGGTAGCATTTGTCATTATTTAGGTAGCATTATAAACAATCACTGTCACTGTTATCCCGCTGCTCATAGATTTGTTCGAGCAGTCACCAGTAATATCTCCACTGTAATACTTGTTGTTACTGTTTTTGGCATATCGAATACACCACGGGTAGCTTGCCACGTTCTGCCCTGTGGAGGAGATACTCTCCGTAGCTTGCCAGGCTCTCCGAGAGGGTTGGAGGAATTGAACCTGGGTCGGCTGTGTGCAGGGCAAGTGCCCTACCCACTATGCTATCACTCCAGCCCATTATAAACAATGGAGTTAATAATAGAGTTAATAGAGTTTATAATAGAGTTAATACTTATGCTTTTGATGTACAAAGTGACAAAGACAAACCTAGTAACACAGGTCCTTCACTATAGGACTTATGTCACTTTGCATCAGCCCCGTATCTCACCATCTTTGCTATATCCCACAACCCCGTTTATGGCAGCCTCAGTTCATTGTCTTAAAGTAACCATGTAATAAATAATGTCACACAGTACAAATTGTAAGAGTTTGGCATCTCTGCAGAGATTATTCATTAAGTGGTAGTGTTGAGCCCTTGGCAAATGCAGCAGTGGTGTATGGATGCAGACTCAGGTACTTTCGCAGGGCAGAGGTAGACACCCCTTGTGTTTCCCTAGGGCCCTCTGGAATTTTCAGTTCCAGGGGCCAATGTTGCCATGAGTTTTAGATCTTTGGTGTGCATCACCTGGGAGATAAAATCGGGATCAGTAGAGCAGGACTGGTGAGTCAATCGTGTAGTACTTTTTTCCATGACCTTGAAGAATGCCAGTGGGATTTGTTTTTACCAATCATTTTTCCTCTTGCAAATTTTATTGAGGAACATTGTTTACTACATGGTTAATGATAGAATTTCAATCATACAATGTTCTAATACCACATCTGTCTTCATGGTGTCAGCTTCCATACACCAATGTCCCAGAGTTTCTGTCCATTTATTCCCCCACATCTTGGTAAGCTCAGTTCTGTGGCTTATTTTCAGGTTCTGTTGCCATTGGCAATTTGTTCTTTTCTTTTCTTTTTTTATATTCCACATACAAGAGAAATAATTCTGTATTTGTCTGGCCCAACCCCCGGAATTTTTTTTACTGATTTCCCTCTAACTCCAAAATATTGCAGTAAATTTCATAATTTCTTATAGCTAATTGTTATTTAGTCATGCATATATAGCACAGTTTCTTTATCCAGTTATCTGTTCTTTAACACTTAAATTGTTTCCAAATCTTGGATATTGTGATTAGCAATGCAATGAATATAGGATGCACTGTACAATTGTGATACTGTCGTCTCATTGTTCATTGATTTGCTCGAGAGGGCACCAGTAACATCTCCATTGTGAGACTTGTTGTCCCCGGTTTTGTCATATTGAATACACCATGGGTAGCTTGCCAGGCTCTTCTGTGTTGGTGGGATACTTTCAGTAGCATGCCGGGCTCTCGAGAGGGACATAGGAATCGAACTCAGGTCAGCCACATGCAGGACAAATTCCCTATCCGCTGTGCTATCACTCCAGAATATAGGATAACAAAAGTATTTTCAAAATAACCCTCGGATAGGATATTGAAAGTCTGCACCATACTGAGAGCTCCATGATAGGGGCCGGAGACCAGGACTACCATCTTCAGTGTGGGCTGCAGCTTCTATCAGATCATACGTGGTTCTGGGCCATTTAAACAGGAGCAAACCTCAGAGTTGTATGGCCGGTAGGGCGCTAGGTCCTCCAACAGGCAGGGATGTGGTTTGTGTTGTCTCAAGAAAACTCCATTGATCTGGGTCCAGAGACTAGGTTCAGCACAGTTGAGGCCGGCCTCTTTAAGGAGAGCAGTATCAGGTGTGGTTGGTGGCACTCTGGGCTTCCAGCCGGGCAGGACTGAACATGACCCTCCAGACAAAGCTCCAGTGAGCTGGGTCAGGAGACTTAGCCTACCCGTTTCATAAGGACTGAGACTCTCTTTGAGATTGGTCAGAGGCTCTCCCTGAGATTGGTCAGGGGGGCAGGAACCTTAAATGCCAGCAGGAGCACTGAGATGCCAGCAGGGCTGGGACTCAGCCAGCTGGGTTCTGAGGAGGCTCCAGTGATCTGGGTTCAGTGTCTGAATCCACAATTTCAGCCAGGCTGCAGTTTCTCCCCGAGAGCGTTTTTGGGTTCATGCTATTTTCCAATTATATAGTTTTGAGTAATCTCCATACTTTTTCTCATAGAGAATGAACCTAATGGCATTGCCAACAGCACGTGACTGTTCCTTTTCTTCAACACCCCTGGTGGCACTGGTTGTTTATTCTTATTTTTTGGGGTTTTTTTTGGGGGGGGAGGTGAAAGGCACAACCTTTTAGTAAGCAGTGTTCAGCGCTTACTCCTGGCTCTGTGCTCAGGGTTCACTCTTGATAGTGATTGGAAGATCTCATGGGATGCTGGGAATCAAACTCCAGTTGACTGTGTGCAAGGCAAGTGCCCTATTTACTATCACTCCCACCCTGTTCCTACTTGTTCTGATCTGTGTCAGTCTCACTGGTGTGAAGTAAAAGCTCATTACTTTGATTTGTGTATCTCTGTGGTGAGTAGAACATTTTTTCATATGCTTATTGGATATCTGGGTGCCTTCTTTGAGGACATGTCTGTTTATCTATTCTCAATTGTTTATAAAGTTTTAAAAAGGTCTATTTTATTTAATGTTCAATAAAATATAATACCTTTAAAAATAAATTGAATTTCCTTAATCCTAATCACTGTTTCCCCCTGTTTGAGTGCCTCATGTTTCTTAATACAGTGAGTAAATTATGACTTGTAACTTCAACAAAGATGAAGTAATTTGGTTTGCAGCTGACAGGGAAAGCTGTTGTAAGCATACTTCCTTCAAAACGTAGATTTTTAGTAGGTGTATGCATCTTTATTTTTCCTAGTTTCAAATTGGGAATAAGCAATACCCGTACACACACACACACAGAAAGAGAGAGAGAGAGAGAGAGAGAGAGAGAGAGAGAGAGAGAGAGAGAAACCAAAATATAATTCAGGGACTGGAGTGATAGTACAATTAGTAGTTTGTTTGCCAGGCATGTGGCAAACATGGGTTCAGTTCCAGTCATCCTATATGGTCCCCTGAGTCCCACCAAGAGTGATCCCTGAGAAGAACCAGGAGTAAACCCTGATTACTGCTGGGTGTAGTAAAAAACAAACAAAAAAACAAATTAACAAAAAATACAAATTGTGCATCCAATAAAGGAATAATAGCAGTTAGATATGGAATCAATCATATATAGGATACAGCAGAAAAAATTGTTTAATAAAGTACTAGCCAGCATAAGGACAGCATAAGGAATGTAAAGGACATCATCCAGTGGAAAAACAATTGCATAATACTGATTCCAAAGAGAAAGAAAAACTGGAAAGGCACAAAGATGCTTAGGTGGTAAATAATAGCAGAAAAACTTCTTAAACTGAGGGAGACAAATAGACAAATCAAGATGCCCAGTTCTACGAACAAAATAAACAGCACTACACTTAGACACAGTGTACCTCTGTTTTCTATATAGTCTCAAAATCATATATCAAAATTGTTTTTCACTGTGGGAGAAATGGGTAAAATTAAAGAAAAACTTTCTGAATAATAGAAAATATTTGTATACCATATGTCTTAAAAAAAGCTAATATACAAATATAAAACATAGAACTTAACAAGAGTATAGAAAAATGGAGAGAAGATATGAACAAACACTTTCTTGAAGGAGACACACAGGTGGTAATATACTTATAAAACTTTGGGGGCTGGATAGAGAATACAGCCTTGCATGCTGCTGACCCGGGTTCAATCTCTGGAATCCCATATAATACCTCAAGCACAGCTAGGAGTAATTCCTGAGTGACGAACTAGGAGAAATCCCTGGGCATCCCTGGTGTGGCCCCAAACCAAAAAAATATTCTTTATTATTTATTAACAAGGAAATGCAAATCAAATGGCAATAAGTTACCACCTCACACTAATGAGAATGGCCTGTATCAAGAAGGTGGAACCAGTGTTAACAGGAAAGGAGAAAAGGAGACCTTATTCACTCTTTGTAGATAATGTTGTCTGGGTCAACTCCTAATGAAAAACAACATAGATAACTGAAAAATGAAATAGGGCTCCCTTATGACTTAGTGTTTCCACTCCTTGGAGTCCATTCCCAGAACACAAAAAGATAAATGCAAATGATATCTACATACCTGCATTTATTATAGCACTATGTAAGATATGGACACTATCAATGATAATAAAACTACAGAATTAAGGTTATCAGGTCATTGAGCAAGAGTGAGGTTGGAATAAATGAATAGACATAAGTACAGTGATTGAGAGTCTTTGGCACTTCAGAGATGGTAAAGGTACAGTAATTTTGTAAACCATAAGCATAAATGTTAACACTATTATAGCTATGTTACCTCAACTAAAATCAAAATAGAGCTGTTTCATCAACATTTTCATTCTTGGGTATTAAGGGTATAAAATGCAAACTAGACAATTAATATATATGCATATACATATACATATGTATATAAACATTTATTTTTATCCCCAATGCAATACCACTCAGCTACAAGAAGGAAAAAAGAAAAATAAATCCTATCTTTTTCTACAACATGAATGAAACTGGTGTAGGTGATGCTAAGCAGGAAACCTAAGAGAAAGATATGTACCAGAACTTCTCACACACACACGATATATAATGAAGCAAAGAAGCAAGAAGCAAGAAGACAGACAAAATCCAATAAAATCAAACACTTAGGCTCTCCTGATGATTTGGGATATTGGTACTTTGTTGACAGGTATGGTGTCCTGCAATGTAGTTCTAAACCCAGGAATGTGGGTCTTTGTGACCAAAAACTCTGAATTCAAAAGAATCTGGATGGGGATCCCTCGCCCATATTTCTCTGCTTCCAACAACTCAGTATTCAGCTCAGAAACTATCTCTGGCTTGTGCTTGATAATTTCATCATCGGCCACAATCCAGTCACATATCCTTCTCTCCCGGAAGAGTGCATAATTCAACACATGCCATAACCATGCCCTCGGACACCACTCCAGGTTGTTTCATTTAGGGTGCCCTGGAGGGGGGCAGTAGACCCCTCCATGCTCCAAGGGACCCAGCCCTGGCAGCCGAAAACTTCCAGAACTCAACCGTTGCCATGCTCACAGCCACACTCCACATGCTTGGCCGTAGGTTCCTCTATACACTGCCGGTTCCCTCCTGAGCACCAAGCTAGAAACAGTGTCTAAAGAGTAGGATGTGCTCTCCACCCCCTGCAAAAAAACCCAAACTACAAATAAATGTAAGTAAAACATAGTGATAAATAGCATTTAAATTATTGATGCCTCTGTGAACTCACAAAAGTCACTCTATGTGCCTTGTGTACAAGTCACTCAATGTACTGTGTGTACAATAACAGTGAGTTTTAATGATTTGTTGTAATCTGACTTTCCAAATATTTAAACTGATTAATGGTTGCAGAGTGACTAAACTTGGCAGCACTGAAGTTTACTTTTATAAGGTTTCAACTTCGTGGATTGAAAGACTCACTGTAATTATTACCTATAAAGAGAAAAGTTGCATCAGAACAATTTTAAGCAAAAACTACCTAAAACCCTAAACATGGTATTATGACTATATACCCTGTGACTCTATTGGGGGCTCTTTCGGTGTAAGGCAAATGAGACCCATTGTTGTTACTGTTTTTTGGCATATCTATAATACGCCACAGGTAGCTTGCCAGGCTCTGTCGTGCATGTGGGATATTCTCGGTAGCTTGCCGGGCTCACTGAGAGGGATGGAGGTTTTTAGGGTGGCCTCCAATAATCCTTACTGTGTTAACATGGTTCATACCATATTTGAAGCCCATCATATATGGTACAAAAATTATGGTAAATAGGTATTAAGTGTCCTATGCTGTGTGAGTCCGGAAAGCTGTTTGGAGGCTGGTGGTGGCTGGGTAGTGGAGGTAGTGGAGGTCAGCCAGTGAGGTATTTATCTTACTTCGTTAGATTGGGGATTCTGGGTTTGATCCCTGGGGCGCTGGAGATTGGAGGAGGCAAACAGAGGATCTGTTTCCGGGTCTTGTTGACCCTGGAGTCCAAGGTTGCAATGTTCTGCTTTACCTGTTTCTGTGGGGCTTCACTTATTCGTGAGGTTCGGCCCGAGTGTCTGGAAAGCAGCCTGGCATGGTGGTGGCATGGTAGTGCTGGTAGTAGCGTCAAAAAAGTGGTCAAGAGGACGAAGAACCTCCAGCTCCAGGCATTTCTTTTCGACTCCACCGTTCTTCCTGCCTGCACTAACATACGCCTCAGAGACCTGGGCCCTACGCAAATAGGATGAGAATGCTATTAGGGTATCCCAAAGATGAACCGAAAGAGCCATGCTAAGAGTATCACATTTCACTCAAGTGAAAGAAGGAATCCGGAGTTCTGACCTCCATTGACAATCAAGAATCAGGGATGCTGTCATATTTGCCAAGGCGTCAAAAATCAGATGGGCTGGACACGTAATGCGATTCACAGATGACCGCTGGACTAGAGCTGTTACTGACCAGATTCCATGGGTTGTCAAAAGACCATGTGGCTGCCCTTCAATGAGATGATCAGACTTCTTCGTCAAAACCCTGAATAAATGATGTGAGGTCTGGGGGCTGGACCAATAGCACAGCGGGTAGGGCGTTTGCCTTGCACGCAGCCGAACCGGGTTTGATTCCCAGCATCCCATATGGTCCCCTGAGCACTGCCAGGGGTAATTCCTGAGTGCAGAGCCAGGAGTAACCCCTGTGCATCGCTGGGTGTGACCCAAAAAGCAAAAAAAAAAAATGATGTGAGGTTCCTGTTCCTGTTCCTGGAGCAAGCAGATATCATTGGGCTACACTCACATGTGACAGGGACAAATGGAGACATTACTGGCGCCCGCTCAAGCAAATCGAAGATCAATGGGACGACAATTGATACAAGTGATACCCTGTGACTATTCACAAAATAACAGCTTCCTATTATACACATGTTTCTTGCTTGAGTCTAGGGATAAATATGCTATAGATTCTCAGGAAAAGAAAAAAATTAAGATATCCTCCATCTCTCTTTCCCATAAGAGATGAACTTTGCTTAACCCAATCTCAAAACATCAGGGGCAGAGTTTGAGACACTGGTTTCCATCACCTCTGGTACTCCAGACATAATTGCTTCTAATGCCTTTTTCAAATCTGCCTTCATCAAAAATAGTTTAATGAACTATGCACAGTAATGAAGGGAAATTAGCACAAAAAAGTATTTATGCAGTGGAACATGTGAGGCAGGGACTTCACTAAAAAGACCCAGGTTATGGAACCATCATCACATTTATATTGATCAACAGATGACATTTAATGGTCACAATACTGTAAATGTCAGTGATGGGCAGATAGATAGTACAGTTGGTAAGGAGCTAGCCTTGCACACAGCCAACATGAGTTTAATCCCTGGTACTGTATATTGTCCCTAGCATACCACCAGGAGGGATTTCTAAGCTGAAGACAGAACTAGACCCTGAGCACTGCCCAGTGTGACCCCCAGCATATACACATATAACATATATGTATATGTACATGTATTTATATCAGAGAGTGATAGAGTTACAAGATAGCATTGCAGCACTGTAGCACTGTTGTTCACTTGTACATCAATTTGCTCAAGCCGGCACCAGTAATGTCTCCATTATGAGAATTGCTGTTACTGTTTTTGGCTTATCAAATATGCCATGGGTAGCTTTCTAGGCTTTGCTGTGTGCTCAGAATACTCATGGAGCTTGCTTGTTCTCCGAGAGGGATGGAGGAAGTGAACCGGGTCGGCTGCGTGCAAGGCAAACGGTTTGTTCTCAATTAAATCACTATATCACTGTCATCCCATTGTTCATTAATTTGCTCAAGGGGGTGCCAGTAATGTCTCCATTCGTCGAAGCCCTGAGATTTTAGCAGCAACTCTTTACTCGTCCTTCCCAAAGATGCCACATTAGAGATTCTTTCAGGGTCAGGAGAATGAGACCCTTCATTGATACTGTTTTTGACATACAGAATATGCCACGGGGAGCTTGCCAGATACTGCTGTGGGGGCAGGATACTGTCAGTAGCTTGCCAGGTTCTCTGAGAGGGAGAAATAGGTATGATAGGTCCCTTACGGGAGTTTTGTTTTATAGACTCTGGATTGGCCATTGATGGAATTACATGGTGGGTGTGACTGAGTAGCTATTGGAAAATGGGGGATCTGGGTAGAGGAGGCCAGTCCAATAGAAGCAGACCTGGAGATATCAGCCCCTGGTTCCACACATCTGGGTTCCTCTGCCAGTTCCTTCATGTGTGAAGCTTGTCCAAGTATGTGGAGAGTAGCCTGGAGCATGGTTATGGATGAATTCCAGAGGTCCTCGACTGCTGGGGCTCTGCTCCGGGCAGGGAGGGAAACTCAAGCCACCCCCTTGTGATGGGTTCTGGTGAAGACAACGAGGCGCAATGGCAGGAATCACAATTCTAACTAGACCCCAGGGCAGCCGGTTTTCATCCTAGAACTTTGGGGGATGGGAATTGAGGCACACCATGAGAGTACCCAAAGCTGCTAAAGCTGCAGCGAGTTACTCTCCCTCCTCCAAATCTCATAAGTACTGTAAGTTACCCTCTTAGTTGGAACTTTCACTAGGTTAGTTTAACCACAAGAAACACATTAGACAATAACCTATTAAGCCCACCTCAATTAAAACTGCATCATAAGCAGAATAGTAACAGTGAGCATGTAAGGCTAAACCACATAGGTCACAATGGTAACGCAATGCAGAACCAACCTTACTCATTGAAGAGGCTAACCCATAAGACCCCAACAGCAATGAAGTGCTAGATAACCTCTCTGACAAGGAACCGTCATGGCGTGTAAACAGTGGTGGGATATAGTGAAAAAACTCAATGAAGTAAATGCCTAGCCAAAAATACTTTACCCAGCTAGACTCTCATTCATAACAGCAGAAACAACACAGTTTCACAGATAAACAACAGCTCAGGAACTTCATAGACTCAAGACCATGGTTACAAGAACAACTGAATGGGCTACATTAAGACAAGATAGGCCCCTCAAATACTCCAATTTTCATCAGAAAAATGTAACAAAACCCCATAACAATAATCTCTGTCAACGTCAATGGGTTAAATGCTCCAATTAAAAGACACAGAGTAGCAGGATGGATTAGAATATTGAACCCAAAATTCTGTTGCCTGCAAGAAACACCTGTCAACAGTCAGAGCAAACGCAGGCTCAAAGTCAAAGGCTGGAAAACAATCCTACAGGTGAATAACACCCATAAAAGTATCTGGGGTATCCATCCTAGTGTCAGACCACATTGATTACAGACTGAAGAAGGTCACAAGAGACAGTGGAGATCATTTCTTATTGATAAAGTGATCTGTACGACAGGAAGAACTTACAATACTAAACATATATGCACCAAATGAGGGGCCAGCAAAGTACTTAAAACAACTACTCAAAGACCCAAAGAAAGAAATTGAGAACAACACAACGCTAGTGGGAGATTTCAACACCACTTTATCACCTCTTGATAGATCAGCCAGACTCAAGCTTAGCAAGGACATACTTCATCTGAGGGAAGAAATGGAAGAAAGGAACTTAGTATATGTATAAGGATACTTCATCCTCAAAAGCTGAATAAACATTCTTCTCAAATGTGAATGAAATATTAATTTTCTTTTTTATTTTTATTTTTTAAGTAGTGAGTCACTGTGAGGGTACAGTTACAGATTTACACATTTTCGTGCTTGTGTTTCCCTCATACAGTGTTTGTGATCCCATCCCTCCACCAGTGTTCATTCTCCACCACCAATGAACCCAGTATCTCTCGCACCCCCCAATCCCATCCCTCCCACCCCACCCAGACTCTGTGGCAGGGCATTCTATTATTTTCTCTCTCTCCTTTTGGATGTTGTGGTTTGCAATACAGGTATTGAGTGGCCATCGTGTTCAATCTATAGTCTACTTTCAGCACTTATGTTCCTTCTCACACGGGCTCCCAAATCACATTTTACTTTACCTTTCTCTATCTGGGTTGCCTTTTTCCCAGCATGTGAAGCCAGCTTCCAAGCCATGGAGCCAACCTCTTGTTATTATATGCTACTATTCTTGGGTGTTAGTCTCCTACTCTGTTATTTTATATTGCACAGATGAGTGCAATCTTTCTATGTCTATCCCTTTCTTTCTGACTCATTTCACTTAGCATGATACTTTCCATGTTGTTCCACTTATATGCAAAGTTCATGACTTAATCTTTTCTAATAGCTTCATAGTATTCTATTGTATAGGTGAACCAAAGTTTCTTTAGCCAGTCATCTGTTCTAGGGCACTCGGGTTTTTTCCAGATTCTGGCTATTGTATCAGTGCTGCGATGAACATATAAGTGCAGATGTCATTTCCACTATACTTTTTTGCTTCTCCGGGATATATTCCCAGAAAGTGGTACTGCTGGATCAAATGGGAGCTCAATTTCTAATTTTTTGAGTAGCGTCCATATTGTTTTCCAAAGGGGATAAAGCAGTCGGCATTCCCACCAGCAGTGAAGAAGGGTTCCTTTCTCCCCACATCCTCTCCAACAGCTGTTGTTTTTGTTCTTTTGGATGTGTGGCATTCTCGGCGGTGTGAGGTGGTATCTCATGGTTGCTTGGATCTGCATTTCCCTGATGATTAGTGATGCAGAGCATTTTTTTCATGAGCCTTTTGGCCATTCATATCTCTTCCTTGGAAAAAATTCTGTTCATTTCTTCGCCCCGTTTTCTGTTTGGGTTGGATTTTTTCTTCTTGTGGAGTTCAACCAGTTATATACCCTTGATATCAACCCCTTATCAGATGGGTATTGGGTGAATATCATTTCCCATTCGGTAGATTGTCTTTGATTCTGTTCGCTGTATTATTTGCAGTGCAGACGCTTCTTAGTTTAATATAGTCCCATTTGTTTATCTCTGTTTCTATTTGGTTGATCAGTTGCGTGTCATCTTTGAAGATACCTTTAGCTTCAATATTGTGATGTGGTTTGCCTACCTTGTCTTTGATGTACTTTATGGATATGTGGTCTGATGTTGAGGTTTTTAATCCATTTTAATCTGATTTTGTGCATGGTGTCAGGTCGAGGTCTTTTACATGTGGTTGTCCAGTTATGCTGTTCAATATAGTACTGGAAGTACTTGCTATAGTTGTTAGGCAAGAAAAAGATATTAAGGGCATCCAGATAAAAAAGGAAGAAATCAAACTCTCACTATTCGCAGATGATATGATACTTTATCTAGAGAAGCCTAAAACTTCTACTAAGAAACTCTTAGAAATAATTGACTTGTACAGTAAAGTCGCTGGCTATAAAATTAATACCCAAAAATCTATGGCATTCCTATATACAAACAATGAGACAGAGGAAATGGACATGAAAAAAGCACTCCCACTCACAATCGTGCCCCAGAAAATCAAGTACCTTGGAATCAGCTTAACTAAAGAAGTAAAGGCCCTCTACAAAGAAAACTATTAAACGCTACTCCATGAAATAAAAGAGGACATGAGGAAATGAAAACTTATTCCCTGCTTATGGACAGGGAGAATCAACATTGTCAAAATGGCAATACTCCCCAAATCATTATACAGACTCAACGTGATCCCTAAAAAGATACCCATGAAATTCTTCAAATACATAGAGCAAGCAATCCTGAAATTCATATGGAAAAGCAAACACCCACAGATAACTAAAACAATTCTTGGGAAAAAAGACGATAGGAGGCATCATTCTCCCCAACCTTAAACTTTACTACAAAGCGGTAACAATTTAAACAGCATGATACTGGACAAAGGCAGAGTCACAGACCAATGGAACAGGGTGGAATATCCCTACATGCAGAAACTACAGAAAAGCTCCTAGGAACAATAGGTCGAGATAGTAAAGAGGCAGGCTACAAAATCAACACCTAAAAGTGCATAGCTTTCTTATATACAAATAATGAAAGTGAAGAAAGAGACATTAAAAACAAAATCCTGTTCACAATAGTACCACAGAAAATCAAGTTCCTTGGAATCAGCTTAACCAAAGAGGTGAAGGACATATACAAGGAAAATTACAAAACACTACTACAAGAAATAAAAGAGGACGCTAGGAAATGGAGACACATCCCCTGCTCATGGATAGGGAGAACTAACATGTTAAAAACAACAATACTGCCCAAAGCACTGTACAAATTTAATGTGGTCCCTATCAGGATACCCTTGACATTTTTCAAAGAAATAGTCAAAGCTCTTGAAATTCATATGGAACAATAAACCCTCATAAATAGCTAAAGCAATCTTTGGGAAAAAGAAGATAGGTGGCATCACCTTTCCCAACTTCAAACTCTACTACAAAGCAGTAGTAATTAAAACAGCATGATATAGGCTAGAAACAGACCTGCAGACCAATGGAACAGAGTTGAATATCTTGTCACAGACCTCCAAATATATGGCCACTTGATCTTTGAGAAAGGAGCAAGAAATGCAACGTTGAACAAGGAAACCCTCTTCAACAAGTTGTGCTGGAAAAACTGGATAGCTACCTGCAAAAAAATGAACTCTGACCTCTGTCAAATGCCAGGCATAAACATCAGATCTAAGTGAATTAAAAACATCAATATTAGATATTGGCACACATTCAAAAGAACAAAAGCAACCAGTGCTGGCGTGGATTTGGGGGAAAAAGGACACTTCTCTACTGTTGGTGTGAATGTCAACTGGTTCACCCTTTCTGGAAAACAATATGGACAGTCCTTCAAAAACTAGAGACTGAGCTTCCATATGACCCCACATACCACTTCTGGGAATATATCCCGAGGATGCAAAAAAGGCACAGTAGAAATGACATCTGTACCTATATATTCATCACATTACTGTACCTATATATACAACACATCACATAGACAAAATCTGGAAACAACCCAAGTGTCATAGGACAGATGACTGGTTAAAGAAACTTTGGTACATCTACACAATGGAATACTATGCAGTAGTTAGGAGAGATGAAGTCATGAAATTTGCTTATAAATAGATAGACATGGAGAGTATCATGCTAAGTGAAATTAGTCAGAAAGAGAGGAACAGATGTAGAAGGACTGCACTCATTTTTGGTGAATAGAAAAACATCCCATGAGGCTGACACCCAAGTAGATACAAGGGCCAGGAGGATTTCCCCATAGTTGGAAGCCTGCTTCATGAGTGGAGTGGAGAAGGCAGATGGAATGGAGGAGGATTCACTAAGAAAATGATGGCTGGAAGAATCACTCGGGATGGGAGATGTGTGCCAAAACTAGATAATGGACCAAACATGATGACCTCTCAGTGTCTGTGTTGCAAGCCATAAAGCCCAAAAGTAGAGTGAGAGTATGGGAAATATTGTCAACCATGGAGACAGGGCAAGAGTTTCTCTTGCCCGCACGCCTGGCTGTCTTCCCCGGGGCCCCTCGAAGGGGATGGGTTCCAGATTCCTTCCCCACACAGAGCAGAGCTTCCAGAGGCTGAAGACAACCGGAATCTAGCTACAGCTATGCTTGAGGCCCCTCTCCACACGTTCGGACAGGCCTCATGCATGAAGGTACCGGCAGAGGAACCCAGGTGTGTGTAATCCCATCAATGGCAAATATCCAGAGAGACTTAAAAGCAAGCTCTCAAAAGCGTGTGGCCGCTTGGATATTTTTAGCCTTCTTCTCCCTTTGGGAGAAACTGGCAGTCTTCTGAGAGTTTTCTGCCCACATGGGACAGCCTTACAAGCTTCCCATAGTGTATTCATATGCAAAACCCAGTAAGAAGCTGGATCTCATTCCCGTGACCCTGAAGAGCCCCCAGTGCAACATTGTTGGGAGGGCCAAGTCCAGATGGACTTCTAAGATCTCAGGGAAAGGACGAAATGAGATGTTACTGGGCCCACCCAAGAAATCAGTGATTAAGGGGCTATTGTGATCATGATATTGATGGAGACGGGGGAGGGTGGGAAAGGGAGAATACACCAGGAACTTTGGTGGTGGTGAGTATGCACTGGTGAAGGGATAGTGTTTGATAATTGTGTGATTGTAACCCAAACAGGAAAGCTTGTAACTGTCTCACAGTGATCAATAAATTTTTTTTAAAAATTAAATACAGAAAAAATTAAAATAAAAAAATAAAATCTTAGGTCTATGACGAATGAAGACGTTACTGGAGCCTGTTCGAGCAAATCAATTAAGAACGGGATGACAGTGATACAGTGATACAGTTATTTAATTTAGAACAAACAGTTTGTCTTGCATGTGGCCCACCCGGGTTTGATTCCTCTGTCCCTCTTGGAGAGCCCTACAAGCTACCAAGAATATCCTGCCCACACGGCAAAGCCTGGAAAGCTACCCATGGCATATTTGATAAGCCAAAAACAGTTAACAACTCTCATAAAGGAGATGTTACTGGTGCCGGCTTGAGCAAATTGATGGACAATGGGATGACAGTGCTACAGTGCTACAGTGCTATCTTGCAACTCTATCACTCACTGGTATAAAAACATGTATGTATATATATATGCACATATATTCTATGTATATATGTTGGGGGTCATACTGGGCAGTGGTCAGGGTTTAGTCCTGTCTTCATGCTTAGAAATCACTTCTAGTGTTATGCTGGGGACAATATACAGTACCAGGGATTAAACCCAGGTTGGCTGTGTGCAAGGCTAGCTCCTTACAAACTGTACTGTCTATCTGGCCGTCAATGACATTTACAGTATTGTGACCATTAAGTGTCATCTTTTGAGAGAGAGAGAGAGAACAAAAGGGAATGCCCTGTGGGAGAGGTGGGAGGGATACTGGGAACACTGGTGGAGGAAAATGGGCACTGGTGGAGGGATATAAATGAAATGCGAACAAGAAAATTCATAAGTTTTTAACTGTACCTCACGGTGATTCACTAATAAAATTTTTTTAAAAGTCATCTATTGACCAATATAAATGTGAGGATGGATCCAGGCCCTGGGTCTTTTTAGTGAAGTCCCTGCCTCCCATGTTCTACTTAATAAATACTTTTTTTGTGCTAATTTCCCTTCATTACTGTGCATAATTCATTACACTACTTTTCATGAAGGCAAATTTGAAAACGGCATTAGAAGCAGTTATGCCTGGAGTACCACAGTTGAGGGAAGCCAGTGTCTCAAACTCTGTCCCTGAGGTTTTGAGATTGGGTTAAGCCAATTTCATCTCTTATAGAATGGAGAAAAGAATATCTTAATTTTACTCTTTTCCTGAGAATCTATAGTATCTTTATCTTTGGACTCAAGCAAGAAACATCCATATAATAGGAAACTGTTATTTTGTGAATAGTACCAGCATATATATTCATAATTCATATTTGGGGTTTGAGAAAGTTTTTGCTTAAAATTGTTCTGATGCAACTTTTGTCTGTTTAGGTAATAATTACCATGAGTCTTGCATTCCCTTGCATTCCATAAAGCTGAAATCTTATAAAAGTAAACTTCAGTGCTGTCAAGTTTAGTCACTCAGTAACAATTAATCAATTTAGATATTTGGAAATCAGGCTGTAACAAACCATCAAATCTCAGTGTTATAGTACACAGAGTACATTGAGTGATTTGTACACAAGGTACATAGAGTAACTTTTGTGAGTTGACACAGAGGCATTAATAATTTAAATGCTATTTATCATTATGTTTTACTTACATTTATTTGTAGTTTGGCTGGATACTAAAAAAAAGTTATTTTTTGCAGATACTGTTTCTAGCTTGGTGTTCAGGAGGGACCCTGGCAGTGAATAGAGGAACCTATGTCCAAGCATGTGGAGAGTGGCTGTGCGCATGGCAATGGTTGAGTTCTGGAGGTTTTCGGCCGCCATGACAAGGTCCCTTCCCTTGTTGCATGGAGGGGTCTCACCACCCCCGTCCGGGGCACCCTAAATGAAACAACCTGGAGTGGTGTCCGGGGGCTTGGTTATGGCATGTGTCATGTTATGCTCCCTTCCAGGAGAGAAAGATACACGACTCTGGATCGTGGCCAATGATGAAATTATCTGGCGTCAGCCAGAGATGGTGTATGGGCTGAATGCTGAATTGCTGGAAGCAGGGAGATATTAGCAAAGGATCCCCATTCCATATTCTTTTGAATCCAGAATTTTCAGTCACAAATCCCCACATACCTGCGTTTAGAACTACATTGCTAGGACACCAAAGCTGGCAACAAAGTACCAATATCCCTAATTCATCAGGAGAGTCTAAGTGTTTGACTCTACTGGATGTTGTCTGTCTTCTTGCTTCTTGCTACAGTATATATTATTTGTGAGTGAGAACTCCTGGCATATATCTTTCTCCTAGGTTTTTGCTTAGATCACCTACACCAGTGTCATTCATATGGTAGAAAAAGATAGGATTTCTTTTTCTTTTTTCCTTCCTGTAGCTTTGTGGTATTGCATTAGGGATTAAAAACAAGTGCTTATATACATATATATGTATATGCATATACATATATTTATCTTCTAGATTGCATTTTATACCCTCAATACCCAAGAATGAAATTGCTGTATGATACAGCTCTATTTTTATTATAATTGAGGTAACATAGTTATCATAGTGTTAACATTTATGCTTATGGTATACAAAGTTACCGTACCTTGACTATATCTGAAGTGCCAAAGACCCTCAGTCACTGTTCTTATGCTATGTCTATTCCATTTTTTCTGACCTCACTTTTGCTCAACGACCTGATAACCTCAATTCTGTAGTTTTGTTATTATTGATAGTGTCCATATCTTAAATACTGCTATAATGAATAAGGTGTGTAGATATCTTTTGCATTTATGTTTTTGTGTTCTGGGGATGGACACCAAGGAGTGGAAACACTGGGCCATAAGGGAGTACTATTTTTAAATTTTTCAGTTATCTCTGTTCTGTTTTTCATTAGGAGTTGACTCAGAAAACATTCTCTACAAATTGTGAATAAGGTCTCATAGTGCCTTTCTTGACACAAAAATTATGTTATGATAACTTCACAAGCCTATTTCATGCATCCTTGAGTGGTGTTCTGCTCTGAGTCATGATTTGTGTCTTACAGCTTAAGCCCAGGAAGAGATTGAGTGTGTGATTGACAGACACAAGAGCCCCTGTATGCAGGATAGGAGCAACATTTCCTACAAGTATGCCTTGGTACACGAGGTCCAGGATTCATTGACCTCCTCCTTCTCAACGTACCCCATACTGTGACCCGAGATATTAAATTCAGAAATTACATTATCCCCAAGGTAATATTTGTTTTTCTTATACTGACCTCTGCTTACCAATGTCCCTTTTCACATTATATATATCCAATTCCTTATGAAAACACAGAGATGTACAAAAATAAAAAAAACATGTTTGGTGCCTACCTGTATGTCTTCCTTAGAATAACATCTATTCAAATCTTCTGCCCATTTAAATTTTTGCCTTATTTTTTAGGTAGTTTTTAGTGATTGAAACTGCTTACAAAGATGTAAGAGGAGAGAAAGAGGGAAATGTGTTCAAGAGAGAACAGAGGTAAACACTGCATGAGGGAAAAACAAGCCCGAAAATGTGTGAATCTGTAACTGTACCCTCACTGTGACTCACTAATTAAAAAATAAATTAATTAAAAAAATAAATAAAAAAAGAGATAACACAGGCTTCTCCAGAGTAGAAATAAACAAGCAAAGAAACAGAGACAATCAAGAGAGAAACATGTTCAAGGGAAAACGCAGACTTGAAGAGCAAGTCTTATACTCTAAAATTGAGTTACTTGTGGGGTTTTGTTGTTATTTGTTTTGGGTTTGGGGGGTCACATGAGGGTGTGTTCAGGGTTATTCTTGGTTCTGTGCCCAGGGATCACTCCTGAAAAGACTTGGGGAATCCATTGTGTGGTGTGAGGAATCTAACCCAGGTGAAATGCATTCAAGGCAAGAGCCTTCCCCTCTGTACTAACTCTGTGGCCCGTGTTTCTGTTTTTTTGTTGACAAGTTGTAAGCTTTTCATATCTTTTGAATATTTGTCCCTTCTCCTATATCACTTGTATCACTTGTCATCCCATATATCTTCTATTTGCTCATAGGGCACCAGTAACATCTGCATTCGTCCCTGTCATGTGCTAGTGGAGCCCAATGGTATCTGCTCACTCCAGGAACACAAAAATCCTCAAAGTGTTCATTCAGGGATTTGATGAAGAAGTCTGACCATCCTGTAGATGGGCAGCCACGCAGTCTTTTAACATCCCGTGAAATCCAGTTAGTCCAGCGGTCATCTCTAAATTACATTGTGTGTCCAGCCCATCTGATTTTCAACGCATTGGCAAATGAGACAGCCTCCCTGATTCTTGATCATAGACGGAGGTCAGAACTCCGGATTCCTTCTCTCACTTGAGTGAAACATGATATTCCAAGTATAGCTCTTTCGATTCCCTTTGGCATACCCAAATAGTGTTCTCCTCCTGTTTTTTAGGGCCCAGGTCTCTGAGGCATATATTAGTGCAGGAATAATGGTGGAGTTGAAAAGATGTGCCTGGAGTCGGAGGTTCTTCCTCCTCTTAACAACTTCTCGACGCTCTTCAAGGTGTTCCACGCTGCTCTCCTTCTTCTGCGCAGTTTTGGTGCCAAGTCATTCCTCATGTTGAGTTCTTAACACAGGTACACATAGCTGCTGAATTTGGAGATGTTCGTTCTCTTGAGAGCAAATGAAACTAGTCAAGGACTAGTTCATTTTTCATGAACATTGTCTTGGTGAGATTCAGCTGCAGTCCAACATTTCCACACTTGCAGTCGAAGTTGGCCAGCATTTGTGCCGCTTGGCTAATGTTTAGTGTTGTGAAAACAATGTCATCAGTGAAGAGGAGGTGGTGCAGTTGCCGACCTTCTATCTTCACTCCCATTCCTTACCAATCCAGTCATTGCATGACGTTCTCAAGGGTGGGACTGAAGAGTTCTGGTGAAATGGTATCATCCTGCCAAACCCTCTCTTTATGTCAATGATCACTTCCCTGTAGAATGGTGAGATCCTGGTGGTGAATCTGTAATACAGCTCGAAGAGGATCTTGATGTACTGAGTTTGAATGCCCTGTTTGGCTAGGGCTTCGATGACCTCTTCAGCCTGAACAGAATCAAAAGCCTTCGTTAAATAGATGAACCTTAGACAGTGGCATCTTGAACTCTCACAAAACTTCAATGAGCTTAGTCACTGTGTGGATATGGTCGATTGTGCTGAATCCATTTCGGAACCTGGCTTGCTCACATGGTTGTCTTTGTCTGGTGTTCTGCCTATTCTATTCAGGATGACTCGAGTGAACAACTTGTAGATGACAGACAACAGTCAGATAGGGCAATAGTTGCCAATGTCAGGAATGTTCCACTTCTTGTACAACAGAATGGTCCTGCCGGTTTTCACTGGGATGGAACCTTACATACAGACAGGTAGCATTTGAAGAGCAGAGACAGTGTATTGATGGGTACTGGTGGCAGATTCTTCAGGTGTTCAGGTCTGACATTGTCTGGGCTGGTTACTGTAGGCATCTTCACTGATGAAATGGCATATTGGATTTCCGAAGAGAGGACATTGGGAACAACATACACATCCTGGGGAATTTGGTGGGTGGGCAGGTGGACATGACTATTGAAGAAATCCTAGTAGAAGTCGTGAATAATCCTCTACATTGCCCTTCTGGAAGATGTGATAGATCCATCAGAATGTCGGAGGGCAGTCATCTTGGTCTTGTAGTTGGCGAAGGACTGGAGAGCATTGCGAACACTTTTCTCAGCTTTTGCTGCATCGATCAACACTGCTGAGGTCTTTGAGGTCTTCCTTTATCACTTCTCTGCACAGATTTGTGAGCTCGTATGTTAGCTTGTGATTGCCTGAGGCTTGTGCCAGACCACATTGGCAAATGAGCTCGAGAGTTTCCGAAGACAGGCGTCTGTTTGTGTCTTTTACATTCTCAGCATTCCTCATGCAGTCATGGAGGTGCTGAACCAGTTGATTGTATTTCTCATGGACGTTGTCAACGATGGCAACTTCCCACATTGTTGCAGTAGTGCCAAAGAGCTCCCAGTGGTGGTCATTCTGGGAGTTCTCTTCTTAAACTTAAACTTTGCAGTCCTGTCTCCCTGTTCTGTGAAGTAGAATTTTGCAGTAAGGAGATGGTGGTCCAATCCCATTTGGAACTTTGGGACAACAGTGACATTGGTCAGGCAAAACCGTCGATTGTATATAATGTGGTCGATTTAATTGTGGAACAGTTCACCAAGAGACTACCATGTCCAACATTTAGATTTGGCCCTCTGGAACTGTGAGTTACCTTGGATAGTTTTGGTATACATGATGAATTCAGATAGTCTCTCACCCTGTTCGTTCTATTTTAGGCCATGTGTCCCAATGTAATGTTCTTCGGGTGCCCTTCTCAGTCCTGTCTTGGTATTAAAATCACTGACAATGATCTAGTAGAAACTGTGGTCTTCTTTATAGTTCCATGTAGAACTTCTCAATTTCTTCTTCATCATATTTGGATGTTAGTACGTAGACGATGAAGATAGAAACTGCTGGCAGTGAGCCACATCTATTCAAGCATAATTGTCCGATTTGGGTTCTTAGACATTCGAATGAATCAATGATCATGGCCAAGTTCATTGACACGGACAGTGAGGCCACAGATGACTCTGTTGTCGCATGTTCTAAGGAACTGTTCTCCAGTGTCAAAAATGGTGTGATATGATCAATGCCTTCTTGTTTTGGTTAGACCGATGGTGTCATACTTGATCTTCTGTGCTTGCATCATCAGGTCCTCAATGGATGCTTCTGATGCCAGCATGTGTGCATTGAAAGTACTGACAGTCATTTTAGTTCTTTGTTTTGGCAGTCTAGTTTGTCCTTGAGATTTCATCAGCCTCTCCTTGCTCATCCTCTTAACGCTGCCATATTGGGGGCTCTTTCAGTGTCAGGTGAATGAGGCCCATTGTTGGTACTGTTTTTGGCATATCGAATACGCCACGGATAGCTTGCCAGGATCTGCCATGCAGGTGGGGTACTCTCAATAGCTTGCCCGTCTCTTCAAGAGGGATGGAGGCTTTTAGGGCAGTCTCTAATTGCCCTTTCAGGTGTTTCCATCCTTCATACCATATTTGAACCCCATCAAATATGGGTAGATATACGGTAGTTTCTTTATCCAGTTATCTATTCTTGGGCACTTGGGTTGTTTTCAGATTCTGGCTATTATGAATAGAGCTACAATGAACATAGAAGTGCAGATGACATTTCTGCTATGTGTCTTTGTGCCCCAAGAGTATATTCCAGAAGTGGTACTGCTGGGTTATATGGAAGCTAGATTTCTATTTTTTTTAGGAATGCACATATTATTTTCCAAGAAGATTGAACCAGTGTGTAATCCCACCAACAAGAAATAAGAGTTCCTTTCTCTCTAACTCTACACCAGAACTGGTTGTTCTTGTTCTTTTTGTTGTGTGCCAGTCTCTGTGGTGTGAGATGATATCTGATTGTTGTTTTAATTTGCATCTCTCTGGTGATAATATGTAGAGCTTTTTGTTTCCTGTGCCTGGTCACTGTTTCTTTTGAGGCGCAGATGTTTCTTAGTTTCATGTAGTTCCATTTGCTTATCTTTCTTTCCACTTGCTTGGTCAGTGTCTTTCATCTTTATCGATGCTTTTAGCTTCAATAGTCATGGAGATTCGAGGCAGGAAGAAAGAGTATTGATCCAGACCAATACTGGTAAAACACTGACTACCATGTTTCTATGTGTACCATGTTTCTATGATACTATGAAGATATTGGTACAATATCCTTGTAAGCAACATTTCTGGGCTTTTGTCACTCACCCCCCAAACTTTTAGGTAGTGGAAAGGGAGATATACCACCTTTGGAATTCACTAATGAAACTATATGGATGCCAGGTCCCTAGCATCAGAAAAACCAATGAATAGAGGGACATTTTTCAGAAACTTTGCCTCTGAGTTTTTCCACTTTCCCAATCTATTAAGGCTATGGAGATCGTGTCTCAAACTAGATAATCGGGTCTGGCTTCAGACCTATAAATACTACAGAAGGAGATTTAGCCTTACAATTGTTATTAGGCTTTTCTCTTAAATGGCTTGGACCTGTGAGTCAAAAAGGTATTGAAGTTACAAATATCTCCAGGCCAGATATGTTAACTTGTAAAGTCAAACCATATGACTTCTGGTTGTAGATTTTGGATTCTATGGGACAAAAATAAGCAGAGTAGGTAGAGTCCTACTAACTACCACCACAGCAAGATAATTGACTGGAGTTCTTTTGGTTTTGCCAGGGAAAACAAAAATTATTTAAATTGAATAGGAAAATTGTTAGAGAAACTGAAACTATAACAGCTTATTTCAACATGATTGTACTATGGAACATGGGAGAACTTTCTCCTCCAAAGCCCAGTATTCCAGGCAGACCTCAACATCTGGAACTATGGAGGGTTGTTTCAACGTTAAAATTCATGAAAGGATGGATAGGGAAACATAAAATATTAGTAAAGGAACTCTGCCTGGCTTCAGTTTCACAGAAATTGACACTCATTTTATACAAACCTGTGTGAAAATACCCTATCCTATCAATCGGAAAAGAAAGATTTGATAAAGAAAAACAAACCCTAATCTGTGTCTTTTGCAGATTATTCACTTGCCCAAATTCACGAATTTCCTTCCCTTTACTTACTTAAACCCAGGGATGCCTTCTGAGCTTCCTAGGACATAGCAGACTCTCCTTCAATGTGCATTGTAGAAAGTTTGTTAGAAGATACTGAAAAGATCATGAAGGTTTATATTAATGCATATCTTTGGAATAACGGGATTAATAGCATTAATGGCCACTACAACTGCTGTTGAAACTGCATCCAAGCTGTCTACTTTGTTGAGAACTGGCAGTGACACTACTTTATTATGACATGGTCAACAATAAAGAATAAATCGATAAAAAATCTATTACCCAAAGAGCAGACTTGCAACAAGCAGTGTTTGTTTTACTTTTAGGGGATGAAATACAAAATTTACAAACTAAATCTGGTTTAATATTTAATCAGAATTTTACCAAGTCCTGTGTTACTCCCAAACTTTATAAAGAAACAGCATTCATGGAAATTAATTAGAAAACATTTGCTTAATCAGGAAGTATGTCTTATGACATACAACATTTGCAACTTGAAATCTTTGATACTTTTCCTCAGAAATTTCAAGTTTTTTCCCACTGAGATCTACTTGAAAGCATGACTGATGTTATACACAGTTTCAGTTCCCTAAAACATTTCTCTTCCCTTATGGCGATTCTAACAGTTCTTCTTTTAGTCATTATGTTTTCACTATTAGGTACACTCTAGAGAATGATAGCAAGCTTTGGCTCTCTTATTTTTGTCTGTTTTCTTAATCTTCGTGCTGTCCCTACTTCTGAGTTGTTCACCCAGGGTTTGTCTTTGGCAGGTGTGGCCTCCAAACCAAAAAATAAATAAGTAAAAGGGCCAGGTATTAAAACATTTCTAAATTATCAATACCTGATAATCCCAAAGGAGTATTAATTAAACCAGAGTCTACCGATAGCCATTAGACTAAATGTAAGAAAAGACTGAAGGCCGTTTTGTTACTTTATCAGGACTGAAGCAATAGCACAGCGAGTAGGGCATTTGCCTTGCTCATGGCAGAACCCGGTTTGATACCTCTATCCTTCTGGAAGAACCAGACAAGCTACCAAGAGTACCTCACCCGAACGACAGAGTCTGGCAAGCTCCCTGTGGTGTATTCTATATGTCAAAAACAGTAACAACAAGTCTCCCAATGGAGATGTTACTGGTGCTCCCTCAAGCAAATCAATGAATAATTGGACTACAGTGCTAGTGCTATTGATAGGTCAAAGTCCACTCACAGAGCCTGTGACCGGTTGCATTTATAAAAAGGTACAAGTGATATTAGGAGAGAGTATTTTTAAAAAACCTTTAGATTTCAGGTCAACTTCTCTGAGTAAGAAGAGAAAGCTCCAATGTATCCAGTTCTGTTGCTGGTGTTTTTTCTCTCCTGTTGGCTTCTCCTTTCCCGCAGGAAACAGAATGCCAGTAAAGGAAAGCTTCCGCCTGGCCCTACTCCTCTCCCAATTATTGGAAATATCCTGCAAGTAGATGTTAAGAACATCAGTCAATCTCTGAGCAATGTGAGTATATTTTATGTTCCTTTAATGATTTGAAATGTAAGTAATTTACACCAAATTTTAAAGATAAGATTTACTACCTGTGCCACCCTATTAAAATTGACTCACTGTAAAAGTTGTGAGTCAAATTGCTTCCAGTCATTTTAAAACTTTATCTTGTGTTTTATTGTCAAAGTAAATAGTGAGAGATAAGGAACGGAGTTTGTGTGTAGAGAAACAATTGGGTTTTATAGATTGATTCAAGCAAATCGATAAGCAATGGGATGATAGTGATACAGTGATACAATAATATGTATATATATATGAACATATATATACACATACATATATATACATGTGTGTATGTTATCCTAAAATTGTAGTGCTATTTTAGACTTTGGTGATTTAAAAATAAAACACCCTGATTATACCATTTTGAAGAAAGCACAGTATTTTATCAAATACTGACTTACCTTTTGCCTTCTTTCCCAGCTCTCAAAGGTCTATGGCCCTGTGTTCACTGTGTATTTTGGCATGAAGCCTGCTGTGGTCCTGTATGGATATGAAGCAGTGAAGGAAGCCCTGGTAGATCTGGGAGAAGAGTTTGCTGGAAGAAGTGATGTCCCAGTATTTAAAAAACTTTATGAAGGACATGGTAGGTGTGGGTGTGTTCACGTGTAGCACTGATATTGGGGATGAAGGAGATAAAAGACAGGAATTTGTTGGACTCTTCAGTGAAATTTGGCCAATTCACATCACCTTCTCTTCACCTTCAATGTTTCTCCTTTTTCTGTCTTCTCTCATAGATGGAATAGCGTTCAGTGTTGGAAAGACCTGGAAGGAACTCAGGCGCTTTTCTGTCTTGACCCTGCGGAGTTTAGGGATGGGGAAGAGGAGCATTGAGGACCGAGTTCAAGAGGAAGCCCACTGCCTTGTGGAGGAGTTGAGAAAAACCAATGGTGGGATGATTATGTGTGCTCTAACTCGGGCCTAGAGGCTGTTTTCTGCTTCACCCCTACCCTTGGAAAGGTCTCAGTTTGGGCTAACTACTTTTAGGGATAGAAGCTCTCTATCCTATGTGAAAAGAATAATCTTGTTTGTTTATTTGTTTGTTTGGGGGCCACAATCAGCATTGTTTGGGGCTTACCCTGAGTTCTGTGCTCCTGGATCACTCCTGATGTGTCCACTTGCAATGCAAACACCTTCCCTACTCCACTATCCCTCAGGCCCTCTAAGCAGGGGATTCTGAAGCAAAGAGTCAACTGAGACTGGCACATATGTACACCGATGCTGTACTGTGTGTCCACCCACTGTTGTATACACAGTGTGGGTATGAAATATGAAATGTTATTCAGTTCTCTATTACATTCAGTTTTATTTTAATTTTTTAAAATTATTTTCATGCAGACAAAACCCACAGCTGTTGGTACATTTCCAGAACTTAAATCGATTAGATAACAAAGTTCTAATGTTAAAATCAATAACTATACAAAAGTCAAATGTGAAAATTGTTACATCCCATCATGGGGCTTTGGAGTCCTTTCTAAAGGTTTAGTAGACTGCTGTTAGTGGAGCCTTCTGTGTTATAGTTTCTGTTTGTTGAGATAGTGGGCTTCAATATGATTTTTCAATTTAAGTTTATGTGCTCCTACTGGAACTTCAGTATTGAAGAATTAGGAGGTGTAGGAGGCTGCTTGTTCAAAGACCGCTTGGCTAGAATCTATGTTCTGTGCCAAAAAGCTCATTAGACGCCATCTTGGAGATGTAGGCATGGCTTCCGAGACGTTTGTATTGGCAGGTGGAGAGAGGCTCTGCAGAGAGTATTAATGAGGCAGTAGAGTTGAACCTTTGGCAATGTTGCAGCAGTGGGGTGTGGATGCTTCTGCTGGAGCTTCAGCATGGCAGGTACTCCCAAGGGCAGACCCAGTTTTCAACTATGAGGATTGGTGTTTCCATGAGTTTTAGGTTCTTGGCTTATATCTCTTGGGAGATTTAGTCAGGAATCAGTCTAGCAGGGCTATCGGGTAAGTCAATAGGGTGGTGGCTGTGGAAGGTCCTGAATTAAGTTTTTAAACCATAAATCACAGAGAATAGTTTTGAGTCATTAAATGAAAGATTTAGGGAATGTTACTACAGTTTTAGAACATTTTACTTGGGAATACTTGTCAAGTGCACAAGGTAGAAATGATCTCAAGATACAGGAGACTAATATGTTCCTTAGTTGGACTATATTTATATTATCAGTCTCACAGACATGTCTCAGAGTTAACTCAGATATTAGTTCTACAATTTGGCCTAATAATGATACCATGTGGTTTGAACCAAGTAAAAATATTATGGTGCAATTCTCATTCCTAGTGTTTCTTGTGCAAAGACAGCTCAGCCTGTTCAAAATATATCAGCATTAATTACTCTTCATTATCATTGCCCTCTATGCTTAAATGTGCACTGCTTCATAATTCTATAATATAAACACTCAAAATTACATTTACTTACAGACATCCAGCAACATATAAGAGGCTCACAACGGTTAGGCAATGAGAAATTCTATGTGATGGGGGAAAGAGGGTAATTTTAAGCTTCAAAAGGAAGGAAGAAAATTTATAGGAAGAAGAGGAAAGGAAAATATTTGGTAAACAAATGTTTGCTGTACCATGCAGAGATAAAGAGACACAGAGAAGAATTTGAACAAACAGACCTTGCTAATATTCCCAGCCTAATCAGTCTAACTTCATATTATTTTGTTGTTGTAATACCTGTTAAGAACAGTTCCTTAGCTAGACATTAAAGGGATAAGAAAAGAAAAATCTTAAGTGGTATGTTTTTATTTTTTTCTTTTTCTTTTCTTTTTGGTTCACACCCAGCAGTGCACAGGGGTTACTCCTGGCTCATTCACTCAGGAATTAGTCCTGGCAGTGTTCGAGGAACCATATGGGATGCTGAAAATTGAACCGGGTAGGTCTCAAGAAAAATAAATGCCCACCTGCTGTGCTATCCCTCCAGCCCCAAGTGCGCTATTTTTAAAAGTACTCAACCAGGGGCAGGAGTGATAATCCAGCGATTAGGGCATTTTCCTTGCACACAGCGGACCAGTGTTTGATTCCCAGCATCCCACATGGTCCCCTGAGCCATGCCAAGACTAATTCCTGCGTGCAAAGCCAGGAGTAACCCCTGAGCATTGCTGGTTGTGACCCATAAAAGCAACAAACAAACAAACAAACAAACAAACAAACAGAATTCAGTTGAACATAATACTTATTCTAAACAAACATATTATTTTGGAATACTAAATCTTGGTCCTTTGGAGTAAACTTATTGTTTTCATTTGTCTTCCAGTACTATGTGCTTGTCTCACTGATTTTCAGCTCAGGTTATATGTTTTATTGTTTTTTGCTTTTGTGTGTGTGTGTTGTTGTTTTTGGCCACACCCAGAAGAGTTCAGGCTTATTTCTGGCTCTGTGCAAAGCAAACACCCTATCTTCTGTACTATCTCTCCAGCCCCTAAACCAGTTTTTTTCTAATCTAACTATGAGTGAATCATTTAAAATCCCTAATAGTATACTCTTGCCTGTAATCTTTGTACCTGATTTTATATAGTTTCTTCATATAGAAAATATGGAATTCTGATGACTTTAGCTATTAAATTTCTTTCTTTTAATTTTTTATTTTTTTAGTGAGTCACAGTGAGGGTACAGTATAGATACACAACTTTTTGTGCTTGTTTTTCCCTCATGCAATTTTTGAGAACCCATCCCTCCACCAATGTCCATTCTCCACCACCAATGAACCCAGTATGCCTCCCACCCCTGATCCCATCCCCCTCACCACACCCAGCCTCCCTGGCAGGGCATTCAGCTATTAAATTTCTTAAATGGCTTCTGAAGTGTCATTTTAAAAATGTCCAATTAATTGAGACACTTTGAGAATGGGTGAAAATATAGGCAATGGCGATAAATTAAATATTTTAATTGTTCTCTGTTAATGTTTATACTTTACTCTCAGATGGTATAAAGTAATAGAACAGGGGTAGGGTATTCGCCTTACACGTGGCTAACCCGGGTTCGATTCCTCCACCCCTCTTGGAGACCCCGGCAAGCTACCAAGAGTATCTCGCCCACACAGCAGAGTCTAGCAAGCTACCCATGGTATATTTGATATGCCAAAAACAGTAACAAGTTTCACAATAGAGATGATCTGGTGCCTGCTTGAGCAAATCGATGAGCAATGGGATGGCAGTGATAACAATGATTAGGTGATTTATAGAACATTATTTAGCTACCTGGGTCAAAATAGTTTACAGTGATCTAACGTAAAAGTGATCTTTCAGCTTTATACATGTTGGTATTTTTCTTCCTAAGCAAATTTTTAGGGAATATTTTATTTTAAAGGTTAATTTTTTTGTTTACTTGTCATCTAAATGATCATGTTTCATGTGCATATATTAATTGTATTTTAAAATATTCTCTGATCTTTAGCCTCACCTTGTGACCCCACCTTTATCCTCGGATGTGCTCCATGCAATGTGGTCTGCTCCATTGTTTTTCAGAATCGCTTTGATTATACAGATCAAGATTTTCTAAAGTTGATGGAAAAATTGAATGAAAATGTTGAAATTCTTAGCTCCCCATGGATTCAGGTGAGGCTATTATTCACTTTTACATGGGAATTATTTTGTTCTTTTCTCCAAGATGGCAAACCTCTCAGTAGACTAAGCTGAGAAGTAAATGTGTGGACACCACAGCCCTGCGGAGCTTAGCTCTCAGATTGCTCATCTGTGAAATGTGGCCTTGCCCCAGCAGTCCTCTTAGCGCAGTAGGCAGAGCGTCAGTCTCATAATACGGCCTTGCCCCCTGAAAATATTGGCAATAAAGTGCTCAGAGTACTTCCAGAATAAAGAACTGGAATTAAATTCCCTTGAATTTGTTCAGTGCTTTTCTCACCAAAGTTCAAATCTGTAAATTAATTTGGTAACTTCCTCAAAACATGTCCATTGCATTAAAGTTCCTTCACACTCATTAAAAGATTTCATTCTCTGCAAATATTGTCTTTCAACTCTGAAAAACACTTAGATCACATTAGATGCAAAACTATCTGTATTTAGGGAAAGAGGACAATATCCTTTCAGGGAGTACCATTGTAGTGATGTGTTGAGCTTCAAGTGGCCTCCAAAATAAAAAAAAATTGGTTTTTTTTGAAGGGGTGACAAAGAAAATTATAGTCTTAAACTGTATTGAGCTGATGTATCTGTACTCTGCCCCAAAGATAGTGATGTAATTTCAAAGAAATCTCACTATTCTATTGCACAGTTTCTATATATGGAGAATGTTTAGAAAGTATCTTCTGTTGAGATATTTCACAGTATCTTAAAGACAGACACATGCACTTCTAAAACATTAATTCTTATTTGAATCTAGTAGAAATAGCAGGATTTTCTTTACTGCCCAAACTTCCTAAATCTCTGGTGTTATTTAATATATGTTCATTTGTGGATGTGCAGAGACAGTACAGGAGGTAAGATGTTTGCCTACCAAACAACTGATCTAGGTTTGCTTCCCGGCACCACATATGATTCTCCATTCTTGCCAGGAGTGATCCCTGAGCACAGAGCCAGGAGTAAACCATTGGTATCACAGCATGTGGCTCAAATAACAAAAGTAAAATAAAATATGTAAATCTACCTCCTGAGTACAGAGGTAGGGATAGCCCCCAGTGTATTTCTTCAGTGTTGTCTAAAACCCACACAACATGAACCCTAGTAGTTTCAATATTTTAAGAGCATATGCTTTTTGCTTTTTAGGGGGGGTCACAACCCAGCGATGCTCAGGGGTTACTCCTGGCTTTACACTCAGGAATTACTCCTGGCGGTGCTCGGGGGACAATATGGGATGCCAGGGATCGAACCAGGGTCGACCGCGTGCAAGGCAAATACCCTACCCGCTGTGCTATCACTCTGGCGCAATATTTTAAGAGCATATGAAAGATTTCATCTACACATGAGAAATTGATAAGGATTCTTGTATCTATAAACATGACATGAATGAAAGCATGATTATCAGATTGATCAAATAGTAAAAAATGTTTTCTACCAAATCATCTATCAGCATTAAAATAGTAGCTATTTAAAAAATAAATATTTTCTCTCAAAACAAAGACTGTTTTATTTAAATATATAATGCAGTTTCCAACCAGGCTTGGTGTTTACATATAGATTTTTAAATGTTCACTATTTAATAAACTTGTCTTCTCTTTTAGCTCTGCAATTCTTTTCCGATTCTCCTTGATTATTACCCAGGGACTTACAGCAAATTATATCAAAATTATTCTTATTTTGCAAGTTATTTTATGGAGAAAGTGGTGGAACATCAAGCAACCTTGGACATTGATAATCCTCGAGACTTTATTGATTGTTTCCTCATCAAAATGGAGCAGGTAAGATGCTAGTGGAAGTTCAATTACTTGATTGTTAGTACACTTTTAACACTTTGTGGTTTGTTGAATAGTTCTGCATTTACCAAGGATCTCTCAATAAGTATACAAATAATGCTGTCAAGTGCTTTCTTTTTTAAAAATTCTTTTATTGATTCAACATGTCGAAAGTTACAAAGCTTTCAGGTTAAAGTCTCAGCTATAAAATGCTCAAACACCCATCCCTTCACCAGTGCACATATTCCACCACCAAGAATAACGATATACCTCCCCTCTCCCCCCACCTCCCCAACCCCACACCCCGCATGTGTAACTGGTAAATTTCACTTTACTTTCACTTTACTTTGATTACATTCAACATTTCAACAAAAAATTCACTATTATTGATTTGGAGTTTCTCCCCCCTAAAGTCAATCTGCTGAAAAGAAAGCATTTGGTAATTTGTTTTCCATTGCTGAGAATGAAGAGATATGAGGTCAGGAGGCCACACCAGCAACAGCATAGTTTCGGATTTCTGTATTTTAGTATTTTAGTAACTTAGTCCAGAGAAATGTCTGCCAGGAATCGCAACATTGTAAGCTTGTACCTCTCAGCTACTTTATATTCCACATGTGAGTGCGATCTTTCTATGTCTGTCTCTTTCTTTCTGACTCATTTCACTCAGCATGATACTTTCCATGGTGATCCACTTATATGCAAATTTCATGACTTCATGTTTTCTGACAGCCATGTAGTATTCCATTGTGTAAGTATACCAGAGTTTCTTTAGCCAATCATCTGTTTTCGGGCACTCTGGTTTTTTTCCATATTGTGGCTATAGTAAACAGAGCGGCAATGAGCATGGAAGTGCAGATGTCATCTCTACTATACCTTTTTGCCTCTCCAGGATATATTCCCAGGAGTGGTATTGCTGGGTCAAATGGGAGCTCAATTTCTAACTTTTTGAGAATAGTCCATATTGTTTTCCAAAAGGGCTGAACGAGTCTGCATTCCCACCAGCAGTGAAGGAGAGTCCCTTTCTCCCCACATCCATGCCAACACCAGTTGCTTTTGTTATTTGGGATGTGGGCCAGTCTCTGTGGTGTGAGATGATATCTCATTGTTGCTTTGATCTGCATCTCCCTGATAATTAGTGATGTTGAACATTTTCTCATGTGCCTCTCAGCCATTCGGATTTCTTCTTTGGAAAAGTTTCTGTTCATTTCATCAGCCCATTTTTTGATCGGGTTGGCAGTTTTCTTCTTGTGGAGTTCAACCAGTGCATTGTATATCATTGTTATCAACCCTTTATCGGATGGGTACTGCATAAATATCCTTTCCCATTCTGTAGATTGTCTTTGTACTTTGGTCACTGTTTCTCTTGAGGTGCAGAAGCTTCTAAGTTTGAGATAGTCCCATTTATTTATCTTTGTTTTCACTTGCATGGCCAGTGGCGTGTCAGCTTTGAAGATACATTTGGCTTCAATGCCGTAGAGGGTTTTGCCGACCTTATCTTCAATGGACCTTAGGGATTCTGGTCTGATGTTGATGTTTTTAATCCATTTTGATCTGATTTTTGTACATGGTGATAGATGGAGGTCTAAGCCCATTTTTTGCATGTACCCGTCCAGTTTTGCCAGCACAATTTGTTAAACATACTTTCCTTGCTCCACTTCACATATCTTGCTCCCTTATCAAAGATTAGATGGTCATATACTTGGGGAGACGTGTCAGAGTATTCAACCCTGTTCCATTGGACTGCTGCTCTGCCTTTGTTCCAGTACCACGCTGTTTTAATGACTACCACTTTGTAGTAGAGTTGGAAGTTGGGGAGGTTGATTCCTCCCATTTTCTTTTTCCCAACGATTCCTTTAGCTATTTGTGGGGGCTTATTGTTTCATATGAATTTCAGGAGCGCTTGCTACACTTCTTTGAATAATGTCAAGGGTATTCCTATAGGGATCGCATTGAATTTGTACAATGCTTTGGGGAGAATTGCCATTTTGATAATATTAATTCTCCCAATCCATGAGCAGGGGATGTCTTTCCATTTCCTCGTGTCCTCTTTTATTTCCTGAAGTAGTGTTTTATAGTTTTCATTATACAAGTCCTTTACCTCCTTTGTTAAGCTGATTCCGAGGTACTTGATTTTTTGAGGCGCAATTGTGAATGGGATTGCTTTTCTCAGGTCACTTTCTACTCTCTCATTATTTGCATATAGGAAAGCCATGGACTTTTGAGTATTGATACTATAGCTTGCAACTTTACTACATGAGTCTATTGTTTCTAGGAGTTTCTTTGTAGAGGTTTTAGGGTTTTCTAAGTATAATATCATATCATCAGCGAATAGTGAGACCTTGATTTGTTCCTTTCCTACCTGAATGCCCTTAATATCTTTTTCTTGCCTAATCGCTGTTGCAGGTACTTCCAGTACTATATTGAACAGAAGTGGAGAGAGTGGGCATCCTTCTCTCGTCCCTGTTCTCAGAGGGAAGGCTCTTAGTTTTTCCCCATTGAGAACAATGCTTGCCATAGGCTTGTGATAAATGGCTTTGACTATATTGAGGAAGGTTCCTTCTATACCCATTTTGGCGAGTGTTTTCATCATAAACGGATGCTGGATTTTGTCAAATGCTTTCTCTACATTTATTGATATGATTATATGATTTTTTCTATTCTTTTGTTGATATGCTGGATTATGTTGATTGATTTCCGTATGTTAAACCATCCTTGTATCCCCGGGATGAATCCCGCTTGGTTGTGGTGTATGATCTTTTTGATGAGTTGTTGAATTCTATTTCCTAATAATTTGTTGAGGATCTTTTCGCATCTGTGTTCATCAGGGATATTGGCCTGTAGTTTTCTTTTTTTGTGGTGCCTTTGTTTGCTTTTGGTATTAGGAAGATATGAACCTCATAGAAACTGTATGGGAGGGTTTCTGTTTCTTCAATTTCCTGGAAAAGCTTGAGAAGAACTGGCAAAAGGTCCTCTTTAAATGTTTGGAAGAATTCGCTAGTGAATCCGTCTGGACCTGGGCTTTTGTTTTTGGGAAGACTTTTGATTACCATTTCAATTTCCTTGATGTGAATTGGACGATTCAGTTACTCCAGGACTTCTTGGTTCAGCCTTGGGAGATTATAGGATGTGAGGAATTTATCCATTTCTTCTAGGTTCTCTTGTTTCGTGGCATAGAGATTTTCAAAGTAGCCTCTGATGATCTTTTGAATTTCATTGGTTTCTGTTCTGATGTCCCCCTTTTCATTTCTGATTCGGCTTATAAGGGTTCTCTCTCTCTCTTTCTTTGTGAGTCTTGTTAGTGGTTTATCAATCTTGTTTATTTTCTCAATGAACCAGCTCTTGGTTTCATTGATCTTTCGAATTGTCTTTTGGGTTTCCATGTCGTTAATCTGCTCTAAGTTTTATTATCTCTTTCCTTCTGCCTGGTTTTGGCTCCATTTGTTGGTCCTTTTCTATGGTCTTGAGTTGTGAAGTCAAGTTATTTATGCGGGCCCTTTCTTCCTTCCTTAGATATGCTTGCAAAGCTATAAATTTTCCCCTTAAAACGGCTTTAGCTGCATCCCACAGGTTCTGGTAGCTCGTGTCTTCATTCTCATTTGTTTCCAGGTACCTCTTGATTTCTTCCTTGATTTCCTTCCTGACCCACTATTGTTCAATATCGAGCTATTTAATTTCCAGGTGTTTGATTTGGTTTTCTGCATCTGTCCAAGTTTAAGTTTTATCTTCAGTGCATCATGGTCTGAAAAGATGACTGGTACAATATCTATCTTTTTGATTATGTTGAGGTATGCTGTGTGGCCTAGCGCATGGTCTATTCTGGAAAATGTTTCATGTCACTGGAAAAGAATGTGTATTCCTTTTTTGGGGGGATATAAAGCCCTGTATAGATCTATTAGCCCTCACTCTTCTATTTCTTCCTTCAAAGCCAGTATTTCCTTGGTGAGTTTTAATCCGCTTGATCTGTGCAGAGGAGACAGTGCACTGTTGAAGTCTCCAACTACTATTGTGTTGCTCAAGTTGTCCTTCTTAAGGTCTCTTAGCAGCTGTTGTAGGTATTTAGCTGGTCCCTCATTGGGTGCGTAGACATTTTGGAGTGTGATTTCTTCTTGATGTACATATCCCGTGATTAATAAAAAGTGGCTTTCACTATCCCTTCTAATATTTTTCAACCTGAAGTCTATGTTGTCCGATACTAGTAACGCCACCCCAGCTTTCTTGAGGGAGTTGTTTGCTTATAGGTTTGTTTTTCATCCTTTGACTTTGAGTCTGTGTTTGTTCTGGCTATTCAGATGTGTTTCTTGCAGGCAGCAGAATGTTGGGTTCAGTCTCTGGATCCATTTTGCCAGTCTGTGTCTCTTAATTGGTGAATTTAGACCATTGACATTAAGGGAGATTATTGTTATGGGATTTTGTGCCATCTTTGTGCAAGGGTTTGTTGTGCTTGTAGGGGTTGTTCTTGTCTTACAATAGCCCCTTTAGTGCTTCTTTTTGGTTTGGTTTTGAGTCTATGAAGTTCCTGAGCTGTTGTTTATCCCCAAAGTAGTGTATGATTCCTTCGAGTTTGAATGAGAGTTTAGCCGATTAAAGTATTCTTGGTGAAGCGTTGATTTCATTGAGTTTTTTCACTATATCCCACCATTGCCTTAGAGCTTGGAGGGTTTCTTCTGATAGGTCTGCTGTGAGTCTAAGGGGTGCTCCTCTGTATGCAATTTCCTTCTTGGACCTTGCTGCTTGCAGTATTGTGTCTCTCTGAACGATGTCCATCATCGTAACTATGATATGTCTTGGGGTTTTTCTGTTAGGATCTCTTTTAGCTGGCACTCTTCGGGTACCTTGAATCTGGATGCCCGCATTGTCCAGCTGTGGGAAGTTTTCCGCAATGATTTATTTGACTGTGTCTTTTTCGTTGGGGTTGGTTCCCTGTGGTTCTGGTAGTCCAATGATTCTAATGTTGTTCCTCTTGAAATCATCCCCTAGGACTCTGATTCTGGCTAGAGCTATTTTGAGGTCTCTTGCCATGGTTTGTTGTTGCCTGTAGGCCTCTTGCAGCTCATCTTCAAGCATACTGATTCTGTCTTCGGCTGCAGTCATCCTATTGTTGAGGGCAGCCAGAGAGTTTTTGATTTCATGTACTGAATCCTTCATTTCTTTTTGAAGGTTTTTTATTTCTGCTCTCATTTCTTCCCGTATTTTGTCGGCTGTCTGTTGTATTGTTTCTGCCAGGTCTTCCTTGAAGTTGCCCATCTTTGCATTGAGTTCATTGAACATGTTGAGGATTTCAACTCTGAATTCTTTCTCAGAGAGGTCAAGTTTGTAGGAAATGCCCATTGAGGTTTCCGGACTCCTTTGATCGTCCTCTGCTTGCAGTGGGGATTTTCGCTGTTTCTTCATGTTGTTGTTGTGTATGAAAGAGGGCCCTTGAAGATGAGTGTCCCTGTTTCCTTTTGTTGCGAAAAAGGATTGTGGATAGGCTAGGTCAATAGCGGTTGGCTTTTTACTTGCCGTTTTTAGAACCTGGTCTCCTACTGAGATGTTTCCTTCAATTCTTATGTGAAGTCTTGTGTTTTATTGTCCTACTGCTTGGGAATAGCTAGGATGTTAGTCTTGGATAGGACGTTGAGGGAACTACCTGCCGCGTTAGAGGGCGGCAGCCTGTATTGAGGCCACACCCACTTTTCTTAGTCCACACCCCTGACGATTAGGCCACACCCTTTCCCACAACCCGGCAGTGGTCAACGGGCTGGGGTTGGCGTGCCGGCCACTCGGCCGGCAGTCTGCAGGGGAGGGAAGCGCGGGGTGCTCAGGGCCGCGGAGCAGGGTGGGTCCGGAAGGGCTCAAGTGCTTTCATTGTGCATCATATGCATGAATCTACACTAATCATTAGGGAAGATGCAAATTAAATTCTTAAATATACGTAGAATATTTTATCCTGCTCTATGGTAACTAATAATTCACTCAAGAAGTGAGAAAATGATACTCAACTAAAATGGATACAATTACAGAAAATTTGGAAATTACAGAATATCATATTATAATATGAAGATACAAATAATTGTTATATACAATGTGTAAGGGAAGGTTAAAGAGGGCTGTATATGACGGCCTTCTTCTACAGCTGGTTATTGCAGATAAATCCAAAATATTCACAGTGTACTGTGATTCTTGGTGGTGGAATATGTGCACTGGTGAAGGAATGGGTGTTTGAGCATTGTATAACTGAGACTTAAGCCTAAAATCTTTGTAATTTTCCACATGGTGAAAAAAGGAATAACAGTGGAGTTGAAAAGATGTGCCCGGAACCAAAGGTTCTTTGTCCTCTTAACCACTCCTTATATGCTCCTAAAGGCGTTCCATGCTGCAATCTCCTTCCTGTGCAGTTTGGTGAGATTTGGCTGCAGTCTGACATTTCCAAAAGCACAGTCAAAGTCGGCCAGCATTTGTGCCACTTGGCTAATGTTTGGTGTGTTTTTTTTAAATTTTTTTATTGAGTCACCATTTGGAAATTTACAAAGTTTTCAGGTTTAATTCTCATTTATACAATGCTCGAACACCCAATTCTTAAACAGTGCACATATTCCATCACCAAGAATCACAGTATAGCTCCACCTCGTCCCCCCACACCCCTAGCACCCCCACCACCCCTAGCCCCCCCTTGCCTGAGGAACTGATAAATTTCACTTTACTTTCACTTTGATTGCATTCAATATTTCAACAAAACTCACTATTATAGTTTGGAGAGTCTCCCCCCCTAAAGTCAGATCTGCTGAAAAGAAAGCATTTGGCAATTTGTTTTCCATTGCTGAGAATGGAGAGGTATGAGGTCGAGTGACCGCACCTAGTGGCCTCAGGTTTTGGGTTTTTTTATTTTAGTATTTTAGTAACTAAGTCCAGAGAAATATCTGCCAGAGGTTGCATCACTGCAAACTTGCATTTCTCAATTATATTATATTCCACATATGAGTGCAATCTTTCTATGTCTGTCTCTTTCTTTCTGACTCATTTCACTCAACATGATACTTTCATGTTGATCCATTTATATGCAAATTTCATGACTTCGTGTTTTCTGACAGCTACATAGTATTCCATTGTGTATATGTACCAGAGTTTCTTTAACCAGTCATCTGTTTTGGGGCACTCTGGTTTTTTCCAGATTCTGGCTATTGTAAACAATGCTGCAATGAACAGAGAATTGCAGATGCCATCTCTACTATACCATTTTGCATCTCCGGGATATATTCCCAAGAGTGGTATTGCTAGGTCAAATGGAAGCTCAATTTCTAATTTTTTGAGAATTGTCCATATTGTTTTCCAAAAAGGCTGAAAGAGTTGGTATTCCCACCAGCAGTTAAGAAGAGTCCCTTTCTTCCCACATCCACGCCACCACCGGTTGTTTTTGTTTTTGGAGATGTGGGCCAGTCTCTGTGGTGTGAGATGATATCTCATGGTTGTTTTGATCTGCATCTCCCTGATTATTTGTGATGTTGAACATTTTCTCATGTGCCTCTGAGCCATTCGGATTTTGAGATAGTCCCACTTATTTACCTCTGTTTTGACCTGCTTGGCCAGTGGCGTGTCAGCTTTGAAGATACCTTTGACTTCAATATTGTGGAGGGTTTTCCTGACCTTGTCTTCAATGTACCTTATTGTTTGTGGTCTGATGTTGAGGTGTTTAATCCATTTTGATCTGACTTTCGTACATGGTGATAGGTGGAGGTCTAAGCCCATTTTTTTGCATGTAGCTGTCCAGTTTTTCCAGCACAATTTGTTAAACATGCTTTCCTTGCTCCACTTCACATTTCTTGCTCCCTTATCAAAGATTAGATGGTCATATACTTGGGGGGACGTGTCAGAGTATTCAACCCTGTTCCATTGGACTGCTGCTCTGCCTTTGTTCCAGTACCACGCTGTTTTAATGACTACCACTTTGTAGTAGAGTTGGAAGTTGGGGAGGTTGATTCCTCCCATTTTCTTTTTCCCAAGAATTGCTTTAGCTATTCGTGGGGGCTTATTATTCCATATGAATTTCAGGAGCACCCGCTCCATTTCTTTGAAGAATGACAAGGGTATCCCTATAGGGATCACATTGAATTTGTACAATGTTTTGGGGCGAATTGTCACTTTGACAATATTAATTCTTCCAATCCATGAGCAGGGGATGTTTTTCCATTTCCTCGTGTCTTTTATTTCCTGAAGTATCGTTTTGTAGTTTTCATTATACAAGTCCTTTACCTCCTTAGTTAATCTGATTCCGAGGTATTTGATTTTTTGAGGCACAAGTGTGAATGAGATTGCTTTTATCATATTGCTTTCTTCTCTCTCACTATTTGCATATAAGAAAGCCATGGACTTTTGGGTATTGATTTTATAGCCTGCAACTTTACTACATGAGTCTATTGTTTCTAGGAGTTTCTTTGTAGGAGGTTTTAGGGTTTTCTAAGTATAATATCATATCATCAGCGAATAGTGAGACCTTGATTTGTTCCTTTCCTACCTGAATGCCCTTAATATCTTTTTCTTGCCTAATTGCAATTGCAAGAACTTCAGTACTATTTTGAACAGAAGAGGAAACATTGGGCATCCTTGTCTTGTCCCTGTTCTCAGTGGGAAGGGTCTTAGTTTTTCCCCATTGAGGATGATGCTTGCCGTAGACTTGTGGTAGATGGCTTTGACTATATTGAGGAAGGTCCCTTCTATACCCATTTTGGCGAGAGTTTTCATCATAAAACCGGTGCTGGATCTTGTCAAATGCTTTCTCTACATCTATTGATATGATTATATGATTTTTATATTTTCTTTTGTTGATATGATGGATTATGTTGTTTGATTTCCGGATGTTAAACCATCCTTGCATCCCCGGGATGAATCCCGCTTGGTTGTGGTGTATGATCTTTTTGATGAGTTGTTGAATTCTGTTTGCTAATATCTTGTTGAGAATCTTCGCATCTGTGTTCATCAGGGATATTGGCCTGTAGTTTTCTTTTTTTGTGGTGTATTTGTTTGCTTTAGGTATTAGGGAGATGTGAGCCTCATAGAAACTGTTTGGGAGGATTTCTGTTTCTTCAATTTCCTGGAAAAGCTTGAGAAGAACTGGCAATAGGTCCTCTTTAAATGCTTGGAAGAATTCGCTAGTGAATCCGTCTGGGCCTGGGCTTTTGTTTTTGGGAAGACTTTGATTACCGTTTCAATTTCCTTGATGTTAATAGGACTATTCAGGAACTCCAGGTCTTCTTGTTTCAGCCTTGGGAGATTACAGGAATCCAGGAATTTATCCATTTCTTCTAGGTTCTCTTGTTTCGTGGCATACAGATTTTCAAAGTAGTCTCTGATAATCTTTGGAATTTCATTGGTTTCTGTTGCGATGTCCCCCTTTTCATTTCTGATTCGGCTTATAAGGGTTCTCTCTCTCTCCCTTTCTTGGTGAGTTTTGCTAGTGGTTTATCAATCTTATTTATTTTCTCAAAGAACTAGCTCTTGGTTTCATTGATCTTTTGAATTGTCTTTTGGGTTTCCATGTCGTTAATTTCTGCTCTAAGTTTTATTATCTCTTTCCTTCTGCCTGGTTTTGGCTCCATTTGTTGGTCCTTTTCTATGGTCTTGAGTTGTGAAGTCAAGTTATTTATGCGGGCCCTTTCTTCCTTCCTGAGATATGCTTGCAAAGCTATAAATTTTCCCCTTAAAACGGCTTTAGCTGCATCCCACAGGTTCTGGTAGCTCGTGTCTTCATTCTCATTTGTTTCCAGGCACCTTTTGATTTCCTCCTTGATTTACTTCCTGACCCACTTATTGTTCAACATCGAGCTGTTTAATTTCCAGGTGATTGATTTGGTTTTCTGCATCTGTCCATGATTAAATTTTATCTTTAGTGCATTATGGTCTGAGAAGATAGCTGGTACAATGTCTATCTTTTTGATTCTGTTGAGGTATGCTGTGTGGCCCAGAACATGGTCTATTCTGGAAAATGTTCCATGTGCACTGGAAAAGAATGTTTATTCCTTTTTTTGGGGATATAAAGCCCTGTATAGATCTATTAGCCCTCTCTCTTCTATTTCTTCCTTCAAAGCCAGTATTTCCTTGGTGAGTTTTAATCTTCTTGATCTGTCCAGAGAAGACAGGGCGGTGTTGAAGTTTCCAACTACTATTGTGTTGCTCGAGATGTCCTTCTTAAGGTCTCTTATCAGCTGTTGGAGGAATTTAGCTGGTCCCTCATTGGGTGCATAGACGTTTAGGAGAGTAATTTCTTCTTGATGTACATATCCCGTGATTAATAAAAAGTGGCCTTCACTATCCCTTCTAATTTTTTTCAACCTGAAGTCTATGTTGTCTGATACTAATAAAGCCACCCCAGCTTTCTTGAGGGAGTTGTTTGCTTGCAGGATTGTTTTCCATCCTTTGACTTTGAGTCTGTGTTTGTTCTGGCTATTCAGATGTGTTTCTTGCAGGCAGCAGAATGTTGGGTTCAGTCTCTGGATCCATTTTGCCAGTCTGTGTCTCTTAATTGGTGAATTTAGACCATTGACATTAAGGGAGATTATTGTTATGGGATGTTGCGCCATCTTTGTGTAAGAGTTTGTTGTACTTGTAGGGGTTCTTCTTGTCTTACAAAAGCCCCCTTAGTGCTTCTTTTTGGTTTGGTTTTGAGTCTATGAAGTTCCTGAGCTGTTGTTTCTCCGTGAAATAGTGTATGGTTCCTTCAAGTTTAACTGAGAGTTTAGCCCGGTAAAGTATTCTTGGAGAGGCATTCATTTCATTAAGTTTTTTCACTATATCCCACCATTGTCTTCAGGCTTGGAAGGTTTCTTCTGATAGGTCTGCTGTGAATCTAAGGGGTGCTCCTTGGTATATTATTTCTTTCTTTGATCTTGCTGCTTGCAGTATTATGTCTCTATCTGTGGTATCCATCATTCTGATTATGATATGCCTTGGGGATTTTTTATTTGAGTCTCTTTTAGCTGACATCCTTCAGACTCTTTGGATCTGGATGCCTGCATTCTCTAGCTCTGGGAATTTCTTAGCAATGATGTCTTTGACTGTGTTTTTTTCATTGGGCTTGGTTTCCTGTGGTTCTGGCACTCCAATGATTCTTATGTTCCTTCTCTTGTGGTCATCCCCTAGGACTCTAATTTTCTCTAGAGCCATTTTGAGATCCTTTGCCATTATTTGCTGTTGCTTATATGATTTATGCAAGTCATCTTCAAGCTCACTGATTCTGTCTCCGGCTGTAGCCATTCTATTATTGAGGGCTCCTACTGAGTTTTTCATTTCATCTACTGATTCTTTTAATTGTGTCACTTCTGTTCGTAGGTTTGAGATTTCTGCTCTCATTTTTCCTGGATTGTCTTAGTGGCCCGTTCCAACGCTACATCCATATCCTCCCTTAATTTATTGGATGTTTGTTCCATAGTTGTTTTGATTTCGTGAACCATCTTGACGATTTCCTCTCTGAAATCTTTATCTGAGAGGAGATTGTATTTCTGGGAGGTCCCTGTTGGGATTTCTGAGATCCTCTCTCCCATTTCTCCTGGTGGTGGGGATTTTCTCTGTTTCTTCATATTGTTATGGGATTTACTGTCAGGCGCACTATCTTAGCTTATGAGGGATCTCAATTGAAGATGTGGGGCTACGATGGCTTTAAAATGGCCTTTTTTTTGAGCTTGATGTGTTCACTGATAGAGTTTTGGAAATTAGGATGGGATAGGCTATATAACTATTAGCATATAGTGACTGAGATGAGCAGAAATCTTAAAAGGAATTGGTTATACTGTTTGTACCCAGGCACTATGCATGGAATAAAAGAAATAACTGCGGCCGCGATAGTGGGCGCCACTCCAGAAATAGGCCATGACCACTTTTGAGACCACGCGCCCTGATGACAGGACACGCCCCTAACCTGTAGGATTGGGGGGGGGTCAGGCACAAGGCTCGAGATGGCTGAGAGCTGCCAGCCGGGGCTGGGGGCTTCCCAGCGGGGCCCCCAACGCTGGCAAGGGACGAGGGGAGAGCTTCTCCTCCACGTGGGGCGGGGTCTCCAAGGGGAAATCTAATGTTTGGTGTTATTAGAACAATGTCATCAGCAAAGTGAAGATGGTGCATTTGCCGACCATCTATCTTCACTCCCATACCTTCTCATTCCAGTCCTCGCATGACATTCTCAAGAGTGGCACTGAAGAGTTTCGGTGAAATGGTATCATCCTGCCAAATCCTCTCTTTATGTCAATGATCACTTCCTTGTAGAATGGTGAGATCCTGGTGGTGAATCCATAATACAGCTCACAAAGGATCTTGATATACTGAGTTTGAATTCCCTATTTGGCTAGGGCTTCGATGATGGCTTCAGTCTTAACAGAATTGAAGACCTTCTTTATTAATGAATGTTACACAGAGCAGCATCTTGAAGTCTTGTTAAATCTCAATGAGCTTGGTCACGGTGTGGATATGGTTGACCATGCTGAATCTTTTCAGAACCTGTCTTGCTTGCATGGTTGCCCTTTGTCTAATGTTCTGCCTATTCTATTCAGGATGACTCGAGTGAACAACTTGTAGATGACGGACAACAGTCAGATTGGGCAATGGTTGCTGATGTCATGGATGTCTCCCTTCTTGTACAACAGAATGGTCTTGCTGGTTTTCCTATGGGACAGAACCTTGCATACGGACAGGTAGCATGTGAAGAGCCAAGCCAGTATACTGTCGCAGATTCTTCAGGTGTTCAGGTCTGACCTTGTCTGGACCAGATGCTGTATGCGTCTTTACTGACGAAATGGCTTGTTGGATTTCTGAAGGGAGGACGTTGGGAATGAGATATCCATCCTGCAGAATTTGGTATGTAGGCAGGTGGACATGGTTGTCAAAGATCCAAGTAAACATCGTGAATAATCCTCTCTATTGCCCTTCTGGAGGATGTGATAGATCCATCAGGATGTAGGAGGGCAATCATCTTGGTCTTGTAGTTGGCGAAGGACAAGCGAGTGTTGTGAATATTTTTCCTGGCTTCTGCTTCATCAGCCAACATTGCTACGCTTCTCTTTCAAGGTCTTCCTTTATTGCTTTTCTGCACAGCTTTGCGAGCTCATACATTAGCTTGTGGTTGCCTGAGGCTCGTGTCAAACCACATTGGAAATGGAGCTCAAGAATTTCTGAAGGGGGCTGGAGTGATAGCACAGTGGGTAGGGCGATTGCCCTGCACGTGGCCAACCTGGGTTCAATTTCCAGGATTTCATGTAGTCCTCTGAGTACCGTCAGGAGTAATTCTTGAGCACAGAAACATGAGTAATCTTTGTGCATTGCGGGCGTGACCCAAAAAGCGAAATAAAAAAAGTTTCAGAAGACAGGCGTTTGTTTGTGGTTTTCCCACTCTCAGCATTCTTTTTTTTTAATTACTTTATTTATTTTTAAATTAATGAATCACCGTGAAGGTGTAGTTACAGATTTACACATTTTCGTGCTGTGTTTCCCTCATACAATGTTTGAGAACCCATCTATTCACCAGTGCCCGTTCTCTACCACCAATGAACCCAGTATCTCTCACACATCCCAAACCCATTCCCCCCACCCCACCCTGCCTCAGTGGCAGGGCATTCCCTTTTGTTCTCTCTCTCTTTTTGGGTGTTGTGGTTTGCAAAAGGGTCATTGAGTGGCCATCATGTTCAATCCATAGTCTACTTTCAGCATGCATTTCCCTTCACAAACGGGTTCTCCAACCACATTTTACTTGTTGTTCCCTTCTCTATCGGAGCTGCCTTTTCACCCAGCATGTGATTCCGGCTTCCAAGTCATGGATCCAACCTCCTGGTACTTATTTCTACTATTCTTGGGTGTTAGTCTCTTATTCTGTTATTTTATATTCCACAGATGAGCGCGATCTTTCTATGTCAATCTCTCTTTCTGACTCACTTATCATGATGCTTTCCATGTTGATCCACTTATATGCAAAGTTCATGACTTCATGTTTTCTAACAGCTGCATAGTATTCCATTGTATAGATGTACCAAAGTTTCTTCAACCAGTCATCTATTCTCGGGCACTCGGGTATTTTTCAGATTCTGCCTATTTTAAACAGTGCTGCGATGGACATATAAGTGCAGATGTCATTTCGACTATAACAATTTGTTCTTCTGGGATATATTCCCAGAAGTGGTATTGCTGGGTCAAATGGGAGCTCAATTTATAATTTTTTGAGAAGCGTCCATATTGTTTTCCAAAAGGGCTGAAGCAGTCCGCATTCCCACCAGCAGTGTAGAAGGGTCCCTTTCTTCCCTCACCCTCGCCAACAGCGGTTGCTTTTGTTCTTTTGGATGTGTGCCATTCTCTGTTGTGTGAGGTGGTATCTCATAGTTCTTTTAATCTGCATCTTTTGAGGATTACTGATGAAGAGCATTTCTTTGTGTGTCTTTTGGCAATTTGTTTCTCTTCCTTGAGAAAGTTTCTGTTCATTTCTTCACCCATTTTCTGAAGGGGTTGGATGTTTTCTTCTTGTGGAGTTCAACCAGTGCCTTATATATCCTTGATACCAACCTCTTAACAGATGGGTACTGGGTGAATATCCTTTCCCATCCTGTAGATTGTCTTTGTATTCTGGTCATTGCATCTTCTGCGGTGCAGAAGCTTCTTAGTTTAATATAGTCCCACTTTTTTATCTCTGCTTCTACTTGCTTGGTCAGTTGAGTGTCATCTTTGAAGATACCGTCAGCTTCAATGTGGACGGTTTTGCCAACCTTGTCTTCAACATACCTTATGTATTGTGGTCTGATATTGAGGCCTTTAATCCATTTTTATCTGACTTTTGTGCATGGTTCAGGTCGAGGTCTAAGCCCATTCTTTTGCATGTGGTTGTCCATTTATGCCAGCACCATTTGTTAAAGAGGCTTTCCTTTCTCCACTTCACATTTCTTGCTCTCTTATCAAAGATTAGATGATCATACACTTGGGGTTGTTTGTAGGGATATGCGGCTCTACCTTTGTTCCAGTACCATTCTGTTTTAATCGTCACCATTTTGTAGTCAAGTTTATCTCTCAGCATTCTTCATGCAGTCATTGAGGTGCTGAACCCGTCAATCATATTCCTCCTAGATATTGTCAATGACGGCATCTTCCCACATTGCCGCAATAGTGCCAAAGAGCTCCCAGTTGGTGGTCATTCTGGGAGTTCTTTTCTTAAACTTAAACTTTGCTGACCTTTCTCCCCACTCTGTGAAGTAGAATTTTGCACAAAAGGGATGGTGGTCCAATCCCATTTGCAGTTTGGAACAACAGGCAAAACCTTTGATTGAATGTGATTTTGTCAATTTCATTCTGTAACTGTCCACTGGGAGACTCCCATGTCCAACGTTTAGATTTGGCCTTCTGGAACTGTGAGTTACCATGTATGATCTTGGTCGATATAATGAACTCAGACAGTCTCTCACCCTGTTCATTCCATTCTAGCCCATTGGTCCCAATGTGGAGTTCTTCGGGCGATCTTCTCAGTTCTACCTTGGCATTAAAATTACCAACAATAATTTTGTAGAAGGCATGGTCTTCTTTATAGTATTTCTCCAACTCCATGTAGAACTTCTCAATTTCTTTTTCATCGTAGTTGGATGTTGCTGTGTAGACAAAGAAGATAGAAACTACTGGCAGTGAGCCACATCTATTCAAATGTAATCGTCCAATTCAGGTTGTTAGGCAATCAAATGAATCAATGCTCCTGGCTAAGTTCGTGTTGACAAGGACACCAATGCCACCAATGCCTCTGTTGTCACATGTTCTGAGGAACAGCTTTTCTCCAGTGTCAAAAATCGCATAATGTGATCGATGCCTTCTCATTTCGATCAGACCAATTATCTTGTACTTGGTCTTCCATGCTTGCAACATCAGGTCCTCGATGGATGCTTCCAATGCCAGCATACATGCATGAAAGTACAGACGGTCATTTTAGTCTTTCTTCCTCTTGGCAGTCTAGTTTGTCCCTGAGAATTTTTCAGCCTCTTCTTGCTCATCCTTGTTAACGCTGCTATATTGGAGGCTTTTTCAGTGTCAGGCAGTTGGGGCCCATTGTTGTTACTGTTTTTTGGCATATTGAATATGCCGCATATAGCTTGCCAGACTCTGCTGTGCAGGTGGGATACTCTTGAGAGCTTGATGGGCTCTTCAAGAGGGATGGAGAGATCTCCAATCGCCCTTAGAGGTGTTTTCATGATTCACACTATATTTGAACACCATTAAATATGGTGCAAAAATTATGGAAAACAGGTAATAAGTATCTTAAGGTGTATTGTGCTGCTGCTTTGCAGTTGCGAGTTCTGGAAAGCGGCCTAGAATGTGGCGGTATCTGGGTAGTGGAGGTAGTGGAGGTCTGCTGGTGAGGTATTTATCTGGCTCTGGTAGGGTGGGTTTGATCCTGGCACTTCGGAGATTGGAAAAGGCAAACAAAGGATCTTATTTCTGGGTCTTGTTGAACCTAAAGTGCAAGGTCGCAAAGTTCTGCTTTACCTGGTTCTATGGGGCTTCACTCATGCGTGAGGTTTAGCCCAAGTGTCTGGAAAGTCCATATGTACTGGTGCTTATTTTCAGACTCACAATTATATTCCACATCCTATGTTTATTTTTGTTCAATATATTAATTATTATTATTAGTGATTCTTTGTAATGTAGTTTGAATTCGTTTCTTATGGTAGCTCCATATTTTTCCCCTTAGAATTATTTTCTCTGTTCACAGTATTTGGTTCTACATAAATGTCAACAAAACTTTTTAATGGTAAATCACCCTATCACTTTCACTGTAACTGTCATCCTGTTGCTCATTGATTGCTCAAGTGGGAGCCAGTAACATCTCCATTCGTCCCTGTCATGTGCTAGTCTCACCCAATGGCATCTGCTCACTCCAGTAACATGAAGAGCATGTTACATTGTTTGGCATATCTAATACATCACGGGTGGCTTGCCAGGCTCTGCCATACGAGATATTACATACAAATGTTGCTTGTACTATTTCCTTAAAATGTTATTAGGATTTTGATGGGTATTATTCTGAATGTGTAAAATGTATTAGGTAAGATGGACATTTTAACACCATAAGACTTTAATATATTGAGTTTGTAGCCTGTCACTTTATTATATTCATTAGTTATTTCTAGTTAGATTTAACATACTCTTTAAAAAAATTTTTAGTGAATCATCATGTGATACAATTTCAAAGCTTTCATGTTTGAGTTCCAGTCATACAATGATTGAACAGCCATCTCTCCACCAGCGCACATTTTCTACCACTGATGTCCCCCAATATATACCCCCTCATCCCAATCTTCCCCCTGCCTCTCTGGAAGACAGATTTCCCCATACTCTCTATCTACTTTTGGACATTATAACATACTCCTTACAGTTGTCTATTTCTTGATTTTTGTTTTGGAGGGAAGGTGGTGCTTAGGCCACATATAACTGTAGCTCAGGGCTTACGCCTCTGTACTCAGGGATCACTCCTGGAGGTGCTTAGGAAGCCATGTAAAATGCTAAGGATCCAACCCAGGTTAGCAGCAGACAAGGCAAGCACCCTACCTGCTCTATTATCCTTATAATTCTTGTTGTCTGTATGATATTATAATTTTCAATATCTGAAACTACCCACTTATTTTTTTATTATCAATTCTCAGCTTGTTTATGCAGTTTTATGATTATCTCTAGCTTTTTATATTTAAGACATTTACTTAAAACATTTCTATTCTTAATTATATTCTTATTGAGCATATTTAATACATTTATTTAAATTATTATCTTGTAAATTCAATTTCTGGGCTTTCTCAAGAATATTTTGTCAGTTAAAATTTTCAGCTATTAATGGGTCATACACCTCTGTCTTTTTTTTTTTACACCACATCCTCACCTCCTCTGTCTTTATTTTTTTTTTAATTATGCTTTTTTTCTGTTGGGCTGGAGCGATAGTACAGCGGTAGGGCGTTTGCCTTGCACCATGCCAACCGGGTTTCAATTCCTCTGCCTCTATCAGAGAGCCTGGCAAGCTACTGAGAGTATTTTGCCTGCACGGCAGAGCCCTGCAAGCTACCCGTGGCATATTTGATATGCCAAAAACAGTAACAACAAATCTCAAGATGGAGACGTTACTGGTGTCCACTCGAGCAAGTCGATGAGCAATGAAATGACAGTGACAGTGATTTCTGTTGGTAATAAATCATTGAAATATTATTGTAATAAAGTACCTTGACAAATAAGAATTTTCTCTTTTGGAATTACATTGTTGTTTGCTAAATATTTTATTTGTTTAGTAATTTTCTGTATGATTTTTGCCAATAGTTTTTTTTTTGCACGTCTGTGAGATACTTAAATCTCTGGTTATCTCTGTGATCAGTGCCCTTACAGAAAGTTACCCTTAAATGCCTGGATTTTAAAAAAAAATAGAAGTAAACCTGGCTTTCTGTTTGCATCCTTGGTGAAAGGATGTAAACAGAAAATAAAAGGTGGGGGCTGAAGTGATAGCACAGCTGGTAGGGCGGTTTGCCTTTCACGCAGCCAACCCAGGTTTGATTCCCAGCATCCCATATGGTCCCCTGAGTACCGCTAGGGGTAATTCTTGGGTGCAGAGCCAAGAGTAACCCCTGTGCATTGCCGGGTTGACCCAAAAAAGCAAAGAAAAAAAAAGAAAGTAGAAGGTGGCTCTTTTGTTTGCATCCTTCGTGAAAGCCAATGGAGAAGTTTATTAAGGCTGTCGGGATTGAAATCATAACTATTCTCGGTGCAACCCTCTCAGTGATCAGAACACAACTCCAGTGCTGAAGAGTCTATCTCTTTTGCCACTTTGGGACCTTTGTCTGTGGCAGAAATACCATTCATACTCTCAGGAATTTTCTGCCTTGGAAGAATATAAGAATATAAGTCACTATGTGTCAAATGTGCAAGACAGTGATTTAAGCACTGCATTGTACATTTCAACTGACCAAAAATCATCAGATTCAAGTGAGCATTTAGAAAGTTTGTGCATGGTTTGTGAATGGTCAGACTGCAGCTGAATGTCAGCAAAACAAAGTTCATGAAAAATAAACTAGTCCCTCACATTTAATTTGCTCTCAATGGAATGAACATCTCCAAATGTAGCAGTTATATGTACCTGGGTCGAGAATTCAACATGAGGAATGACTTCACACCAGAACTGCGCAAAAGGAAGAGAGCAGCATGGAACACTTTCAAGAACGTAGAAGAAGTGGTTAAGAGGACGAAGAACCTCCAACTCCAGGCACATCTTTTCAACTCCACCATTCTTCCTGCACTAACATACGCCTCAGAGACTTGGGCCCTATGAAAACAGGATAAGAACGCTATTCTGGTATCCCAAAGAGGAATCAAAAGAGCTATGCTTGGAGTATCATGTTTCACTCAAGTGAGAGAAGGAATCCGGAGTTCCGACCTCCGTGGATGGTCAATAATCAGGGAGGCTGTCTCGTTTGCCAAGGCTTCAAAATTCAGATGGGCCGGACACATAATGAGATTCAGAGACGACCGCTGGACTAGAGCTGTTACCGACTGGATTTCACGGGATGTTAAAAGACTGCGTGGCTGCCCACAAACGGGATGGTCAGACTTCTTCATCAAAACCCTGAATGAACGGTTTGAGGTTCTTCCTATTCCTGGAGTGAGCAGATATCATTGGGCTACACTAGCATGCAACAGGGACAAATTGAGATGTTACTGGCACCCCCTCGAGCAAATCGAAGATCAATGGGATGACAAACGCAAAGTGACAAGTGTGCATGGTTAATAGTTGTTTCAGTGTAAGGACTGATTTGTGGGAACTTCGTCTCTGCCATGTTTGTGAGGTTACACAAGTAATGTCATTATTACAACATAGAGTGCCCAGATCTGTGCAAGGGAAGACTTGCTGATTATTTAGATCTTTGATTTCTCTCAGCATTATTTCATGGAATTGATGTTAACTTTGTTTAGTCCAGTTTAATAATGATAGACCATGTGTTCATACCCCTTGCATCTCAAACTGAATTCAGGAAATGAAACTAATGTTTTGTGAGTCGACAGCTTATTTTATTGGTATTAGATATTTTTAATATTTAAATTTTATTTTCCCTTTACACTTTATATAAACATTGTGTTTACAAAGTTGTTCATGATGACTAGAGTTATTTTGAACAGAGAATTTAAGTTCGATGTGAAGCCAATGATAACAAGGACATGATTATCAAGAAATTTCAAACATTCAGAGGAGCTACTCTGCTTTATTGTATTTATACATAATATTTAACATACATTTGCTCACTGATAAGTACAAGAACATTATAAAATTTATGCAAGCCAAGGGTTATGTTTTCAAATGCATACTCTTTTCTACATAAATGATACCTTTCAGATGTAAAACTTCCTCTTGCTATTCTATGTCACATATTTACCTCAGTTCTTTTTTCTTTTTAGTTTTTGGGCCACACCCAGTGGTATTCAGGATTACTACTGGTTCTGCACTCAGGAATCACTCTTGGGGGACTCTGGGGAGAGGGTTTATTGCAGTGTTTTCTAAATCTATATTTATTCTTAAATTTGTTTCCTAGACCAAGATACTTATTACATTGAATGTGATATACAATATTTTGTGATACTATATTGTCTTTGTGAATCTATTTTTTTGCTAGAATATATTTAAGGTTGAGCTGCCATATTAGCTATCATAGCATTTCAAAGTCTCACAATATTGAATTCATATAAATTTTCCACTGAGAAAATTGTAAAATCTTGAATCAGATATTTGTATCTTCCATGACAAACATCCAGTTCAGCTTTATGTAGTAATTATTTTATGCTCATCTACAATTAAGTGGAAGTTTACTGTGAGTAGATTTATTATTATTCTCACAAGTAATGGATTTATTCACCTCCCATTCAGGAACTATAATGATGTTACATAGTTTAATACAGTGACCCTGGAATATCAGAATCAAATGTCTTCCACTATTCTTCATCCACACAGAATGTTTTATAATAAGCCTTAATTAATGATTGATTCCTCTCAACCAAGATGATATTTTCTATGCTCTTCCATCTTAGTTCTGGATAAGAAGGGGGAATAGAAAAATAGCACACTCAATTTTCCTTATTTCTCACTGATAAAGATAATGTTGCATGACACATATAACTGTGAAAAAAATATGAGAAACAGAAATTCTAGGTGAGCAAGGAATTAGATACTGGAAAATGACCTTCTAGTCATCTGATCTACTGTGATTTATTATACCGTATGTTAATATTTTCTAAAATATAACTGGAATCTCATATGTTGGTTTAATTTTATAATATGAGCTCTACTGGTCAGCTATAATTCTGGAAAATTATTTCTCAAATAATTTTATCAAAATCTTTTTAGGAAAAACAAAGTCAAGAGCTGATATTTAATTTAGGAAATTTGGTGATGACTGTAATTGATCTATTTGGAGCTGGGACCGAGTCAACAAGCGCCACACTGAAATATGCTTTGCTTCTGCTGCTAAAACACCCAGATGTCACAGGTATCGCCAGCATGGTAGACTGGGAGAATTTCAGAAACATCTTGATAGACACAGCAAAGACACACTGAGAGTCTTGTTTTTTCTTAGAAAAACTTCATTATTCAATTGTCTGACTACTTGCTTAATCTTCTCAAATGTAATAAAGAGGAAATAATGGGAATATTATTATTTTTTACTTTTTTTTGCTTTTTGGGTCACACTCAGTGATGCTCAGAGGTTAATCCTGGCTCCACATTCAGGAATTACTCCTGCCAGTGCTTGAGAGACCATATGGGATGCTGGGCATTGAACCAGGATCAGACATCTAAAAGGCAAACACCCTCCCCGATGTACTATTGCCTTGTCCCCTGAATAGTACATGTATTATTAGAGATCTCTCCTGTACTGATAATACTAACAATACACAGTTATGCTGCAACACCACATTTAGTCATAGTAATTTAATTTGTTTGTGGACCACACTCGGCAGTACTCAGTGCTTACGCCTTTCTCTCAGGAGTCACTCCTGGCTGTCTTGGGGGACTATATGGGATATCAGGGATCAAACCCAGATCATCAAACCTGCAAGACAAATGTATTACCTACTGCACCCCAGTCCCTGTAATTTAATTTTAAACTGATTAATTAAATAAACTTAATTTTATTTATATTTTGAGACATTATTTCTGTTTTATTATCCTATGTGCTAATATATAGGCATTTCTGTTTTATTATCATATGTGCTAGTAAATAGGTGTGGAGAGATGTGTCTTAAGTGTGAAAGAGTTATATGCATAAATAAATTCTGAAATGTAGCTGATGCCTATAATGATGCTGGGACTTACATAATATTTTGCGTATCCCTGAAATGGTGTATACATGTGGTACTTATCGTTCTCTTTTTCAATGAGTCTTACTTATATCTCAGCCAAAGCCAGAGAAGAGATTGAGCGTGTGATTGGCAGACACCGGAGCCCCTGCATGCAGGACAGGAGCAACATGCCCTACATGGATGCCTTGGTGCACGAGGTCCAGAGATTCATTGACATCGCTCCCAACAGTGTGCCTCATGCTGTGACCCGTGATGTTACATTCAGAAATTACTTTATTCCCAATGTAAGATTTTGTTGTTGTTGTTATTCTGATCTAAGTGGTTCTATTAAAAAGGTAATCCTTTCATATTCTGTATCCAATCATCTAAAAATACAAGATAAGTGTGCAAAAAGATGATAGAATCAGTCTGCATATTGGTTGTTGGTATCAATGTCTGTTATAAGATGATGTAATAGAATATATTGCATTGCTGTATTTGTGGTTTCCGCCTCATGGGCAAAGGGCATTTTCCAGTACAGGGACTCAAAGATTTACTATCACTTATTTATAAGATTTAGTGCTTACATTTAAGTTATTTTTCAATTCAGGTAAGAATTTTAAAAAAGTATTATAATCAATATTTACAATGGATTTAAAATCAGGTAAGAGTTTACATAAGTTTTTAATTACACGATGGTATAATAGTTATGCTTCTTTTTATTTCTTTAAAAATATTCAAATGTTTGGGCCTGGATTGATAGCACAGCAGGTAGGGCGTTTGCCTTGCACATGGCAGAACTGGGTTTGATTCCCAACATTCCATATGGTTCCCCGAGCACCATCAGGAATAATTCCTGAGTGCAAAGCCAGGAGTAACCCCCAGCAACGCTGGATGTTACCCAAAAAGAAAAAAATATATATATACATATATATATTTTTATACATATATAGATATATATTGGGTCTTCTTATTTTGAAGTTTTTAAACTTAAGTAGAATTTTTGTACATTACTTGATTAAAACATATGACAGAACAATTTTTAAAATAATCACAGATCTTTTACATAACAACTTTAAGTGGTGGAATTTCCTAGTTTTACATGAAAAAGTTTTAAATGCTAAAAATAATAAAATAAATGTGCTTAACATTGTATAGTACATAAATTCATGTGTATACACTTATAAACATTTATACATATATGATAATCAATGTTTGCAATGGATTTAAAATCAGGTAAGAATTTACATAAGTTTTTAATTACATGATGGTATAATAGTTATGCTGCTTTTTATTTCTTTAAAAATATTCAACTGTTCCCTTTCTGCTGCCCTACGAGCTCGACCCCGGAGGCAACTGGGCTACTTTGGACATGAGCAGCTCCCGGAGAGGCCCCGAGATTGGGATGGGAGCTCCTGGCCCATTTGTCGCCAGCGGGGCAGGGCTTTCTCTCTCAACTCTTCCTTACTGGGCGCAGCAAGGCAACAGCTGGTTTTAGAACACAGAATGCAGGTACCAGCGGGACGTCCAGGTGATCATACAAAACCCCCAAAACCAAAAACTTATTATATCTTTATTGTCAGCAATGTGAAAGGGTTCCTTTTTAGCAGGTCTGACTGTGGGAGTTAACTCCAATCAATAATACTGAGTTTTTTGTTGAAATATAGAAGGTAATCAAAGTAGCAGCCATTTCTCTAGACTGTAAACTAAGCCATAGCCCCATGCCGGCCGACGAGAGGAAATATCCTCCTTTCTCGGTTCTTTTCCCTATTCTGGGAGAAATGTGATGTGGCGTCCACCATATTATGAGGTCTAGGAAGCAGGCACAAACTTAGAGGCACGGGAATGGAAGGGGAAAAAATTAAAATTAAAAAAAAATATGTACTTGGAACAGAGGGACAGTTGGGGAGTTTCGGGCCGATACCAGCGCATGCTCCGCCGAGATTCGACCCAGGTGGCCACACTCTTGTGCGACTGCGTTGCTGCAGATCAACCAGAATCCGGAGGAACTACTTTTGGTTCCAGAAACTGCTTGCAGCCATGTCTCTAGACTGTGAACTAAGCCATAGCCCCATGCTGGCCGAGGACAGGAAATATCTCTTTTTCTCGTCAGGCGGTGTGGTGTCAGCCATAATATGAGGACTATTTATTAAGCAGGCATGAACTTGGTGGCGCGGGAAAAAGGGGAAAAAAATTCTATGTACTTGATAGTGGAACTTCATATCTCTCCAGTTTCAGCAATGGAAAACTAATTATCAAATGCTTCATTGGCAATATGGCTGTCTTTCTTGGGGGAAAACTCCAACAATAGTGAGTTTTGTGTTGAATTATGGAAAGTAATCAAGGTAAAGAGAAAATGAAGTGAAATTTATCAATTATGCAGGCGGGGATGGGGGTGGGGGGACGAATTTTGGGAGGTAGACTGGGGTCTTTGGTGGTGGAATATGGGCACAGGTGAAGGAACGGGTGTTTGAGTATTGTATAACTGAGACATAAGCCTGAGAAATTTGTAACTTTCCACATGGTGATTTAATAAAATAAATTAAAAAAAAGAAAAGAAAAAATATTCAACTGTTTGGGTATGTATACATCTATCAACACCTATATATCTATACACCTATACATCAAGATGTATATACCTATCAACACCTTAAATATTTCAGTGTATATAGCACTGCACTGTCATCTCATTGTTCATCTATTTGATCGAGCAGGCACCAGTAACGTCTCCATTGTGAGACTTATTGTTACTGTTTTTGGCATACCAAATACTCCATGGCTAGCTTGCCAGGCTCTGCCATGCAGTCAGGATACTCTTGGTAACTTGCCTGGATCTCCGAGAGAGACGGAGGAATCAACCCAGCTCGGCCACGTGCAAGGCAAACACCCTACCTGCTGTGCTATTGCTCCAGTCCTCGGTCCTTTGCTATCCCTCCAGTCCTCAGTGTATATATTTAATAATCATTTATTTTTGTCTCAAACAGTATGATAGCATTCATACTCAAGTCATCATCAATACATTAATATTTCATTTTTTTCTTTCAATAAGTTTTCAAAGAATAACATATAATTTGGCTATCTTTCCCTTTAACACTGTGCTAACAGTGGTGCTCAAGGGTTGCTCTTGGCTCTGGGCTCAGGAATTACAAGTGGCGGTGCTCAGAGGACTATATGTGATGCTGGGGATTGAACTGTGGCTGGTCGCATGCAAGGCAAATGTCCTACCTACTGTATTATCACTCTGGCCCTTTAATTGAATTTTTTGCCTCACAGTTTTTGCTGTTGTTCTTCAAGAGTGTTTTAGAAATTTCGAACTGAAATATACAGAGGCACTAGTACCATTCGTCCCCTTCCTCCTCTCCCTTTGGAATCTCATAGCAGAGCTTTGCAGATTCCCTTGATACCCGCAGGTGTGCCTTAGGGCTTGCTGGGCAAGCACTTTTTAAACCACTGGAGCCACGTTAAAGACCCTCTTCTTCAAGACTCACAAACCCATGGTACTGTTACTGTCTTGGCACTTCCATGTGACGGGCCCAGGGTCTAAAATCCCAGTCTCCTGCTTTCTAGGCACGTGCTTTAGACCACTAGGCCATCTTCCAGTCTTTGTGTCTTGGTTGCTAGAGGAAATTATTGATGGCTTAAATTAAGTAGTTTCCCACCCCCCTTTTCCAAATTGTAGTTTGCATTGCCTTCAAATTTAGAAAACCATTAAATGCTTACTGTAAAACAGTTGGTAGGTGCTTGCCTCACAAACCCCCTCCCACCTCCACCCCCAAGCACTGCCAGGACTGGGAGTAAGCCCTGAGCATTGCTGGGTGTGACTTAAAAACAAAAATTAAGCTTTTTTGGAGAGCGAAGATGGAATAGTGTAGCTCTCAGTAGCTACACAACTTATCAGATGGGTATTGAGTAAATATTCTTTCCCATTCTGTGGGCTCTCTCTGTATTTTGATCACTATTTCTTTCAAAGTGCAGAAGCTTCTTAGTTCAGTGTAGTTCCATTTGTTTATGTTTGTTTCCACTTACTTCATCAGTGCTGTTTCATCCATAAAGTTGCTTTTAACTTCAATGTCGTAGAGGGTTCTGCCTATGCTTTCCTCTCTGTATCTTATGGATTATGTCTGGTATTGAGGTCTTTTATCCACTTTGATCTGACTTTTGTATCTGGCACTAGACAGAGGTCAGAGTTCATTTTGTTTTGGTTTTGGTTTGGTTTTTACGTTTTTCTAATATGAAACTTGGAATGACATTTTAGTAAGTTATAAACAAGATATTGACCAATAATTTCCCAAAATGTTTAGTCTAATGGATAAAAACTGCTTGAATCAATGATCCCATATGAATTATTGCATATGATGATTTATTTAATTTTATTTTTTCTGTGCATCTAGCTAGGGTTAATCTTTGAGGAAATTTAAACCATATTTATTTTAACATTTTTGAGGTAACATTGGTTTATAAACATGTAAATGTTTACACACTCATAAGGTACACAGTTTGTTACTAGCATAGTGACAGTACACTCCACCACAGTACAGTGGTTACTTTAGCCCACTCACCTCCACAAGGCAATTTAATTTCTTTGGTAAATCCTAGACATTTTTTAAAATTTATTTATTTTTATGTAGAAAAAAAGCCACAACTGTTGACATAATTCATTCTATAGCCAATATTTATTAGATAACAATGCTCCAATATTAAAATAGATAAGTATAAAAATTTATTTTTGTGAAAATTGTTAAATCTCATCACTGTCTCAGGATTTACTAAGCTCTTTGTCACTATTTGAGCCTTCTGTATTATTGTTTTGTTTGTTGCGTTTGGCTGGCTTCTATGTTACTTTAGCATCCAATTGGGTGACTTCCTGCTGGAATTTCAGTGTCTTGAGAAATTAGGAGGTGTTGTGCGGTCACATACCAGAGACTTCAAGATCTTTCATCTGAGCCAATAAGTTGACAAGATGTTGGATGGGGCACATGATTGTGACTCCCTGGGCTTCCTGAAATATAGGCCTGGGAGGAGGCTATATAAACCCACTCTGAGAAGGCCCCATATTTCTCAGCTTTGACACCAGGGTGCCTGAAATATTTTGCAGTTTGCAGAGAATATTAGTGAAGTGGTGGAGTTAACCCTTGGTGTGACTCCAGTGGTGGGGTGTGGGTTGGGGCTTCAGCAGGGTACTCTGCATGCCTGCTTCCCAAGGGTACTCCAGAATGTCCATACATTTTAGCTGTTTGGCTTTCATTGTTGGATATCAACCCTAAGTGCTTTAGGCTTTATCAGTGAATTGCCCCTTTCCTCCTCCCAGAGAAGCTTACAGTGCCCTTGCTAAAGTCCTTAATTTAGCAAAGGTCTATCTTCAACCTCCCCTTTGTGTTGGATATTAATCCTAAGTGCTTTAGGCTTAATCAGTGCATTGTCTTTTTTCCTCCTCCTAGAGGAATTTATATTACCTTTCCTAGCATCCCTAATTTAATTAAAGTTTATCTGTAATCATTCCCTTGTATTTTACCTCACATTGTCACAGTCCCCATGTTAATCTCGATTGCTTATAAAAAAAGCTTTCTGGTAATTCTGAACTTGTATTGATACTGCTTTGTATTTGAAGTGCTGTATATTTGTACTTGCTTTTCTGTTTCCCCTATAGCCTTTTAATATGTTACCATAGAGCAATGTTCTTTGGTTAAACACAGAAAAACCATTACTGCTACGCTCCTAATATTTGGGAGTTGATTGATTCTGAAATATATCAGCCCCTGGGCATAATTACTTGATCATAACTACTTGACTCAGGCTTCAGTTTCTGTAGTTCCTGACACCCCCAAAGGGGAGGTTCCGCTGTGGGACTGGGATGGACCTAGGGCGAGTGGCAAAACTACCCGGCAGTGAAATGGGACATTCTAGAAAGCATAAATGTATGGTTTTCATGCAAACCTTTACAACTTTAGAGACAGGACCCCCCTGGGGAAGAACTAGCTGAACTGGCCTGAGGACTTAGTCTGGGATTTACAGTAAAAGCCTTGCTTGCACTCAGAGCCCAGACAACCAAGTGTTTAAAGCCCTGTTTGCTCTCAGCCCAGAGAACTAAGTGTTGGGATCTTTGTCTGTTACTGTGTTTATTTAAACAACTGCTAGTATCGATAACTTAATACAATTAGAGGGAAACATAAAAGCAATGCAGTTGTCCCTTGGAGATAGTGTGTCTCCTGGAGTTGATCTCCCTAAAAGAATTTCCTCTGCCAAATGTTTATCTATGTAAATGACCATCACACAGGTGCTTACCTCAACCCCCCTTCAGATGTTCTATAAGTATGCTAGCAACTGCATTAAGCGGGCAATTTTCACCATCTGACTATGGTCCCCAGCCTCCCCATCTCCCCTTCTCTCTGTGTCTCTGTTGGGGGACTCTGGGGAGGTGGGGAGGCAGGGAGGTGGCTCAGGGCTACTGAACGCACACATGTGTCTAGCAGCAGCAGCAGCCACCCGGGGATCATCATCTTTTCTTTTTTGTGATTACACATTTCATCTCCTTGAAGATTTAGTCATGAATTAGTAGGACAGGATTTGTGGGTAAGTCAATATGGCACGCAGTTGTGGGATGTAGACATGGATACCTAGGGAATATTTTCATTCTAAATAGTCTATTCCCTTACCTTCATACTTTACCACATGTGAAGGAGGTCACCCAGATTTTGTCTTTCACTTTTTGACTGATTTCACTTAGCATGACATCCTCCAGTTCAGGTTAGACTAAGAAGCAAGAATTCATCTTCTCTCATGACTGAGTAGTTTTCCACTGTGTTCCACACCTTGGTTCACTCATCTGTCATTGAGCACTTAAGCTGTTTCCAGATCTTGGCTATTGTAAGTCGTACTTCAGTGAACATAGGGTGTGCATTTATCTTTTCAAATAACTGCTTTTGTGTTCTTGGAATAGATACTTGAAGTACAATTTATGTGTCATATGGCGTTTTATTTTAAATATTTTTGAGGTCTTCATACTGTTTTCCTTAGTAGTTAAACCAATTTATGTTCCTACCAACACTGAATCAAGGCTCATGTTTCACCATTTCCCTGCTTGCTTTCATTGTTTCTGGTCATTTTGATATATGTTACTCTCACTATGTGAGATGCTATCTCATTGACAGTTTTACTTAATAATCACTGATAAAAATCATTTTTCCCATGTGCCTGAAGGATATCTTGATCTCTTCACTGTCTACCTCTTCTTCCTATTTCTGATGGTGTCATCTGTTAATTTTATTGCAGTTTTGTGTACTCCTTAAATATCTTCAATATTTGCCCTGTATCATATTATAATATGTGAATAATTTACCTATTCAGTATGATGTCTTTTGTTTTAGTGAGTTTATTTCATAGTGAAGAATTTTTATAGTTTCATGTATTTTAATTTGTTCATTGTGCCATGTGTCAAACCCAGGGCCTCTCACACCTTTGTCCGATAGCCCAAATATTTTTTACAATAGTACAAAATATTATTGTTTTCTACTTGCATTACTGCTACAACATGTCCACTATCAAAGTGTCTGGATCCTTTCCCATTATTCCCTGGTTCCCCTCTCACCAGCACACTAAGGTCATGCTTCTCTTGATCATAACTTGCAGTTGTTTCCACGGGGCATTTTATAATCACTTGAATATTCTTTAGACTCTAAAATAAAAGGAGTCACTTGATCCTTATATTTTTTATTCTGATTCATATACCTCAGAATGACTTAGTCTAATTTCATCCAGTGAACTATGAAATTTGATCTCATTTCATAGCTGAGTAGGATTACATTTTGTATGCACCACAAGTTTTTTTATCATTTAATTATTGTTGGGCTTTTGGATTGTTTCTAGATCTTGGTTGTTTTGAATAATGCTGTGATAAGCATAAATGTGCGTGTGGGTTTTTTTAATTTGTTGAATATTTGTAAGACCTTTACAAAGCTGTTCATGATTTGATTTCATTCATACAATAAAACAACACCCATTCTTCCATCAGTGTACATTTCCCACTACCAATGACCTCCCTTCCATCCCACCATCCTCCAACACCCCTCTCACCTGCATCACTCTCCTTTTGTGCATTATGATTTGCAAGACAGGCACTAAAATGAGGTCATCGTGTTTGTTCAGGGCATTTAGTAATTATATTTGGAGGGTAATACTGGAGTAGCTTTTTCAACTGGGTGGCAGTTTGGGGGTGTGGATATGACTGCTGAGGCATCCAAAGTACTGGTAGGTGGGGAAAGTAGTTCACCTTGACCCCCCTGAAGAACTGTAGATACAATCACAAAACCTACTTACTCAAATTTTCAGCAGATTGTATCTTGGTGAGGTCCATCCCAAGATTGTGGATTCTGGCAAGGGACATGCAATGTTTTGGATTGTGCAAGCAAGCAACTCAGGGTGAGGGAGGGGTTTCCGTTTGGGTGGACACCAGCCTAACCTGTGCTCCTCCTATTTGTCCTGTTCATCCTTGCACATGCCTGAGATTAAATAACTTTAGTTTTCTTTCGAGATTTATTTATGGGTCTCAGAAGCAAGGCCGATAGAAGAGCTTACATGGAGGCACTGGACTTAGTTTGTGAGTGATTGCCTGAGCTTCTAGGAGTATAGGGAAGTGAGAGGAGGTAGCCCGTCCCAACCCCAAGAGAGCCTGGGGATTTCAGTCACAAAATCCGCATACTCAAATTTTCAATAGGTTATCCTCCACCACGCTCGGAAAGCCCGGCAAGCTACTGAGAGTATCTCGCCCGCGTGACAGAGCCTGGCAAGCTACCCATGGCATAATCATTATGCCAAAACAGTAACAACAAGTTTCAGGATGCAGATGTTACTGGTGCCCGCTCGAGCAAATCGATGACCAAAGGAATGACAGTGACAGTGACAGTAGTATCTCATTTAGGTCTGTCCCAAAATGGTGAAGTCTGGTGGGGGCATGGTGGTGATTTTGGATTGTGGGAGCAAGGAGCTGCCAAGGGCTTTGCTTGAGTGGGCCCCAGATTGACCTGCCCCCTCTGATTTACCCTGGTCTATTCAGTCTTGCACAGGCCTGAGATTAAATGCAGTTTTTGATCTCTTCCAAGATTTGTTTATGGCACTCTGAAACAAAGCCAAAAAATGAGCTTGTAGAGCTGAGCCGGAGGTGATTTGTGGGCATGGCTCTCTCATACCTAACGTTTGGCCATTTAATTTCTCAGAGAAACTTGGTTCTGAGTTGTTGGAGTTTGGCCAGAGGCACAGCAGCAAGTTGGGGTTATCAGGAAGCTTAAAGCTTAAGAGAGACATCAGGCTGCTGATTCATTTTGCCTCCCACCCCTCTCGGGTACAGGTTGAGCTGCTGGTGGCACCAAACCCTCAACGTGTCTTTTTGATTAATATTTTCATGTTGTTGTGGTAGTGGCCAATGATAAAACAGCAGGGTCAAAAGAGAACTCTATTCCTCATTTTTTTCTCTTTATTTATTTTTTAATAAGCAAGTCACCATGAGGGTACAGTTACAAATTTACCCATCTTTGTGCTTGTGTTTACCTCATAAAATGTTCGAGAACCCTTCCCTCCACCAGTGTCCATTCTCAACCACCAATGAACCCAGTATCCCTCCCACCCTCCAATCCCATCCCCCCCACCCCGCCTCTGTGGCAGAGTGTTCCATTCTGTTCTCTCTCCTTTTGGGTGTTGCGGTTTGCGATAGGGGTATTGAGTGGCCATCATGTTCAGTCTCTAGTCTACTTTTACCACGGTTCTCTCTTCTTGTGCGGTGTCCCCAATCACATTTTACTTGATGTTCCCTACTCTATCCGGGATGCCTTTCCCCCAGCATCTGAGGCCTGCTTCCAACACATGGAGCTAACCTCCTTATATTATATACTGCTTTTCTTGGGTGTTAGTCTCCGACTCTGTTATTTTATATTCCACAGATGAGTGCAATCTTTCTATGTCTGTCTCTCTCTTTCTGACTCATTTCACTTAGCATGATATTTACCATGTTGATCCACATATATTCAAAGATCATGACTTCATCTTTTCTTACAGCTGCATAGTATTCCATTGTATAAATGTACCAAAGTTTCTTTAACCACTCATCTGTTCTAGGTCACTTGAGTGTTTTTGAGATTCTGGCTATTGTAAACAGTGCTGCGATGAACATATAAGTGCAGATGTCATTTCGACTATAACTTTTTGCTTCTCCGGGATATATTCCCAGATGTGGTATTGCTGGATCAAATGTAAGCTCAATTTCTAATTTTTTAAGAAGCGTCCATATTGTTTTCCAAAAAGGGCTGAACCAGTGGGCAATCCCACCAGCAGTGTAGAAGTGTCCCTTTCTCCCCACATCCTCACCAACAGCAGGTGCTTTCGTTCTTTTGGATATGTGCCATTCTCTGTGGTGTGAGGTGGTATCTCATAGTTGTTTTGATCTGCATCTCCTTGATGATTAGTTATGCGGAGCATTTTTTCATTTTTCCTTTTGGCCATTCATATCTTTTCCTTAGAAAAGTTTCTGTTAATTTCTTCGGCACATTTTCTGACGGGGTTGGGTGTTTTCTTCTTGTAGAGTTCAGCCAGTGCTTTATATAGCCTTGATATCAACCCCTTATCAGATGGGTATTGGTGAATATACATTCCCATTCTCTAGATTGCCTTTGTATTTTGGTCACTGTATCTCAACACTGCTGTTCTGGAATACTGGAATTACTTGCAATAGCTGTTAGGCAAGAAAAAATATTAAGGGCATCCAGGTAGGAAAAGAAGAAATGAAACTTTCACTGTTTGCAGACTATATGATACTAGATCTAGAGAAGCCTAAAACTTCTACTAAGAAACTCTTAGAAACAATAGACTTGTACAGTAAAGTTGCAGGCTATAAAATCAATACCCAAAAATTCATGGCCTTCCTATTTGCAAACAATGAGACAAGAGAAAAGGGACATGAAAAAAGCAATCCCAATCACAATCGTGCCCCAGAAAGTCTAATACCTTGGAATCAGCTTAACTAAAGAAGTAAAGGCCCTCTACAAAGAAAACTATAAAATGCTACTCCGTGAAGTAAAAGAGGATATGAGGAAATGGGAACATATCCCCTGCTCATGGACAAGGAGAATCAATATTGTCAAAATGGCAATACTCCCCAAAGCATTATACAGATTGAACATGATCCCTATAAAAATAACCATGAAATCTTTAAAGAAATGGATCAAGCAATCCTGAAATTCATATGGAACAACAAACGCCCACGGATAGCTAAAACAATTCTTGGGGAAAAGATGATGGGAGGCATCACCCTCCCCAAACTTAAACTTTACTACAAAACGGTAACAATTAAAACAGAATGGTACTGGAACAAAGGCAGAGACGCATATCAATGGAACAGGGTGGAATATCCCTACACACAACATCAAATATATGATCATCTAATCTTTGATAAGGGAGCAAGAAATGTGAGGTGGAACAAGGGAAGTCTCTTTAACAAATGGTGCTGGCATAACTGGACAACTACATGTAAAAGAATGGGCTTAGGCCTCAAACTGACACCAGGCACAAAAATCAGATCAAAATGGATTAAAGATCTCAACATCAGACTACAATCCATAAGGTACATCGAAGACAAGTTCAGCAAAATCCTCCATGGTATTGAAGCTACAGGTATCTTCAAAGATGACACGCAACTGACCAACCAAGTGGAAACAGAGGTAAACTAATGGGACTATATCTATTCCTAAATTTTTCACACTAATACAAACCATTTTCCAAAGAAGCTAAAACAAGCAACAGTCTAAACAGCAATAGATAAAGTTTCTGCCAACATATCTGCCAACACTTATTCTTTCCTGACCTTTTTATATAAAGCATTCTTGCTGGTGTAAAATGATATCGTTATCATTTTAATTTGAGTTTCTCTGATAAATTTTGATGATGCAACATTTTTTCAGTGTGTTGGCTGTCTTTACACATCTTTGAAAAATTGTTCAGTTACTCTTCCCATTTTGATACTTTTTTTGTAATTTTGTGTTGTTGAGTTTTTAGGGTGATAACATAGATATAGATATGTAGATATGATTTGTGCTTTCTGTCTTATATGTGATGCTCATAGAATTTCTACCAGTTTCTTGGGGGTCCTTATATTTTAGATCTCATATCTTCCACAGTAAAGGAGCACATTAATTCTTATAGTCCCATTTGATGCTTTCTGCTTTGTTTTCTTTGCCAGTGGGGTCATATCTTCAAAACCTCCTCTGAGGTCAAGATCTTGGAGGTCTGTTTATGTTTTCCTCAGGATATTTTACGAATAAAGATTTGATTAATGTCAGTAACCAGTTTTGAGTCAACTGTTATGCACAGTGTGATGAAGGGGCTTCGGGTTTTTTTTCCCATTTGCTTATATTTGGATAACCAGATTTCCAACACCATTTGTTAAATGGATATTTGTGTTCCACTTCATAAACCTAGTGTCTTTATTATAAATTCACTGCCCATACATCTGAATTTAATCTCTGGACTTAAAACTATAGTCTGCTGATCTAGACTCTTTGTTTCATTACCATGCAGTTTTAATGACTATAACTTTGTAGTAAAGATTAAAGTCTGAGAATGAAAGGTTTCCCAAATACTTTTTTCGGATTATATTCGCTATTTTGTGAGTATTAAGGACTCATATAATTTTATTATATGATATAAAATTAAAGATATACATAAAATTCCATAGAGATTTTTATGCCTGGAGTCGGAGGTTTTTTGTTCTCTTAACCACCTCTTCAACGCTCTTGAATTCATTCCATGCTGCTCCTTCCTCCTGCACATTTCTGGCACCAAGTGTTCCTCATGTTGATTTCTCGACCCAGGTACACATAGCTGCTGCATTTGGAGATATTCGTTTCATTGAGAGCAAATGCAGCTTCAGGGACCAGTTCATTTTTCATGAACATTGTCTTGTTGAGATTCAGCTGCAATCCAACATTTCCACACTCGTGGTTGAAGTCGGCCAGCATTTGTGCCAATAGGTTAATGTTTGGAGTTACAATAATGATATCATCAGCGAAGAGGAGGTGGTGTAATTGCTGACCATCTATCTTCACTCCCATTCCTTCCCATTCCAGTTGTGGCATGATGTTCTCGAGGGTAGCACTGAAGAGTTTCAGTAAAATGGTATCACCTGCCACTTCCCTCTCTTTACATCAATGATCACCTCCTTGTAGAATGGTGAAATCCTGGTGGTGAATCCACAATACAGCTCACGGAGGATTTTGATATACTGAGTTTGAACGCCCTGTTTTGCCAGGGCTTCGATGACCGCCTCAGTCTCAACAGAATCGAAGACCTTCATTAAGTCGATGACCGTTAGACAGAACTGCATCTTGAACTCTTGTAAAACTTCAGTGAGTTTGGTCATTGTGTGGATATGGTCTATCATGCTGAATCCCATTCGGAACCCGGCTTGCTTTCATGGTTGTCCTTTATCTAAATTCTGCCTATTCTATTCAGGATGACACGAGTGAACAACTTGTAGACGACAGACAGCAGGCAGATTGGGCGAGAGTTGCCGATATCGTGGATGTCTCCCTTTTTGTACAACAGAATGGTCCTACAGGTTTTCCACTGAGATGGAACCTTGCATACAGACAGGTAGCGTGTGAAGAGTTGGGCCAATGTACTGATGAGTACTGGAGGCAGATTCTTCAGGTTTCGGGTCTGAACTTGTTCGGACCATGTGCTGTTCACGTCTTTACCAGAGAAATGGCATGTCGGATTTCAGAAGGGAGAATGTTGGGAATGACATATCCATCCTGCAGAATTTGGTATGTGGGCAGGTGGCACATCTATTCGATTCCACCGTTCTTCCTGAACTAACATATGCCTCAGAGACCTGAGCTCTACGCAAAAAGGATCAGAATGCTCTTAGGGTATCCCAAAGAGGAATGGAAAGAGCTATGCTGGGAATATCATGTCTCACTCAAGTGAGAGAAGGAATCCGGAGTTCTGACCTCCGTGGGCGGTCAAAAATTATGGATGCTGTCTCTGTTGCCAAGGCATCAAAATTCAGATGGGCCGGTCATGTGATGCGATTCAGAGAGGACCGCTGGACTAGGGCTGTTACCGACTGGATTCCACGGGACATCAGAAGACCTCGTCGCTGCCCACCAACTAGATGGTCAGATTTCTTCATCAAATCCCTGAATGAACGATTTGAGGCTCTTTCTGTTCCTGGAGCAAGCAGATATCATTGGGCTGCACTAGCACACGTCAGGGACAAATGGCAACATTACTGACGCCCACTCGATCACATAGAAGATCAACGGGACTACAAGTGATACAAGTGATTTTTATGATTTTGGTGTTGCATCTATAAAATACATTGTGTAAAATAGTCATTTTTACAATGTTGATGCTACTTTGAAAATATCATACATGATGATAAGGTAAGACATTATTTATTCCAGAGAAGCAAGTTTTTCTTAACATACATAATTATGTAATTCACAGCAAGCATGTTTTAACATACACAATGTGATTCGTAGCATAATTGAGGACAAGAACCACGGGATCATATTTTTAGATGCAGAAGAATCATTTAACAAAATCCAATCAACCTGGTAGAGACTCTCAACAGAATAGGGGTAGAAGGAACTTATCTCTGTACTGAAAGAGCCTTATAGACTCATGGATATCATTATCCTGAGAATGAAAATTGAAAAGATTTCCTCTTAGTTTAGGCACAAGACAAGTATTATATGAGAAATTCTTGACACAGCAATTAAACAAGAAAATAAAACAAAGTCAGATTAATAGAGAAGTTATATGATCACTCTGTAAAGAGGACACCATATTGTAGAAAGAGAACTCAAAGATTCCCCTAAAAATATCCTAGAACCAATAAACCATAAAGTAACAGACCACAAAATCAAATGCAATCAGAAGTATTGCATTCTGATGTGTTAATAAAGACATGGAAAAGCAAGAAAAAAGAGATAATAATTTTTATTATCATCTCAAAAATAGCTAATAATCTATGAATTCATTGTACAAAGGAAGAGAAACACTTAGTGAAAGTTATAAATTCCTTCTAAAATAAATAAAAGATGGCACAAGAAAGTGAAAAGATAGTCTAGTTCACTGGTCAGAAGAATCACCATTGTTAAAGTGCCCATCACTTGATTTTTAGTTAAGAAAAGCAAACTATGTGGCAATGCTAAATACTAGTACTTGTTACTATGCTACTTAATTGGACAAAGAGAGTATTTTTATTAGATCACATATTTATTTATAAAAGTCTTATATACAGATAATACTAAACTCAAGCTTCATACATATTTCCATTTTATTTTGATCAACATTAGAAATTAGTGAAAATAGAAATAAGATAATCCATCTGTTAGTGTAAGATATCAGTGTCCAAAGAAGCAGGATGGATTAAAAGGTCTGGTATCCTAGATCCCATGTATTCAGTATTAAATACTATTGAAGCCCTCGTTATTAACATTACCACCACTAGTTTTATACTTATCGTTCTGTATTTTCCATTTTATCTGACTCAAGATACACTGACATTTCTTGGAAACAGACTTTTAAAAACAAATATAAATGATTAGATTGAATTATTTTGACTATTTCTTCCAGCTTCACAACTTCTTCCTAACTCAGTTTATATTTATTTCAGGGCACAACGATATTAACATCACTGACTTCAGTCCTGCATGATGACAAAGAATTTCCGACCCCAAAGGTGTTTGACCCTGGTCACTTTCTGGATAAGAATGGCAAGTTTAAGAAAAGTGACCATTTCATGGCTTTCTCAGCAGGTAACAAATACTTAATTCCTTTGTATTTAGAGGACAAGGAATATTTTGGGAATTAGTAAAAACTCATGTAATACCCATTATTTTTATCCAGACTTAGTCATTGTGAGATTACAAATGTATTCATGATAGGCGGGGGATTGGAGTAATAGTACAACGATAGAGTTTTCCTTGCACATGACCAACTCTGATTCTATTCTCAGCATCCTACATAGTCATGTCCCCTGAGCACTTCTAGGGATGATTCCTGAGTGCAGAGCCAGGAGTAACTCCCAAGTATTGCCAGGTGTGTCTCCAAAGCAAACAAACAAAAAGTTATTCATGGTTGCGTATCAGGCATGAAATGTTTCAACATGGATTCCTTCACCAGTGTCCACTTCCCTCTCTTATTGCTCCCAACCCTGAACCTCATTTACCTCCCATCCACCAGTCTGCTTCTATGAGAGGTGCTTTTAAAATAATTTCTATGTAAGTTTTTGCACTGTGATTTACAGTACTACTGCTGATAGAGTTTCATACATACACTTTACCACCTTTTGGCAACATCTCCTTCTCCTGCTTGAACACTCCCCTCCACTCTAGATATTTTGCCCCTCCCTGTACTATCCCCTAGCATTCTCAAGTGGCATGTTTCCTACTGAAGCCCAGTTCTCATGTCCTTTGTTTCCACTGTCTTTAGGGATATGTTGTCCCACCATTATGGTTCTTTATAACCTGCATATGAGAGAGATTGTTGTGTGTGTGTCTCTCTCTTTCTGACTAACTTCACTTAACATGATACTCTCCAGGTTTCTCCATGTAGCAGCAGCAAATTTTCTTTATCTTTAATTATACCTGAGTAATATTTCGTGTGTATACATATGATAGTTTCTTTATCTGGTAATCTATTCTTGGACACTTGAGTGCTCACACATGGGTTGATAGAATTTCTGCCTCTTAGTAAAAACATCAATCTTAGTATCCATGCAATTTCCTTTTTATGATAATCATTATTGATCGAGATCACTGGAACGTTGGGTATTTCTTTCAGCTTTTTAAAAGTTAGAAACACAATTTGATCTAGGTATTAAAAATATGAATAAAGGGCATACCAAAAATAACAGTGTAGTAAAATATCTGAACTTCTTGGTTTATTGAATTTTCCTAAATGAAGTAATAAAAGAAATGTGAGGTTATGAAGAATGGAAACAAAGTAATGGAATAAAAGAGTAGGAACAGAAATTACTACTAATGCATGTGCATTTCTAGAGAAACACTGATCAAAGTTTTAAAGGTCAAAATAGCAATTATATGATTATTTAATGAAGTACTTGGTATAATATTGATGCTCAGTAAATATTTACTTAAAGAGAAATATGTTTTTAGGTAATGGATATCATATGTGTCTACCTTTTGTCCATCTGTCTATTCAAACCTTCTGTCTTTTATGTAAGCATTCATCATACAGGTATTGCATATTCTCCTTCTAACTGAGAAAAACTGTTTAAGTTTTTTTTTTGCATTCTGTGTTTGTTATTTTCAGGAAAAAGAACATGTCCTGGCGAGAGTCTGGCTCGTATGGAGCTGTTTTTGTTTCTCACCAACATTTTACAGAATTTTACCTTGAAATCTGAAGTTGACCCAGAGGACATTGACACTACCCCAATTTCCAGTGGACTTGCTCGTGTACCCCCTAACTACAAACTCTGCTTCATTCCTCTGTGAAAAATAGAGACCATTTGGGTTTTACTGTGATATTATCTATAATCCTGCTCACCTTAGGCTGGGTCTACCTCCTTTCATTTTTATCCATTTCCTGAAATTGCACTGTTTACATATCCCATCTTCATCAAAAAGCCAGGAAAAACCAATGTACATTAAAAGAGAATTTCCAGGGCTGGAGTGATAGCACAGTGGGTGGGGTATTTGCCTTGCTAGGCAAATGCACCCAGGTTCTATTCCCAGAATCCCATGTGGTCCCCTGAGCACCGCTAGGAGTAATTCCTGAGGAATTCCTGAGTGCAGAGCCAGGAGTAACCCCTATGCATCGCAGGATCTGACCCAAAAGGCACAATAAAATAAGATAAATTAAAAATATAAAAGAGAATTTCCTTAATCTCAGTGGACATCAGTTTCTTCAATAATCTATAACTTTTATACTTGCCACTATATATAATAATATTTACTTAATATTGAGTAAATCTAGATAGACAATATGACAAAATAAAGATGAATAATATATACCAAATTATTTATATACATTTCCCCTTGTATTTTCTAAATAAGAATTATAATTTGATGAACCAAGTAGTAGATTTTATTCCTTTTTCCATAATTCAGATAAGAAAATAAGAATAAAAATGAGAAACTAAAGAGATAAGAATCAGGTAGGACATTTTCCTTGCATGTTGGACCCAGTTTTGACCCTAGGCACCCCATATAGTCCTAAAAATACCATCAGCACTCATCCCCGAAGTGTAATCCCCCAGGAGTTAGTCCCGAGCACTGTTAGGGTATCTCACCTTCCAAAAATTAAAATAATGCAAAGTAGATATTTTGATCAGCATAATCATTCACACAGGAAGAATTAAAAGAAAGAAAATAAAACAGTTTGACTTAGTATTATTGAGAGATATTGATACCAATTTTGAAATTGTGGGAAAGCTGTTCAAAGCAGCTTTATTCTATAAGGAGATATTAAAATAAGTGATGGTGAGGCGTTTTAACCACATAAGCCAGGAAAACTACTGAGAAAAATAAGAGCAGAAATCAATGAAATTACAAGCATATGATCAATATGGAAAAACAATGAAAGCAAACTCATTAAAATAGTTAATCATGGTGATAAAACCGGACTATTCTGACAAAAGAGAGAAGGCACAAATGTGTAATACCAAATTTAATGAGGTACCATCACTTGATTTCACTGAAATAAAAAAGATTTTAAAAACTAGTCTCCATGTTTATCCATTTATAAGCAAATTTCGTGAGATGAGTCAGAAAGAGTGGGACAGACTTAGAGGGACTGCACTCATTTGTGGAGTGTAGGGTAGCATCACGTAAGGCTGACATCCAAGGACGGTAGATACAAGGGCCAGGGGGTTTGCCCCATAGCTGGAAGACTGCTTCATGAGCAGAAGGGAGAAGGCAGATGGAATAGAGAAGGAATCACTAAGAAAATTATGGCTGGAGGAATCCGTTGGGATGGGAGATGTGTGCCAAAAGTAGATAATGAACCAAACATGATGACCTCTCAGTGTCTGTGTTGCAAGCCATAATGCCCAAAAGTAGAGAGAGAGAGAGTATGGCGAATATTGTCTGCCGTAGAGGCAGGGGGAGGGTGGGAAAGGTGGGGTATACCTGGGATATTGATGGTGGGGAATGTGCACTGGTGGAGGGTTGGGTGTTTGATTGTTGTGAGATTGTAACCCAAAGGAAGCTTGTAGCTATCTCACGATGATTCAATAAAATTAAAAAAAAAATTTTAAAGTAGTATGAATAAGTGTTACATGACCAAAAAGCATTTGGTCATGTAAATGAAATATCTGCTCATCACACATTTAGTAAAGCAATAAAGTACAAGATCCATGAAGCATTCAAAAAGGTAATAAGAAAATAATAACTATAAAAAACGTGTCCCCTTAACACAGCTTTAGCTACTTCACATGGGTTCTGGTAACTCATGTCTTCTTTCTCACTTGTTTCCAGGTATCTTCTGATTTCTTCCTTGATTTCCTTCCTCATCCACTTGTTGTTCAACATTGAGTTTGATTTCCAGGTGTTTGATTTGGTTCTCCATATCTGAGCGTGATTAACTTCTGTCTTCAGTGTATTATCGTCTGAAAAGATAGTTGATGAAATTTTAATCTTTCTGATTTTATTGAGGTATGTTTTGTGACCCAGCACATGGTCTATTTTGGTAATTGTTCATTGTGCATTGAAAAAAAATGTGTGTTCTTTCTTTTGGGGATGCAGAGCCCTGTATAGATGTATTAGCCCTCTCTCTTCTACCAGTCTTAATTACTAGCTTTATAGAAATTTGAAACTGAACTGTAAATTTCTGTTATTTTTCAAGATTTTTATCTTGATTATTATGCTGGGTCCATTGAATTTCCACATGCATTTTATTTTTTTTTATTTTTTTAAAATAATTTATTTATTTTTAATTAGAGAATCACCGTGAGGGTACAGTTACAGATTTATACACTTTTGTGCTTATACTTCCCTCATACAAAGTTCGGGAACCCATTCCTTCACCAGTGCCCATTCTCCACCACCCGTAAACCCAGCATCCCTCCCACCCTCCCCAATCCCATCTCCCCCCCAACCCACCCTGCCACTGTGGCAGGGCATTCCCTTCTGTTCTCTCTCTCTAATTAGCTGTTGTGGTTTGCAATAAAGGTGTTGAGTGGCCGCTGTGCTCAGTCTCTAGCCCTCATTCAGCCCGCAACTCCCTTCCCCCACATGGCCTTCGACTACAATGTAGTTGGTGATCGCTTCTCTGAGTTGCCCTTTCCCCGGAACGTGAGGCCAGCCTCGAAGCCATGGGGTCAACCTCCTGGTACTTATTTCTACAGTTCTTGGGTATTAGTCTCCCACTCTGATATTCTATATACCATAGATGAGTGCAGTCTTTCTATGTCTGTCTCTCTCTTTCTGACTCATTTCACTCAGCATGAAACTTTTCATGCCCATCCACTTAACTACAAAATTCTTGACTTCCTTTTTTCTAACAGCTGCATAGTATTCCATTGTATAGATGTACCAAAGTTTCCTCAACCAGTCATCCGTTTTGGACGATTCTCAAAAAATTAGATATTGAATTCCCATTTGACCCAGCAATACCACTGCTGGGAATATATCCCAGAGAGGCAAAAAAGTCCACATGCATTTTATTTTTTAAAATTTATTTATTTTTAATTTATTTCATTGAATCACCATGTGGAAAGTTACAAAGTTCTCAAGCTTATGTCTCAGTTATACAATGCTCAAACACCCGTCCATTCACCAGTGGCCATATTCTACCACCAAACAGAGAAAAAAAAACCCAGTATACATCCCACGCCCCACCCCACCTTGGTTTTGGGAAGAAAAACCAAGGAAGAAGGATATTTCCTCCGTTAGCCAGCGTGGGGCAAAAGCTTAGTTCACAGTCTGGAAACATGGCTGCAAGCACTCGCTGGAACCCCAAGTCATATAGCTGGCTCTGGATCCTGCTCGTTCAGCAGCCAAGCGGCTGTGCAAAGGCATGGTCACCTGGGTCGAATCTTGGCGGAGATCGAGCCGGCACCGGCCCCGGCCCCAGACTGCCTTCCACATGCATTTTAGAGTAAAGTTTTTAACATATATTTAAGCAAGATAATTTTTATTAAATAAAACTTACTTTTAAAAATGTGAGAGGAGGGCACCTGCCTTCACCTGTGCCCTCTGCGCCTGCCTCATCATCGCCGGTCCCTTCAACAGGTCAGTGAATTGCCACATGCTCCCTTCCCGTCCAACTCTGCACTGCCCAAAGTCTCCTGCCAGGACCATCCCGGCAGCGAGCATACGTGTGTGTGGACTGAACATTAACAAGGGACTGGCTGGGGGTGTGGCCTCCACTGAATGGGGTGTGGCCTCATCAAAAGTGGGCGTGGCCTTCCGTGGGGCCAGCGAACTTGAAGACGAGCAGCAGAAATTGTACAAGCAACAACACACAATGAGAAAAGTCCTCAACATAGCTCTAAGGTGAATCAGAGACCTAGGAGATGACTCCAGGAGGAACAACATTAGAATCATCAGAGTACCGAAGGACAGGGAGCCAAACCCAGTGAAAAAAACACAGTTAAAGAAATCTTTGCTGAAAAGTTCCCAGAGTTAGAGAATGCAAGAATCCAGATCCAAGAAGCCAGAAGGGTGCCAGCTAAAAGAAATCCTGATAGAAACACTCCAAGTCATATCATAGTCAGAATGATGGATGCTGCAGATAGAAATGCAATACTGCAAACAGCAAGGTCAAAGAAAGAAATCACATACAATGGAGCACCCCTTAGAATTACAGCAGACCTATAAGAGGAAACCCTCCAAGCCCGAAGACAATGGTGGGATATAATGAAAAAAGTCAACAAATTGAATGCCTCACCAAGGATTCTTTATCCAGCAAAACTTTCACTCAAACTTGATGGAACGATACACCATTTTATAGATAAACAACAGCTCGGGAACTTCATAGACTCAAAACCAAACTTGACAGAAGGACTAAACCTGCTCTTGTAAGACAAGATAGAAAACACTCATAAGTGCAACAAACCCTTATAGAAAGATGGCACAAAAACCCGTGACAATTATCTTTCTTAATGTCAACGGTCTAAATGCACTCGTCAAGAGACACAGAGTGGCAAAACGGGTCCAGAACCTGAAATCAATATTCTGCTGCCTACAAGAAACAAATCTGAACAATCAGAACAAACACAGACTCAAAGTTAAAGGATGGAAAACAATTTTACAAGCAAACAAATCCGTCATAAAAGCTGCTGTGGCCATGCTAGTATCCGACAACATAGATTTCAGATTGAAAAAGATCAGAAAGGACAAAGAATGCCATTTTCTATTTATAAAAAGTCATGTACAATAGGAAGAAATCACACTCTTAAATGTATATGCACCTAATGAAGGACCAGCTAAATACTTAAAACAACTGCTAGCAGAATTTTTTTATGTAATTTGATTTTTTTATTGAATCACCATGTGGAAAGTTACAAAAGTTTCAGGTGTAAGTCTCAGTTATACAATGCTCAAACACCCATCCCTTCACCAGTGCACATATTCCACCACCAAGAATCACGGTATACCTCCCCCCTCCCCCCACCTCCCCAACCCTCCACCGCGTATGTGTAACTGGTAAATTTCAATTTACTTTCACTTTACTTTGATTACATTCATAATTTCAACAAAAAATTCACTATTATTGATTTGGAGCTCCTCCCACCTAAAGTGGACCTGCTGAAAAGAAAGCATTTGGTAATTTGTTTTCCACTGGTGAGAATGAAGAGGTATGAGGTCAGGAGGCCGCACTAGCAGCCGCACAGTTTTGGATTTCTGTATTTCAGTATTTTAGTAACTAAGTCCAAAGAAATATCTGCCAGAAATCGCAACATTGTGAGCTTGTATCTCTCAGCTACTTTATATTCCACATATGAGTGTAATCTTTCTATGTCTGTCTCTCTCTTTCTGACTCATTTCACTCAGCATGATAATTTCCATGTTGATCCACATATATGCAAATTTCATGACTTCATGTTTTCTGACAGCTATGTAGTATTCCATTGTGTAAATATACCAGAATTTCTTTAGCCAATCATCTGTGTTCGGGCACTCTGGTTTTTTCCATATTGTGGCTAATGTAAACAGAGCGGCAATGAACATGGAAATGCAGATGTCATCTCTACTATACCTTTTTGCCTCTCTGGAATATATTCCCAGGAGTGGTATTGCTGGGTCAAATGGGAGCTCAATTTCTAACTTTTTGAGAATCGTCAATATTGTTTTCCAAAAGGGCTGAACGAGGCAGCATTCCAACCAGCAGTGAAGGAGAGTCCCTTTCTCCCCACATCCACGCCAAGATCGGTTGCTTTTGTTATTTGGGATGTGGGCCAGACTCTGTGGTGTGAGTTGATATCTCATTGTTGTTTTGATCTGCATCTCCCTGATGATTAGTAACGTGCAAGATTTTCTCATGTGCCTCTCAGCCATTTGGATTTCTTCTTTGGGAAAGTTTCTGTTCATTTAATCACACTATTTTTTGATCAGGTAGGCAGATTTCTTCTTGTGGAGTTCAACCAGTGCATTGTATATCCTTGTTATCAACACTTTATCGGATGGGTGCTGCATAAATATCCTTTCCCATTCTGTAGAGTGTCTTTGTATTTTGGTCACTGGTTCTTTTGAGGTGCAAAAGCTTCTTAGTTTGAGATAGTCTCATTTATTTATCTATGTTTTCACTTGCTTGGCCAGTGGCATGTCAGCTTTGAAGATACCTTTGGCTTCAATGTCGTGGAGGGTTTTGCCAAGCTTGTCTTCAATGTACCTTAGGGATTCCGGTCTGATGTTGAGGTCTTTAATCCATTTTGATCTGATTTTTGTACATGGTGATAATTGGAGGTCTAAGCCCATTTATTTGCATGTAGGCGTCCAGTTTTGCCAGCATAGTTTGTTAAACATGCTCTCCTTGCTCCACTTCACATTTCTTGCTCCCTTATCAAAGATTAGATGATCATATATTTGGGGGTGTGTGTCAGAGTATAGAACCCTGTTCCATTGGTCTGCAGCTCTGCCTTTGTTCCAGTACCACGCTGTTTTAATGACTACCTCTTTGTAGTAGAGTTGGAAGTTGGGGAACTTGATTCCTCCCATTTTCTTTTTCCCAAGAATTGCTTTAGCTATTCATGGGGGCTTATTGTTCCATATGAATTTCAGTAGCGCTTGCTCCATTTCTCTGAACAATGTCAGGGGTATCCTTATAAAGATCGCATTTAATTTGTACAATGCTTTGGGGAGAATTGCCATTTTGACAATATTAATTCTTCCTATCCATGAGCAGGGGATGTCTTTCAATTTCCTCGTGTCCTCTTTTATTTCCTGACATAGCGTTTTGTAGTTTTCATTATACAAGTCCTTTACCTTCTTTGTTAAGCTGATTCCAAGGTATTTGATTTTTTGAGGCGTAATTGTGAACGGGATTGCTTTTCTCATGTCACTTTCTTCTCTCTCATTATTTGCATATAGGAAAGCTATGGACTTTAGTGTATTGATTCTATAGCCTGCAACTTTACTATACAAGTCTATTGTTTCTAGGAGTTTCTTGGTAGAGGTTTTAGGGTTCTCTAGGTATAGTATCATATCATCTGCGAATAGTGAGTGCTTAATTTCTTCCTTTCCTATCTGAATTCCCTTAATATCTTTTCCTTGCATAATCACTATTGCAAGTATTTCCAGTACTATATTGAACAGAACTGGAGACAGTGGGCATCCTTTTCTTGTCCCTTTTCTCAGAGGAAAGGCTCTTAGGTTTTCCTCATTGAGGACAATGCTTTCCATAGGCTTGTGATAAATGGCTTTGACTATATTGAGAAATGTCCCTTCCATACCCATTTTGGCGAGTGTTTTCATCATAAATGGATGCTGGATCTTGTCAAATGCTTTCTCTGCATCTATTGATATGATTATATGATTTTTATCTTTTCTTTTGTTGATATGATGGATTATGTTGATTGATTTCCGGATTTTAAACCATCCTTGCATCCCCGGGATGAATCTCACTTGGTCGTGGGGTATGATCTTTTTGATGAGTTGTTGAATTCTATTTGCTAATATTTTGTTGAGGATCTTCGCATCTGTGTTCATCAGGGATATTGGCCTGTAGTTTTCTTTTTTTGTGGTGTCTTTGTTTGCTTTTGTTATTAGGGATATATGAGCCTCATAGAAACTGTTTGGGAGAGTTTCTGTTTCTTCAATTTCCTGGAAAAGCTTCAGAAGGACTGGCTAAAGGTCCTCTTTAAATGTTTGGAAGAACTGGATAGTGAATCTGTCTGGACCTGGGCTTTTGTTTTTGGGAAGACTTTTGATTACCATTTCAATTTCTTTGATGTTAATTGGGTTATTCAGGTACTCCAGGTCTTCTTGGTTCAGCCTTGGGAGATTATAGGATTTGAGGAATTTATCCATTTCTTCTAGGTTCTTTTGTTTTGTGGCATACAGATTTTCAAAGTAGTCTCTGATGATCTTTTGAATTTCTTTGGTTTCTGTTGTGATGTCCCCTTTTTCATTTCTGATTTCACTTATAAGGTTCTCTCTCTCTCTTTTTTTGTGAGTCTTGGTAGTGGTTTATCAATCTTGTTTATTTTCTCGAAGAACCAGCTCTTGGTTTCATTGATCTTTCGGATTGTCTTTTGGGTTTCCATGTCATTAATTTCTGCTCTAAGTTTTGTTATCTCTTTCCTTCTGCCTGGTTTGGGCTCCTTTTGTTGGTCCTTTTCTAAGGTCTTGAGCTGTGAAGTCAGGTTATTTATGTGGGCCCTTTCTTCCTTCCTGAGATAGGCTTGCAGAGCTATAAATTTTCCTTCTAAAATGGCTTTAGCTGCATCACACAGGTTCTGGTGTCTTTATTCTCATTTGTTTCTAGGTACCTTTTGATTTCTTCCTCAATTTCCTTCCTGAACCACTCATTGTTCAACATCGAGCTGTTTAATTTCCAGGTGTTTATTTGATTTTCTGCCTCTGTCCATGATTAACTTTTATCTTCAGTGCATCATGGTCTGAAAAGATAGCTGGTACAATGTCTATCTTGTTGATTCTGTTGAGGTATGCTGTGTGGCCCAGCACATGGTCTATTCTGGAAAATGTTCCATGTGCACTGGAAAGAATGTCTATTCCTTTTTTGGGGGATATAGAGCCCTGTATAGATCTATTAGCCCTCTCTCTTCTATTTCTTCCTTCAAAGCCAGTATTTCCTTGGTGAGTTTTAATCTTCTTAATCTGTCCAGAGGAGACAGTGCAGTGTTGAAGTCTCCAACTACTATTGTGTTGCTCACAATGTCCTTCTCAAGGTCTCTTAACAGCTGTTGTAGGTATTTAGCTGGTCCCTCATTGGGTGCATAGACGTTTAGGAGTGTGATTTCTTCCTGCTGTACATATCCCGTGATTAATAAAAAGTGGCCTTCACTATCCTTTCTAATCTTTTTCAACCTGAAGTCTATGTTGTCCGATACTAGTAACACCACCCCAGCTTTCTTGAGGGAGTTGTTTGCTTGCAGGATTGTTTTCCATCCTTTGACTTTGAGTCTGTGTTTGTTCTGGCTATTCAGATGTGTTTCTTGCAGGCAGCAGAATGTTGGGTTGAGTCTCTGGATCCATTTTGCCAGTCTGTGTCTCTTAATTGGTGAATTTAGACCATTGACATTAAGGGAGATTATTGTTATGGGATTTTGGGCCATCTTTGTGTAAGGATTTGTTGTGCTTATAGGGGTTGTTCTTGTCTTACAATAGCTCTGTTAGTGTTTTTTTTAGGTTTGGTTTTGAGTCTATGAAGTTCCTGAGCTGTTGTTTATCCCCAAAGTAGTGTATGATTCCTTCCAGTTTGAATTAGAGTTTGGCCGGATAAAATATTCTTGGTGAAGCATTGATTTCACTTAGTTTTTTCACTATATCCCACCATTGCCTTCAGGCTTAGAGGGTTTCCTCTGATAGATCTGCTGTGAATCTAAGGAGTGCTCCTTTGTATGCGATTTCCTTCTTGGACCTTGCTGCTTGCAGTATTGTGTCTCTCTAGATGACGTCCATCATTGTAACTATGATATGTCTTGGGGTTTTTCTGTTAGAATCTCTTTTAGCTGGCACCCTCGGGCGCCTTGAATCTGGATGCCCACATTGTCCAGCTGTGGGAAGGTTTCCGCAATGATTTGTTTGATTGTGTCTTTTTCGTTGGGGTTGGTTCCCTGTGGTTCTGGTAGTCCAATGATTCTAATGTTGTTCCTCTTGAAATCGTCCCCTAGGACTCTGATTCTGGCTAGTGCTATTTTGAGGTCTCTTGCCATGGTTTGTTGTTGCCTGTAGGACTCTTGCAGCTAATCTTCAAGCATACTGATTCTGTCTTCGGCTGCAGTCATCCTATTGTTGAGGGCAGCCAGAGAGTTTTTGATTTCATGTACCAAATCCTTCATTTCCTTTTGAAGGTTTTTTATTTCTGCTCTCATTTCTTCCTGTATTTTGTCGGCTGTCTGTTGTATTGTTTCTGCCAGGTCCTCCTTGAAGTTGTCCATCTTTGCATTGATTTCATTGAACATGTTGAGGATTTCAACTCTGAATTCTTTCTCAGAGAGGTCAAGTGTGTAGGAAACGCCCATTGAGGTTTCTGGACTCCTTTGATCGTCCTCTGCTTGTAATGGGGATTTTCACTGTTTTTTCATGTTGTTGTGGTGGTATGAAAGAGGGACCTTGAAGATGAGTATCCCTGTTTCCTCTTGTTGCGAAAAAGGATTGTGGTGATGGGTGACTTTGTCATGTAGTCTCATGTTCCCAAGTTTCAGTAGAGCCACAGAAGAACTTACAGAATTGCATTTCTACTTGCTTAACACCGTTCCTAAAAACCAGCCAGAAGGGCCCTCCGGGGCTCCGGCCACGCCTTCCCCAGGCCAGTGATGAGGCGGTTTCAAACCTCAGCGATCACCCAGTCGGCAGAGATGAGACACTGTCTTGGAGGGCCCCAAGTGTAGGGGGGCGCACACAGTGCCCCGTCAAAGTTTGTTCTCGAACCACTTTAAATCATCGACACGAAAGTGGTAAGGAAGCTTCGTGTACCCCGATGTGTAGAAGGGGACTCCCAGGTGGGGAGCTGGTGGCCCCCTCCCCCAGCCTCTGTTCGTCCCCGCCCTCTCAGCACCGGCCTGGCGGCGCACCTCTGCTTTGTGGTGGCCTCCTGCTCCCACTCCAGGCTTTTCCCACTGTTCCCTTCCTGGAATTCCCTTTATCGGAGCCAGAGATTCTCCCTCGTGGGACTCATGTGTCCCCTTGGAACTGGACTTGGAGTCCGGCTCAGACTTAGTTCCCCACAGGTCCTGAACTCGCGGCGCGTGGTGAGCCGGCAAACACGGCAGCCAACTCGGTGACTCAGTTGAATCGGGTCCCTTAGTTCCGTGTCTTAGATCCCTCCCAAGTGTTCTTCGTTCAGCGCCCAAGGGAGAGAGCTACAGTGAGGAAACCTTTGGGAATGGTGAAGCCACAACCTGGGCGGGAGTTCCACAAGGTGACCTGAACCCATGCTTGGGTGCGGTGTGTGTGTTTGCGCTCTTGTGCCATTGTTTGTGCCTGATTCCCAGATGGCGATGTCCTCCTTAAAATCTGCTAGCAGTTAAGCCCAGCCTGCTCCGTGGCCCTGAGCACCCCGGGCTTCTCTCCCCTCCGGACTGCCGGCCAAGTGGCCGGCACGCCTACCCTAGCCCCTCGACCGCTGTTGGGTTGTGGGAAAGGAGTGTGGCCTAATGGTCAGGGGCGTGGCCTAAGGAAAGTGGGCGTGGCCTATTTACTCGCCAGCTGCCACTGACATGGTGGCAGATAGTTTACTCAACATCACATCATATCCAAGACTGACATCCTAGCTATTCGCAAGCAGTAGGACAATAAACCACAAGACTTCACAGAAGGATCCAAGGAACTTCTCAGTGGGAGACCAGGTTCTACAAGCGGGAAATAAAACGGCACCCACTATTGACTGAGCCTATCCACAATCACCACTAAGTTGAAAGCCTTGGATACGAGGGCTCCGGAAACGCAGGTGTCTCCGAGGCGCCGGCCTCTTGGCTATGGACGCCACGTTCGAGACGCCCCGGCGTGGGGGACATCTGTGAACCAACCGGGTGATTCCCAAAGCTCCGGTACTAGTCATCACTGTCACTGCCAGACTCACACAGCTGCAAGTCACTCGGGAGGGTGTTCATGAGCTGGCTGCTTCCCTGGGGCCGGCCGGTCCCGCTGGCCACTTCTGGCTGCTGTAGGACCGCTGGTGCGAGGACAGCAGGGAGGCGGGGCTCCTCCCCGCCGCTGCTGGAGCTGTCGTCGTTGTGGTCGTCGTCGCTGCCCGAGGAGCTCTCGGAGTCCGAGGAGCTGCTGCCGCTGCTGCTGCTCATCTGCTCGATGAGGTCGACCTCGGCCCTCAGCTCTCTTTTGATGTCATCCAGCTGAGGTTCAGGTGAAGGGGTATCTTTCAAGGGAGAAGTTTTGGATCCAGCTGGGGGCTTCGTTGGGGCTCTGAAGGGCATAGGTAGGGGTGGCGGTGGTGGTGGTGGCGGTCGTGGAGGTGGCGGTGGCTGTGATTGCTGTGGGAGATGGGGCGGCTGCTATTCCATCCGAGCTTGAATCTTACTGCTACGCTCCGCTCGTGTTTTTTTTTTTAAATTTATTTTATTGAATCACCATGTGGAAAGTTACAAAGTTCTCAGGCTTATGTATCAGTTGTACAATGCACAAGCACCCGTCCTTTCACCAGTGCCCATATTCCATCACCAAAAAAACCCCAAAAAAACCCCGGTATACCTCCCAACCCCCCCACCCCCCAGCCCCCTGACCCCCACCTGCATAACTGATAAATTTCACTTTATTTTCTCTTTACCTTGATTACACTCCATATTTCAACACAAAATACACTATTGTTGTTGGAGTTTCAACACGGAACTCACTATTGTTGTTGGAGTTTATCCCCCAAAAATACAGCCCTATTGACAAGGAAACATTTGATAATTAGTTTTCCACTGATGAGAATGAAGAAATATAAAGTCGCGCGGCTGCGGTAGCAAAAGCTTAGTTCACAGTCTGAAGACATGGCTGCAAGCACTTGCTGGGACCAGAAGTAATGTAGCTGGCTCTAGATCTTGGTCATTCAGCAGCAAAGCGGCTGTGCAAAAGCATGGCCACCCGGGTCGAATCTTGGCGGAGCTCAAGCCACTATCGGCCCCGGCCCAAGACTGACCAAGCATCCCGCTGTTTCAGGTTCAAAACACATTTTTTTTTCCCCATGCCACCAAGTTCATACCTGTTTAAAAGTCCCATAATATGGCGGATGCCACGCCGCTTCTTCCCAGAGGGAAGAAAAACCAAGAAAGAAGGATATTTCCCCCCTCAGTCAGCGTGGGGCAAAAGCTTAGTTCACAGTCTGGAGACAAGACTCCGCTCGTGTTTTCTTGACCTGAATGCTGCTACTGAGTTTCTCCAGCACGTACTCCCCGGTGTCATGGTTGATGATAAGCACACAGTCTTTCTGATAAGACTTTTTGTTCCCCTTGAACACGGTCATTGGTGGCGTGGAGCCAGGGATGTGTGGCAGCGTGATTGTTACTTCATCTCCCTTGCCAACCTGAAGCTCTCCTTCACAGGACGTGTCAATAGATGCTGGTTTAAAGTCATAGCGAATGGTGTGGAAGGAAGTGAGTGGCCGCTACTCAAAGCTCTCCCCAAGCCGCAGGCAGTGCTCCTCACGGTCCAGCAGTGGGTTGGCCATCCTATTCACGGCTCCAAGAGAAGGCGCCGGCGTGCTGGAGCACTAGGCTCCTGGAGGGCCCACCACCGCTTCAGAGCACATGGGAGGCTGCCCAGCTGGCACCCAAGCTGGGACCAGAAGCCCAATATATTAAAGTCTTATACTGTAAAAATGTTAATCTTACCTAATACATTTACTTATTTTAATTTATTTATTAAATTTTTATTAGTGAATCACCGTGAGGTACAGTTACAAACTTATGAACTTTCATGTTTTCATTTGTTTACGTCCCTCCACCAGTGCCCATTTTTATCCACCAATTTTCCCATTATCCCTCCCACCACCCAACCCCACTCCCCATCCCACCCCACCTCAGTGGCAGGGCATTCCCTTTTGTTCTCTCTCTACTTTTGGGTGTTGTGGTTTTCAATAGAGTCACTGAGTGGCATCGTGTTTGGTCTATAGTCTATTCTCAACGCGCATCTGCTATCCCATTCGGGTCCTCAAATCACAATTTACCTGGTGTTCTGTTCTATCTGAGATGCCCCTTCATACAGCATGTGAGGCCAGTTTCCAAGCCTTGGAGCCAACCTCCTGGTACTTATCTCTACTATTCTTGGGTGTTAGTCTCCTATTCTGTTATTTTATATTCCACAGATGAGCACAATTTTCTATGTATGTCTCTCTCTTTCTGACTCATTTCACTAGCATGATACTTTCCATGTTGATCCACTTATATGCAAAGGTCATTACTTCATCTTTTCTAACAGCAGCATAGTATTCCATTGTATAGATGTACCAAACTTTCTTTAACCATTCATCTGCTCTAGGGCACTCTGGTTTTTCCAGATTCTGGCTATTGTAAACAGTGCTGCAATGAACATTCGAGTGCAGATGTCAATTTGACTGTACTATTAGCTCATTTTCTAATTTTTGTTTTTTTGCTTTTTGGGTCACACTGGGCTATGCTCAGGGGTTACTCCTGGCTCTGCACTCAGAAATTACCCCTGGCGGTGCTCAGGGGACCATATGGGATGCTGGGAATCGAACCCTGGTTGGCCGCGTGCAAGGCAAATGCCCTACCCGCTGTGCTATTGCTCAAGCCCCTCAGTTTCTAATTTTCTGAGAAGCGATCATACTGTTTTCCAAAAGGGATGAACCAGTCAGCATTCCCACCAGCAGTGTAAGAGGGTCCCTTACTCCCCACATCCACACCAACAGTGGTTGCTTTTGTTCTTTTGGATGTGTGCTAGTCTCTGTGGTGTGAGGTGGTATCTCATGGTTGTTTTGATCTGCATTTCTCTGATGATTAGTGATGGAGAGCATTTTTTCATGTGCCATTTTGCCATTCGTATTTCTTCCTTGTGAAAATTTCTGTTCATTTAATTGCCCATTCTTTGATGGGGTTCGATGTTTTCTTCTTGTAGATTCCAACCAGTGCCTTGTATATCCTTGATATCAACCCCTTATCCAATGGGTAGTGGGTGAATATTCTTTCCCATTCCATAGATTGTCTTTGTATTTTGGTCACTGTATCTTCTGCGGTGCAGAAGCTTCTTAGTTTCATGTAGTCGCATTTGTTTATCTCTGTTTCCACTTGGTTGGTCAGTGGCATGTCATCTTTGAAGATACCGTTAGCTTCAATGTCGGGGAGGGTTTTTCCAACCTTGTCTTCAATGTACTTTATGGATTCTGTTCTGATGTTGAGGTCATTAATCCATTTTGATCTGACTTTTGTGCATGATGATAAGTCAAGATCTAAACCCATTTTTTTGCAAGTGGTTGTCCAGTTATGCCAGCACCATTTGTTAAAGAGGCTTTCCTTGCTCCACTTTATATTTCTTGCTCCCTTATCAAAGAGTAGATGTTCACACAATTGGGGTTGTGTGTAGGTATATTCCACCCTGTTCCATCGGCCTGCGGATCTGCCTTTGTTCCAGTATCATGCTGTTGAGTATTACTGCTTTGTAGTAGAGTATGAGGTTGCGGAGAGTGATGCCTCATATCATCATTTTCCTAAGAATTGCTTTAGCTCCATTTCTTTGAAGTTTTTCATGGGTATCCTTGTAGGGATCACATTGATTCTCTACAGTGCTTTGGGGAGTTTTTGACAATGTTAATTCTTCCTATCCATGAGCAGGGAATATGTTTCCATATCCTTGTGTCCTATTTTATTTCATGGATTAGTATTTTGTAGTTTTCTTTGTAGAGATCCTTGACATCCTTAGTTAGGCTGATTCTGAGGGACTTGATTTTCTGGGGCACGATGTGAATGGGATTTTTTTTATGTCACTTTCCTCTGTCTCATTATTTCTGTATAGGAAGGCCATGGATTTTTGGGTATTGATTTTATAACCTGCGACTTTACTGTTGTTTCTAGGAGTTTCTTGGTAGAGGTTTTAGGTTTCACTATGTGTAGTATCATATCATCTGTGAATAGTGAAAGCTTGATTTCTTCCCTTCCTATCTTGATGCCCTTAATGTCTTTTTCTTGACTGATTGCTATTGCAAGTACTTCCAGTATTATGTTAAACAGAAGTGGTGAGAGTGGACATACTGGTCTTGTCCATGATCTTAGAGGGAAGGCCCTACGTTTTTCTACATTTAGGATAATGCTTGCCATGGGTTTGTGTAGATGGCTTTGACTATCTTGAAGAAAGTTCCTTCTAGCCCATTTTGGTGAGAGTTTTTATCATAAATGTGTGTTGGATCTTGTCAAATGCTTTCTCTGCATCTATTGATATGATAATATGATTTTTATCTTTGTTTTTGTTGATATGATGGATAATGTTGATTGATTTTCGAATGTTAAACCATCCTTGCATCCCCAGGATGAATCCCACTTGGTCGTGGTATATGATCTTTTTGATGAGTTGTTGGTTTTCTATTTGCTAATATTTTGTTGAGGATCTTTGCATCCGTGTTCATTAGGGATATTGGCCTGTAGTTTTCATTGTTAGTGGTGTCTTTGTTTGCTTTGGTATTAGGGAGATATGTGCTTCATAAAAACTGTTTATGAGACTTCCTGTTTCTTCAATTTCCTGAAAAAGTTTGAGGAGAACTGGTGACAGGTCCTCTTTAAATGTTTGGAAGAATTCGCTAGTGAATCCATCCAAGCCTGGGCTTTTGTTTTTAGGAAGACTTTTGATTACAGTTTCAATTTCCTTGATATTAATGGGTCTATTCAGGTATTCCAAGTCTTCTTGGTTCAGTCTTGGGAGGTGATAGGAATCCAGGAATTTATCCATTTCTTCTAGGTTCTCTTGTTTTGTGATATAGTCTCTCAAGTAGTCTCTGATGATCTTTTGAATTTCAGTAGTTTCTGTTGTGATGACATATTTTACATTTCTGATTCATTTTATTAGGGTTCTTTCTTTCTCTTTCTTTGTGAGTCTATTTTTTAATTAATATTTTTATTGAATCACCATGTGGAAAATTACAAAGTAGGCTTAAGTCTCAGATTTAGAATGCTCAAACAACCATCCATTCACCAGTGCACATATTCCACCACCAAATATAACCCCAGTATACCTCCCACCTCCCAGCCCACCCAGGCCACCATCCCACCTGTGTAACTGATAAATTTCACTTTAATTTCTCTTTACTTTGGTTACATTCAATATTTCAACAAAAAGCTCACTATTATTGTTTGGAGTTTCCCCCCTAGAGATATGAGGATTTCTGTATTTTAGTAACTAAGTCCAGGGAAATTTCTCGCAGAAATTGGATCATTGCAAGCTCGTACATCGTGGCGGAGAGCGGGGCTGTTACCACCCTCTTCCAGAGAGCACCCGCGTGTCCAATTGCTGCAAGCTTGTACCTCTCATTAGTTGTCCTCATAAGCTGGCAGTCACCACACCCTTACTCCCCGCGCCCCCCCCCCACCCCCCGGCAAGGAAAAGGTGAGAGAGAAAAAACCTTTCCCCTCCTGGGCAGGCATGGGACCGCGACTTAGTTCACAGTCTAGAGACATTTCTGCAAGAAGCTCCGGTACCAAAAGTAGTTTAACTGGCCTCTGGAATCATGCTCGTACAGCTGCAGAGAGGCCACACATGTGCCACACTGGGGTCACATCTCAGTGGACTCTTTATGAGTCTTGCTAGTGGTTTATCAATCTTGTTTATTTTCTCAAAGAACCAGATCTTGATTTCATTGACCTTTTTGATTTCCATATCGTTAGTTTCTGCTCTAAATTTTATTATTTCTTTCCATCGGCTGGGTTGGGGTTCTCTTTATTGATCTTTTTCTAAGGTCTTGAGCTGTGAAATCAAGTTATCTATTTAGGCACTCTCTTCCTTCCTGAGAAATGCTTGCAAAGCTATACATTTTCCTTTTAACACAACTTTACTTGCATCCTATAGGTTTTGGTAGCTCGTGTCTTCATTCTCATTTGTTTCCAGGTATCTTTTGATTTCATCCTTGACTTCCTTCCTGACTCAACATTGAGTTGCTTAATTGAGTTGTTTAATTTCCAGTTGTTTGATTTGGTTCTATGAGTGTGTATGTGATTACCTTCTATCTTCAGTGCATCATGGTCTGAAAAAATAGTTGATACAATTTCTATCTTCTTGATTCTATTGAAGTATGTTTTGTGACCCAGCACATGGTCTATTTTAGAAAAATTTGCCGTGTGCACTGGAAAAGAATGTGTATTCTTTCTTTTGGGGGTGTAAGGCCCTGCATAGGTCTGTTAGCCCTCTCTCTTCTACTTCTTTCTTCAGAGTCAGTGTTTCCTTGCTGAGTTTTGTTCTTGCTGATCTACCCAGAGGTGACAAGGCAATGTTGAAATCTCTGACTCTACTGTATTGCTGGAGATGTCCTCCTTAAAATCTGCTAGCAGTTGTTTCAAGTATTTAGCTGGTCCTTCATTAGGTGCATATACATTTAAGAGTGTGATTTCATCCTATTGTACATAATCCTTTATAAATAGAAAATGGCCTTCTCTGTCCTTTTTGATCTTTTTCAATCTGAAATCTATATTGTTGGATAATAATATAGCAACCCCAGTATTTTTGAGGGGGTTGTTTGCTTGCAAAATTGTTTTCAATCCTTTAACTTTGAGTCTGTGTTTGTTCTGATTGTTCAGATGTGTTTCTTGTAGGCAGCAGAATATTGGTTTCACTTTCTGGATCCATTTTGCCACTCTGTGTCTCGTGATAGGTGCATTTAGACCATTGGCATTGAGAGAGAGAGATTATTGTCACGGATTTTTGTGCCATCTTTCTATAAGGGTTTCTTGCACTTATGGGTGTTTTCGTTCTTGTCTTACAAGAGCCCTTTTAGTACTTCTTTCAAGTTTGGTTTTGAGTCTACGATGTTTCTGAGCTGTTGCTTATCTAAAATGGTGTATCGTTCCATCAAGTTTGAGTGAGTGTTTGGCTGGATAAAGTATTCTTGGTGTGACATTCATTTTGTTGAGTTTTTTCTCTATATCCCACCATTGTCTTCAGGCTTGGAGGGTTTCCTCTGATAGGTCTGTTGTAATTCTAAGGGGTGCTCCATTGTATGTGATTTCTTTCTTTGACCTTGCTGCTTGCAGTATTGCGTCTCTATCTGCAGCATCCATCATTCTGACTATGATATGCCTTGGAGTGTTTTTATTAGGATTTATTTCAGCTGGCACCCTTCTGGCTTCTTGGATCTGGATGCTTGCATTCTTTAACTCTGGGAACTTTTCAGCAATGATTTCTTTAACTGGTTTTTTCATTGAGGTTGGCTCCATGTCCTTCCAGTACTCCGATGATTCTAATGTTGTTCCTCTTGGAGTCATCTCCTAGATCTCTGATTCACCTTAGAGCTATGTTGAGGTCTTTTCCCATTGTTATTTGTTGCCTGTACGATTTCTGCTGCTCGTCTTCAAGTTTGCTGGCCCCACAGAATGTCATGGTCACTTTTGATGAGGCCACACCCCATTCAGTGGAGACCACACCCCCAGCCAGTCCCTTGTTAATGTCCAGTCCACAGACACGGATGCTCACTGCTGGAATGGTCTGGCAGGAGGCTTTGGGCAGCGCAGGGTTGGACGGGAAGGGAGCACATGGCCATTCACAGACCTGTTGAAGGAACCAGCGATGTTGATGCAGGTGCAGTGGGCACAGGTGAGGGCAGGTGCCCTCTTCTCACATTTTTAAAAGTAAGTTTTATTTAATAAAAATTATGTTGCTTAAAAAAATTTAACAACTTTATTCTAAAATGCATGTGGAAATTCAATGGACCCAGCATATTAATCAAGATAAATATATTGAAACATAACAGAGAAGATTTACAGTTCAATTTCAAATTTCCATAAATGTAATAATTAAGACTCATAGAAGAGAGAGGGATAACACATCTATACAGGGCTCTGCATCCCAAAAACAAAGAACACACTTTTTTTTTCATTGCAGACTGAATATTTACCAAAATAGACCATGTGCTGGGTCACAAAAATTATCTCAATAAAATCAGAATGATTGAAATTGTATCAACTAACTTTTCAGATCATAATGCACTGAAGACAGAAGTTAATCACACTCAGATAAGAAGAACCAAATAAAATACCTGGAAATCAAACAACTCAATTTTGAACAAGTGAATCAGGGAGGAAATTAAGGAAGCAATCAAAAGATATCTGGAAACAAATGAGAATGAAGACAAGAGTTACCAAAACTGGGTCCCCTACATGCAAGGAAATGTCCTTCCTGATTCTTATCTCTTTAGCGTCTTATTTTCATTCTTCTTTTCTTATCTGAATTATGGAAAATGGAATAAAATTAGTTGGCTCATCAAATTATAATTCTTATTTAGAAAACACAGGGGTAAATATATATAAATAATTTGGTATATATTAATCATCTTTATTTGTCATATTGTCTATCTAGATTTACTCATTATTGAGAAAATATTATTATATATAGTGGCAAGTATAAAAGTTATAGATTATTGAAGAAACTGGTGTGCATTGAGATTAAGGAAATTCTCTTATATTTTTAATTTATCTTATTTCATTTTGCTCTTTGGGTCACACCAGGCCATGCATAGTGGTTATTTGCAAGGCAAATACCCTACCCACTGTGTTCACTCCAGCCCTGGAAATTCATTTTTAATGTACATTGGTTTTTCCTGGCTTTTCGATGAAGAAGGTATAGGTAAACAGAGCAATTTCAGGAAATGGATAAAAATGAAAGGAGGTAGACCCAGCCCTAGGTGAGCAGGATTATAGATAATATCACAGTAAAACCCAAATGGTCTCTACTCTTCACAGAGGAATGAAGCAGAGTTTGTAGTTAGGGGGTAGAGAAATAAGTCCATTTGAAGTTGGGGTAGTGTCAATGTCCTCTGGATCAACTTCAGATTTCAAGGTAAAATTCTGTAAAATGGTGGTGAGAAACAAAAACAGCTCCGTGCGAGCCAGACTCTCACCAGCACATGCTCTTTTTCCTGAAAATAACAAACACAGAATGCAAAAAAATATTGAACATTTTTTCTCTTGTTAGAAGGAAAATATGCAATACCTATATGATGAATGCTTGCATAAAAGACAGAAGGTTTGAATAGACAGATGGACAAAAGGTAGACACATATGCCATCCATTTACCTAAACACATATTTCTCTTTAAGTAAATATTTACTGAGGATCAACATTATACCAAGTACTTCATTAAATAATCCTTTCATTGCTATTTTGACCTTTAAATCTTTGATCAGTGTTTCTCTAGAAATGCACAGGTATTACTAGCAATTTCTGTTCCTACTCTTTTGTTCCATTACTTTGTTTCCATTCTTCATAACCTCACATTTCTGCTATTACTTCCTTTAGGAAAATTCAATAAACCAAGAAGTTCAGATATTTTACTACACTGTTATTTATGCTAAGCCCTTCATTCATATTTTTAATACCTAGATAAAATTGTGTTTCTAACCTTTTAAAAATCTGGAAGAAATACCCAAAGTTCCAGTGATCTGGATCAATAATTATTATCATAAAAAGAAAATTGCATGGATACTAAGATGGATGTTTTTACTAAGAGGCAGAAATTCTATCAACCCATGTGTGAGCACTCAAGTGTCCAAGAATAGATAATTGGATAAAGAAACTATTGTATATATACACAACGGAATATTAATCAGCCATAAGAAAAGATAAAGAAAATTTGCTGCTACTACATGGAGAAACCTGGAGAGTATCATGTTAAGTGAAGTTAGTCAGAGAGAGACACACACACACAATGATCTCTCTTAAATGCAGGATATACAAAACCATAATGGTGGGACAATATATGCTTAAAGACATTGGAAATAAAGAGCATGAGAACTGGTCTTCAGTAGGAAACACGCCATTTGAGAAAGCTAGGGGATAGGCTAGGGAGGGTCAAAATATCTAGGATGGAGTGGAGTGTTGAAGCAGGAGGAGATGGTGCAGAAAGGAGGTAAAGTGTATGTATGAAACTCTATCAGCAACAGTACTGTAAAACACAGTGCAAAAACTTATATAGAATTTTTTTAAAGCACCTCTCATAGAAGCAGACTGGTGGATGGAAGGTAAATGAGGCTCAGGGTGTGGACCAATGAGAAAGAGAAGTGGACACTGGTGAAATAACCCATGTTGAAACATTTCATGCCTGAAACCCAACCATGAATAACTTTTTGTTTGGTTGCTTTGGAGACACACCTGGCAATGCTCAGGGGTTACTCCTGGCTCTGCACTCAGGAATCACCCCTGATAGTGCTCAGGGGACATGACTATGTGGAATGCTGAGAATAGAATCAGAGTTGGTCATGTGCAAGGAAACTGCTATCTCTGTTGTACTATTGCTCCAATCCCCTGCCAATCATAAATACTTTTGTAATCTCACAATAACTAAATCTGGATAAAAATAATGGGTACTACATGAGTTTTTACTAATTCCCCAAATGTTTCTTGTCCTCTAAATACAAAGGAATTAAGCATTTGTTACCTGCTGAGAAAGCCATGAAATAGTTGCTTTTCATAAACTTGCCATTCTTATCCAGAAAGTGACCAGGGTCAAACACCTTTGGGTTGGGAAATTCTTTGTCATCATGCAGGACTGAAGTCAGTGATGTTAATATCGTTGTGCCCTGAAATAAATATAAACTGAGTTAGAAGGAAGTTGTGAAGCTGGAAAAAATACTCAAAATAATTCAATCCAATCATTTAGATTTGTTTTTAAAAGTCTCTTTCCAAGAAATATCAGTTTATCTTGAGTCAGATAAAATGGAAAATACAGAACGATAAGTATAAAACTAGTGATGGTGATGTTAATAATGAGGGCTTCTATAGTATTTAATACTGAATACATGGGATCTAGGATACCAGACCTCGGAATCCATCCTGTTTATTTGGATACTGATATTTTACACTATCAGATGGATTATCTTATTTCTATTTTCACTAATTTCTAATATGGATCAAAATAAAATGGAAGTATGTATGAAACTTGAGTTTAGTATTATCTTTATATAAGACTTTTATAAATAAATATGTGATCTAATGAAAAATACTTCTCTTTTTATAACTAAATAGCATAGTAACAAGTACTAGTATTTAGCATTGCCAAATAGTTTACTTTTCTTAGCTAAAAATCAAGTAATGGGCACTTAAACAGTGGTAATTCTTTTGACCAGTGAACTAGACTATCTTTTCACTTTTTGTGCCATCTTTTATTTATTTTAGAAGGAATTTATAATTTTCACTAACTGTTTCTTTTCTTTTGTACAATGAATTCATAGATATTTAGCTATATTTGAAATTATAATAAAACATATTATCTCTCTTTGTTCTTGCTTTTCTATGCCTTTATTAACACATCAGAATGCAATAATTTTGTGCATTTGATTTTGTAGTCTGTTACTTTATGGTTTTTTGGTTCTAGGAGATTTTTAGGGGAATCTTTGGGTACTCTTTGTACAATATGGTGTCCTCTTTACATAGTGATCATATAACTTCTCTATTAATCTGACTTTCTCTGTTTTATTTTCTTGTCTAATTGCTGTGTCAAGGATTTCTCATATAATACTTGTCTTGTGCCTAAACTAAGGGGGAATCTTTTCAATTTTCTTTTAAGGATAATGATACCCATGAGTTTATAAGGCTCTTACGGTACAGAGATAAGTTCCTTCTACCCCTATTTTGTTGAGAGTCTCTACCAGGTTGATTGGATTTTGTTAAATGTTTCTTCTGCATCTAAAAATATGATCCTGAGGTTCTTGTCCTCTTAATACTGTTGTGAATCACACTATATTTGTTAAAACAAACTTGCTGTGAATTGCATAATTATGTATGCTAAGACAAACTTGCTTCCCTGCAATAAATACTATCTTACCTTATCATCATGCATAATATTTTCAAAGTAGTATCAACATTGTAAAAATAACTATTTTAAACAATGTACTTTATAGATGCAACACCACACTCATAAAAATCTCTATGGAATTATATATATATATATATATATATCTTTAATTTTATATCATATAATAAAATTATATGAATCCTTAATACTCACAAAATAGCCAACATAATCCTAAGAAAAAAGTATTTGGGAAACATTTTATTCTCAGACTTTAATCTTTACTACAAAGTTATAGTCATTAAAAATGCATAGTAATGATACAAAGAGTCTAGATCAGCAGACTATAGTTTTAGGTCCAGAGATTAACTTCAGATATATGGGCAGTGAATTTATAACAAAGACCCTAGGTTTATGAAGTGGAACAAAAATAGCCATTTAACAAATGGTGTTGAAAAATCTGGTTATCCAAATAAAACAAATGGGAAAAAAACCTCGAGCCCCTTCATCACACTGTACGTAACAGTTGATTCAAAACTGGTTAATGATTTTAATATCAAATCCTTATTCATAAAATACACTGAGGAAAACATAGGCAGAGCTCAAAGATCTTGACCTCAGAGGTTTTAAATATTTGACCCCACTGGCAAAGAAAACAAAGCAGAAACCATCAAAAGGGTCTATATTAATTAATATGCTCCATTACTGTGGAAGATATGAGGTCTAAAATAAAAGGAACCCCAACTAACTGGTAGAAATTCTATGAACATCACATATAAAACAGAAAGCACCTATCATATATATCTATATCTAAATCTATATTATCACCCTAAAAACTCAACAACACAAAGTAACAAAAAAACGTATCAAAATGGGAAGAGTGAATAAACAATTTCTCAAAAATGTGTAAAGACAGCCAAGACACTGGAAAAATGTTGCATAACAATTAATCAGAGAAACTCAAATTAAAATGATAACGTAATCATTTTACACCAGCAAGAATGCTTTATATAAAATGGTCAGGGAAGAATAAGTATTAGCAGATATATTGGGAAACAGAAACTTTATCTACTGATGTTTAGACTGTTGCTTGCTTCACCTTCTTTGGAAAATGGTTTGTATTAGTGTGAAAAATTTAGGAATAGAGTTTTCTTTTGGCCCTGCAGTTTTATCATTGGCCACTACCACAACAACTTTAAAACATTAATCAGAAAGACATGTTGAGGTTTTGGTGCCACCAGCAGCTCAAACTCTACCCGAGTGGGGTGAAAGGCAAAATGAATCAGCAGTCTGATGTCTCTCTTAAACTTTAAGCTTCCTGATAAACCCAACTTGCTGCTGTGCCTCTGGGCAAACATCAACAACTCAGAAACGAGTTTCTCTGAGAAATTAAATGGCCAAAGTTTAGATAAGTGAGATCCATGCCCACAAATCACCTCTGGCTCAGCTATACAAGCTCATTTTTTTGGCCTTGCTTCAGAGTTCCATAAACAAATCTTGGAAGAGATCAAAAACTGCGTTTAATCTCAGGCCTGTGCAAGGCTGAATAGATCAGGGTCAATCAGAGGGGGCAGGTCAATCTGGGGCCCACCCAAGCAGAGCCCTTGGCAGCTTCTTGCTCCCACAATTCAAAATCACCACCATGCCCCCACCAGACTCCACAATTTCAGGACAGACCTTAATGAGATACTACTGTCACTGTCACTGTCACTATAAACTTGTGGTTTATACACAATGGAATCCTATTCAGCTATGAAATGAGATCAAATTTTGTAGTTCACTGGATGAAATTAGACTAAGTCATACTGAGGTATATGAATCAGAATAAAAAACATAAGGATCAAGTGACTCCTTTCAATTTAGGACCTAAAGAATATTCAAATGATTATAAAATCCCCAGTGGAAACAACTACAAGTTATGATCAAGAGAACCATGACCTTAGTGTGCTGGTGAGAGGGGAATCAGGGAATAACGGGAAGGGATCCAGACACTTTGATAGTGGCATGTTGTAGCAGTAATGCAAGTAGAAAACAATAATATTTTGTACTATTGTAAAAAATATTTGGGCAATCGGGCAAAGATGTGAGTGGCCCTGGGTTTGACACATGGCACAATGAACAAATTAAAATACATGAAACTATAAAGATTCTTCACCATGAAATAAACTCACTAAAACAAAAGACATCATAACTGAATAGGTAAATTATTCACATACTATGACACAGGGCAAATATGAAGATATTTAAGGAGTACACAAAACTGCAATAAAACTAACAGATGACACCATCAGAAATAGGAAGAGGAGGTAGCTAGTGAAGAGATAAAGATGTCTTTCAGGCACATGGGAAAAATTATTATTATCAGTGATTATTAACTAAAACTGTCAATAATATAGCATCTCACATAGTGAGAGTGACATATCAAAATGACCAGAAACAATGAGAGCCAGCAGGGAAGTGGTGAAACATGAACCTTTATTCAGTGTTGGTAGGAACATAAACTGGTTCAACTACTATGGAAAACAGAATGAAGACCTCAAAAATATTAAAAATAGAACACCATATGACACATAAATTGTACTTAAAGTATCTATTCCAAGAACACAAAAACACTTATTTGAAAAGATATATTCACACCCTATGGTCACTGAAGCATGACTTACAATAGCCAAGATCTGAAAACAACATAAGTGCTCAGTGACAGATGAGTGACAAAGGTGTGGAACACCTACACAATGGAAAACTATTCAGCCATGAGGGAAGATGAACTCTTGCTTCTTAGTCTAACCTGAATTGGAGGATGTCATGCTAAGTGTAATCAGTCAGAAAGTGAAAGACAAAGACTGGGTGACCTCCTTCACATGTGGTAAAGTAAGAAGGTAAGGGAATAGACTAGTTGGAATGAAAATATTCCCTAGGCATCCATGTCTACCTCGCACAACTGCCTGCAATATTGACTTACCCACAGGTCCTGTTCTACTAATTCATGACTAAATTTCAAGGAGATGAAAGCCAAACATCTAAAATGTACAAACATTCTAGGGTACCCCCTTGGGAAGCAGAAGGACCCAGTACCCTGCTGAAGCCCCAACAGCTGTACCCACTCCCTACCGCTGGAGCCACACCAAGGGTTAACTCCACCACTTCACTAATATTTTCCGCAGAGACACCAAACTGCAAAATATTTCAGGTACCCTGGTGTCAAAGCTGAGAAATCTGGGGTCTTTTCAGAGTGGGTGTAGGAAGCCCTCTCCCACACCCATATTTCAGGAATCCCAGGCAGCCACAATCACGTCCCACAGCCACCACCATGTCAACTTATTGGCTCAGACCAAAGATTCTGAAGGCTCTGGTATGTGACTGCACAACACCTCCAAATTTCTCAAGATGCTGTAAGTCCAGCAGGAAGACACCTAATTGGATGCTAAAGTAACATAGAAGCCAACCAAATACAACAAAAAAAACCCAGTAATACAGAAGACTCAAATAGCAACAAAGAGCTTAGTAAATCCTGAGACAGTGATGAGATTTAAAAATTTTCACAAAAATAAATATTTATACTTATCAATTTTAATATTGGAGCATTGTTATCTAATAAATTTTAGCTTTACAATGAATTATGTCAACAGTTGTGGCTTTTTTCTACATTAATATAAATAATTTTTTAAAAAATTTCTAAGATTTACCAAAGAAATTAAATTACTTTGTGGAGGAGAGTGACCTAAAAGTAACAACTGTACTGTGGTGGAGTGTACTGTAATTATGCTAGTAGCAAAGTGTGTACCTTGTGAGTGTGTAGACATTTATGTGTTTATAAACCAATGTTACCTCAAAAATGTTAAAATAAATATGGTTTAAATTTCCTCAAAGATTAACCCTAACTAGATGCACAGAAAAAATAAAATTAGATAAATCATCATATGCAATAACTCATATGGGATCATTGCTTCAAGTAGTTTTTAATCCATCAGGCTAAACATTTTGGAAAATTATTGGTCAATATCTTGTTTATAACTTACTGAAATGTCATTCCTAGTTTCATGTTAGAGAAACGTAAAAACCAAACCAAAACAAAAACAAAATGAACTCTGACCTCTGTCTAGTGCCAGATACAAAAGTCAGATCAAAGTGGATTAAAGACCTCAATATCAGACATAATCCATAAGGTACAGAGAGGAAAACATAGGCAGAACCCTCTATGACATTGAAGTTAAAAGCATCTTTCAGCATGAAACAACAGTGATGAAGCAAGTGGAAACAAAGATGAACAAATGGAACTACGCCAAACTAAGAAACTTCTGCACTTCTAAAGAAACAGTGATCAAAATACAAGGAGAGCCCACAAGGATGGGAAAGAATATTTACTCAGTACTCATCTGATAAGGGGTTAATATCAAGGATATACAAGACACTAGTAGAATTATATAAGAAAAAAAAACCCTCCAATCCCATAAAAAATGGCTAGAAGAAATGAACAGAAGTTTCTTCAAAAAAGGAATACAAATGGACAAAATGCACATGAATAAATGATCCACATCAATAATCATTAGGGAGATGCAAGTCAAAACAACAGTGAGATATTATCTCACACCACAGACACTGGCACACATTCAAAAAGACAAAAGCAACCAGTGCTGTGTGGAAAATGGAATGCTCTTACACTGTTGGTGGGAATGCTGACTGACCCAGCCTTTTTGGAAAACAAGATGGACATTCCTTCAAAATCTAGAAAGTGAGGTTCCACATGACCCTGCAATACCACTTCTGAGAATATATCCTGAGGCTGCAAAAAAGCACAGTAGAAATGACATCTGTACCTATATGTTCACTGCAGCATTGTTCACAACAACCAAAATCTGAAAACAACCCAAGTGCCCAAGAACAGACGATTGGTTGAAGAAACTTTGCTACAACTACACAATGGAATACTACACAGCTGTAAGGATAGATGAAGTCATGAAATTTGCTTATAATTGGATAGACATGGAGAGTATCATGCTATGTGAAATGAGTCAGGAAGATAAGAAAAGATATAGAAGGACTACACTCATTTGCAGAGTATAAATAACATAACACAAGACCGACACTCAAGAACAGTAGATGGAAGGGTCAGGAAGAACGCTCCATAGTTGGAAGCCTGCAAAACAAGCAGGTGGGGAGAGGACAGCTGGAATAGAGAAGGGATCACTAAGAAAATGATGGTTGAAAGAATCTCATCAGGATGGGAGGTGTGTGCCAAAGGTAGATAAAGGACCAAACATTATAACCTCTCAGTAAATGCATTGCAAACTATAATTCCCAAAAGTAGAGAGCTAGTATGGGGAATATTGTCTTCCATGGATGCAGGGGGAGGGAGGGAAAGATGGGGATATACTGGGGATATTAGCAGTGGGGAATGTGCACTGGTGGAGAGATGGGTGTTTGATCATTGTGTGATGCAACTCAGACATGAAATCTTGTAACTATATCTCATGGTGAATCAATAAAAAAAACATTGTATGCCAAAAACTCTACTATTGGCACAATTGTAAATTAGAGTGCCTGAATAAAATTTATTTTAAAACTAAAAAAAAAACCCAAAACCAAAAACCAAAATATAACAAAAAAACTAAAAAACAAACATATATATCTCCTCAGAAATTACTAGATCGTAACAATCAATTCTGGCATAAATGACATTATCCACTTCCCTAGTCACTTAGAGTGGGACATACAAAGCAACTATGTGCATATTTGGTCAAAGTTGTAACTAATCTCTGGAAAACAATTACACAAAATAAGACTCAGAAATAGTTTGCTTGTCTGTTGTCTCAGACACCACAAATTTAAGTGAAGTGAAAGGAAAAACAAGAAATAGAATAACAGAAAACTAAAGGGAAAGATCACTGTATCACTGTATTACTGTCATCAATCAATGATTTGCTTGAGTGGGTGCCAGTAATGTCTCCATTCATCCTAGCCCTGAGATTTTAGTAGTCTCTGTTTACTCATTCTTCCCAGCAGTGCTGCACTGGAGGCTCTTTGGGGTAAGGGGAATGAGTCCCATCATTTTTACTGTATTTGACATATTGAATACGCCACGGAGAGCTTACCAGGCCCTGTGTACCATGCCAGGTTTCCTGAGAGGGAGGTTCAGCTATATAAAATTCAGTTATATATAAACTAACTTTTCTACCTTATCTTAAGGTAAAAATATATATATGATTTACTTGCATTTTCAAAATTTTCACAGTAATGGGCCATGGAAACAGCTCAAGAGGATGCAGTGCATATTTTGAATCCAAGAGCCCTGGATCTAATCCAAGAGCCATGGGTCTGATCTCCAGCATTAGATGGTTCCCAAATACTTCCAGGAGTGACTTCTGGACACTGCATTGGGTGTAGCTACTGAGAGCAACACTATTCCATCCCCCCTTCCCCAAAAAGTTTAATTTTTGTTTTTGGGCCACACCCAGCAATGCTCAGGGCTTACTCCAGGTCCTGGCAGTGCTTGGGGGTGGAGGTGGGACGGGGTTTGTGAGGCAAGCACCCTACCCACTGTTTTACAGTAAGCATTTAATGGTTTTCTAAATTTGAAGGCAATGCAAACACCAATTTGGAAAAGGGGGGTGGGAAACTACTTAATTTAAGCCATCAATAATTTCCTCTAGCAACCAAGACACAAAGACTGGAAGATGGCCTAGTGGTCTAAAGCACGTGCCTAAAAAGCAGGAGACTGGGATTTTAGATCCTGGGCCCGTCACATGGAAGTGCCAAGACAGTAACAGTACCATGGGTTTGTGAGTCCTGAAGAAGAGGGTCTTTAAGGTGGCTCCAGTGGTTTAAAAAGTGCTTGCCCAGCAAGCCCTAAGGCACACCTGCGGGTATCAAGGGAATCTGCAAAGCTCTGCTATGAGATTCCAAAGGGAGAGGAGGAAGGGGACGAATGGTACTAGTGCCTCTGTATATTTCAGTTCAGAATGTCTAAAACACTCTTGAAGAACAACAGCAAACACTGTGGGGCAAAAAATTCAATTAAAGGGCCAGAGTGGTAATACAGTGGGTAGGACATTTGCCTTGCATGCAACCAGCCACAGTTCAATCCCCAGCATCACATATAGACCTCTGAGCACCACCAGTTGTAATTCCTGAGCCCGGAGCCAAGAGCAACCCTTGAGCACCACTGTTAGCACAGTGCTAAAGGGAAAGATAGCCAAATTATATGTTACTCTTTGAAAACTTATTGAAATGAAAAAATAAAATATTAATATATTGATGACGAGTATGAACGCTATCATACTGCTTGAGACAAAAATAAATTATTGTTAAACATATACACTGAGGACTGGAGGGATAGCACTGGACTGAGGACTGGAGCGATAGCACAGCGGGTAAGGCATTTGCCTTGCATGCAGATGACCTAGGTTCTATTCCTCCGTCCCTTTTGGAGAGCCAGGCAAGCTATCGAGAGTATCCTGGCCACATGGTAGAGCCTGGCAAGCTAGCTATGGCGTATTCAATATGCCAAAAACAGTAACAACAAGTCTCACAATGGAGACGTTATTGGTGCCTGCTTGAGCAAATCGATGAACAACGGGATGACAGTGCAGTGCAGTGCTATATACACTGAAATATTTAAGGTGTTAATAGGTGTATACATCTATAGGTGTTGATAGGTGTATACATACCTAAACAGTTGAATATTTTTAAAGAAATAAAAAGAAGCATAACTATTATACCACTGTGTAATTAAAAACATGTAAACTCTTACCTGATTTAAACGCTTTGTAAATATTGATTATAATATATGTGTAAATGCATATAGATGTATACACATGAATTTATGTATTATACAATGCTAAGCATATTTATTTTATTGATTTTAGTTTTTAAAACCTTTTCATGTAAAACTAGGAAATTCTACACCTTAAAGTTGCTATGTAAAAGATCTGTGACAATTTTAAAAATTGTTCTCTCATATCTTTTAATCAAGTAATGTAAGAAAATTCTACTTAGGCTTAAAAAAGTCAAAATAAGAAGACCCAATATATATATATACATATACATATATAAATGTGTATATATATGTGTGTATATATATATATATATATATATATATATTCTCTTTGGGTCACACCCAGCTTTGCCAGGGGTTACTCCTAGCTCTGCACTCAGGAATTACTCCAGGCGGTGCTCGGGGGACCATTTTGGAATGCTGAGCATCGACCCCAGTTCAGCCATGTGCAAGGCAAATGCCCTACCTGCTGTGCAATCACTCCAGACCCAAACAGTTGAATTTTTTATTTTTATTTTTTTTATTTATTTTTGCTTTTTGGGTCACACCCAGCGATGCTCAGGGGTAACTCCTGGCTTTACACTCAGGAATTACTCCTGGCGGTGCTTGGAGGACCATATGGGATGCCAGGGATCGAACCCGAGTCGGCCGCGTGCAAGGCAAACACCCTACCCACTGTGCTATCGCACCGGCCCCAATATTTTTAAAGAAATAAAAAGAAGCATAACCATTATACCACCATGTAATGAAAAACTTATGTAAAGTCTTACCTGATTTTAAACCCATTGTAAACATTGATTATAATATTTTAAAAAAAATTCTTACCTAAATTAAAAAATGATTTAAAATGTAAGCACTAAATCTATAAAGTTTTATAAATAAGTGATAGTAAATCTTTGAGTCCCTGTACTGGAAAATGCCCTTTACCCAGAAGGCGGAAACCACAATTGAGCAATGCAATGTACTCTATTAGATCATCTTATAACAGACATTGATACCAACAACCTATATGCAGATTGATTCTGTCACCATTTTGCACAATTACCTTGTATTCTTAGATGATTGGATACAGAATGTGAAAGGATTACCTATTTAATAGAACTACTTAGATCAGAATAACAACAACAACAAAATCTTACATTGGGGATAAAGTAATTTCTGAATTTAACATCGCGGGTCACAGCATGAGGCACACCGTTGGGAGCGATGTCAATGAATCTCTGGACCTCGTGCACCAAGGCATCCATGTAGGGCATGTTGCTCCTGTCCTGCATGCAGGGGCTCCGGTGTCTACCAATCACACGCTCAATCTCTTCTCGGGCTTTGGCTGATGAGATATAAGTATGACTCATTGAAATAGGGAACGATAAGTATCACATGTGTACACCATTTCAGGGATATACAAAATATTTTCTAAGTCCCAGCATCATTATAGGCATCAACTACATTACAGAATTTATTTATGCATATAACTATTTCACACTAAAGATACATGTCTCCACACCTATATACTAGCACATATGATAAGAAAACAGAAATACTTGTATATTAGCCGATATGATAATAAGACAGAAATAATGTCACAAAATATGAATAAAATTAAGACATTTTAGTCTGTTTAGGAAGAAAACTAGGAAGTATTAATTTTATATCTAATAAGTTTCAGTAAAAATTAAATGACAGGGACTGGAGTGCAGCAGGTAAGACATTTCTCTTGCAGGTGGCCAACCTGGTTTGATACCTGACACCCCATATGGTCTCCCAAGACTGCCAGGAGTAATCCCTGAGAGTAAGGAGTAAGCACTGAGTACTGCAGAGTGTGGTCCACAAACAAATTAAATTACAATGATCAAAGTGGTGTTGCAGCATAATTGTGTATTGTTAGTATTATCAGTACAGGAGAGATCTCTAATAGTACATGTACTGTCCAAGGGCCAGAGCAATAGTACATTGGGGAGGGTGTTTGCCTTACAGACGGCCAACCCCGGTGCAATCCCAGGCATCCCATATGGTCTCTCAAGCACTGGCAGGAGTAATTCCTGAGTGCAGAGCTGGGAGTAACCCCTGAGCATCACTGAGTATGACCCAAAAAGCAAAAAAAAAAATAAAAAATAATAATACATGTACTGTTCGGACGAATTTTTTTCATATGAAGACAAATATGTAGTTCTTGCCAGTTCAAGATAGACATCCTGTCACAGATAACAACCCATGAAGTCCAATCACTGTTTTCTTTTTTTCGTTGTTTACTGCCTACTATGATTTAGTTTGTCCCATTTATGTTCTCATAGTATACAAAGATTCCCATTATTTTCTCTTTATTACATTTGAGAAGTTAAGCAAGTAGTCAGACAACTAAATAATGAAGTTTTTCTAAGAAAAAACAAGACTCTCTGTGTGCTTTTGCTGTGTCTATCAAGATGTTTCTGAAATTCTCCCAGACTACCATGCTGGCGATACCTGTGACATCTGGGTGCTTTAGCAGCAGAAGCAAAGCATATTTCAGCGTGGTGCTTGTTGACTCGCTCCCAGCTCCAAATAGATCAACCATAGTGATCACCAAATTTCCTAAAGTAAATATCTGCTCTTTACTCTGTTTTTCCTAAAAAGATTTTGATAAAATTATTTGAGAAATAATTTTCCAGGATTATAGCTGACCAGTATTGCTTATATTATAAAATTAAACTAACATATGAGATTCTGGTTACATTTTAGAAAATATTAACATACGGTATGACAAATCACAGTAGATCCGATGACTAGAAGGCCATTTTCCAGCATCTAATTCCTTGCTCATCTATAATTTCTGTTTTTTAGATTTTTTTCACAGTTAGAGGTGTCATGAACATAATCTTTATCAGTGAGAAATAGGGAGAATTGAGTGTATTATTTTCTCTATTCCTCCTTCTTATCCCAAACTAAGATGGAAGAGCATTGTAGATATCATCTTGGGTGAGAGGAATCAATCATTAATTAAGTCTTATTATAAAATACTTTGTGTGGATGAAGTATAGTGGGAGACATTTAATTCTGATATTCCAGGGTCACTGTATTAGACTATGCTAATCTAATTATAGTCCCTGAATGGGAGGTGAATACATGCATTACTTGTGAGAATAATAATAAATCAACTCTGAATTGTAGAGAAGCATAATATTAGTTATTATAAAAAGCTGAAGTGGATGTTTGTCATGGAAGATACAAATATCTGATTCAAGATTTTACAATTTTCTCAGTGGAAAATTTATATGAATTCAATATTGTGAGTACTTTGAAATGCTATGATAGATAATATGGCAGCTCAACCTTAAATATATCCTAACAAAACAATAGATTCCCAAAGACAATATAGTATCGTAAAATATTGTGTATCACACTCAATGAAATATGTATCTGGTCTAGAAAACAAATTTAAGAATTAATATTGATTTAGAAGACAATGCATAAAATCCCACCCGCAGAGTCCCCGAAGAATGATTCTGAGTGCAGAACAAGAAGTAACCCTGAATACCACTGAGTGCGGCCCAAAAACTAAAAAGAAAAAAGAACTGAGGTAAATATGTAACATAGAATAGCAAGGGGAAGTTTTACATGTGAAAGGTATCATTAACATACAAAAGAGTATGCATTTGCAAACATATCCCTTGGATTGCATTAATTTTATTATGTTCTTGTACTTATCAGTGAACAAATGTATGTTAAATATTATGTATAAATACAATAAAGCAGAGTAGCACCTCTGAATGTTTGAAATTTCTTGATAATCATGTCCTTGTTATAATTGGCTTCACATAGTACTTAAATTCTCAGTTCAAAATAACTCTAATCATCATTAAAAACTTTGTAAACCACAATGTTTATATAAAGTTTATAGGGAAAATACATTTTAAATATTATAAAAAAATCTAATATCAGTAAAATGATAAGTTGACTCACAAAACATTATTTTTATTTCCTGAATTAAGTTTGAGATGCAGTGGGTATGAACACATGGTCTATCATTATTAAACTGGACAAAACAAAGTTAATGTCAATTCCATGAAATAATGCTGAGAGAAATCAAACATATAAATAATCAGCAAGTCTTCCCTTGCACAGATCCGGGCACTCTATGTTGTAATAATGACATTACTGGTGTAACCTCACAAACATGGCAGAGACGAAGTTCCCACAAATAAATCCTTACACTGAAACAAATATTAACCATGCATACTTGTCACTTGTCACTTGTCATCCCATTGATCTTTGATTTGCTCAAGAGGGTGCCAGCAATGTCTCCATTCATCCCTGTTGCATGCTAGTGTAGTCCAGTGATACCTGCTCACTCCAGGAACAGGACATTCGGGCCAAACCTCACGCATGAGTGAACCCCCATAGAACCAGGTAAAGCAGAACTTTGTGACCTTGCACTCCAGGCTCAATGAGACCCAAAACAAGATTTTGTTTGCCTCCTCCAATCTCTAGGGCTCCAGGGATGAAACCCAGACGCCCCACCCTACTGGAGCCAGATAAATACCTCACCGGAAGATCTCCACTACCTCCACTAGATAGCCACCGCCACTCTTCAGGCTGCTTTCCAGACTGCATGGTCACAAAGCAGCCACGCAATACACCTTAAGAAACATAATACCTATTTTCCATAATTTTTGTACCATATTTGATGGGCTTCAAGTATAGTGTGAACCATGGGAACACCTGTAAGGGCGATTGGAGGCCCTCTAAAAGACTCCATTCCTCTTGAAGAGCCCAGCAAGCTCCCAACAGTATCCCACCTGCATGGCAGAGACTGGCAAGCTGCCCGTGCTGTATTCAATATGCCAAAAACAGTAACAACAATGAACCTCAACCACCTGACACTGAAAAAGCCTCCAATATGGCAGCGTTAAGAAAGATGAGCAAGGAGAGGCTGATAAAATCTCAGGTACAAACTAGACTGCCAAAACGAAGAAAGACTAAAATGACTGTCTGTACTTTCAACACATGTATGCTGGCATTGGAAGCATCCATTGAGGACCTGCTGTTGCAAGCATGGAAAATCAAGTAGATCATTGGTCTGACCGAAACGAGAAGGCATTGATCACATCATTCCATTTTCGACACTGGAGAAGAACTGTTCCTCAGAACATGTGACAACAGAGGCGTCAGTGGCATCGGTGTCCTTGTCAACATGAACTTGGCCACGAGCATTGATTCATTTGAATGCCTGAATTGGACGATTACACTTGAATACATGTGGCTCACTGCCGGTAGTTTCTATCTTAGTGGTCTACACACCAACATTAAACTACGATGAAGAAGAAATTGAGTAGTTCTACATGGAGTTGTAGAAATTCTATAAAGAAGACCACAAGATTATTCTACAAGATTATTGTCAGTGATTTTAATGCCAAGATAGGACTGAGAAGATTGCCCGAAGAACTCCACATTGGGACCCATGGCCTAGAATGGAATGACCAGGGTGAAAGACTGTATGAGTTCATCATGTTGACCAAGACCATACATGGTAACTCACAATTCCAGAATACCAAATCTAAAGATTGTACATGGGATTCTCCAGGCGGACAGTTCCACAACAAAATTGACCACATCATATCCAATCAAAGGTTTTGCCTGTCTGATTTACCTGTTGTCCCAAAATTCCAAACGGGATTTGACCACCATCTCTTTCATGCAAAATTCTACTTCACAGAGCGGGGAGAAATGTCAGCAAATTTTAAGTTTAAGAAGAGAACTCCCAGAATGACCACCAACTGGGAGCTCTTTGGCACTATTGTGGCAACATGGGAAGATGCAGTCATTGACAATATCTATGAGGAATACGATTGGGTGGTTCATCACCTCCATAACTGCCTGAAGAATGCCGAGAGTTAAACTGTGCTAAAAAGTGGTAAAAATTAAAACAGAATGATATTGGAACATAGGCAGAGCCTCAGACCAGTGGAACAGGGTAGAATCTCCCTACACACAAGCCCAAATGTATGATCATCTAATCTTTGATAAGGGAGCAAGAAATGTGAAGTGGAGCAAAGAAAGCCTTTTTAACAAATGTTGCTGGCATAACTGGACAACCACATGCAAAAGAATGGGCTTAGACCTCGACCTGACACCATGCACAAAAGTCAGATCAAAGTGGATTAAGACCTCAACATCAGACCACAATCCATAAGGTACATTGAAGACAAAGTCGGCAACAGCCTCCACAATATTGATGCTAAAAGTATCTTCAAAGATGACACGCAACTGATCAACCAAATGGAAACATAGATAAATAAATGGTACTATACTAAACTTAGAAGCTTCTTTACTGCAAAAGATAGAGTGACCACAATACAAAGATAGTCCTCAAAATGGGAAAGGATATTCACCCAATACCCATCCGATAAGGGGTTGATATCAAAGGTATATAAGGCACTGTTTGAACTCTACAAGAAGAAAACATCCAACCCCATCAGAAAATGGGGAGAAGAAATGAACAGAAACTTTCCCAAGAAAGAGATACAAATGGCCAGAAGTCACATGAAAAAATGCTCTTCACCACTAATCCTCAGGCAGATGCAGATCTAAAGAACTATGAGATACTACTTCACACCACAGGGACTGGCACACATCTAAAGGAACAAAGCAAACATTGTTGGCGAGGGTGTGGGGAGAAAGGGAACCTTCTACACTGCTGGTAGGAATTCCGACTGGTTCAGCCCTTTTGGAAAACAATATGGATGCTTCCTATCTGATTCAGCAATCCCACTTCTGGGAATATATCCTGGAGAAGCATAAAAGTATAGTCAAAATGACGTCTGTACTTATATTTTCATCACATCACTGTTTACAATGGCCAGAATCTGTAAAAATCCCGAGTACCTGAGAACAGATGACTGGTTAAAGAAACTTTGGTACATCTATACAATGGAATACTATGCAGCTGTTAGAAAAGATGGAGTCATGACCTTTGCATATAAGTGGATCAATATGAAAAGTATCAAGCTAAGTGAAATGAGCCAGAAAGAGACAGAATAGAATAATTGCACCTCATCTGCGGAATATAAAACAACAGAATGGGAGAATAACACCCAAGAATAGCAGAAATAAATACCAGATTTGCTCCATGGCTTGGAAACTGGCCTCACATGCTAGGGCAAAAGGCAGCTCAGATAGAGAAGGGAACATGCCGTAAAATGTGGTTGGAGAACAAGTTCGTGAAGGGAAATGCATGCTGAAAGTAGACTATCGATTGAACATGATGACCACTCAATGCTCCTTCTGCAAACCACAACACCCAAAAGGAGAGAGAGGACAACATAGAATGCCCTGCCACAGAGGTGGGGTGGGGTGCGTGGGATGGGATTGGGATGGGAGGTTTTGGGGTTCATTGGTGGTAGAGAATGGGCACCGGTGAGTGATGGGTTCTCGAACATTGTATGAGGGAAACACAAGCACAATAATGTGTAAATCTGTAACTGTACCTTCATGGTGATTCACTAATTAAAAAATAAATAAAGTAATAATAATAAAAAAAAGAATGCTGAGAGTGGGAAAGCTACAGATGCCTGTTTTCGGAATTTTTTTTTTTTTTTTTGCTTTTTGATCACACCCGGCTATGCACGGGGATTACTCCTGGCTCTGCACTCAGGAATTACTCCTGGTGGTACTCAGGGGACTACATGGAATGCTGGAAATAGAACCCGGGTTGGCCACGTGCAAGGCAAACGCCCTACCGACTGTGCTGTCTCTCCAGCCCCCATTGGAAACCTCGTTCCTTCATCAACGTGGTTTGACACGTTGCCTCAAGCAACCACAAGCTGACGTCTGAGTTCGAAAAGCTATGCAGAGAAGCGATAAAGGAAGACCTCAAAGAGAAGAGCAGCAGTGTTGGCTGATGTGGCAGAAGCCAGGAAAAATATTCACAACACTCTCCTGTCCTTCGCCAACTACAAGACCAAGATGATTGCCCTCCTATGTCCTGATAGATCTATCACATCTTCCAGAAGGGCAATTGAGAGAATTATTCACAACATGTACTTGGATCTTTGACAGCCACGTCCACCTGCCCACATACCAAATTCAGCAGGATAGGTATCTCGTTCGCAACGTCCTCCCTTCCAAAATCCCACATGCTATTGTGTCAGTAAAGACGTATACAGTGTCTGGTCCAGACAAGGTCAGACCCGAACACGTGAAGAATCTGCAGTCAGTACCCATCAATACAATGGCTCTGCTCTTCACATGCTACCTGCCTGTATGCAAGGTTCTGTCCCATAGGAAAACCAGCAAGATCATTCTGTTGTACAAGAAGGGAGACATGCATGGCATCAGCAACTATTGCCCAATCTGCCTGTTGTCTGTCATCTACAAGTTGTTCACTTAAGTCATCCTGAATATAATAGGCAGAACACTAGACAAAGGACAACCACGAGAGCAAACCGGGTTCTGAAAAGGATTCAGCACAATCGACCATACCAACACAGTGACCAAGCTCATTGAAGTTTTGCGAGAGTTCAAGATGCTGCTCTGTCTAAGGTTCATCTATTTAAAGAAGGCCTTTGATTCTGGTAAGAATGAAGCAGTCATTGAAGCTCTAGCCAGACAGGGCATTCAAACTCAGTATATTAACATCCTCTGTGAGCTGTATTATGGATTCACCACCAGGATCTCACCATTCTACAAGGAAGTGATCATTGACATAGAGAGGGGTTTGGCAGGGTGATACCATTTCACCGAAACTCTTTAGTGTTTCAAGAACATCATGCAACAACTGGAATGGGAAGGTATGGGAGTGAAGATAGATGGTTGGCAACTACACCACCTCCACTTCGCTGATGACATTGTTCTAATAACACCAAACATTAGCCAAGCAGCACAAATGCTGGACGACTTCGACTGTGCATGTGGAAATCTCAGATGGCAGCTGAATCTCACCAAACCAATGTAGAACCGTGCAGGACAGAGAGTGCAGCATGGAACGCCTTCAAGAGTGTCTAAGAAGTGGTTTAGAGGACAAGGAATCTCCGGTTCCAGGCACATATTTTCGACTCCACTGTCCTTCCATTTTTTTTTTTTATTGAATCACCATGTGGAAAGTTGCAAAAGCTTTCAGGATAAATTCTCAGTTATACAATGCTCGAAATCCATCCCTTCACCAGTGCACATATTCCACCACCAAGAATCACAGTATACTGTGAATAATTTGGGTTTGTCTGCAATCACCAGCTGTAGAAGAAGGCTGTCATCCGGAGCCCTCTTTAACCTTCTCGTACACATTGTATATAACAATTATTTGTACCTTCATATTATAATGTGATATTCTGTAATATCCAAATTTTCTGTAATTGCTTCCATTTTAGTTGAGCATCATTTTCTCACTTCTTGAATGAATTAAGAGTTACCATAGAGCAGGACAAATATTATACTTATTTTTAACAATTTAATTTGTATCTTACCGAATTATTAGTGTAGATTCATGCAAATGACACACAATGAAAGCACTTAACACTATAATTTGTATTCTTATTGAGAGATCCTTGGTAAATGCAGAACTATACAACAAACACAAAGTGTTAAAAGTGTACTAACAATCAAGTAATTGAACTTCCACTAACATCTTACCTGCTCCATTTTGATGAGGAAACAATCAATAAAATCTCGAGGATTATCAATGTCCAAGGATGCTTTATGTTCTGCCACTTTCTCCATAAAATAACTTTTAAAATAAGAAAAATTTTGATATAATTTGCTATAAGTCCCTGGGTAATAATCAAGGAGAATCGGGAAAGAATTGCAGAGCTAGAAGAGAAAACAAGTTTATTAAATAGTGAACATTTTAAAATCTACATATAAACACCAAGCCTGGTTAGGAACTGCATTATAAATTTAAATAAAACACTCTTTGTCTTGAGAGAAAATATTTATTTTTTTAAATCGCTGCTATTTTTATTCTGGTAGATGATTTGGTACAAAACATTTTTTACCAGGTGATCAATCTGGTAAATCATGCCTTTCATTCATATGTAATGTTTATAGAATTCAAGAATCCTTATCAATTCTCTCACATATAGATGAAATCTTTCATATACTCAAAATATTGAAACTACTATAATTCACATTTTGTGGGTTTTAGACAACACTGAAGAAATACACTCAGGGATACTCCTCCCTCTGTGCTCAGGAGATAGATTTACATATTTTATTTTACTTTTATTTTGTTTCTTGAGCCACATGCTATAATACCAATGGTTTACTCCTGGCTCTGTGCTCAGGGATCACTCCTGGCAAGACTGGAGAATCATATGTGGTGCTGAGGAGCGATCCTAGATCAGTTGTTTGAAAGGCAAACATCTTACCTCCTGTACTGTCTCTGCACATCCACAAATGAACATATATTAAACGACACCAGAGATTAAGGAAGTTTGGAAATCCTGCTATTTCTACTAGCTTCAAATAAGAATTAATGTTTTAGAAGTGCATGTGTCTTTAAGATATTGTGAAGCTCTCCGTTGAGATGTGATCCTGGCAGCCGCACATGTGCAGCCTCACAGCAGCTGCACGAGCATGATTTCAGAGGCCAGCTAAACTACTGGTACTGGCAGCTCCTTGCAGAAATGTCTCCAGACTGAGAACTAAGCCTCTGACCCATGCCTGCCCAGGAGGGGAAAGGTTTTTCTCTCTCTAGCCTTTTCCTTGCCAGGAGGGAAGGGTGGGGCGAACGCCATATTATGAGGACTACTAATGAGAGATACAAGCTTGCAATGATCCAATTTCTGGAAGAAGAATATTTGGTAGGGAATGAAATCTTTTAATGAGTGTAAAGGAACTTCAGTGCAATGGACATATTTTGTGGAAGTTACCAAATTACTTTACAGATTTGAACTTTACTGAGAAAAGCACTGAACAAACTCAAGGGAATTTAATTCCAGTTTTTTATTCTTAAAGTACTCTGAGCACTTTATTGCCAATATTTTCAGGGGGCAAGGCCGTATGATGAGACTGACGCTTGCCTACTGCACTAAGAGGACTGCTGGGGCAAGGCCACATCTCAGAGATGAGCAATCTGAGAGCTAAGCTCCGCAGGGCTGTGGGGTCCACACATTTACTTCTCAGCTTAGTCTATCGAGAGGTTTGCCATCTTGGAGAAAAGAACAAAATAATTAGTACGTAAAAGTGAATAATGGCCTCACCTGAATCCATGGGGAGCTAAAAATTTCAACATTTTCATTCAATATTTCCACCAACTTTAGAAAATCTTGATCTGTATAATTAAAGCGATTCTGGAAAATAATGGAGCAGATCACATTGCATGGAGCACAACCGAGGATAAAGGTGGGGTCACAAGGTGAAGCTGAAGATTAGAGAATATTTTAAAATACAATTAAAATATGTACATGAAACATGGTCTTTTAGATGACAAGTAAACAAAAAAATTAACCTTTAAAATAAAACATTCCCTAAAAATTTGCTTAACAAGAAAAATACCAACATGTAAAAAACTGAAAGATCATTTTTTGTTAGATCAGTGTAAACTTTTTTGACCCAGGTAGCTAAAAAATGTTCTATAAATCATTGTATTACTATTATCACTGTCATCCCGTTGCTCATCGATTTGCTCGAGCAGGCACCAGTAACATCTCTATTGTGAAACTTGTTGCTACTGTTTTGGGCATATCAAATATAACATGGATAGCTTGCCAGGCTCTGCCGTGTGGATGAGATACTCTTGGTAGCTTCCCGGACTCTCCAAGAGGGGCAGAGAAATCAAACCCGGGTTGGCCACGTGTAAGGTGAACACCCACCACTGTTCTATTACTTTATACCATCTGACAGAAAAGTATAAACATTAACAGAGAACAATTTAAATATTCAATTTATTGCCATTGCCTATATTTTCACCCATTCTCAAAAGTGTTTCAATTAATTGGACATTTTTAAAATGGCATTTAAGAAGCCATTTAAGAAATTTAATAGCTAGGGGCCGGAGCGATAGCACAGCGGGTAGGGCATTCGCCTTGCACGCCACCGACCCGGATTCGATCCCCGGCATCCCATATGGTCCCCCAAGCACTGCCAGGAGTAGTTCCTGAGTGCAAAGCCAGGAGTAACCCCTGAGCATCGCTGAGTGTGACCCAAAAAGCAAAAAAAAAAGAAAGAAATTTAAATTTTAGCTAAAGTCAACAGAATTCCATATTTTCTATATGACGAAACTATAGAAAATTAGGCACAAATATTGAAGGCTAGAGTATATGGTTAGGGATTTTAAATGATTCACTTATAATTAGATTAGAAAAAAACTGGTGTAGGGGCTGGAGAGATAGTACAGAAGGTAGGGTGTTTGCTTTGCACAGAACGGGGAATAAGCCTGAGCTCTTCTGGGTGTGGCCAAAAACAACAACAACAACACGCACACACACAAGCAAAAAACAATAAAACATATAACCTGAGCTGAAAATCAGTGAGATGAGCACATAGTACTAGAAGACAAATGAAAACAATGAGTTTACTCCAAAGGACCAAGATTTAGTATTCTAAAATAATTTGTTTGTTTAGAATAAGTATTATGTTTAGCTGAATTTTGTTTATTTGTTTGTTTTTTTGTTTTTTTGGGTCACACCCAGCGATGCTCAGGGATTACTTCTGGCTTTGCACTCAGGAATTACTCCTGGCCTAGCTCAGGGGACCATGTGGGATACTGGGAATCAAACCCTGGTCAGCTGTGTGCAAGGCGAATGCCCTAACCTCTGTAATATCACTCCTGCCCCCAGCTGAGTACTTTTAAAAACAGCCCACTTGGAGCTGGAGTGATAGCACAGAGGGTAGGACATTTGTCTTTTTCAAGGCCTACCCGGTTCAATTCCCAGCATCCCATATGGTTCCTCGAGCACCACCAGGACTAATTCCTGAGTGAATGAGCCAGGAGTAACCCCTGTGCACTGCTGGGTGTGAACCAAAAAGAAAAGAAATATGAAAAATAAAAACAGCAGACTTAAGATTTTTCTTTTCTTATCCCTTAAATGTCTAGCTAAGGGATTGTTCTCAAGAGCTATTACTAGGTATACAACAAAAAAATAATATGAAGTTAAACTCATTAGGCTGGGAATATTAGCAAGGTCTGTTTGTTCAAATTCTTCTCTGTGTCTCTTTATCTCTGCATGGTACAGCAAACATTTGTTTACCAAATATTTTCCTTTCCTCTTCTTCCTATAAATTTTCTTCCTTCCTTTTGAAGTTTAAAATTACCCTCTTTCCCCCATCTCATAGAATTTCTCATTGCCTAACCATTGTGAGCCTCTTGTTTCTATGTTGCGGATGTCTGTAATTAAATGTAAGTTTATCCTATTAATCTTTATGTCAGTGTTATTACTAGACAAACCAAAAGAATGTAGAGGGTAGAAATATTTACTTTCTTTCCAACATTAGAGAAATCACAAAGATAGAGCAAAGCTTAGTGAATGAAAACAAAGCCAAGTCCACTTAGACAAGACAGGTTAAACAGTTACTGATAATGGCTGAAGACTATTGCAACAAAACATTTTCAAATGTTGTGTATATATATTATTGAATTATGAAGCAGTGCATATTTAAGCACAGAGGGCACTGATAATGAAGAGTAATTAATGCTTATATATTTTAAACAGGCTGAGTTGTCTTTGCCAAAAAAACACTAGGAATGAGAACTGTACCATAATATTTTTACTTGGTTCAAACCATAGATGGTATTATTATTAGGCAAAATTGTAGACCTGATCGCTGAGTTAACTCTGATACATGTCTGTGAGACTGATTATGTAAATATAGTCCAACTAAGGAAAATATTTGTCTCCTGTATCTTGAGATCATTTCTACCTCCTGCACTTTATATGTATTCCCTACTAAAACGTTCTAAAATTGTAGTAGCATTCCCTAATTCCTTCATTTTATGACTCGAAACTATTCTTTGTGATTTATGGTCTAAAAATTTAATTCAGGACCTCCCACAGACACCACCCTATTGACTTACCCAATAGCCCTGCTCACTGATTTCGGACTAAATCTCCCAGGAGATGTAAACCAAGAAGCTAACACTCATGGAAACACCAGTCCTCATAGTTGAAAACTGGGTCTGCCCTTGGGAGGTGGGCGGGTCGATTACCTGCCATGCTGAAGCTCCAGCAGAAGCATCCACACCCCACTGCTGCAACCTTGCCAAAGGTTCAACTCTATTGCCTCATTAATACTCTGGGCAGATCCTTTCTTCACCTGCCAATACAAATGTCCTGGAAGCCACGCCCACATCTCAAAGATGCTGCCTTGTGAGCTTATTGGCAGAGAACATAGATCCTGAGCCAAGCGGCCTTTGGACCAAGCAGCCTCCTACATCTCCTGATTCTTCAATACTGAAGTTCCAGTAGGAGCACACCAACTTAAATGGAGAAATCATATAGAAGCCCACTATCTCAACAAACAGAAACAATAACACAGAAGGCTCCATTAAAAACAAACAGCCTTGTAAATATTTAGACAAACACTTCAAATTCCATGATGCGATGTAATAATTTTCACATTTGATTTTTGTATAGTTATTGATTTTAACATTAGCACTTTGTTATCTAATCTATTTAAATTCTGGAAATGTACCACCAGCTGTGGCTTTTGTCTATATTAAAATAATTATAAAAAATTAAAATAAAACTGAATTAAATAGAGAACTGAATAACATTTCATATTTCATACCCACACTGTGTATACAACAGTGGGTGGACACACAGTACAGCATAGGTGCACACATGTGACAGTCTCAGTTCACTCTCTGCTTCAGAATACCCTGTTTAGAGGGCCTGAGGGATAGTGGAGCAGGGAAGGTGTTTGCATTGCAAGCAGACACTCAGGAGTGATCCTGGAGCACAGAACCCAGACTAAGCCCTAAACAATGCTGATTGTGGCCCCCAAACGAACAAATAAACAAACGAGATTATTCTTTTCACACAGGATAGACAGCTTCTATCCCTAAAAGTAGTTAGCCCAACCTGAGACCTTTCCAAGGGTAGGGGTGAAGCAGAAAACAGCCTCTAGGTCTGAGTTAGAGCACACATAATCATCCCACAATTGGTTTTTCTCAACTCCTCCACAAGGCAGTGGGCTTCCTCTTGAACTCGATCCTCAATGCTCTTCTTCCCCATCCCTAAACTCCGCAGGGTCAAGATAGAAAAGCGCCTGAGTTCCTTCCAGGTCTTTCCAACACTGAACAATACTCCAACTATGAGAGAAGACAGAAAAAGGAGAAACATTGTAGGTGAAGAGAAGGTGATGTGAATTGGCCAAATTTCATTGAAGAGTCCAACAGATTCCTGTCTTTCATCTCCTTCATCCCCAATATCAGTGCTACACTTGAACACACCCACACCTACCATGTCCTTCATTAAGTTTTTTAAATACTGGGACATCACTTCTTCCAGCAAACTCTTCTCCCAGATCTACCAGGGCTTCCTTCACTGTTTCATATCCATACAGGACCACAGCAGGCTTCATGCCAAAATACAAAGTGAACACAGGGCCATAGACTTTTGAGAGCTGGAAAAGAAGGCAAATGGTAAGTCAGTATTTGATAAAATACTGTGCTTTCTTCAAAATGGTATTATCAGGGATTTTTTTTTAAATCGCCAAAGTCTAAAATAGCACTAAAATTTTAGGATAACATACACACATGTATATATATATATATATATATGTATGTGTATATATATATGTTTATATATATACATATCATTGTATCACTGTATCACTATCATCCCATTGCTATCGATTTGCTTGAATCAATCTATGAAATCCAATTGTTTCTCTACACACAAACTCCTTTCTTAATCTCACTATTTACTTTTGCAATAAAACACAAGATAAAGTTTTAAAATAACTGGAAGTAATTTGACTCACAACTTTTACAGTGAGTCAATTTTAATAGTGTGGCACCAGTAGTATATCTTATCTTTAAAATTTGGTGTAAATTACTTACATTTCATATCATTAAAGGAACATAAAATATACTCACATTGCCCAGAGATTGACTGATGTTCTTAACATCTACTTGCAGGATATTTCCAATAATTGGGAGAGGAGTAGGGCCAGGCGGAAGCTTTCCTTTACTGGCATTCTGTTTCCTGCGGGAAAGGAGAAGCCAACAGGAGAGACAAAACACCAGCAATAGAACTGGATACATTGGAGCTTTCTCTTCTTATTCAGAGAAGCTGACCTGAAATCTAAAGTTTTTTTAAAAGCACTCTCTGCTCATGTGCCTTTCTGTAAATGCAACCGGTTACAGGCTCTGTGAGTGGACTTTGACCTATCAATAGCACTAGCACTGTAGTCCAATTATTCATTGATTTGCTTGAGGGAGTGACATCTCCATTGTTAGACTTGTTGTTACTGTTTTTGACATATAGAATACACCACAGGGAGCTTGCCAGACTCTGTTGTTCGGGTGAGGTACTCTTGGTAGCTTGTCTGGTTCTTCCAGAAGGATAGAGGAATCAAACCGGGGTCTGCCATGAGCAAGGCAAATGCCCTACTTGCTGTGCTATCGCTTCAGTCCTGATAAAGTAACAAAAGGGCCTTCAGTCTTTTCTTATCTTTAGTCTAGTGGCTATCGGTAGATTCTGCTTTAATTTAATACTCCTTTGGGATTATCAGGTATTGATAATTTTAAAAAGTTTTAATACCTGGCCCATTTATTTATTTATTTTTTGGTTTGGAAGCCTCACCTGCCAAAGACAAACCCTGCGTGAACAACTCAGAATTAGAGACACCACAAAGATTAAGAAAACAGACAAAAATAAGAGAGCCAAAGCTTGCTATCATTCTCTAGAGTGCACATAATAGTGAAAACATAATGACTAAAAGAAGAACTGTTAGAATTGCCATAAGAGAAGAGAAACGTTTTAGGGAACTGAAACTGTGTATAACAGCAGTCATGCTTTCAAGTAGATCTCAGTGGGAAAAAAACTTAAAATTTCTGAGGAAAAGTATCAAAGATTTCAAGTTGCAAATGTATGTCATAAGACATACTTCCTGATTAAGCAAATGTTTTCTAATTAATTTCCATGAATGCTGTTTCTTTATAAAGTTTGGGAATAACACGGAACTTGGTAAAATTCTGATTACATATTAAACCAGATTTAATTTGTAAATTTAGTTTGTAAATTTCATCCCCTAAAAGTAAAACAAACACTGCTTGTTGCAAGTCTGCTATTTGGGTAATAGTTTTTTTTATCGATTTATTCTTTATTGTTGACCATGTCATAATAAAGTAGTGTCACTGCCAGTTCTCAACAAAGTAGACAGCTTGGATGCAGTTTCAACAGCAGTTGTAGTGGCCATTAATGCTATTAATCCCGTTATTCCAAAGATATGCATTAATATAAACCTTCATGATCTTTTCAGTATCTTCTAACAAATTTTCTACAATGCACATTGAATGAGAGTCTGCTATGTCCTAGGAAGCTCAGAAGGCATCCCTGGGTTTAAGTAAGTAAAGGGAAGGAAATTCGTGAATTTGGGTAAGTGAATTACCTGCACAAGACACAAACTAGGGTTTTTTTTTATCAAATCTTTCTTTTCCGATTGATAGGATAGGGTATTTTCACACAGGTTTGTATAAAATGAGTGTCAATTTCTGTGAAACTGAAGCCAGGCAGAGTTCCTTTACTAATATTTTATGTTTCCCTATCCATCCTTTCATGAATTTTAAAGTTGAAACAACCCTCCACAGTTCCAGATGTTGAGGTCTGCCTGGTATACTGGGCTTTGGAGGAGAAAGTTCTCCCATGTTCTATAGTAAAATCATGTTGAAATAAGCTGTTATAGTTTCAGTTTCTCTAACACTTTTCCTATTCAATTTAAATAATTTTTGTTTTCCCTGGCAAAACCAAAAGAACTCCAGTCAATTATCTTGCTGTGGTGGTAGTTAGTAGGACTCTACATATTCTGCTTATTCTTTGTCCCATAGTATCCAAAATCTACAACCAGAAGTCATATGGTTTGACTTTACAAGTTAACATATCTGGCCTGGAGATATTTGTAACTCCAATACCTTTTTGACTCACAGGTCTAGGCCATTTAACAGAAAATCCTAATCACAATTGTAAGGCTAAATCTCCTTCTGTAGTATTTATAGGTCTGAAGCCAGACCCGATTTTCCAGTTTGAGATATGATCTCCATAGCCTTAATAGATTGGGAAAGTGGAAAAACCCAGGGGCAAAGTTTCTGAGAAATGTCCCTCTATTCATTGGTTTTTCTGATGCCAGGGACCTGGCATCCATATAGTTTCATTAGTGAATTTCAAAGGTGGTATATCTCCCTTTCCACTACCTGCAATGTTGGGGGGTGAGTGAAAAAAGCCCAGAAATGTTGCTTACAAGGATATTGTACCAATATCTTCGTAGTATCATACAAACATGGTACACATAGAAACATGGTAGTCAGTGTTTTACCAGTATTGGTCTGGATCAATACTCTTTCTTCCTGCCTCGAATCTCCATGACTATTGAAGCTAAAAGTATCTATAAAGATGAAAGACACTGAACAAGCAAGTGGAAACAAAGATAAGCAAATGGAACTACATGAAACTAAGAAACATCTGCGCCTCAAAAGAAACAGTGACCAGGCACAGGAAACAAAAAGCTCTACATATTATCACCAGAGAGATGCAAATTAAAACAACAATGAGATATCATCTCACACCACAGAGACTGGCACACAACAAAAAGAAAAAGAACAACCAGTTTTGGTGTAGAGGTAGAGAGAAGGGACTCTTATTTCTTGTTCATGGGATTACACACTGGTTCAGTCTTCTTGGAAAATAATATGGGCATTCCTAAAAAAAAATAGAAATCTAGCTTCCATATAACCCAGCAGTACCACTTCTGGAATATATTCTTGGGGCACAAAGACACAGCAAAATGTCATCTACACTTCTATGTTCATTGTAGCTCTATTCATAATAGCCAGAATCTGAAAAAAACCCAAGAGCCCAAGAACAGATAACTGGATAAAGAAACTACCGTATATCTTTTGTGGTCTGATGTTGAGGTCTTTAATCCATTTTGATCTGACTTTTGTGCATGGTGACAGATCGAGTTCTAAGCCCATTTTTTTGCATGTGGTTGTCCAGTTGTGCCAGCACCATTTGTTAAAGAGACTTTCCTTGCTCCACTTCACATCTCTTGCACCTTTATCAAAGATTAGATGATCATACATTTGAGGTTGTGTGTGGGGATATTCCACCCTGTTCCATTGGTCTGCAGTTCTGCTTTTGTTCCAGTACCATGCTGTTTTAATTGTTACCGCTTTGTAGTAGAGTTTAAGGTTGGGAAGGGTGATGCCTCCCATCATCTTTTTCCCAAGAATTGTTTTAGCTATCCGTGGGCGTTTATTGTTCCATATAAATTTCAGGATTGCTTGCTCCGCTTCTTTGAAGAATGCCATGGGTATCCCCATAGGGATCGCGTTAAATCTGTATAATGCTTTGGGGAGTATTGCCATTTTGACAATGTTTATTCTCCCTATCCATGAGCAGGGGATATTTTTCCATTTCCTCATGTCCTCTTTTATTTCATGAAGTAGCGTTTTATAGTTTTCTTTGTAGAGGTCCTTTACTTCTTTAGTTAAGCTGATTCCAAGGTATTTGATTTTCTGGGGCACAATTGTGAATGGGATTGCTTTTTTCATGTCCCTTTCCTCTGTCTCATTGTTTGCATATAGGAAGGCCATGGATTTTTGGGTATTGATTTTATAGCCTGCGACTTTACTGTATAGGTCAATTGTTTCTAAGAGTTTCTTACTAGAGCTTTTAGGTTTCTCTAGGTATAGTATCATATCGTCTGCGAATAGTGAGAGCTTGATTTCTTCCTTTCCAATCTGAATCCCCTTAATATCTTTTTCTTGCCTGATGGCTATTGCTAATACTTCCAGTACTATATTAAAGAGAAGTGGTGAGAGTGGACATCCTTGTCTTGTCCCCGATCTCAGAGGAAAAGCCCTTAGTTTTTCTCCATTGATGATAATGCTCGGCAACTCAGAGAAGGGAACAGCAAGTAAAATGTGGTTGTTGGTCATGTGGGGGAAAGATGATGCGGGCCAAATATAGACTAGAGACTGAACGCAATGGCCACTCAACACCTTTATTGCAAACCACAACACCTAACCAGAGAGAGAGAACAAAAAGGAATTCCCTGCCATAGTGACAGGGTGGGGTGGGGGGAGACGGGACTGGGAAGGGGGGGTGGGATGTTGGGTTTACTGGTGGTGGAGAATGGGCACTGGTGAAGGGATGGGTTATCAAACTCTGTAAGGGAGAAACATGAGCACAAAAATGTATAAATCTGTAACTGTACCCTCACGTTGACTCACTAATTAAAAATAAACTATAAAAAAAAAAAAAAGAAACTACCGTATATCTACCCATATTTGATGAGGTTCAAATATGGTATGAACCATGGAAACACCTGTAAGGGCACTTAGAGACTGCCCTAAAAGCCTCCATCCCTCTTGAAGAGACTGGCAAGTTATTGAGAGTACCCCGCCTGCATGGCAGATCCTGGCAAGCTATCCGTGGCGTATTCGATATGCCCAAAACAGTACCAACAATGGGCCTCATTCGCCTGACACTGAAAGAGCCCCCAATATGGCAGCGTTAAGAGGAGGAGCAAGGAGAGGCTGATAAAATCGCAAGGACAAACTAGACTGCCAAAACGAAGAACTAAAATGACTGTCAGTACTTTCAATGCACACATGCTGCCATCAGAAGCATCCATGACCTGATGATGCAAGCACAGAAGATCAAGTACAACACCATCGGTCTAACCAAAACAAGAAGGCATTGATCATATCACACCATTTTTGACATTGGAGAACAGGTCCTCAGAACATGCGACAACAGAGGCGTCTGTGGCGTAGGTGTCCATATCAATGAACTTGGCCATGAATAGAATAGGCAGAACACCAGACAAAGGACAACCATGTGAGCAAGCCAGGTTCCGAAATGGATTCAGAACAATCAACCATATCCACACAGTGACTAAGCTCATTGAAGTTTTGTAACAGTTCATGTTGCCGCTATCTAAGGTTCATCTATTTAATGAAGGCCTTTGATTCTGTTGAGACTGAAGAGGTCATCGAAGCCCTAGCCAAACAGGGCATTCAAACTCAGAACATCAAGATCCTCTTACAGATTCACCACCAGGATCTCACTATTCTACAAGGAAGTGATCATTGACATAAAGAGAGGGTTTGGCAGGATGATACCATTTCATCAGAACTCTTCAGTGCCACCCTTGAGAACGTCATGCAATGACTGGAATGGGAAGGAATGGGTGAAGATAGAAGGTCGGCAACTGCACCACCTCCTCTTCACTGATGACACTGTTTTCACAACACTAAACATTAGCCAAGCGGCACAAATGCTGGCCAACTTCAACTGGGAGTGTGGAAAGGTTGGACTGCAGCTGAATCAAACCAAGACAATGTTCATGAAAAATGAACTAGTCCTTGACTATTTCATTTGCTCTCAAGAGAACGAACATCTCCAAATTCAGCAGCTATGTGTACCTGTGTCAAGAACTCAACATGAGGAATGACTTGGCACCAAAACTGCGCAGAAGGAGGAGAGCAGCATGGAACACCTTGAAGAGCGTCGAGAAGTTGTTAAGAGGATGAAGAACCTCCGACTCCAGGCACATCTTTTCAACTCCACCATTATTCCTGCACTAATATATGCCTCAGAGACCTGGGCCCTATGAAAACAGGATGAGAACACTATTTGGGTATGCCAAAGGGGAATCGAAAGAGCTATACTTGGAATATAATGTTTCACTCAATTGAGAGAAGGAATCCAGAGTTCTGACCTCCGTCTATGATCAAGAATCAGGGAGGCTGTCTCATTTGCCAAGGCGTTGAAAATCAAATGGGCTGGACACACAATGTTATTTAGATGTGAACGCTGGACTAGAGCTATTACCGACTGGATTTCATGGGATGTTAAAAGACTGCATGGCTGCCCATCTACAGGATGGTCAGACTTCTTCATCAAATCCCTGAATGAACACTTTGAGGATTTTTGTGTTCCTGGAGTGAGCAGATACAATTGGGCTCCACTGGCACATGACAGGGATGAATGCAGATGTTTCTGGCACCCTATGAGCAAATAGAAGATATATGGGATGACAAGTGATACAAGTGATATAGGAGAAGGGACAAATATTCAAAAGATATGAAAAGCTTACAACTTGTCAACAAAAAACAGAAACACGGACCACAGAGATAGTACAGAGGGGAAGGTTCTTGCCTTGAATGCATTCCACCTGGGTTAGATTCCTCACACCACACAATGGATTCCCCAAGTCTTTTCAGGAGTGATCCCTGGGCACAGAACCAAGATAACCCTGAACACAGCCTTGTGTGACCCCCAAACCCAAGACAAATAACAATAAAACCCCACAAATAACTCAATTTTAGAGTATAACACTTGCTCTTCAAGTCTCTGTTTTCCCTTGAACATGTTTCTCCCTTGATTGTCTCTGTTTCTTTGCTTGTTTATTTCTACTCTGGAGAAGCCTGTGTTCTCTCTTTATTTATTTATTTTTTAATTAATTTATGTTTTAATTAGTGAGTCACAGTGAGGATACAGTTACAGATTCACACATTTTTGGGCTTGTGTTTCCCTCATGCAATGTTTACCTGTGTTCTCTCTTGAACACCTTTCCCTCTTTCTCTCCTCTTACATCTTTGTAAGCAGTTTCAATCACTAAAAACTACCTAAAAATAAGGTAAAAATTTAAATGAGCAGAAGATTTGAATAGATGTCATTCTAAGGAAGACATACAGGTAGGCACCAAACATGTTTTTTATTTTTGTACATCTCTCTGTGTTCATAAGGAATTGGATATATATAATGTGACGAGGGACATTGGTAAGCAGAGGTCAGTATAAGAAAAACAAATCTTACCTTGGGGATGATGTAATTTCTGAATTTAATATGTGGGATCACAGCATGGGGCACGTCGAGAATTAGGAGGTCAGTGTATCTCTAGACCTCATGTACCAAGTCATCCGTATAGGAAATGTTGCTCCTGTCCTGCATACAGGGACTCTTGTGTTTGTCAATCACACACAATCTCTTCCTGGGCTTAAGCTGTAAGACACAAATCATGACTCAGAGCAGAACATCACTCAAGGATGCATGAAATAGGCTTGTGAAGTTATCACAACATCATTTTTGTGTCAAGAAATGCACTATGAGACCTTATTCACAATTTGTAGAGAATGTTTTCTGGGTCGACTCCTAATGAAAAACAGAACAGAGATAACTGAAAAATTTAAAAATAGTACTCCCTTATGGCCCAGTGTTTCCACTCCTTGGTGTCCATCCCTAGAACACAAAAACATAAATGCAAAAGATATCTACACACCTTATTCATTATAGCACTATTTAAGATATGGACACTATCAATGATAACAAAACTACAGAATTGAGGTTATCAGGTCGTTGAGCAAGAGTGAGGTCAGAAAAAATGGAATAGACATAGCATAAGAACAGTGACTGAGGGTGTTTGGCACTTCAGATATAGTCAAGGTACGGTAATTTTGTATACCATAAGCATAAATGTTAACACTATGATAACTATGTTACCTCAATTATAATAAAAATATAGCTGTATCATCCAGCATTTTCATTCTTGGGTATTGAGGGTATAAAATGCAATCTAGAAGATAAATATATGTATATGCATATACATGTATATGTATATAAGCATTTGTTTTTAATCCCTAATGCAATACCACAAAGCTACAGGAAGGAAAAAAGAAAAAGAAATCCTATCTTTTTCTACAATATGAATGAAACTGGTGTAGGTGATCTAAGCAAAAACCTAGGAGAAAGATATATGCCCGGAGTTCTCACTCACAAACGATATATACTGTAGCAAGAAGCAAGAAGACAGACAACATCCAGTACAGTCAAACACTTAGACTCTCCTGATGAATTAGGGATATTGGTACTTTGTTGACAGCTTTAGTGTCCTAGCAATGTAGTTCTAAAAACAGCTATGTGGGGCTTTGTGACTGAAAACTCTGGATTCAAAGGAATCTGGAATGGGGATCCTTTGCTAATATCTCCCTGCTTCCAGCAATTCAGCATTCAGCCCATACACCATCTCTGGCTGACGCCAGATAATTTCATCATTGGCCACGATCCAGAGTCGTGTATCTTTCTCTCCTGGAAGGGAGCATAACATGACACATGCCATAACCAAGCCCCCGGACACCACTCCCGGTTGTTTTATTTAGGGTGCCCCAGACCGGGGCGGTGAGACCCCTTCATGCGACAAGGGAAGGTACCTAGCCATGGCTGCCGAAAACCTCCAGAACTGAACCATTGCCATGCTCACAGCCACTCTCCACATGCTTGACCGTAGGTTTCTCTATACACTGCCAGGGTCCCTCCTGAACACCAAGCTAGAAACAGTATCTGCAAAAAATAATTTTTTTTAGTTTCCAACCAAACTACAAATAAATGTAAGTAAAACTTAGTATAAATAGCATTTAAATTATTAATGCCTCTGTGTGAACTCACAAAAGCCACTCTATGTACCTTGTGTACAAATCACTCAATGTACTGTGTGTACTATAACACTGAGATTTGATGATTTGTTACAGTCTGACTTTCCAAATATCTAAATTGATTAATGGTTACTGAGTGACTAAACTTGACAGCACTGAAGTTTACTTTTATAAGATTTCAACTTCATGGAATGCAAGGGAATGCAAGACTCGCGGTAATTATTACCTAAACAGAGAAAAGTTGCATCAGAACTATTTTAAACAAAAACTTTCTAAAACCCCAAATAGGAATTATGAATATAGATGCTGGTACTATTCACAAAATAACAGTTTCCTATTATACAGATGTTTCTTGCTTGAGTCCAAAGATAAAAATGCTATAGATTCTCAGGAAAAGAATAAAATTAAGATATCCTCCTTTTCTCCATTCTATAAGAGATGAAATTGGATTAACCCAATCTCAAAACATCAGGGACAGAGTTTGAGACACTGGCTTCCCTCACCGCTGGTACTCCAGGCATAACTGCTTCTAATGCCGTTTTCAAATTTGCCTTCATCAAAAGTAGTGTAATGAACTATGCACAGTAATGAAGGGAAATTAGCACAAAAAAGTATTTATTAAGTAGAACATGGGAGTCAGGGACTTCACTAAAAAGACCCAGGGCCTGGAACCATCATCACATTTATATTGATCAATAGATGACTTTTATAAAAATTTATTAGTGAATCACCAGTAACGTCTCCTTTATGAGAGTTGTTGACTGTTTTTGGATTATTGAATATGCCATGGGAAGCTTTCCAGGCTTTGCCGTGTGGGCAGGATATTCTTGGTAGCTTGTAGGGCTCTCCGAGAGGGACAGAGGAATCAAACCCGGGTGGGACACATGCAAGGCAAACTGTTTGTTCTAAATTAAATCACTGTATCACTGTATCACTGTTATCCCGATCTTAATTGATTTGCTCGAACTGGCGCCAGTAACATCTTCATTCGTCATAGAACTAAGATTTTATTTTTTTATTTTATTTTTTTCTGTATTTTAATTATTTTAATTTATTCTGTATTTAATTTTTTAAAAAAATTATATTGATCACTGTGAGACAGTTACACAGTCTGCAGGTCAGAAATTTCCTCAAAAAAGAAATACAAATGGCCCAAAAGCACATGAAAAATGCTCCATATCGCTAGTCATAAAGGAGATGCAAATCAAAACAATGAGATGTCATCTCACACCATAGAGACTGGGATACATTCAAAAGAACAAAAGCAATCATTGCTGGCATGGATGTGGTGTAAAAGGAATACTGTTTCATTTTCGGTGGGAATGTCGACTGGTCCTGCCTTTCTGGAAAACAATATAGACAGTCCTTCAAAAACTAGAAATTGAACTTCCACATGACCCCGCAATACCACTTCTGGGAATATACCCCAAGGACGCAAAAAAGCATAGTAGAAATGACATGTGTACCTATATATTCATTGCAGCATTGTTCACAATAGCCAAAATCTGGAAACAACCTGAGAGGCCTAAAATAGATGACTGGTTAAAGAAACTTTCTTACATCTACACAATGGAGTATTATGAATCTGTTAGGAAAGATGAAGTCATGAAATTTGTTTATAAATGGATAGACATGGAGATTATCCTGCTAAGGGAAATGAGTCAAAAGAGAGGGACAGACATAGAAGGTCTGTACTCATTTCTCGAGTATAGAATAACATCATATGAGGCTAACACCCAAGGACAGTAGATAGAAGGGCCAGGGGGATTTCCCCATAGCTGGAAGACTGTTTCATTAGTGGAGTGGGGAAAGACAGATGGAATAGAGAAGGGATCACTAAGAAAATGATGGCTGGAGGAATCAGTTGAGATGGGAGATGCATGCTGAAAGTAGATAATAGAACAAAATGATGACTTCTCAGTGTCTGTTGCAAGCCATAATGCCGAAAAGTAGAGAGAGTATGAGGGATATTTTCTGCCATGGAGGCAGGAGGAGGGTGAGAAAGAGGGGCTATACTGGGGATATCAGTGGTGGCGAATGTGCACTGTTGGAGGGATGAGTGTTTGATCATTGGGAGATTGTAACCCAAACACGAAAGCTTGTAACAATCTCACTGTGATTAAATAAAATGAAAAAGAAAACAAGCCCATTCTTTTGCAAGTGGTTGTCCAGTTATGCCAACAGCATTTCTTAAAGAGGCTTTCCTGCTCCACTTCACATTTATGGCTCCCTTATCAAAGATTAGATGATCATACATTAGATGTTGCATGTGGGGATATTCCACACTGTTTCATTGGTCTGTGACTCTGCCTTTGTCCAGTATCATGCTTTTTAAATTGTTATCGCTTTGTAGTAAACTTTAAGGTTGGGGAGAATGATGCCTCCCATCGTCTTTTTCCCAAGAATTGTTTTAGTAATCTGTGGGTGTTTGTTTTTCCATATGAATTTCAGGATTGCTAGCTCTATGTATTTGAAGAATTTCATGGGTATCCTTATAGGGATCGCGTTGAGTTTTTATAATGCTTTTGGGAGTATTGCCATTTTGACGATGTTGATTCTCCCTGTCCATGAGCAGGGAATAAGTTTCCATTACCTCATGTCCTCTTTTATTTCATGGAGTAGCATTTAATAGTTTTCTTTGTAGAGGGCCTTTACTTCGTTAGTTAAGCTGATTCCAAGGTACTTGGTTTTCTGGGGCACGATTGTGAGTGGGAGTGCTTTTTTCATGTCCATTTCCTCTGTCTCATTGTTTGTATAAGGCAATGTCATGGATTTTTGGGTATTAATTTTATAGCCAGCGACTTTACTGTACAGTCTATTGTTTCTAAGAGTTTCTTAGTAGAGGTTTTAGGCTTCTCTAGATATAGTATCATATCATCTGTGAATAGTGAGGGTTTAATTTCTTCCTTTTTTATCTGGATGCCCTTAATATCTTTTTCTTGCCTAAAAGATATAGCAATTACTACCAGTACTATATTGAACAGCATAACTTGACAACCACATGTAAAAGACTTCTACTTGACACCATGCACAAAAATCAGATTAAAATGGATTAAAAACCTCAATATCAGACAACAATCCATAAAGTACATCGAAGACAAGGTAGGCAAAACCCATCACGATATTGAAGCTAAAAGTATCTTCAAAGATGACACACAACCGACCAACCAAGCAGAAATAGAGATAAACAAATTGGACTATATTAAACTAAGAAGTGTCTGCACTGCAAATGATACAGCGAACAGAATCAAAGACAATCTACTGAATGGGAAATGATACTCACTCAATAACCACTGATAAGGGGTTGATATCAAAGGTATATAAGGCACTGGTTGAACTCCACAAGAAGAAAACATCCAACCCCAACAGAAAATGGGGCGAAGAAATGAACAGAAACTTTTCCAAGGAAGAGATATGAATAGCCAAAAGGCTCATGAAAAAAATGCTCTGCATCACTAATCATCAGGGAAATGCAGATCCAAACAACCATGAGATACCACCTCACACCGCCAAGAATGCCACACATCCAAAAGAACAAAAACAACAGCTGCTTGGAGAGGATGTGGGGAGAAAGAGACCCTTCTTCACTGTTGGTGGGAATGCTGACTGGTTCAGCCCCTTTGGAAAACAATATGGACGCTCCTCAAAAAATTAGAAATTGAGCTCCTATTTGATCCAGCAGTACCACTTCTGGGAATATATCCCGGAGAAGCAAAAAAGTATAGTGGAAATGACATCTGCATTTATATGTTCATCGCAGCAATGATACAGTAGCCAGAATCTGGTAAAAACCCAAGTGCCCTAGAACAGATGATTGGCTAAAGAAACTTTGGTTCACCTATACAGTGGAATACTATGCAGCTGTTAGAAAAGAAGAAGTCATGAACTTTGCATATAAGTGGAACAACATGGAAAGTATCATGCTAAGTGAAATGAGTCAGAAAGAAAGGGATAGACATAGAAAGATTGCACTCATCTGTGCAATATAAAATAGCAGAGTAGGAGACTAACACCCAATAATAGTAGTATATAATAACAAGAGGTTGGCTCCATGGCTTTAAAGCTGGCCTCACATGCTGGGAAAAAGGCAACCCAGATAGAGAAGGGTAAAGTAAAACATGATTTGGGAGCCCATGTGAAAAGGGCCATAAGTGCTGTAAGTAGACTATAGATTGAACACGATGGCCACTCAATACCCGTATTGCAAACCACAACATCCAAAAGGAGAGAGGATAAAATAGAATGCCCTGCCACAGAGTCTGGGTGGGGTGGAAGGGATGTGATTGGGGGGTGGGAGAGATACTGGGTTCATTGGTGGTGGAGAATGAACGCTGGTGGAGGGATGGGATCACAAACACTGTATGAGGGAAACACAAGCACGAAAATGTGTAAATCTATAACTGTACCCTCAAAGTGACTCACTAATTAAAAAATAAAAATAAAAAAAGAAAATTAATATTTCATTCACATTTGAGAAGAATGTTTATTCAGCTTTTGAGGATGAAGTATCCTTATACATATCCTAAGTTCCTTTCTTCCATTTCTTCCCTCAGATGAAGTATGTCCTTGCTAAGCTTGAGTCTGGCTGATCTATCAAGAGGTGATAAAGTGGTGTTGAAATCCCCCACTAGTGTTGTGTTGTTCTCAATTTCTTTCTTTGGGTCTTTGAGTAGTTGTTTTAAGTACTTTGCTGGCCCCTCATTTGGTGCATATATGTTTAGTATTGTAAGTTCTTCCTGTTGTACAGATCACTTTATCAATAAGAAATGATCTCCACTGTCTCTTGTGACCTTCTTCAGTTTGAAATCAATGTGGTCTGATACTAGGATGGATACCCCAGATTGTTTTATGGGTGTTGTTCACCTGTAGGATTGTTTACCAGCCTTTGACTTCGAGCCTGCGTTTGCTCTGACTGTTGACAGGTGTTTCTTGCAGGCAGCAGAATTTTGGATTCAATTTTCTAATCCATCCTTCTACTCTGTGTCTTTTAATTGGTGCATTTAACCCATTGACGTTGAGAGAGATTATTGTTATGGGGTTTTGTTCCATTTCTATGCTGAAATTTGGAGTATTTGAGGGGTCTATCTTGTCTTAATGTAGCCCATTCAGTTGTTCTTATAACCATGGTCTTGAGTCTATGAAGTTCCTGAGCTGTTGCTTATCTGTGAAACTGTGTTGTTTCTTCTATTATGAATGAGAGTCTAGCTGGGTAAAGTATTTTTGGCTAGGCATTTACTTCATTGAGTTTTTTCACTATATCCCACCACTGTTTACACGCCGTGACGGTTCCTTGTCAGAGAGGTTATCTAGCACTTCATTGCTGTTGGGGTCTTATGGGTTAGCCTCTTCAATGAGTAAGGTTGGTTCTGCATTGCTTTACTATTGTAACCTCGGTGGTTTAGCCCTACATGCTCACTGTTACTTTTCTGCTTACTATGCAGTTTTAATTGAGGTGGGCTTAATGAGTTATTGTCTAATGTGTTTCTTGTGGTTAAACTAACCTAGTGAAAGTTCCAACTAAGAGGGTAACTTACAGTACTTATGAGATTTGGAGGAGGGAGAGTAACTCGCTGCAGCTTTAGCAGCTTTGTGTACTCTCATGGTGTGCCTCAATTCCCATCCCCCACAGTTCTAGGATGAAAACCGGCTGCCCTGGGGTCTAGTTAGAATTGTGATTCCTGCCATTGCGCCTCGTTGTCTTCACCAGAACCCATCACAAGGGGGCGGCTTGAGTTTCCCTCCCTGCCCGGAGCAGAGCCCCAGCAGTCGAGGACCTCTGGAATTCATCCATAACCGTGCTCCAGACCACTCTCCACATACTTGGACAAGCATCACACATAAAGGAACTGGCAGAGGAACCCAGATGTGTGGAACCAGGGGCTGATATCTCCAGGCCTGCTTCTATTGGACTGGCCTCCTCTACCCAGATCCCCCATTTTCCAATAGCTACTCAGTCACACCCACCATGTAATTCCATCAATGGCCAATCCAGAGTCTATAAAACAAAACTCCCGTAAGGGACCTATCATACCTAGTTCTCCCTCTCAGAGAACCTGGCAAGCTACTGACAGTATCCTGCCCCCACAGCAGTATCTGGCAAGCTCCCCGGGCATATTCTATATGTCAAAAACAGTATCAATGAAGGGTCTCATTCTCCTGACCCTGAAAGAATCTCCAATGTGGCATCTTTGGGAAGGATGAGTAAAGAGTCCCTGCTAAAATCTCAGGGTTTCGACGAATGGAGACATTACTGGCACCCCTTGAGCAAATTAATGAACAATGGGATGACAGTGATATAGTGATTTAATTGAGAACAAACCATTTGCCTTGCACGCAGCCAACCCGGTTCAATTCCTCCATCCCTCTTGGAAAACCCGGCAAGCTACCAAGAGTATTCTGCGCACACAGCAAAGCCTAGAAAGCTACCCATGGCATATTCGATAAGCCAAAAACAGTAACAGCAATTCTCATAATGTAGACATTACTGGTGCCGGCTTGAGCAAATTGATTTACAAGCGGACAACAGTGCTACAGTGCTGCAGTGCTATCTTGTAACTCTATCACTCACTGATATAAACACATGTACATATACATATATGTTATATGTGTATATGTTGGGGGTCATACTGGGCAGTGCTCAGGGTTTAGTCCTGTCTTCAGCTTAGAAATCACTCCTGGTGGTATGCTAGGGACAATATACAGTACCAGGGATTAAACTCATGTTGGCTGTGTGCAAGGCTAGCTCCTTACCAACTGTACTATCTATCTGCCCATCACTGACATTTAGAGTATTGTGACCATTAAATGTCATCTGTTGATCAATATAAATGTGATGATGGTTCCATAACCTGGGTCTTTTTAGTGAAGTCCCTGCATCCCATGTTTCACTGCATAAATAATTTTTGTGCTAATTTCCCTTCATTACTGTGCATAGTTCATTAAACTATTTTTGATGAAGGCAGATTTGAAAAAGGCATTAGAAGCAATTATATCTGGAGTACCAGAGGTGATGGAAATCAGTGTCTCAAACTCTGCCCCTGATGTTTTGAGATTGGGTTAAGCAAAATTCATCTCTTATGGGAAAGAGAGATGGAGGATATCTTAATTTTATTCTTTTCCTGAGAATCCATAGCATCTTTATCCCTAGACTCAAGCAAGAAACATCTGTATAATAGGAAGCTGTTATTTTGTGAATAGTCACAGGGTATCACTTGTATCAATTGTCGTCCCGTTGACCTTTGATTTGCTTAATCGGGCGCCAGTAATGTCTCCATTTGTCCCTGTCACATGCGAGTGTAGCCCAATGATATCTGCTTGCTCCAGAAACAGGAACAGGAACCTCACATCATTTATTCAGGGTTTTGACGAAGAAGTCTGATCATCTCATTGAAGGGCAGCCACATGGTCTTTTGAAAACCCATGGAATCTGGTCAGTAACAGCTCTAGTCTAGCGGTCATCTCTGAATCGCATTACGTGTCCAGCCCATCTGATTTTTGACGCCTTGGCAAATATGACAGCATCCCTGATTCTTGATTGTCAATGGAGGTCAGAACTCCGGATTCCTTCTTTCACTTGAGTGAAATGTGATACTCTTAGCATGGCTCTTTCGGTTCATCTTTGGGATACCCTAATAGCATTCTCATCCTATTTGCGTAGGGCCCAGGTCTCTGAGGCGTATGTTAGTGCAGGCAGGAAGAACGGTGGAGTCGAAAAGATGTGCCTGGATCTGGAGGTTCTTCGTCCTCTTAACCACTTCTTTGACGCTACTACCAGCACTGCCATGCCACCACCATGTCAGGCCGCTTTCCAGACACTCGGGCCGAGCCTCACGAATAAGTGAAGCCCCACAGAACCAGGTAAAGCAGAACATTGCGACCTTGGACTCCAGGGTCAACAAGACCCGGAAACAGATCCTCTGTTTGCATCCTCCAATCTCCAGTGCCCCAGGGATCAAACCCAGATGCCCCAATCTAACGAAGCCAGATAAATACCTCACTGGCTGACCTCCACTACCTCCACTACCCAGCCACCACCAGCCTCCAAACAGATTTCCGGACTCACACAGCATAGGACACTTAATACCTATTTACCATAATTTTTGCACCATATATGATGGGCTTCAAATATGGTATGAACCATGTTAACACAGTAAGGGTTATTGGAGGCCACCCTAAAAACCTCCATCCCTCTCAGTGAGCCCGGCAAGCTACCAAGAATATCCCACATGCACGACATAGCCTGGCAAGCTACCTGTGGCGTATTATAGATATGCCAAAAAACAATAACAACAATGGGCCTCATTTGCCTTACACCGAAAGAACCCCCAATAGAGTCACAGGGTATATAGTCATAATACCATGTTTAGGGTTTTAGGTAGTTTTTGCTTAAAATTGTTCTGATGCAACTTTTCTCTTTATAGGTAATAATTACAGTGAGTCTTTCAATCCACGAAGTTGAAATCTTATAAAAGTAAACTTCAGTGCTGCCAAGTTTAGTCACTCTGCAACCATTAATCAGTTTAAATATTTGGAAAGTCAGATTACAACAAATCATTAAAACTCACTGTTATTGTACACACAGTACATTGAGTGACTTGTACACAAGGCACATAGAGTGACTTTTGTGAGTTCACAGAGGCATCAATAATTTAAATGCTATTTATCACTATGTTTTACTTACATTTATTTGTACTTTGGGTTTTTTTGCAGGGGGTGGAGAGCACAGTCTACTCTTTGGACACTGTTTCTAGCTTGGTGCTCAGGAGGGAACCCGGCAGTGTATAGAGGAACCTACGGCCAAGCATGTGGAGTGTGGCTGTGAGCATGGCAACGGTTGAGTTCTGGTAGTTTTCGGCTGCCAGGGCTGGGTCCCTTGGAGCATGGAGGGGTCTACCGCCCCCCTCCAGGGCACCCTAAATGAAACAACCTGGAGTGGTGTCCGAGGGCATGGTTATGGCATGTGTCGTATTATGCACTCTTCAGGGAGAGAAGGATATGTGACTGGATTGTGGCCGATGATGAAATTATCAAGCACAAGCCAGAGATAGTTTCTGAGCTGAATACTGAGTTGTTGGAAGCAGGGAGATATGGGCGAGGGATCCCCGTCCAGATTCTTTTGAATCCAGAGTTTTTGGTCACAAAGACCCACATTCCTGGGTTTAGAACTACATTGCAGGACACCATACCTGTCAACAAAGTACCAATATCCCCAATTTGTCAGGAGAGCCTAAGTGTTTGATTTTATTGGATTTTGTCTGTCTTCTTGATTTTGCTTCTTTGCTTCATTATATATTGTGTGTGAGTGAGAAGTTCTGGTACATATCTTTCTCTTAGGTTTCCTGCTTAGCATCACCTACACCAGTTTCATTCATGTTGTAGAAAAAGATAGGAATTATTTTTCTTTTTTCCTTCTTGTAGCTGAGTGGTATTGCATTGGGGATAAAAACAAATGTTTACATACATATGTATATGCATATATATTAATTGTCTAGTTTTCATTTTATACCCTTAATACCCAAGAATGAAAATGTTGATGATACAGCTCTATTTTGATTTTAGTTGAGGTAACATAGCCATAATAGTGTTAACATTTATGCTTATGGTTTACAAAATTACTGTACCTTTACCATCTCTGAAGTGCCAAAGACTCTCAATCACTGTCCTTATGTCTATTCATTTATTCCAACCTCACTCTTGCTCAACGACCTGATAACCTTAATTCTGTAGTTTTATTATCATTGATAGTGTCCATATCTTACATAGTGCTATAATAAATGCAGGTATGTAGATATCATTTGCATTTATCTTTTTGTGTTCTGGGAATGGACTCCAAGGAGTGGAAACACTAAGTCATAAGGGAGCCCTACTTTTCATTTTTCAGTTATCTCTGTTGTTTTTCATTAGGAGTTGACCCAGACAACATTATCTACAAAGAGTGAATAAGGTCTCCTTTTCTCCTTTCCTGTTAACACTGGTTCCACCTTCTTGATATAGGCCATTCTTACTAGTATGAGGTGGTAACTTATTGCCATTTGATTTGCATTTCCTTGTTAATAAATAATAAAGAATATTTTTTTGGTTTGGGGCCACACCAGGGATGCCCAGGGATTTCTCCTACTTCGTCACTCAGGAATTTCTCCTAGCTGTGCTTGAGGTATTATATGGGATTCCAGAGATTGAACCCGGGTCAGCAGCATGCAAGGCTGTATTCTCTATCCAGCCCCCAAAGTTTTATAAGTATATTACCACCTGTGTGTCTCCTTCATGTAAGTGTTTGTTCATATCCTCTCTCCATTTTTCTATAACTTGCTGAGTTCTGTGTTTTATATTTGTATATTAGCTTTTTTTAAGACATATGGTGTACAAATATTTTCTATTATTCAGAAAGTTTTTCTTTAATTTTACCCATTTTTCCCACTGTGAAAAACAATTTTGATATATGATTTTGAGACTATATAGAAAACAGAGGTACACTGTGTCTAAGTGTAGTGCTGTGTTTATTTAGTTCGTAAAACTGGGCATCTTGATTTGTTTATTTGTCTCCCTCAGTTTAAGAAGGTTTTCTGCTATTATTTACCACCTAAGCATCTTTGTGCCTTTCCAGTTTTTCTTTCTCTTTGGAATCAGTATTATGCAATTGTTTTTCCACTGGATGATGTCCTTTACATTCCTTATGCTGTCCTTATGCTGGCTAGTACTTTATTAAAAATTTTTTTTCTGCTGTATCCTATATTTGATTGATTCCATATCTAACTGCTATTATTCCTTTAGTGGAAGCACAATTTGTATTTTTTGTTTGTTTGTTTTTTACTACATCCAGCAGTAATCACGGTTTACTCCTGGTTCTTCTCAGGGATCACTCTTGGTGGGACTCAGGGGACCATATAGGATGACTGGAACTTAACCCATGTTTGCTACATGCCTGGCAAACAAACTACTAATTGTACTATCACTCCAGTCCCTGAATTATATTTTGGTTTCTCTCTCTCTCTCTCTCTCTCTCTCTCTCTCTCTCTCTCTCTCTCTCTCTCTGTGTGTTTGTGTGTGTGTGTGTGTGTGTACGGGTATTGCTTATTCCCAATTTGAAACTAGGAAAAATAAAGATGCATACACCTACCAAAAACCTACATTTTGAAGGAAGTATGCTTACAACAGCTTTCCCTGCCAGCTGCAAACCAAGTTACTTCATCTTTGTTGAAGTTACAAGTCATAATTTACTCACTGTATTAAGAAACATGAGGCACTCAAACAGGGGGAAACTGTGATTAGGATTAAGGAAATTCAATTTATTTTTAAAGGTATTATATTTTATTTAACATTAAATAAAATAGACCTTTTTAAAACTTTATAAACAATGGAGAATAGATAAACAGACATGTCCTCAAAGAAGGCACCCGGATATCCAATAGGCATATGAAAAAATGTTCTACTCACCACAGAGATACACAAATCAAAGTAATGAGTTTTTACTTCACACCAGTGAGACTGACACACATCAGAACAAGTAGGAACAGGGTGGGAGTGATAGTAAATAGGGCACTTGCCTTGCACACAGTCAACTGGAGTTTGATTCCCAGCATCTCATAAGATCTTCCAATCCCTATCAAGAGTGAACCCTGAGCACAGATCCAGGAGTAAGCGCTGAACACTGCTTACTAAAAGGTTGTGCCTTTCACCCCCCCCCCGCAAAAAAAAAACAACCAAAAAACAATAAGAATAAACAACCAGTGCCACCAGGGGTGTTGAAGAAAAGGAACAGTCACGTGCTGTTGGTAACGTCATTAGGTTCATTCTCTATGAGAAAAAGTATGGAGATTATTCAAAACTATATAATTGGAAAATAGCATGAACCCAAGAACGCTCTCGGGGAGAAACTGCAGCCTGGCTGAAATTGTGGACTCAGACTCTGGACCCAGATCACCGGAGCCTCCTCAGAACCCAGCTAGCTGAGTCCCAGCCCTGCTGGCATCTCAGTGCTCCTGCTGGCATTTAAGGTGCCTGCCCCCCTGACCAATCTCAGGGAGAGCCTCTGACCAATCTCAAAGAGAGCCTCAGCCCTATCGGAACAGGTAGGCCGAGTCTCCTGACCCAGCTCACTGGAGCTTTGTCTGGAGGGTCATGTCCATTCCTGCCCGGCTGGAAGCCAAGAGTGCCACCAACCACACCTGATACTGCTCTCCTTAAAGAGGCCGGCCTCAACTGTGCTGAACCTAGTCTCTGGACCCAGATCAATGGAGTTTTCTTGGGACAACACAAACCACATCCCTGCCTGTTGGAGGACCTAGCGCCCTACCGGCCATACAACTCTGAGGTTTGCTCCTGTTTAAATGGCCCAGAACCACGTATGATCTGATAGAAGCTGCAGCCCACGCTGAAGATGGTAGTCCTGGTCTCTGAGCCCTGATCATGGAGGTCTCAGGATGGTGCAGACTTTCACTATCCTATCCGAGGGTTATTTTGAAAATACTTTTGTTATCCTATATTCTGGAGTGATAGCACAGCGGATAGGGAATTTGTCCTGCATGTGGCTGACCTGTGTTCGATTCCTATGTCCCTCTCGAATAGCCCGGCATGCTACTGAAAGTATCCCACCAACACAGAAGAGCCTGGCAAGCTACCCATGTTGTATTCAATATGACAAAACTGGGGACAACAAGTCTCACAATGGAGATGTTACTGGTGCCCTCTCGAGCAAATCAATGAACAATGAGACGACAGTATCACAATTGTACAGTGCATCCTATATTCATTGCATTGCTTATCACAATATCCAAGATTTGGAAACAATTTAAGTGTTAAAGAACAGATAACTGGATAAAGAAACTGTGCTATATATGCATGATTAAATAGCAATTAGCTATAAGAAATTATGAAATTTACTGCAATATTTTGGAGTTAGAGGGAAATCAGTAAAAAAATTCCGGGGGCTGGGCCAGACAAATACAGAATTATTTCTATTGTATGTGGAATATAAAAAAAGAAAAGAGAAGAACAAATTGCCAATGGCAACAGAACCTGAAAATAAGCCACAGAACTGAGCTTACCAAGATGTGGGGGAATAAATGGACGGAAACTGCGACATTGGTGTATGGAAGCTGACACCATGAAGACAGATGTGGTATTAGAACATTGTATGACTGAAATTTTATCATTAACAATGTAGTAAACAATGTTCCTCAATAAAATTTGCAAGAGGAAAAATGATTGGTAAAAACAAATCCCACTGGCATTCTTCAAGGTCATGGAAAAAAGTACTACACGGTTGACTCACCAGTCCTGCTCTACTGATCCCGATTTTATCTCCCAGGTGATGCACACCAAAGATCTAAAACTCATGGAACATTGGCCCCTGGGACTGAAAATTCCAGAGGGCCCTAGGGAAACACAAGGGGTGTATACCTCTGCCCTGTGAAAGTACCTGAGTCTGTATCCATACACCACTGCTGCATTTGCCAAGGGCTCAACACTACCACTTAATGAATAATCTCTGCAGAGATGCCAAACTCTTACAATTTGTACTGTGTGACATTATTTATTACATGGTTACTTTAAGACAATGAACTGAGGCTGCCATAAACGGGGTTGTGGGATATAGCAAAGATGGTGAGATACGGGGATGATGCAAAGTGACATAAGTCCTATGGTGAAGGACCTGTGTTACTAGGTTTGTCTTTGTCACTTTGTACATCAAACGCATAAGTATTAACTCTATTATAAACTCTATTAACTCTATTATTAACTCCATTGTTTATAATGGGCTGGAGTGATAGCATAGCGGGTAGGGCACTTGCCCTGCAAGCAGCTGACTCAAGTTCAATCCCTCCGAACCTCTCAGAGAGCCCAGCAAGCTACGGAGAGTATCTCCTCCACACGGCAGAACCTAGCAAGCTACCTGTGGTGTACTCGATATGCCAAAAACAGTAACAACAATTCTTAAAGTGGAGATATTACTGGTGACTGCTCGAGCAAATCTATGAGCAGCGGGATAACAGTGACAGTGATTGTTTATAATGCTACCTAAATAATGACAAATGCTACCTAAATAATAACAAAATAATAGCTTTACTAGAGATATAGCAGATTTATTTCATGCAAGAAATTTGAACTGAATCTTAGAGAGTGGAAAATGAAAAGAAACAGCGTTCAGGAATGTCATTTCTGCTACAAAGGATTAGGTGGGTAATGTCTAACAAACAGGCCAGAAGGCATTGCTCTGAAATCTGGCAGTCAATAATTTCTTTTCTTTGTTATTATGATCTTGTTTAATTAATGGATCACCGTGAGGGTACAGATACAGGTTTACATATTCTCATGCTTGTGCTTCTGTCCCGCACAGCTTGAGTACCCATCCCTCCACCAGTGGCCACTCTGCACTGATGACCCCATAATCCGTCCCACCCCCACAACTCATCCCTCTCCTCCACCTCGCCTGTGTGGCAGGGCATTCCCTTTTGTTCTCTCTCTCCTTTTGGGAGTTGTGGTTAGGAATGGAGGTACTGGGTGGCCATCGTCTTTAGTCTATAGTCTGCTCTGAGCATGCCTGTCCAATCCCGAGCGGGTTCTCCCACCACATTTTACTTGGTGTTCCCTTCTTTATCTGAACTGCCTCTTACACCAGTATGTGAGGCGAGTTTCCATGCCCTGGAGCAAATCTGGTACTTATTTCTGCTATTCATGGGTGTTAGTCTCCCATTCTGTTGTTTTATATTCCACAGATGAGTGCAATTCTTCTATGTCTGTCTCTCTCTTTCTGGCTCATTTCACTTTGCATGATACTTTTTATGTTGATCCACTTATATGCAAAGTTCATGACTTTGTCTTTTCTGGCAGCTGCATAGTATTCCATTGCGTAGATGCACCAAAGTTTCTTTAACCAGCCATCTGTTCTCGGGCACTCATTTTTTTTTCCAGGTTTTGGCGATTGTAAACAGTGCCACGATAAAAATATATGTGCAGATGTCATGTCGATTATACCTTTTTGTTTCTCTGGGATATATTTCCAGAAGTGGTATTGCTGAGTCAAATGGGAGCTCAATTTCTAATGTTTTGAGAAGCGACCATATTGTTTTCCAGAAGGGTTAAACCAGTTAGCATTCCCACCAGCAGAGTAGGAGGGTCCCATTCTCCCCACATCCACGCCAACGACTGTTGCTTCTGTTCTTTTGGATGTGTGCCAGTCTCTGTGTGAGGTGGTATCTCATAGTTGTTTTGATCTGCACAGTCAATAAATTCTTCAGACTGGAATGAAACATAGTTTATAGAAGGGAGGTATGGAGCCTACTTCACTGAGAACTAGAGTGTTTTCAATGTCCTTTGGAACAACCAGAGGTTTCAAGGTAAAATGCTGTTAAATACTAGTCAGAAATATAAATAGCTCCATACGGGCCAAGCCCTCTCCAATACATGCTCTTTTTCCTGAAAATGAAACAAAAACAGTGTTATTTTAATAGTGTCTGAATAATCAGACAGGGATAAATTCAAAGAATCATATATTATAAAGTATCTTAAGGGCTGGAGCCATAGCACTGTGTGTAGGGTGTTTGCCTTGCATGTAGCCGACCCCAGTTCGATTCCTCTGTCCCTCTCGGAGAGCCTGGCAAGCTACTGAGAGTATTCTGCCTGCATGGCAGAGACTGGCAAGCTACTCGTAGCATATCTGATATGCCAAAAACAGTAACAACAAGTCTTACAATGGAGACGTTACTGGTGCCCTCTCAAGCAACTGAATGAACAACGGGATGACAGTGACAGTGCTACATATATTATAAATATCATCATACTTATTTTCTCAATTCCACCTTACCAGGTCACCAGTTATTCAGTCTCTGAATTCTCTTACATGTTGAGGCATTCCTCTCTTTGCTAAAAGGCTCTCTAGATTACAGAGACAGACTCCTTCTCATGTTTGTAGTAATCTAAAATGGCAATATCTCCTCACTATTGTTAGTTTCTGAGTTCTTTTTTACGCCTTCTTACTTCCCTTATTCCTGACAATACCTCCAAAACGTAGTATCTTCTTTAAACTCTCTAACTGACTTTTAATGAGTATGTTACCAGCTTCTGCCCAGAAACCTGGTTATGTAGAAGAAACATCTCAGATGGGTCATTCTTTAATATCAACTGCTGTTCTCTATCCCTGCTGACCAGAAGATACAAGTTTTCTCTCTATGCTCCTGCAGCAACTCCTGAAAAACATTCTATTTCTAGTCTCATCTATTAATGAGTCTTCCTCTTGGTATGCCAGAATATAGATCTAGGTCTGTTCAATATAAAGTCCTCAGTGAATTTTCAAATTGTTTAGCTGGCCAGGGCAGGTGAGAAGAATCTTTGTGGGGTTTTATTTCTAGGAGGATTCCCTTAGTTATAGATAAAAATGAAGCTTCCTTGCCTGCTGAAAAGACCATGAAGTAGCTGCTCTTCTTAAAGTTGCCACTTTGATCCAGGAAGTGGTCAGGATCAAATCTCTCTGGATTAGAAAGCTCTTTGGCATCATAAAGGACAGATGTCAGAGATGTAAATATGGTTGTGCCCTGATTTAAGGAGGGAAAAAGTGCATTATAAAGGTCACTGACTAGGGCAGGGAAGGGGTGGGACATAGTGGGGAAGGGATGGGGTAGAGTGTCAGTTGGTGGGCATTTGCCTTGCATGCAGCTAACCCAGGTTTGAACTCCAGCACACTGTATGGTTTCCTGAGTACCACCAGGAATGACCTCTGAGTCTAGAGCCAGAAGTAAGCCCTCAAAACTGCCAGGTGTGACCCCAAAATCAAAATAAATAAAATATTAAGTAAAAGAGAGGGCCATGCATGGGGTTCAAAACAAGTCTCTCATCTAATCATTTTCTTTTATAGATGAGAATGTTGAAACACAAGAAAAGAATTTTTTCCCTGAAACAGATCAGATTATTGCATAAGTCTAATGGGAATTAAACCATGTTACACAAGTCCAAGACATTATTTATTGACTGCAAGGCCAATCTTATCAGCCTGGCCCAAGTATTTGCTTGTGTGAAAATTTAGAAAGCTCTCTGCAGTGCACTATTCTTTTTTTGTTTGCTTTTGGTTTTGGGGTCACATCTGGCAATGCGAAGATCTCACTCCTGGCTCTGCTCTGCTCATGAATCACTCCTGGTGGGCTGGAGGACCATAAGAGATGCCAGAGACCAATCCTGGTTGGCTACATGAGAGGCAAGCACTTTATCTGCTGTACTATCACTCTTCTCCATTCAGTGCATTTCTCTTTTTTATTTTTGAAGTGTATTATTCTTGACAAGTTAATTGCACTGTTGTCTCATGGTCCTGACTTTGTAAAGTATAATTTTTCCTTTGGATCTATGTTATTAGGCCTTATAAAAAACTCTAGGAGTCATATTCTTGAAAACCCTTTACTCTAATCAAAATCAGAAACTATTCACTCAATGTGTTTTCAACTGATTTTTTCTCACAGAAATGAAATAGCATGTCTGACTTGTGATGAAACTTTCTTAAACTCAGAAATGTAGCAAAGTATAATGATTTGAAGTTTGGTTTGCAGAATAAATTAACTATTTTCTTTCCATAAAATTAAGTTCTGTGACTATAGGTAAGTTGTGTAACATTTTAGTACCTCATTGCTAGTAAAATGTAAATAAATAAGAAAATTTATTTAGTTTATTATAAACATAAAATGAGGTAATACACTAAATTCCTTTACACGTGCCAGTGCTTGAGCTATTACAACCAGAAATTATATGGGCCTATTTTCCAGAAGAAGGGTCTTGTTACAAATTCATTTTCTATGACAATTAGAGGTAACTAAAGTTACTATCTTTGTAAGCCAAGAAGAGAGTGATCAAAAATTTGCACCTAAAACTCATGAGCAAACAGGAGAGTAAGAATCTACAAACATGATTGGATGATCTCAAGAGTCATAAAACTATTCTATGTAAATCCATGGCTGTGGGTTTTGTGGCACAGATAAAGAAGAAAACTTCTCAAAAATCTACCATTACATTGTTGCCTGAGAATTGAAAGAAGAAGACATATACCAGAAAGATGGCAAATATGGTGCAGTGACATAGAAGTTGCAGTTCCATCCCAGACTGGTGAAAACTTACTTGACACTTCAGATTTTCTGTGGTGACTCCCCACAACCTAAATTAATATACCCTGGGAATGCAAAAAAGTATAGTAAAAGTGACATCTGCACCTATATGTTCATTGCAGCACTGTTCACAATAGCCAGAATCTGGAATAAATGTCACTTTTGCTATACTTTTTTTGCATTGCCGGGGTATATTCCCAGAAGTGGTATTGCTGGGTCAAATGGGAGCTCAATTTCTAATTTTTTTGAGAATTGTCCATATTCTTTTCCTAAAGGGCTGAACCAGTCGGCATTCCCATCAGCAGTGAAGAAGAGTTCCATTCTCCACACATCCACGCCAATGTTGTGTTGTGTATGTTGGATATCATTGGTTTGTCCTGCGCCCCTTGCCACTAGGAGCTTAGGTATATCAGTTATGCCCATCAAAGTGCTCCCGAGTCACTCCCATTCCTTTGTTTATCTGTAACCACTTCTACCAGTTTATCTGCTCTTCCTCTAATCAAACTCTGTTAATCTGTAAGGTCAGACCTTGCTCGGACAGTGAACTTGTATTATAAGTTAATATTGTCTTTCTCCTCTCTTATGTCTTTTGAATAGTTTACTTTAAAACAATATCCTTTTTGTATGGACAAAGACATTTATTAATATGCTTTGGTAACATGGGATTCAATTGGCTTCAAATATTATTCATTCCTGGGCATCTGCTTTCTTGACTTAAGCCTCAGCTGCCCTTACTTCCTAGCACCCCCAAACGTAGGGACCCGACAAGGGACAGGACAGACCCAGGGCAAGCGGTGAGTTATGTGCTACCCTGGCATCGAGTTGGGCCTGGCCAAAGTGCCTAATGCTTAACTATATGTTAAGAGCTTCGCCATGGGCATGTCATGTCATGATCCAAAAGCAACAACGAGACTAGGACCCTGCTAGGGCTAGGAAAGACTAATCTGGCCTGAGCACTGTAGTCTAAGATCGAGGTGACCCCAGGAGAGCAATTCTATAAGTTTAATGCATCTCTTGCTATGTCCATGCAAAATGATTTATAATATGAATACTTATATGTTAGTTGGACAAAGAGAGGAGAAACACATCCATGGGATTCCTCTCTTGGGCAGATGTCCTGCTGAAAGAGATTCTGTCCTAGTGAAAGCATCCCCTAAGGGATAGAACTTTACCCCCTGTTGATTGTAACCACACCTATGCATAAGCCCCCAATGCGGGGGATTAAAGGTGGCTGTATGAAGGGGCTGGGGGGAGTTCCAGGGAAGATCGAGAGGAAGCAGAGAGAGAGAATGAAATAGGATGGGAGAGGAAGAAACAGGAGGAGAATCAGAGGAGAATGGAGATGGGAATGGAATAAACTGCAACTGAGACCAACTGGCTTGCCTCCATTCCTTCCTTTGCCTGCGTCGTCATCGCTATCAACCTCCCCGAGGTGGGGGAAGTGGCTAGAGACTACCGAACATGGGTGGTGGGAGAGTCAGCACCACTGCCCTGTACCCTGTGCCTGGCTCCTCGCCCCTTTTTTCTCTTTTTTTGTGTTTTTACACAGTGTGGGTGTGTTCTTTTGTTCTTTTGGATGTGTGCCAGTGACTGTTGTGTGAGGTGATATCTCATTGTTGTTTTGATCTGCATCTCCCTGATGATTAGGGACGAAGAGCATTTTTCATGTGACTTTTGGCCATTCAGATTTTTTCTTTGGGAAAGATTCTGTTCATTTCAGTTCCCCATTTTCTGATGGGGTTTGATGTTTTCTTTTTGTAGAGTTCAACCAGTGCCTTGTAAATCCTTGATATCAACCCCTTATCTGATGGGTATTGGGTGAATATCCTTTCTCATTCTGTATATTGTCTTTGAATTCTGCTCACTATGTCTTTTGAGGTGCAGAAGCTACTCAGTTTGAGGTAGTCCCAACTGTTTATCTCTGTTGCCACTTGTTTGGCCAATGGAGTGTCCTCTTTAAAGATACCTTTAGCTTCAATGTTGTGGAGGGTTTTGCCAACCATGTCTTCAATGTACCTGATCTATTCTGGTCTGATGTCGTGGTCTTTAATCCATTTTGATCTGACTTTTGTGCATGGTACTAGGTAGAATTCTGAGCCCATTTTTGGCATGTAGCTGTCCAGTTTTGCTAGCACCATTTTTTTTTATAATTTATTTATTTTTAATTAGAGAATCACCGTGAGGGTACAGTTACAGATTTATACACTTTTGTCCTTATACTTCCCTCATACAAAGTTCGGGAACCCATCCCTTCACCAGTGCCCATTCTCCACCACCCGTAAACCCAGCGTCCCTCCCACCCTCCCCAATCCCATCTCCCCCCCACCCCACCCTGCCACTGTGGCAGGGCATTCCCTTCTGTTCTCTCTCTCTAATTAGCTCTTGTGGTTTGCAATAAAGGTGTTGAGTGGCCGCTGTGCTCAGTCTCTAGCCCTCATTCAGCCCGCAACTCCCTTCCCCCACATGGCCTTCAACTACAATGTAGTTGGTGATCGCTTCTCTGAGTTGCCCTTTCCCAGGAATGAGAGGCCAGCCGCGAAGCCATGGGGTCAACCTCCTGGTACTTATTTCTACAGTTCTTGGGTATTAGTCTCCCACTCTGATATTCTATATACCATAGATGAGTGCAGTCTTTCTATGTCTGTCTCTCTCTTTCTGACTCATTTCACTCAGCATGAAACTTTTCATGCCCATCCACTTAACTACAAAATCCTTGGCTTCCTTTTTTCTAACAGCTGCATAGTATTCCATTGTATAGATGTACCAAAGTTTCCTCAACCAGTCATCCGTTCTGGGGCATTCGGGTTTTTTCCAGATTCTGGCTATTGTAAACAGTGCTGCGATGAACATACATGTGCAGATGTTGTTTCGATTGTACTTTTTTGCCTCTCTGGGATATATTCCCAGCAGTGGTATTGCTGGGTCAAATGGGAGCTCAACCTCTAGTTTTCTGAGAATCATCCATACTGTTTTCCAAAAGGGCTGAACTAGCCGGCATTCCCACCAGCAGTGTAGAAGGGTCCCTTTCTCCCCACATCCTCTCCAACAGCGGTTGCTTTTGTTCTTTTGGATGTGTGCCAGTCTCTGTGGTGTGAGGTGGTATCTCATGGTTGTTTTTATCTGCATCTCTCTGATGATTAGTGATGCAGAGCACTTTTTCATGTGCCTTTTGGCCATTCGTATTTCTTCCTTGGTAAAGTTTCTGTTCATTTCTTCGCCCCATTTTTTGATGGGGTTGGATGTTTTCTTCTTGTAGAGTTCAACCAGTGCTTTATATACCATTGATATCAACCCCTTATCTGATGGGTATTGTGTAAATATCCTTTCCCATTCTGTGGATAGTCTTTGTATTCTGGTCACTGTATATCTTGCGGTGCAGAAGCTTTTTAGTTTAATGTAGTCCCATTTGTTGATCTCTGTTTTTACTAGATTGCTTAGTTCCGTGTCACCTTTGAAGATACCTTTATCTTCAATATCGTGGAGTGTTTTGCCGACCTTGTCTTCAATGTACCTTATGGTTTGTGGTCTAATGTTGAGGTCTTTAATCCATTTTGATCTGACTTTTGTGCATGGTGTCAGGTCAAGGTCTAAACCCATTTTTTTGCATGTGGTTGTCCAGTTGTGCCAGCACCATTTGTTAAAGAGGCTTTCCTTGCTCCACTTCACATCTCTTGCTCCCTTATCAAAGATTAGATGATCATACATTTGGGGTTGTGCGTAGGGAAATTCCACCCTATTCCATTGGTCTACGGCTCTGCCTTTGTTCCAGTACCATGCTGTTTTAATTGTTACTGCTTTGTAGTAAAGATTGAGGTTGGGGAAGGTGATGCCTCCCATCATCTTTTTCCCAAGAATTGTTTTAGCTATCCTTGGACATTTGTTATTCCATATGAATTTTAGGATTGCTTGATCCATTTCTTTGAAGAATGTCATGGGTATACTTATAGGGATCGCATTGAATCTGTATAATGCTTTAGGGAGTATTGCCATTTTGACAACATTGATTCTCCCTATCCACGAGCAGGGTATAAGTTTCCATTTCCTCATGTCCTCTTTGATTTCATGGAGTAGCGTTTTGTAGTTTTCTTTGTAAAGGTCTTTTACTTCCTTGGTTAAGCTGATTCCGAGGTACTTGATTTTCTGGGGCACGATTGTGAATGGGATTGCTTTTTTCATGTCCCTTTCCTCTGCCTCATTGTTTGCATATATGAAGGCCATGGATTTTTGGGTATTGATTTTGTAGCCTGCAACTTTACTGTATAAGTCTATTGTTTCTAAGAGTTTCTTAGTAGAGGTTTTAGGCTTCTCTAGATATAGTATCATGTTGTCTGCAAATAGTGAGAGTTTGATTTCTTCCTTTCCTATCTGGATGCCCTTAATCTCTTTTTCTTGTCTAATAGCTATCGCAAGTACTTCCAGTACTATATTGAAGAGGAGTGGTGAGAGTGGGCATCCTTGTCTTGTGCCCGATCTCAGAGGAAAGGCCCTTAGTTTTTCCCCGTTGAGGATAATGCTTGCCGTAGGCTTGTGATAGATGGCTTCGACTATCTTCAGGAAAGTTCCTCCAAACCCCATTTTGGCGAGGGTTTTCATCATGAAAGGATGTTGGATCTTGTCAAATGCTTTCTCTGCATCTATTGATATGATCATATGGTTTTTGTCTTTACTTTTGTTGATATGCTGGATTATGTTGATTGATTTCCGAATGTTAAACCATCCTTGCATCCCTGGGATGAATCCCACTTGGTCGTGATGTATGATCTTTTTGATGAGTTGTTGGATCCTATTTGCTAGTATTTTGTTGAGGATCTTCGCATCGGTGTTCATCAGGGAAATTGGTCTGTAATTTTCTTTCTTAGTGGTGTCTTTGTTTGCTTTTGGTATTAGGGAGATATGACTAGCACCATTTTTTAAAGAGGCTTTTCTTGTTGCACTTCACATTTCTTGCTCCTTCGTCAAAGATTAGATGATCGTATATTTGAGGGTGTGTGTAAGGGTATTCTACCCTGTTTCATTGGTCTGCAGCTCTGCTTTGTTCTAATCCAAGTTGTTTTAATTGTTACCGCTTTGTAGTAGAGTTTGATGTTGGGGAGGGTGATGTCTCCCTTCGTCATTTTCCCAAGAATTGCTTTAGCTATTTGTGGTTGTTTGTTGTTCCATATGAATTTCAGGAATGTTTGATCCATTTCTTTGAATAATGTCATAGGTATCGTTATAGGGATTGCATTGAATCTGTATAATGCTTTGGGGAATATTGCCATTGGACAATGTTAATTCTCGCAATCTATGTGTAGGGGATTTGTTTCCATTTCCTCATGTCCTCTTCTATCTTGTGAAGTAACATTTTGTAGTTTTCTTTGTACAGGTCCTTTACTTACTTAGCTAAGCTGATTCTGAGGTATTTGATTTTATAAGGCATTATTGTTTACGGAGTTGCTTTTAGCATGTCACTTTCTTCTCTCTCATTATCTGCATGTAGGAAAACCATAGACTTTTGGGTAATGATTTTATAGCCTGCGACTTTACTATACGAGTCTATTGTTTCTAGGAGTTTCTTGGTAGAGGCTTTAGGGTTGTCTAAATATAGTATCATATCATCTGCAAATAGTGAGAACTTGATTTCTTCCTTTACTATCTGGATGCCCTTAGTATCTTTTTCTTGCCCAATTACTATTGCAAATACTTCCAGTACTATGTTGATCAGAAGTGGTGAGAGTGGGTATCCTTGTCTTGTTCCTGATCTTAGAGCAAAGGCTCTTAGTTTTTCCCCATTGAGGATAAAACTTGCCATGGGTTGAGGTAGACGACTGAAAGTTCCTTCAAAACCAATTTTGGTGAGTTTTCATCATAAATTGGTGCTGTATCTTATCAAATGCTTTTTCTGCATCTAATGATACGACCAGATTATTTTTCTTTTCTTTTGTTGATATGATAGATTATGTTGATTGATTTCTGAATGTTAAACCATACTTGCATTCCCGGGATGGGTCCCACTTGCTCGTGGTGTATGATCTTTTTGATGAGTTGTTGGAATCTTTTTGATGAGTTGTTGGAATCTATTTGCTAATATTTTGTTGAGGATCTTTGCATCCATGTTCATCAGGGATATTGGCCTGTAGTTTCCTTTCTTTGTGGTGTCTTTGTTGGCTTTGGGTATTAGGGACATATGTGCCTCATAGAAAATGTTTAGGACAGTTTCTGTGTCTTCAATTTCCTGGAAAAGCTTCTGAAGACCTGGCAATAGGTCCTCTTTAAATGTTTGGAAGAATTCACTAGTGAATCCATCTGGACCTGGGCTTTTGGTTTTGGGAAGACTTTTGATTACAATTTCAATTTTCTTGATATTTATAAATCTATTCAGGTACTCCAGATCTTCTTGATTCAACTTTGGGAGATTATAGGATCCAGGAATTTATCCATTTCTTCTAGGTTAACTTGTTTCTTGGCATATAATCTTTCAAAGTAGTCTCTGATGATCTTTTAAATTTTTTTGGTTTCTGTTGTGATGTCTCCCTTTTCATTTCTGATTCAGTTTATTAGGGCTCTCTCTATTTCTTTCTTTGTGAGTTTTGCTAGTGGTTTATCAATCTTGTTTATTTTCTCAAAGAATCAGCTCTTGGTTTCATTAATCTTTCGAATTGCTTTTAGGGTTTTCATGTCATTAATTTCTGCTTGAAGCTTTGTTATTTCTTTCCTTCTGCCTGGTTTGGGCTCATTTTGTTGGTCTTTTTCTAAGATCTTGAGCTGTGAAGTCAAGTTATCCATGTGGGCTCTTTCTTCTTTCCTGAGGAACGCTTGCAAAGCTATACGTATATTTTCCCCTTAGCACAGCTTTAGCTGCATCCCATAGGTTTTGGTAACTTGTGTCTTCATTCTCATTTTTTTCTGGGTATCTTTTGATTTCTTCCTTGATTTCCTTCCTTAACCACCCATTGTTCAATATTAAGTTGTTTAATTTCCAGGTGTTTGACTTGGTTCTCTGCATCTGTGTTTGGTTAACTTCTAACTTCAGGGTATCATGGTCTGAGAAGATAGTTGATATGATTACTATCTTCCTAATTCTATTGGGGTATGTTTTGTGACCCAGTACATGGTTTATTTTGGAAAATGTCTGTGTTCACTGGAAAAGAATGTGTGTTCTTTTTTTTTGGGGGGGGGGGGGATGCAAAGCCCTGTATAGATCTATTAGCTCTCTCACTCATTTTTTTCTTTTTGGGTCACACTCAGCGACGCACAGGATTTACTCCTGACTCTGCACTCAAGAATTACTCCTGGCGGTGCTCGGGAGCCCATGTGGGATGCTGGGAATTGAACCCGGGTCGGCCGCGTGCAAGGCAAACGCCCAAGCCAGCTGTGCTATCACTCCAGCTCCCCTCTCTCTTCTATCTGTTCCTTCATGGCCAGTGTTTCCTTGCTGAATTTTATTCTCATTGATTTATATAGAGGTGATAAGGCAGTATTGAAGTATCCAACTACTATTGTGTTGATAGCAATGTCCTCCTTAAGATCTGTTAGAAGTTGTTTATTTAGCTGGTCCCTCATTTGGTGTGTATACTTTTTGGAATGTGATTTCTTCCTGCTGTACATACCCTTTGATTAGTAAACAAAGGCCTTTGCTGTCCCTTCTAATCTTTCTCAAACTGAAATCTACATGGTCTGATACTAGTATGGCCACCCCGGCTTTTTTCAGGGAGTTGTTTGCTAGAAAGGTTGTTTTCCATCCTTTGACTTTGAGCCTGTGTTTGCTCTGATCATTCAGATGTGTTTCTTGTAGGCACTAGAATGTTGGGTTCAATTTCTGAATCCATTTTGCCACTCTGTGTTTCTTGATTGGTGTATTTAGACCATTAACGTTGAGAGAGACTACTGTCACTAGGTTTTGTGCCATCTTTCTGTAGGGGGTTGTTGTGCTTGTTGGGGTTTTTCTTTTCTTACAGAAGCCCGTTTAGTCTCTCTTTTAAGTTTGGTTTTTAAGTATATGAAGTTCTTGAGCTGTTGCTCATCTGAAAAATCTGGTTCCTTCAAGGTTCAGTGAGAATTTAGCTGGATAGTGTATTCTTGGTGAGACGTTCAGTTCATTGAGTTTTTCACTATATCTCATCATTGTATATGGGCTGGGAGAGTTTCCTCTGATGGTTCTTCTATACATCTAAGGGGCACTCCTTTGTATGCAATTTTCTTCTTCGACCTTCCTGCTTGCAGAATTGTCTCTCCGTGTCATCCATCATTCTCAATATGATGTGTATTGGTCTCTTTTTATTATTGCCTCTTTTAGCTGGCACCCTTTGGGATCCTTGGATCTGGATGCCTGCATTCTCCAGCTCTGGGAATTTTTTGGCAATGATATCTTTAACTGTGGCTTTTTCATTGGGTTTGACACCCTGTTCTTCTGGTACTCCAATGATTCTTATGTTCTTCCTCTTGGATTCATCCCCAAGAGTCTGATTTGCCCTAGAGCTATTTTGAGATCTTTTCCCTTTGTTTGTTGCTGTCTTAAACTTTCAGCTGCTCATCTTCAAGTTCACTGACTCTGTCTTTGACTGTAGTCATTCTACTGTTGAGGGCACACACCGAGTTTTTTATTTCATCTACTGAATCCTATATTTGTGACGTTTTTGTTTGTAGCTTTTCAATTTCTACTCTCATTTCTTCCTCTCATTTGTTTGGACTGTCCATTCCACTGTTTCATTCAAGTCCTCTTTCAATTTCCTGGATGTCTGTTCCAATCTTTCTTTGACTTCATTGAACATCTTCAACATTTCGACTTTGAATACCTTATTGGAGAGATTGCCTTTGAGGGAGGCTCCTGTTCAGGCTTCTGGACCTTTTTCTTCAGTTTTCCTTCATGGTGGAGATTTGTGCTGCTTATTCATATTGTTATGGTAGTATGGAGGTGGGACCTTCAGTTCACTCTCACTTTTACCTCTTGTTACAATAAAGGATTCTGGGTAAGCTCAGCTGATGATGGTCGCCTTTTTACCTCTTCTGTAGTTGCAACTTCCTCTCAGGTGCTCTTCTGTGGCTTATATGAGGCCTCTGGTGAAGCTTCAGAGGATGTATTCTTTTATATTGAACTTGTACAGATTTTTGTGTCTTACTGGTATATGATGCAATTGGGATACGCTAGTGGACTTTTAGCCTAATGTGTTTTACATGGCCAGGATATTGTCCCAAGAATTACTTGATGGAGGTGGAGATATGAGTCCAGAGTGCTGGGAAAGGGGAAAATAACTGTAGCAGCTGGCCCCACAGGAGGCCACTCCCAGTGTCCTAGAGGCCATGCCCCCTAGCTCAGAGGTCACACCTGTGGGACAAGCCTGGGCACTGGGACTGAGACACTTGGGGAGCACGAAGCTCGCCAACTAGGTAATATTTGCATACTTAAATGTCTGGTAGCCAAGGATTCCTAAGGAGTAGTACTGAGTAAAACATTTTCACCTTCGGAATAAGGAATTTTCTGAACTTAATGTTCTGAGTCTCAGCATGAGTCAGGCTGTTGGAGACAATGTCAATATATCTCTAGATTTCATGTATCAAGGTATCCATGTAGGGCATGTTGCTCCTTTCCTGCATTGAAGGACTCCGGTGTCTGCCAATCAGAAGCTCTATCTCCCCCTTGGCTTTAGCATGGCAAGAGAAAAATTGGGATTTATGCAAAAGGGATAAGATTTCACCTTCTTAATCATGCTACATTGTGGCAGAAGATGAGAAGTAGGAAAATTATGATTATGTTTGCTTGCTCTAAGTTTTGGATTTTTTCTTTTGTATATTACAAACAATACACAAAAGACCTATAGCACAGCGAGTAGGGTGTTTGCCTTGCATGTGGTTGACCGGGTTCGATTCCTCTGTCCCTCTCGGACAGCCCGGGAAGCTACTAAGAGTATCCTGCCCACATGTCAGAGCCTGGCAAACTCCCCATGGCGTATTCGATATGCCAAAAACAGAAATAGCAAGTCTCACAAGGAGACATGGTGCCTGGTAGAGCAAATCGATGAACAACAGGAAGACAGTGCTACAGTCCTATATCACAAACAAAAAGTTTATTAAAACTGAACATGCATATTATAAATCTTGGTAATTTGATAAAATGTTATAAACAATTAAAAATAAAACTGAATGTGGAGTTTGTGCTCATACTTTCCTAAACCAAAGGAAGCTATTACTGTAGATATGTCGTTTAAAAATATTTTTTTAATCACCAAGATATAAACAGTTACAAAGTTGTCCATGATTTGGTTTCAATCTTACAATGTTCCAGCCACAATCCCTTCACCAGTGTATACTTCCCACCACCAATGCCCCCAATTTCCTTCCTTCCACCCCCACCCTATCCTCAGTCTGCCTCTATGGCAGGCACTTTTCTCTCTCTCTCTCTCTCTCTCTCTCTATCTCTCTCTGAGTCTTGCTAATGTTTTATTAATCTTGTTCATTTTCTTAAAGAACCAGCTCTTGGATTTATTGGTAATTTAGATTGTTTTTTTTATTCCAGCTCTAATTTAATTTCTGCTCTATTTTATTATTTCTTTTCTCCTGCCTGGTCTGGGTTCTTTTGTGGTCATTTTCCAAGATCTTAAGCTGAGGGTTCAAGTTCTTTATGTGTGGCCCTTTTTCCCTCTCTGATAAATGCTTGTAAAAATATAAACTTTCCTCTTTACACTGCTTTTGATATGTTCCACAAGTTCTGGTAATCATGTCCTCATTCTCTTTTGTTTCCAAGAACCTTTTGATTTCCTCTTTGATTTCCTCTAATCTACTGGTTGTTCAGCAGTGAGTTGTTTAATTTCCAGGTAGTTGATCTGATGATCTGATTCTTTGGTTCTGTATGTGACTAAATTCTATTTTCAGTGCATCATGTTCTGAAAAGTTAGTTGATATAATTTCTATCTTCTTGGTTTTATAGAAACATGTTTTATGGTCCATCATCTGACATCTCTTGGAGAATGTCCCATGTGATTTGGAGAAGAATGTGTGTTCAGCCTTTGGGGGAGATATATACTAGCTACCTCTCCTCCATTTCTTCATTCAAAACCAGTATTTCCTTTTTGAGTTTTAGTGTCATTGTTCTATAAAGAGGTGACCAAGTTGTATTGAAGTTTCCAACTACTATTTTTTTGCAACCAATGTCTTCTTTGAAGTCTATTAGTAGTTGTTTTAGTATTTTACTGGTCCTGAATTGAGACCATAAATATTTAAGAGTGTAAATTCTTCCTGATATGTATATCACTTGATCATTAATAAATTGCCTTTGTTGTCCTCTCTAGCCTTTTTCAGCCTGAAATCTATGAATCTATGTAGTTAGATTATAATATAACCACCTCAGCCTTTTTGAAAGAATTTTGCTTGAAGAATTGTTTTCCAGGGGGCTAGAGCAATAGTACGGTGGGTAGGGTGTTTGTCTTGCATGTGGCTCACCCGGGTTCAATTCTTAGCATCACATATGATCGCCCAAGCATCTCCAGGAGTAATTTCTGAGTGCAAAGCCAGGAGAGTAACCCTTGTGCATCGCTGGGTGCAACTCCACCCCAATAAAGAATTGCTTTTTAGTCTTTAATATTGAGTCTGTGTTTGCTCTGACTATTCAAATATAATCCATCTAGGAAGCAGAGTGTTTAATTCATTTTTAAAATCCATTTTGCCATTTGATGTCTCTTAATTGATGTGTTTAGACCATTGCCATTGAGAGTGATTATTCTCATGAGGTTTTGTGCCATATTTCTGTAGAAAGTAGCTGTGCTTGTGATGTTTGCCTTGTCTAATAGTAGCCCCTACAATCCTTCTTATAAGGTTGGGTTTGAGTGAAGTTCCTGAGCTGTTTATCCATGAAGTAGTGTATCATTCCTGAGAGTCTGCATGAGAATCTAGCCATATAAGTATTCTTGGGGAGGCATTCATTCCACCTTTTTCATTATATCCTAGGAGAGTTTCATCTGATAAGTCTGCTATAAATCTAAGCAGACTTTGTATGTAATTTCCTTCTTTGATCTTGCAGCTGGCAGTATTGTGTCTCTAACTATGGCATTCATTGTTCTGATTAGGATGTCTTGGAATTTTTCTTTTACTAGGGTTTCTTTTGGCTGGTACCCTTCGACCTTCTTAGATCTGGATGCCTGCATTCTTCAGCTCAGGGAGTTTTTCAGCAATGATGTCTTTAACTGTTGCTACCTCATTGAGGATGACTCACTGTCCCTCTTGGACTCTGATGATTCCTATGTTTTTCCTCTTAATTCATCCCATAGTTGCCCACCCCTGAACTATTTTGAGGTCCTTTTCCATCTTCTGTTTTTGCCTGGATATTTTCTGCAGCTTGTCTTCAGACTCACTGATTCTGTCTACAGCTGTTGTAACTCTATGTTGAGGCACCCACTGAGTTTTATTAATTTCACCTATCAATTTTATTTTATTATTGACACTTCTGTTTGTATTTTTCTTGCTTCTGCTCTCATTTTTTCCTTTATCTTACTGGTTTTCCATTCCATTGTTTCTCTCTCATATCCTCCCGTATTTTACTGGACATCCATTCCACTGTCCCTTTGCACTCATTGAACATCCTCATCATTTCATCTCTAAATTCTTTATCAGAGAGATTATGGATGCAGGCATTTCTTGTTGAGAGTTCAGGGTTATCTTCATCCATTCCCTATGGTGGGAGATGGGGTGTTCTGTGCTGTTTTCCCATGGTGCCTGTGGTGATTTGGAGGTGGTTCCTTCCAAAATACTATCAGTGTATCCACCTCACTGCCAGGGAGTACTCTGTGGGAACTCAGTGAGTGGTGGTCTCTTTTCTCCTTCAAGGATATTTACCTTTCTCCTTGGTGCTTCTGGGTACCTTGTGTGAAGCCTCTTGCACATGCTCTTTGGCCTGAACTCTTAACAAAGATTGGGGTTATATTGGTTTTTGCACTCAGTGTTATTTTTGTGGTTTTGAGGAAAATGTTGATTGGAGTCGGGTCTAAGGGCTATTGGTCTAATGTATAAGAGGTAGTAACATTAATCTGGTGAGCGTTCAATAAAAGAGTCTGAGACGAAGGTGTGTGTCTTATGGGATATGGAACGGGAGATTAACTGGTGACCATATTTGGGGGAGAGATAAAGGCATTAGTGGTACAATCAGGGTTGGTTACCAAACACGTGTCTTTCACCACTGCAACTCATTTAAAAAATCTTCCTGTCACACTGTTTCCACCAAGTCGGCTCCTCTGCGAGGGGAGGGGCACCTGAGCTCCAAAGGAAGGGGGCACCCACTATATGAGTCATCTTTAAGTATGATTTTAAAATGAACATAAATTTCAATTTGGGGGCATCTTTTTAAAAAAAAATTAAATTTTAAGCAATAGCACAGCAGTTGGGCATTCATGCGGCCAACCCGAGTTCGATTCCTCCGCTCCTCTCTGAGAGCCCGGCAAGCTACCGAGTATCGAACCCTTGCGGCAGAGCCTGGAAAGCTACCCATGCATATTGGATATGCCAAAAACAGTAACAATAAGTCTCTCATGCCCGCTCGAACGAATTGATGAGCAACGGGATGACAGTGATAACAGTGATGACACCATGAGATAGTTACAAGCTTTCATGTTTGTTCTACAATCTCACAATAACCAAACACCCATCCCTCCACCAGTGCACATTCCCCACCACCAATATCCCGGGTATACCCACATTTTCCCACCCTCCCCCTGCCTCTATAGCAGACAGTATTCCCTGTACTCTCTCTCTACTTTTGGGCATTATGGCTTGCAATACAGACAATGAGAGGTCATCCTGTTTGGTCCATTATCTACTTCGTCATCCATCCCCCATCCTAACTGGTTGCTCCAGCCATCATTTTCTTAGTGATCCCTTCTCTATTCCGTCTGCTTTCTCCCCTCTGCTCATGAAGCAGTCTTCCAGTTATGGGACAATCCCCCTGGCCTTGTATCTACCATCCTTGGGTGTCAACCTCATGTGATGCTACCCTACATTCCACAAATGAGTGCAGTCCCTCTATGTCTGTCCTTCTCTATCTGACTCATATCAATTAGCATGGTACTCTCCATCTTTATCCATTTATAAGCAAATTTCGTGAATTCATCTCTCCTAACAGCTGCATAGTATTCCATTGTGTAGATGGACTAAAGTTTCTTTAACCAGTCATCTGTTTTAGGGCACTCAGGTTGTTTCCGTATTTTGGCTATTGTGAACAGTGCTGCAATGAATATATAGGTACAGATGTCATTTCTACTATGCTCTTTTGTATCCTCGGGATATATTCCCAGAAGTGTATTGTGAGTTCATATGGAAGCTCAGTTTCTAGTTATTGAAGGACTGTCCATATTGTTTTCCAGAAAGGGTGGACCAGTCAGCATTTCCACCAACAGTAAAGGAGCGTCCCTTTTTCCCGACATCCACGCCAGTACTGGTTGCTTTTGTTCTTTTGAATGTGTGCTAGTCTTTGTGGTGTGAGATGATATCTCATTGTTGTTTTGATTTGCATCTCCCTGATGACTAGAGATGTAGAGCATTTTTTCATGTGCCTTTGGGACATTTGTATTTATTGAGGAAACTTCTGTTCACTTCTCCCCATTTTTTGATTGGGTTGGAGGTTTTATTTCTTTTTTTTTTAAATTTATTTATTTTTAATTAGAGAATCACCGTGAGGGTACAGTTACAGATTTATACACTTTTGTGCTTATACTTCCCTCATACAAAGTTTGGGAACCCATCCCTTCACCAGTGCCCATTCTCCACCACCCGTAAACCCAGTGTCCCTCCCACCCTCCGTAGAAGTGTCTTGATATTCTAGATATTACTCCCTTATCAGATGTGTATTGGGTAATTATTATTTCCCATTCTGTAAGTTCTTTCTTTTTTTTTTTTTGGTCACTATTTCTTTTGAAGTGCAGAAGCTTCTTAGTTTGATGTAGTCCCATTTGTTTATGTTTGCTTCCACTTCCATGGTCAGTGCTGTTTTGTCTTTAAAGATGCTTTTAGCTTCAATGTCATGGAGAGTTCTGCCTACATTTTCTTCTATGAACCTTATAGATTCATGTCTGATATTGAGGTCTTTAATTGCCTTTGATCTGACTTTTCTGCCTGGCATTAGACAAAGGTCAGAGTTCATTTTTTGCAGGTAGCTATCCAGTTTTCCCAGCACCACTTGCTGAAGAGGCTTTCCTTATTCCACTTTGCATTTCTTGCTCCTTTGTCAAAGATTAAGTAGCCATATATGTGGGGGTTTGTGACAGGATATTCAACTCTGTTCCACTGGTCTACAGGTCTGTTTCTCACCCAATACCATGCTGTTTTAATTATTACTGCTTTGTAGTAGAGCTCAAAGTTGGGGACGGTGATGCCACCCATCATTTTTTCCTCAAGGATTGCTTTAGCTATTTGTGGGCGGTTATTGTTTCATATAAATTTCAGGAGTGTTTTGTCTGTTTCTTTGAAAAATACCATGGTATCCTGAAAGGTACCGCATTAAATTTATATAGTGCTTTGCCCAGTATTACTATTTTGATAATGTTAATTCTCCCTAACGATGAGCAGAGGATGTGTCTCCATTTCCTAGTGTCCTCATTTATTTCTTGAAGTAGTGTTTTGTAATTTTCCTAGTATAGGTCCTTCACTATTTGGTTAAGCTGATTCCAAGGTATTTGATTTTCTGAGGTACTATTGTGAAGGGGATTGTTTTTTTAATGTCTCTCTTTTATCTTTCATTATTTGTATATAAGAAGGCCATGGACTTTTGGGTGTTGGTTTTATAACCTGCCACTTTACTATATCAACTTATTGTTTCTAGGAGCTTTTTTGTAGAGTCTTTAGGGTTTTCCAAATATAGTATCATATAATCTGCAAATAGTGATAACTTGATCTCTTCATTTCATATATGTATGCCCTTGATTCCTTTTTCTTGTCTAACTGCTACAACCAGGAATTCCCGTACTATATTGACTAGGAGTATCAAAAGCAGCCAATATTGCCTTGTGCCTGATCTTAGAGGGAAGGCTTTCAGTTTTTCCCCATAGAGAATGATACTTTCCATGGGCTGGTGGTAAATGGCTTTGACTATATTGAGGAAAGTTCCTTCGATGCCCATTTCATCATAAATGGGTGCTGGATCTTGTCAAATTCTGTCTCTGCACCTATTGATATGATCATATGGTTTTTATTATTTCATTTATTGATATGATGAATTATGTTGATTGACTTGCAAATGTTAAATCATCCTTGCATCCCTGGGATGAATCCTACTTGGTCATAGTGTATGATCTTTTTGATGAGCCGTTGTATTCTATTTGCCAGTATTCTGTTGAGAATCTTTGCCTCTGTGGGATATCAGTCTGTAATTCTCTTTCTTTATGGTATCTTTATCTGTTTTTGGTATCAGGGTGATATTTGCTTGAGAGAAACTGTTTGGATGTGTTTTTGATACTTCAATTTCCTGGAAAAGCTTAAAGAGTATTGGGAGTAAGTCCTCTTTAAAGGTTTGGAAGAATTCACTAGTAAATCCATCTGAGCCAGGATTTTTGTGCTTGGGAGACTTTTTATTACCGTTTCAATTACTTTGATGATGATGATGATGATAGGTCTGTTTAGGTATTCCAGGTCTTCTTGGTTCAGCCTTGGGAAGCTATGGGAATCTTGGAATTTATCCATTTCCTCAAGGTTTTCATGTTTCATGGCATAAAGATTGTCAAAGTAATCTCTGAGGGTCCTTTGTATTTCTGTAATTTCTGTTGTAATGTCTCCCTTTTCATTTCTAATCAGGTTTATCAGGGTTTTCTCTCCCCTTTTTTGTGAGTCTTGCTAGAGGTTTATCGATCTTGTTTATTTTCTCAAAGAACCAGCTCTTGGTTTCATTGATCTATCGGATTGTTTTTTTTCCATCTCTTTAATTTCTGCCCTGAGTTTTATTATTTCCTTCCTCCTGTTCGGATTGGGCTTAAACTGTGAGGTCTCTCCATCTTCCTGAGGAATTCTTGTAGAGCTATGAACTTGTCTCTTGACACAGCCTTTGCTGTGTCTCATAGGTTTTCGTAACTCGTGTCCTTATTGTCATTCATTTCTAGGAATCTTTTGATTTCCTCTTTGATTTTCTTTCTAAGCCACTTGCTGTCCAAAAGTGAGCTGTTTAATTTACAGGTGTTTGATTTCATTTTCTGTTTGTGTGTGATTTATTTCTAATTTCAGTGCATAGTGGTCTGAGAAGATCATTGATACAATCTCTATCTTCTAAATTTTAAGGAGGTATGTTTTGTGACTCAGCGTGTGGTCTATCTTGGAGAATGTACGATGCACACTTGAGAAGAATGTGCATGCAGCATTTTGAGGATGAAGTGTCCTATATATATCTACTAAATCCCTTTCTTCCATTTCTTCCCTCAGATACAGTATGTCCTTGCTAAGCTTGAGTCTCGTTGATCTATCAAGAGGTGGATAAATCGGTGTTGAAGTATCCCACTAGTGTTGTGTTGCTATCGATGTCTTTGTTCAAATCTATGAGTAGTTGTTTTAAGTACTTTGCTCGTCCTTCATTAGGTGCATATATATTTAGCATTGTTAGTTCTTCCTGTTGTACAAATCCTTTCATCAGTAAGAAATGACCTTGACTGTCTCTTTTGACTTTCTTCAGTCTGATATCAGTGTAGTCTGATATTAATATGGCTACCCCAACTTTTTTTATGGGAGTTGTTCGCCTGTAGGATTGTTTTCCAGCCTTTGACTCTGATCCTGTGTTTGCTCTGACTGTCGATAGGTGTTTCTTGCAGGCAACAGAATGTTGGGTACAGTTTTCTAATCCATCCTGCTACTCTGTGTCTTTTAATTGATGCACTTAACCCATTGACGTTGAGAGAGATTATTTTTGTTATGGGGTTTGTCCCATTTTTCTGATGAAGTTTGGTATATTTGAGGGTCCTGTCTTGTCTTAAAGTAGCCCGTTCAGTTGTTCTTGTAACCATGGTTTTGAGTCTATGAAGTTCCTGACTTTTGTTTATCTGTGAAACTGTGTTTTTCCTTCCGTTATGAATGAGAGTCTAGCTGGGTAAAGTATTTTTGGCTAGGCATTTATTTCATTGAGCTTTTTCACTATATCCCACCACTGTTTTCATACCGTTTGTGTTTTATCAGATAAGTTGACTGTGAATGTTAAGAATGCTCTTTATAGGCAATTTCTTTCTTTGATCTTGCTGCTTTCAGGATTTTGTCTCTATCTAAGGTTTTGGTCATTTTGATCAGGATGTGTCTTGGGGTATTTTCATTTGGATTTCTTCTAGCTGGTACCCTTTGGGCCTCCTGAATGTGTTCACATGTTTTCTTTAGCTCTGGGAACATAGTAGCAATGATGTCTTTGACAGTTTCTTCTTCATCAGGGTTTTCTTCCTGTCCCTCTGGGACTCCAATAATTCTTATATTACTCCTCTTGGCTTCATCACGATTTTCTCTTGCCATCTGTTCCCGGATTGTCAGTCTCTTTTCCATTTTCTGTTGTTTTCTAGAGAGTCTCTGGACTTCATCTTCGAGCTCACTAATTCTATCCTCAGCAGCTGTTACTCTGCTGCTGAGGCCGTCCATTGAGTTTTTTAATTCTCCTACCAGGTTTTTCACGTCTGACATTTCCATTTGCATTTTCCGCATCTCTACCTTCAGATCTTCTTGTATTTTATTGGTATTGCTTTCCATTGTTTCTTTTAGCCCCCTAAACATCCTCAGTAGCTGCTTTCTAAATTCCTTGTCAGAGAGGTCGTGTAGCACTTCATTGCTGTTTGGATTGTATGGACTAGCCTCTTTAACAAGTAAGTTTGGTGGGGATCTGCATTGTTTTACCATTGTGACAAATATGGCTCAGCCCTTCACAGTTAGTGATGCAATTCTTTTTATGATGCAATATTAATTTAGGTACGGTTAATGAGGTATTGGATAATGTGTTTTTATTGCTTAAGCTAACCTGGTGAAAGTGTAAAAAACACGCAACCCAGAGATTCTTCTTGCAGCGATTTATTCAGAGACATTCTGATGCATTGGGAAGGAGGGGAAACGGGAAAGAGGAGAAACAAGGAGGAGGAACGAGGGACAAACGAGGAGGAGCCTCTAGCTAGTTGACTTCCCCCGTTTTTTCCCTCTCGCTACTTGTTTATGCCCAAATGTCTACAGCTGATAGGTAGTTACACCTTGTGGGCGTGACAGGACATCCTGTTTCCTTATTAGGAGTTGTTTTCAAAGCACAGTGCAATTAACAAGAAACAGGTGCTGTTTATGAAAATAAAATGCTAGGCACAAAAGGTTCAATAACAATAGCAAAACACCTATTCTCTAGGACAGATACTCTTTCAGCAGGGCGCATCAATGATGGAAACCCATGGTTGTGTTTCTCCTCTCCTTGTCCAACAAACATATGAGCATTCATAATATTAATCGTTTTGTATGGGCACAGCAAGAGACGCATTAAACTTTTAGAATTGCTCTCCTGGGGTCATCTCAATCTCAGACTACAGTGCCCAGGCCAGATTAGTCTTTCCTATCCCTAGCAGGGTCCTAGTCTCGTCATTACTTTAAGATCATGACGCACTTGTCCATGATCAGACTCTTAACTTATAGTTAACAATGAGGCACTTTGGCCAGGCCCATCTCGATGTCAGGGTAGCACATAACTTACCGCTTGCCCTGGGTCTGTCTCGTTCCCCGTTGGGACCCTGCCTTTTAGAGGGCTAGGAACTGAGGGCAACCAAGGCTACAGTCAAGAAAGCAGATGCACTGCCGGGATGTGATCCCGGGGGCCGCACGCGTGTGCGGCCTCTCCGCAGCTGCACGAGCGTGAATCCAGACCCAGCAAAACCTCTTTTGGCATAGGCAACTCCTCGCAGAATGTCTCCAGCCTGAGAACTAAGCCTCGGCCCCATGCCGCCCAGGAGGGGAAAGGTATTTCTCTCTCTCTCTCGCCTCTTTCTCTTCAGGGATGAAGGGCGCGGTGTCCGCCATATTATGACGACCACAGATTGGGTTTTCAAGCCTGCAGTGATCCAATATCTGGAAGAAATCTCCCTGGACTTAGTTGTTAAAGTACAGAAATTCAAAACCGCGCGGCCGCTACTGCGGCCGTGGGACCTCATTTGTCTTCACAGTAGGTCTGACTCTTGTGGGGTACTCCTAACAACAATGGTGAGGTTTGTGTTGAAATATTGAATGTAACCGAAGTAAACAGAAAGTAAAATGAAACTTATCAGTTAGAAGGCGGGGGGTTGGGGGGCGGGATGGGAGGTGTACTGTGTGATTTTTGTTTTGTTTTGTTTTTGTTTGGTGGTGGTATATGGGCACTGGTGAAGGGATTGTTGTTTCAGCATTGTATAACTGAGACCTACGCCTGAAAGCATTGTAATCTTCCACATGGTGATTTAATAAAATAAAATTTTTATTTAAAAAAAAGAAAGAAAGAAGATGCCCGAGAATTAATAATATTCAAAGCCAATTAAATCCCAATTGCAAAGGCATATTAATAAATGTCTTTCTTTGTCCATACAAAAAGGACTTGCTCTGAATAAGCTATGCAAAGGACTCAAGGAGAAGAGAAAGACATTATTTACAAGTCAACAGAACACTAAGAAAGAAGCTACAAATAAACACAGGGCAATGGGAGCACTGTGACGGGAGTAACCCAATAAACCTAAACTACCTGAAGCTATGTAATCCTACATAAGTTCCAGCTAAGAGAGTAACTTCTGGTTTTTGTGTGATATGGAGGGGAGAGAATAACTGGCTACATTATCGGCCGTGGCTCTGGGCAGGAGTCCCGACCCAGGCTGGTACCTGAATGGGGTGGCAGACAATGCGCAGAACGATTCAGCTTTGGATGTGGCAAGGTGTCCTTCAATTCCTGTCCCTCCCCAAAAGACCAATGGTGAAAACCGGCTTTCCTGGGAACCGGGCAAAAACATCGCCCTGGGCAGGAGTAGATTTGGGGGCATCTTAAATTCAACCAAATATCAACATTTAATATATAAATTTGACATCATATACAAATTCACTATCACTGTCATCCATTCATCATTGATTTGCTCGAGTGGACACCAGTAACATATCCATTCATCTTGTATCACTGTATCACTGTCATCCCGTTGTTCACCAATTTGCTTGAGCGGGCACATTCATACCAGCCCTGAGATTTTAGCAGCCTAATAATGAATTTTGTAATAATAAATATTAATATGTATTATAATAATATAATTATATTATTATAATCTGTCTCTGTCATCCCATTGCTCATTGATTTGCTTGAGCGGGCACCAGTAAGTCTCCATTGTGAGACTTATTACTGTTTTTGGCATATCAAATATGCCATGGGTAGCTTGTCAGGCTCTGCTCTGCAGGTGGGATACTCTTGGTAGCTTGCTGGGCTCTTCGAGAGGTATGGATGAATCAAACCCAGGTCGACTGCGTGCAAGGTGAACGCCATGCCCACTGCACTATGGCTCCATAATATAAGATATAATGTAATTATATAATTATATATACTATGTATAATATAATTATATGTGATTATATATAGTCATGTATATTTATACATATTATTTAATATAGTATAATATAACATTATATTACAATAATATTTATGGTAATAAATATTATGCAATAAAATATTATAAATTACCATAAACAGGTGCTGGATCTTGTCAAATGCTTTCTCTGCATCTATTAATATGACAATACACGCACCAAGCCAGACAACAAAAAAAATTGGGTCTTGATACCATAATGATTTCCCTTTCACAGTCTGTCCCCTCTAGTCAGGTGAGTATATAGATTAAATTCTAAATGATATGCTAGGCTTTTTGCTCTTTCTAAATTGTATTTTAGATTATTCTACATACTATGTCTTATGTAAAACTCAGCACCGAAAGAGGATTTTTATTAAAATGGTTTCATTTCAGTATTTGGAATATCCTGATTTTTTTGTTGCTGGGACTGAATTCCTGAACTCAATTGTAAGTTCTTAATTAATGATTTCTTCAGTGGTTCATTCAATTTTCTTCCTGTTCCTCAGAAAATCCAAGTTTTGTTCCCTTGTTTTCTCTGGAACTTAGCTCATAGTTCTCTGATGTGCTGTTCATTTCTTTTCACAATTTTTTCTAGATCCCCTGTGGTACTCTTCTGTCACTTCTGACTATAACTTTCTCATTTCTGCTCTTATACCTGTGTTCCATCATTTCTTTGAGCTCAGTAAATATCCTTGACATGGTGTCACTAGAATCATTCTCTTAGAGTTTACAGAGCTGGTTGGTACTGATAGTCTTCCATATTATTTTCAAACTCAGTGAGTTTGGTGGGCTTCCCCTTTGTGTTTGTGCTACTGTGCTGGGTAGGAATTTTTTTTGGTTATTCCCACTGGGAGGCATTCTTGGATTAGGCTGGGTATTACTCTTTATTTCCCCTTGCTGGTCTTTTACCAGTGATGTGAGGTGTGTTTGCAGTGAGGTGTGATAATTAGAGCTTTCATACTCATATGTGACTGTGTGATTCAGATCACAAGGAACAGCAGATGGAGTTCTGGACTGAGGTGTATATATTCAACTGGAAAATTGGGAGAGCAAGCAGAGGATTTGAGATGGGACTGCTGAGAAGGAGATCAGGCAAGGAGACTTGGAAAGCAATTTTACAGGTAAACAATTGCCTTAGAAAGGCTGGGATGGCCATACATAGACATCACAGACTTCATATTTTAAAAGGAAAATATTTCTAAGGAAAAGAAATGGCATATTTTTTTTCAACAAAGGCATGTCTTAGACTTATTAAAGAACCTGCGCTGCAATCAGCATAAAAGCACAAAAATCCCATTAGTTTAATAACAACAACAATAACCAAAACCAAATGTGGTAAAGGGGGCAGAGAAAAGACCCCTGATTCGGGACCCCTTTCAGCGGAGCACTCACTTCTGGGGTGTGCTCAGCTTCTACATGCTCCAGATCTTGTCCAGCAGGCCAGAGGTAAAGACCTTCGTGGGTTTGTAATAGCCAGCAAAAATGGTCAGTGATGAAGGTGTCTATACATTAAAGAGCTTACACATAAGCACGATCACAATATGAACTATCAATATTTAAAAAGACAGCTAAAATATCTGAGGAAATATAAAGACACACAGTAATAGCAGATTGTAACACTCATTGCTGGATAGAGCAGCTAGGAAAAAAATAAGAAAATAATGACTTTAAAGGAAGAAATAAGTGTAAAATACATTCTTCATTGTACGTGGGAGACTCCACAATAGACCTCATGCTGAGACACAAAACATGACTCCATAAAATCAATAAGTTAGGAATTGTATCAACTACCTTGTCAAACCACTGCACTTTGAAAGTAAATTAATTGCAAGCAAATGGGGTGAAATTAAGCACTAGGAAAGGAAAATGTTTACTGAGAAATTGGTGGGCCAAGGGAGATATAAGTGTTGCTGAAAGTAAATGAGAGTGAAGACATAACTTAGCAGAACATGTGGAACATAGAAAAAAGTAAGAGGGAAGTTCAAAGCAGTGTAATTGCAATTGTACATTAAGAAGCAAAGATGCAAATAAATAACTGCATGGCTTTATTGGGACCTATTTTGCTTATCTGGGGGTAAGCAAAATAGGAAAATAAAACAGAAATCAATGAAATGGAAACCAACAAAACAACTTAAAAGATTAAGAAAACCAAAGGTGATTTTCAAAAGAATAAGCAAAGTTGACTAACCATTAGCTATCACTGTCACTGCCATCTCATTGCTCATCAATTTGTTCGAGTGGGCACCAGTAACGTCTATCATTGTGAGACTTATTGTTACTGTTTTTGACATATCCAATATGCCACAGGTAGTTTGTCAGGCTCTGCTGTGCGGGCGGGATACTCTTGGTAGCTTGCTGAGCTCTCTGAGAGGGGCAGAGGAATTGAACATAGGTCGGCCACATGAAAGGCAAATGACCTACCGCTGTGCTACCATTAATTAAACTAAGAAAAAGATGTAATAAGATGAATCAGAAATGAAAGGGAAGAGATTGCAATAGACACCAAACAAATTCAAAGAATTACCAGAAATTATTACATAAAACTATTCCACAAAGGTAGCATCTAGAAAAATTTTGGAATTCCTGTATTTTTCATGGCTGAATCAAGAGGAAGCAGCAGCTGAACAAATTACTGTCAAGGAAATTATTATGGCAATAAAAAGTTCCCCACAAAACAAGAGCCAAGGCTCAGATGGTTTTACCAGCAAGTTCTTCCAATCATTCTCATGCTCCTGAGGAAAATCCATGAGACAGGAATCCTCCCAGTTTCTATGGGACACATAACTCTGATATCAAAAGCAGACAGAGACATCACTGCAAAAATAATATAGACCAATATCTCTAATAAGAGCAAAAATCTGTGGTAGGTACTCTATCCCTCCTGAATTTCCCCAGTGTTCCCTTCCCTAAATTTGCCTCCTCACCCCAGCATCAGTGCTAAGCAAGCTTTCAAATGAAGACCAGTCTGGTCTTTGTTTCTGTTGCCATTGGGCATTTGATGCTCCCCTCATCTGAGAGCTCATTCTGAGCCTGTTCTTCCCCTCCCTTTGGGTCACTCAAAATGTTAATCTCCAGATCCTTCCACATTGCAGCAAATTGAATGACTTTATATTATTTTAAATATGCATAGTATTCCTTTCTGTATATATACTACGTTTCATTATTCAGTCATAAGTTCACAGAGCCTCTAATTCTTAACCCCAGTGCCTAACCCTAACCCCAAAATCCAACCACATTACTCATAGTGTCCTAACAACAACAATGAAATAATGCTGTATCAACAATTTATCTTTGAGAAAAATTACGATTCAAAGTAAATGCTAGTTTAACTTGGATATTTGAACTATATTTAAGTTGTCTTTGACACTCAGAAGTTAAAAGTACTGTCCAGTCAGGAACCTCAGGAAAATAAAGAGGACAGTCATTTTTGAGGAGTAAAATAGTTGCTCTAAGAAAGTGACTGAGGGGCCAGATCAATAATACAGTGGGTTGAGCATTTGCCTTAAATGCAAATAACCCAGATTCAATCCCTGGCATTCCATATGGTTCCCCAAGCCCACCAGGAGCAATTCCTGAGTGCAGAGTCAGGAATAACACCTTGGCATGCCAGGTGTGCCCAAAAGCTAACAAAACAAAATGAAAAAATGGCTGAATCAATTCCAAGTAAGCAGGTGGTTTTAGAGTTTATATAGGATAACAATGCTTCTCATTTTCCTTGTACGATGGCACAGAGTATTGATTTTACACAAAAGATTACAAAACCAAACTATCCTGACCCCTATTTTAATCAACTGTAATGAAATCATTAGCAAATATATATCTGGAAATTGATAACTCAGGGTTAATGGCAAAATGAATCATAGTTGAACTACATCTTTGCTTGAGGGAAGCATGCAGAAGAAGTGCACCTGTTACCTCTTTCATGTTCAGTTTGTTTTTGAGGGGAACACATCTGACAGAGCTTGGGGCTACAACTGACTCAGTGCTTGAGGGTCACTACTGGATGTGCTCAGAGATTATGAAGCACCCACATACCAAACATACACTCAGCCTACTGAACTTTCTCTTTTAACCCCTTGTCCACATTCTGATATGAAGCACTTTGTCCAAGCATTCAACATTGAATCCAAATTTCCTGATCCTTAATTGGGTGGTAATTTTGCCTCTGGCAAAGGTAAATAAAAAATTGAAAAGAGTTACAATGGGTATGAAAATTATTAATGATCAGAATTCATATAAAAGATTTATTTTGTTTGGGGACGAGTGGAAAATATCCAGAGGTGCTCAGTGATAACTCGTGGTGGTGTTTAGGAGGTCATATGGGGTACCAGACATCTAATATAGGTCAGCTGCGTTCAAGACAAATACTCTACCCACTGTACTATTTTTCAGGCCCCGAAATCCACATAAAAGAGCAAAGAGCAATAAAACATTTTATAATGTCTTGACAAAGCAATTTTTATTTCCTAAATGAGTGTATGAATAACTGAACTACTTAATTTAATTTAACGTTTAATTAAACTACCCCCGGTGCCCTGTAATCCCATCTCTTGCAAAGATCCCGAGACTATAAAAGAAAGCTCCCTGAAGAGAGCACTACAGAGTCTCCTCTTCCTGTGCCTTGCTGTCTTCACCAGGGCCCATTGGAGGGGGGCGGGTTGAGTTTCCCTCCCGGCCCTGAGCAGAGCCCTGGCGGTAAAGACCTCCGGAATTCAGCCACAGCCATGCTTCTGGCCACTCTCCACATGCTTGGATGAGCTACACATATGAAGGAACCAGCAGAGAAACCCAAGTGTGTGGTACCTGGGGCTGAGATCTCTAGGTCTGCGTGGATCGGAACTGGGCCTCCTCCACCCAGATCCCCCATTTTCCAATAGCTAGTCAGTCATACCCACAAACAGTCTCTGCTCTGTGTAATCCCATCAATGGCCAAATCCAAAGACTATAGAACAAAGCTCCCAGAAGCGACCTCTCTTAGCCAGTTTCTCCGAGAGGTAGAAACTGGCAAGCTACTGAGAGTATTCTGCCTGCACAGCAGAGTTTGGCAAGTTTCCCGTGGCGTATTCTATAAGCCAAAAACAGTAACAATGATGGGTCTCATTCCCCTGACCCTGAAAGAGCCTCCAATGTAGCAACATTGGGAGGGACAAGAGAGAATGCTAAAATCTCAGGGCTGATCCCATTCAGGTATCCAGTCCATGTCAGGACTCCTTCCCAGAGCGGCAAACCTAACCAGACCCAGGGGTGGCTGGTTTTCATCCTTGATCTGTGGGGGACAGGAATTGAGGCACACCACATAAGCACTCCAAGCTTCAATGTTCCAGCTTCCTCGACTCATCCCATTCAGGTATCCAGCACATGTCAGGGATTCTTCCCAGAGCCATGATTCTAATGAGACCCCAGGGTGGCCGGTTTTAATCCGTGGTCTGCAAGGGACAGGAATTGAGGCACACTGCACGACTACCCCAAGCTGCTAACGCGATGACAAATTACTCTCCCCCTTCAATATCCTATAAGAACCATAAGTTACCCTCTTAGTAGGAACTTTCACTAGGTTAGCTTAACCACAAGAAAGACGATAGCCAATAATTCATTAAGAGCACCTCAATTAATACTGCATCATAGCAGAATAGTAACAGTAAGCATGAAGGGCTAAACCATATAGGTCACAATAGTAAAGCAATGCAGAACCCCACCAACCTTACTTAATGAAGAGGCTAGCTCAGAAGATTGTAGATTTCAACACTGCCCTATCACCTCTGGATAGATCGACAAGAAAAAAACACAACAAGGAAACACAGACTCTGAAGGAAGAAATAGAAGAGAGAGGTCTAATAGACCTATACAGGGCTTTACACCCCCCAAAAGAAAGAATACACATTCTTTTCTAGTGCACATGGAAAGTTCATGACTTCATCTTTTCTAATCTTTTCTAATAGCTGCATAGTATTCCATTGTATAGGTGAACCAAAGTTTCTTTAGCCAATCATCTGTTCTAGGGCACTCGGTTTTTTTCCAGATTCTGGCTATTGTATACAGTGCTGCGATGAACATATAAATGCAGATGTCATTTCAACTATACTTTTTTGCTTCTCTAGGATATATTCCCAGAAGTGGTACTGCTGGATCAAATAGGAGCTCAATTTCTAATTTTTTGAGGAGCGTCCATATTGTTTTCCAAAGGGGCTGAACCAGTCAGCATTCCCACCAACAGTGAAGAAGGGTCCCTTTCTCCCTAAATCCTCTCCAACAGCTGTTGTTTTGGATGTGTGGCATTCTCGGCGGTGTGAGGTGGTATCTCATGGTTATTTGGATCTACATTTCCCTGATGATTAGTGATGCAGAGCATTTTTTTCATGAGCCTTTTGGCCATTCATATCTCTTCCTTGGAAAAGTTTCTGTTCATTTCTTCGCCCCATTTTATGTTGGGGTTGGATGTTTTCTTCTTGTGGAGTTCAACCAGTGCCTTATATACCCTTGACATCAACCCCTTATCAGATGGGTATTGGGTGAATATCATTTCCCATCCGGTAGATTGTCTTTGATTCTGTTCCCTGTATTATTTGCAGTGCAGACGCTTCTTAGTTTAATATAGTCCCATTTGTTTATCTCTGCTTCTGCTTGTTTGGTATGTTGTGTGTCATCTTTGAAGATACTTTTAGCTTTAATATCGTGATGGGTTTTGCCTACCTTGTCTTCGATGTACTTTATGGATTGTTGTCTGATGTTGAGGTTTTTGGGCATCCAGATTAAAAAAGGAAGAAATTAAACTCTCACTATTCGCAGATGATATGATACTATATCTAGAGAAGCCTAAAACCTCTACTAAGAAACTCTTAGAAGCAATAGACTTGTACAGTAATGTCGCTGGCTATAAAATTAATACCGAAAAATTCATGGCATTCCTATATACAAACAATGAGGAAAGGGACATGAAAAAAGCACTCCCACTCACAATCGTGCCCCAGAAAATCAAGTACCTTGGAATCAGCTTAACTAAAGAAGTAAAGGCCCTCTACAAAGAAAACTATAAAACACTATTCTATGAAATAAAAGAGGACTTGAGGAAATGGAAACTTATTCCCTGCTCATGGACAGGGAGAATCAACATCGTCAAAATGGCAATACTCCCCAAAGCATTATACAGACTCAACGCGATCCCTATAAAGATACCCATGAAATTCTTCAAATACATAGAGCAAGCAATCCTGAAATTCATATGGAAAAACAAACACCCACAGATAGCTAAAACAATTCTTGGGAAAGAGAGGATGGGAGGCATCATTCTCCCCAACCTTAAACTTTACTACAAAACGGTAACAATTTAAACAGCATGATACTGGACAAAGGCAGAGTCACAGACCAATGGAACAGGGTGGAATATCCCTACATGCAACATCTAATGTATGATCATCTAATCTTTGATAAGGGAGCCAAAAATGTGAAGTGGAGCAGGAAAGCCTCTTTAAGAAATGGTGTTGGCTTATATGTTCATCGCGGCACTGTTTACAATAGCCAGAATCTGGAAAAAACCCGAGTGCCCTAGAACAGATGACTGGTTGAAGAAACTCTGGTATACCTATACAATGGAATACTATGCAGCTGTTAGAAAGAATGAGGTTTGCATATAAGCGGATCAGCATGGAAAGTATTATGCTAAGTGAAATGAGTCAGAAAGAGAGAGACAGACATAGAAACATTGCACTCATCTGTGGAATATAGAATAATAGACTATAAGACTAACACCCAAGAATAGTAGAAATAAGTACCAGGAGGTTGTCACCATGGCTTGGAGGCTGGTCTCTCATTCTGGGCAACTCAGAGAAGGGAACACCAAGTAAAATGTGGTTGGAGGTCATGTGGGGGAAAGATGATGCGGGCCGAATATAGAATAGAGACTGAACACAATGGCCACTCAACACCTTTATTGCAAACCACAACACCTAATCAGAGAGAGAGAACAAAAGGGAATACCCTGCCATAGTGGCAGTGTGGGGTGGGGGGAGACGGGACTGGGGAGGGGGGAGGGATGTTGGGTTTACTGGTGGTGGAGAATGGACACTGGTGAAGGGATGGGTTATCAAACTTTGTAAGGGAGAAACATGAGCACAAAAATGTATAAATCTGTAACTGTACCCTCACGTTGACTCACTAATTAAAAATAAACTATTAATTTAAAAAAATGTTCATGCATTCCTAAATAAACAAATAAACCTCTTGTGAACTTTGAATAAAAAAAAAGAAATGGTGTTGGCATAACTGGACAACCACTTGCAAAAGAATGGGCTTGTTTTCTTTTTCATTTTATTCAATCACAGTGAGATTGTTACAAGCTTTCGTGTTTGGGTTACAATCTCCCAATGATCAAACACTCATCCCTCCAACAGTGCACATTCGCCACCACTGATATCCCCAGTATACCCCCTCTTTCTCACCCTCCTCCTGCCTCCATGGCAGAAAATATCCCTCATACTCTCTCTCTCTACTTTTCGGCATTATGGCTTGCAACAGACACTGAGAAGTCATCATTTTGTTCTATTATCTACTTTCAGCATGCATCTCCCATCTCAACTGATTCCTCCAGCCATCATTTTCTTAGTGATCCCTTCTCTATTCCATCTGTCTTTCCCCACTCCACTAATGAAACAGTCTTCCAGCTATGGGGCAATCCCTCTGGCCCTTCTATCTACTGTCCTTGGGTGTTAGCCTCATGTGATGTTATTCTATACTCGAGAAATGAGTACAGTCCTTCTATGTCTGTCCCTCTCTTTTGACTCATTTCCCTTAGCAGGATAATCTCCATGTCTATCAATTTATAAACAAATTTCATGACTTCATCTTTCCTAACAGATACATAATACTCCATTGTGTAGATGTACCAAAGTTTCTTTAACCAGTCATCAATTTTAGGCCACTCGGGTTGTTTCCAGATATTGGCTATTGTGAACAACGATGCAATGAATATATAGGTACAGATGTCATTTCTACTATGCTTTTTTGCGTCCTCGGGGTATATTCCCAGAAGTGGTATTGCGGGGTCATATGGAAGTTCAATTTCTAGTTTTTGAAGGACTGTCTATATTGTTTTCCAGAAAGGCAGGACCAGTCGACATTCCCACCGAAAATGAAACAGTATTCCTTTTACACCACATCCATGCCAGCAATGATTGCTTTTGTTCTTTTGAATGTATCCCAGTCTCTATGGTGTGAGATGACATCTCATTGTTTTGATTTGCATCTCCGTTATGACTAGCGATATGGAGCACTTTTCATGTGCCTTTGGGCCATTTGTATTTCTTTCTGGAGGAAATTTCTGACCTGCAGACTGTGTAAGTGTCTCACATTGATCAATAAATTTTTTTTTAAATTAAATACAGAATAAATTAAAATAATTAAAATACAGAAAAAATTAAAATAAAAAAATCTTAGGTCTATGACGAATGAAGACATTACTGGCGCCTGTTCGAGCAAATCAATTAAGAACGAGATGACTGTGAAACAGTGATACAGTGTTTTAATTTAGAACAAACAGTTTGCCTTGCATGTGTCCCACCTGGGTTTGATTCCTCTGTCCCTCTCGGACAGCCCTACAAACTACCAAGAATATCCTGCCCACACGGCAAAGCCTGGAAAGCTACCCATGGCATATTCAATAAGCCAAAAACAGTCAACAACTCTCATAAAGGAGACATTACTGGTGCCGGCTTGAGCAAATTGATGGACAATGGGATGACAGTGCTACAGTGCTACTGTGCTATCTTGTAACTCTATCACTCACTGATATAAAAACATGTATATATATACACATATATTCTATGTATATATGTTGGGGGTCATACTGGGCAGTGGTCAGGGTTTAGTCCTGTCCTCATGCTTAGAAATCACTCCTAGTGGTATGCTGGGGACAATATACTGGTACCAGGGATTAAACCCAGGTTGGCTGTGTGCAAGGCTAGCTCCTTACAAACTGTACTGTCTATCTGGCCATCACTGACATTTACAGTATTGTGACCATTAAATGTCATCTTTTGAGAGAGAGAGAACAAAAGGGGATGCCCTGTGGGAGAGGTAGGAGGGATACTGGGAACACTGGTGGAGGAAAATGGGCACTGGTGGAGGGATATAAATGAAATGCAAACATGAAAGTTTATAAGTTTTTAACTGTACCTCACGGTGATTCACTAATAAATTTTTTTAAGTCATTTATTGATCAATATAAATGTGATGATGGTTCCAGGCCCTGGGTCTTTTTAGTGAAGTCCCTGCCTCCCATGTTCTACTTAATAAATACTTTTTTGTGCTAATTTCCCTTCATTACTGTGCATAATTCATTACACTACTTTTGATGAAGGCAAATTTGAAAATGGCATTAGAAGTAGTTATGCCTGGAGTACCAGAGGTGAGGGAAGCCAGTGTCTCAAACTCTGTCCCTGATGTTTTGAGATTGGGTTAAGCCAATTTCATCTCTTATAGAATGGAGAAAAGGAGGACATCTTAATTTTATTCTTTTCCTGAGAATCTATAGAATCTTTATCTTTGGACTCAAGCAAGAAACATCTGTATAATAGGAAACTGTTATTTTGTGAATAGTACCAGCATCTATATTCATAATTCCTATTTGGGGTTTTAGAAAGTTTTTGCTTAAAATTGTTCTGATGCAACTTTTCTCTGTTTAGGTAATAATTACCATGAGTCTTGCATTCCCTTGCATTCCATGAAGTTGAAATCTTATAAAAGTAAACTTCAGTGCTGTCAAGTTTAGTCACTCAGTAACCATTAATCAATTTAGATATTTGGAAAGTCAGACTGTAACAAATCATCAAATCTCAGTATTATAGTACACACAGTACATTGAGTGATTTGTACACAAGATACATAGAGTGGCTTTTGTGAGTTCACACAGAGGCATTAATAATTTAAATGCTATTTATCACTATGTTTTACTTACATTTATTTGTAGTTTGGTTGGAAACTAAAAAATAATTATTTTTTGCAGATACTGTTTCTAACTTGGTGTTCAGGAGGGACCCTGGCAGTGAATAGAGGAACCTATGTCCAAGCATGTGGAGAGTGGCTGTGAGCATGGCAATGGTTGAGTTCTGGAGGTTTTCGGCAGCCATGGCTAGGTCCCTTCTCTTGTCGCATGAAGGGGTCTCACCACCCCCGTCCAGGGCACCCTAAATGAAACAACCTGGAGTGGTGTCCGGGGGCATGGTTATGGCATGTGTCATGTTATGCTCCCTTCCAGGAGAGAAAGATACACGACACTGGATCGTGGCCAATGATGAAATTATCTGGTGCCGGCCAGAGATGGTTAATGGGCTGAATGCTGAATTGCTGGAAGCAGGGAGATATTAGCAAAGGATCCCCATTCCAGATTCTTTTGAATCCAGAGTTTTCAGTCACAAAGCCCCACATAGCTGGGTTTAGAACTACATTGCTAGGACACTAAAGCTGTCAACAAAGTACCAATATCCCCAATTCATCAGGATAGTCTAAGTGTTTGACTCTACTGGATGTTGTCTGTCTTCTTGCTTCTTGCTACAGTATATATCGTTTGTGAGTGAGAACTCCTGGCATATATCTTTCTCCTAGGTTTTTGCTTAGATCACCTACACCAGTTTCATTCATATTGTAGAAAAAGATAGGATTTCTTTTTCTTTTTTCCTTCCTGTAGCTTTGTGGTATTGCATTAGGGATTAAAAACAAGTGCTTATATACATATATATGTATATGCATATACATATATTTATCTTCTTGATTGCATTTTATACCCTCAATACCCAAGAATGAAATTGCTGGATGATACAGCTCTATTTTTATTATAATTGAGGTAACATAGTTATCATAGTTTTAACATTTATGCTTATGGTATACAAAGTTACCGTACCTTGACTATATCTGAAGTGCCAAGGACCCTCAGTCACTGTTCTTATGCTATGTCTATTCCATTTATTCTGACGTCACTCTTGCTCAACGACCTGATAACCTCAACTCTGTAGTTTTGTTATCATCGATAGTGTCCATATCTTAAATACTGCTATAATGAATATGGTGTGTAGATATCTTTTGCATTTATGTTTTTGTGTTCTGGGGATGGACACCAAGGAGTGGAAACACTGGGCCATAAGGGAGTACTATTTTTAAATTTTTCAGTTATCTCTGTTCTGTTTTTCATTAGGAGTTGACCCAGAAAACATTCTCTACAAATTGTGAATAAGGTCTCATAGTGCATTTCTTGACACAAAAATGATGTTGTGATAACTTCACAAGCCTATTCCATGCATCCTTGAGTGGTGTTAAAATGTGGCTTGAGTTTTTCTTTGGCTCTGAGTCATGATTTGTGTCTTACAGCTTAAGCCCAGGAAGAGATTGAGTATGTGATTGACAGACACAAGAGCCACTGTATGCAGGACAGGAGCAACATTTCCTACACGGAAGCCTTGGTACATGAGGTCCAGATTCACTGACCTCCTCCTTCTCGACATGACCCATGCTGTGACCCGAGATATTAAATTCAGAAATTACATCATCCCCAAGGTAAGATTTGTTTTTCTTATACTGACCTCTGCTTACCAATATCCCTTTTCACATTACATATATCCAATTCCTTGTGAACACAGAGAGATGTAAAAAAATAAAAAACATGTTTGGTGCCTACCTGTATGTCTTCCTAAGAATGACATCTATTCAAATTTTCTGCCCATTTAAATTTTTACCTTATTTTTTAGGTAGTTTTTGGTGATAGAATCTGCTTACAAAGATGTAATAGGAGAGAAAGAGGGAAAGGTGTTCAAGAGAGAACACAGGTAAACATTGCATGAGGGAAAAACAATTCCAAAAATGTGTGAATCTATAACTGTACCCTCACTGTGACTCACTAATTAAAAGATAAATTAATTAAAAAATATATATAAAAAAGAAAGAACACAGGCTTCTCCAGAGTAGAAATAAACAAGCAAAGAAACAGAGACAATCAAGGGAGAAACATGTTCAAGGGAAAACACAGACTTGAAGAGCAAGTGTTATACTCTAAAATTGAGTTATTTGTGGGGTTTTATTGTTATTTGTCTTGGGTTTGGGGGTCACATAAGGCTGTGTTCAGGGTTATTCTTGGTTCTGTGCCCAGGGATCACTCCTGAAAAGACTTGGGGAATCCATTGTGTGGTGTGAGGAATCTAACCCAGGTGGAATGCATTCAAGGCAAGAGCCTTCCCCTCTGTACTATCTCTGGCCCGTGTTTCTGTTTTTTGTTGACAAGTTGTAAGCTTTTCATATCTTTTGAATATTTGTCCCTCCTCTTGTATCACTTTTATCACTTGTCATCACTTCTATTTGCTCATAGGGCACCGGTAACATCTGCATTCGTCCCTGTCATGTGCTAGTGGAGCCCAATGGTATCTGCTCACTCCAGGAACACAAAACGCCTCAAACTGTTCGTTCAGGGTTTTGACGAAGAAGTCTGACCATCCTGTAGATGGGCAGCCACGCAGTCTTTTAACATCCCGTGAAATCCAGTCGGTAACAGCTCTAGTCCAGCAGTCATCTCTAAATTACATCATGTGTCCAGCCCATCTGATTTTCAACGCCTTGGCAAATGAGACAGCCTCCCTGATTCTTGATCATAGACGGAGGTCAGAACTCTGGATTCCTTCTCTCAATTGAGTGAAACATGATATTCCAGGTATAGCTCTTTTGATTTCCCTTTGGCATACCCAAATAGTGTTCTCATCCTGTTTTCATAGGGCCCAGGTCTCTGAGGCATATGTTAGTGCAGGAATAATGGTGGAGTAGAAAAGATGTGCCTGGAGTCGGAGGTTCTTCATCCTCTTAACAACTTCTTGACGCTCTTCAAGGTGTTCCACGCTGCTCTCTTCCTTCTGCGCAGTTTTGGTGCCAAGTCATTCCTCATGTTGAGATCTTGACACAGGTACACATAGCAGTTCCATTTGGAGATGTTCATTCTCTTGAGAGCAAATGAAACGTCAAGGACTAGCTCATTTTTCATGAACATTGTATTGGTGAGATTCAGCTGCAGTCCAACCTTTCCACACTCGCAGTCGAAGTTGGCCAGCATTTATGCTGCTTGGCTAATGTTTGGTGTTGTGAAAACAATGTCATCATTGAAGACGAGGTGGTGCAGTTGCCGACCTTCTATCTTCACTCCCATTCTTTCCCATTCCAGTCATCGCATGACGTTCTCAAGGGTGGCACTGAAGAGTTCTGGTGAAATGGTATCACCCTGCCAAACCCTCTCTTTATGTCAATGATCACTTCCTTGTAGAATGTGAGATCCTGGTGGTGAATCTGTAATACAGCTTGAAGAGGATCTTGATGTACTGAGTTTGAATGCCCTGTTTGACTAGGGCTTCGATGACCTCTTCAGTCTCAACAGAATCAAAGGCCTTCTTTAAATAGATGAACCTTAAACAGAGCGGTATCTTGAACTCTCACAAAACTCACAATTATCTAGTAGAAAGAGCCAGGAGTAACCCCTGTGCATCACCAGGTGTGACCCAAAAAGCAAAAAAAAAAATATTTAAATTGAATAGGAAAATTGTTAGAGAAACTGAAACTATAACAGCTTATTCCAACATGATTATACTATGGAAAGTGGGAGAACTTTCTCCTCCAAAGCCCAGTATTCCAGGCAGACCTCAACATTTGGAACTGTGGAGGGTTGTTTCAACTTTAAAATTCATGAAAGAATGGATAGGGAAACATAAAATATTAGTAAAGGAACTCTGCCTGGCTTCAGTTTCACAGAATATGAGACTCATTTTATACAAACCTGTGTGAAAATACCCTATCCTATCAATCGGAAAAGAAAGATTTGATAAAGAAAAACAAACCCTAATCTGTGTCTTTTGCAGATTATTCACTTGCCCAAATTCACGAATTTCCTTCCCTTTACTTACTTAAACCCAGGGATGCCTTCTGAGCTTCCTAGGACATAGCAGACTCTCCTTCAATGTGCATTGTAGAAAGTTTGTTAGAAGATACTGAAAAGATCATGAAGGTTTATTTTAATGCATATCTTTGGAATAACAGGATTAATAGCATTAATGGCCACTACAACTGCTGTTGAAACTGCATCCAAACTGTCTATTTTGTTGAGAACTGGCAGTGACACTACTTTATTATGACATGGTCAACAATAAAGAATAAATCGATAAAAAAAATCTATTACCCAAATAGCAGATTTGCAACAAGCACTGTTTGTTTTATTTTTAGGGGATGAAATACAAAATTTACAAACTAAATGTGCTTTAATATGTAATCAGAATTTTACCAAGTTCTGTGTTACTCCCAAACTTTATAAAGAAACAGCATTCATGGAAATTAATTAGAAAACATTTGCTTAATCAGGAAGTATGTCTTATGACATACAACATTTGCAACTTGAAATCTTTGATACTTTTCCTCAGAAATTTCAAGTTTTTTTCCACTGAGATCTACTTGAAAGCATGACTGCTGTTATACACAGTTTCAGTTCCCTAAAACATTTCTCTTCCCTTATGGCAATTCTAACAGTTCTTCTTTTAGTCATTATGTTTTCACTATTAGGTGCACTCTAGAGAATGATAGCAGGCTTTGGCTCTCTTATTTTTGTCTGTTTTCTTAATCTTTGTGGTGTCCCTAACTCTGAGTTGTTCACGCAGGGTTTGTCTTTGGCAGGTGTGGCCTCCAAACCAAAAAATAAATAAATAAAAGGGCCAGGTATTAAAACTTTTTAAAATTATCAATACCTGATAATCCCAAAGGAGTATTAAATTAAAGCAGAATCTACCGATAGCCACTAGACTAAAGGTAAGAAAAGACTGAAGGCCGTTTTGTTACTTTATCAGGACTGAAGCAATAGCACAGCAAGTAGGGCATTTGCCTTGCTCATGGCAGACCCCGGTTTGATTCCTCTATCCTTCTGGAAGAACCAGACAAGCTACCAAGAGTACCTCACCCGAACAACAGAGTCTGGCAAGCTCCCTGTGGTGTATTCTATATGTCAAATACAGTAACAACAAGTCTCCCAGTGGAGATGTTATTGGTGCTCCCTCAAGCAAATCAATGAATAATTGGACTACAGTGCTAGTGCTATTGATAGGTCAAAGTCCACTCACAGAGCCTGTAACCGGTTGTATTTACAGAAAGGCACATGAGCAGAGAGTGCTTTTAAAAAACCTTTAGATTTCAGGTCAACTTCTCTGAGTAAGAAGAGAAAGCTCCAATGTATCCAGTTCTGTTGCTGGTGTTTTGTCTCTCCTGTTGGCTTCTCCTTTCCCGCAGGAAACAGAATGCCAGTAAAGGAAAGCTTCCGCCTGGCCCTACTCCTCTCCCAATTATTGGAAATATCCTGCAAGTAGATGTTAAGAACATCAGTCAATCTCTGAGCAATGTGAGTATATTTTACGTTTCTTTAATGATATGAAATGTAAGTAATTTACACCAGATTTTAAAGGTAAGATATACTACTGGTGCCACACTATTAAAATTGACTCACTGTAAAAGTTGTGGGTCAAATTCTTCCAGTTATTTTAAAACTTTATCTTGTGTTTTATTGTCAAGGTAAATAGTGAGAGATAAGGAAAGGAGTTTGTGTGTAGAGAAACAATTGGGATTCATAGATTGATTCAAGAAAATCGATAAGCAATGGAAAGATAGTGATACAGTGATACAATGATATGTATATATAAACATATATATACACATACATATATATACATGTGTGTATGTTATCCTAAAATTGTAGTGCTATTTTAGAATTTGGTGATTTAAAAAAAAACCCTGATAATACCATTTTGAAGAAAGCACAGTATTTTTTCAAATACTGACTTACCATTTGCCTTCTTTCCCAGCTCTCAAAAGTCTATGGCCCTGTCTTCACTGTGTATTTCGGCATGAAGCCTGCTGTGGTCCTGTATGGATATGAAGCAGTGAAGGAAGCCCTGGTAGATCTGGGAGAAGAGGTTGCTGGAAGAAGTGATGTCCCAGTATTTAAAAAACTTAATGAAGGACATGGTAGGTGTGGGTGTGTTCAAGTGTAGCACTGATATTGGGGATGAAGGAGATGAAAGACAGGAATCTGTTGGACTCTTCAGTGAAATTTGGCCAATTCACATCACCTTCTCTTCACCTACAATGTTTCTCCTTTTTCTGTCTTCTCTCATAGATGGAATAGTGTTCAGTGATGGAAAGACATGGAAGGAACTCAGGCGCTTTTCTATCTTGACCCTGCGGAGTTTAGGGATGGGGAAGAGGAGCATTGAGGATCGAGTTCAAGAGGAAGCCCTCTGCCTTGTGGAGGAGTTGAGAAAAACCAATGGTGGGATGATTATGTGTGCTCTAACTCAGGCCTAGAGGCTGTTTTCTGCTTCACCCCTACCCTTAGAAAGGTCTCAGGTTGGGCTAACTACTTTTAGGGATAGAAGCTGTCTAACCTATGTGAAAAGAATAATATCATTTGTATATTTGTTTGTTTGGGGGCCACAATCAGCATTGTTTTGGGCTTACTTGGAGTTCTGTGCTCCTTTATAACTCCTCACATGTCCACTTGCAATGCAAACACCTTCCCTACTCCACTATCCCTCAGGCCCTCTAAGCAGGGGAATCTGAAGGAAAGAGTCAACTGAGACTGGCACATATGTACACCTATGCTGTACTGTGTGTCAGTGTGGGTATGAAATATGAAATGTTATTCGGTTCTCTATTAAATTCAGTTTTATTTTAATTTTTTAAAATTATTTTCATGCAGACAAAACCCAAAGCTGTTGGTACATTTCCAGAACTTAAATAGATTAGATAACAAATTTCTAATGTTAAAATCAATAACTATACAAAAATCAAATGTGAAAATTGTTACATCCCATCATGGGGATTTGGAGTCCTTTCTAAAGGTTTACTAGACTGTTTGCTGTTAGTGGAGCCTTCTGTGTTATAGTTTCTGTTTATTGAGATAGTGGGCTTCAATATGATTTTTCAATTTAAGTTTATGTGCTCCTACTGGAACTTCAGTATTGAAGAATTAGAAGGTGTAGGAGGCTGCTTGGTCCAAAGACCGCTTAGCTAGAATCTATGTTCTGTGCCAAAAAGCTCATAAGGTGGGATAAAAACCATATGATCATATCAATAGATGCAGAGAAAGCATTTGACAAGATCCAACATCCTTTCATGATGAAAACCCTAGCCAAAATGGGGTTTGGAGGAACTTTCCTCAAGATAGTCGAAGCCATCTATCACAAGCCTACGGCAAGCATTATCCTCAACGGGGAAAAACTAAGGGCCTTTCCTCTGAGATCAGGCACAAGACAAGGATGCCGACTCTTACCACTCCTCTTCAATATAGTACTGGAAGTACTTGCAATAGCTATTAGACAAGAAAAAGAGATTAAGGGCATCCAGATAGGAAAGGAAGAAATCAAACTCTCACTATTTGCAGAAGATATGATACTATATCTAGAGAAGCCTAAAACCTCTACTAAGAAACTCTTAGAAACAATAGACTTATACAGTAAAGTTGCAGGCTACAAAATCAATACCCAAAAATCCATGGCCTTCATATATGCAAACAATGAGGCAGAGGAAAGGGACATAAAAAAAGCAATCCCATTCACAATCGTGCCCCAGAAAATCAAGTACCTCGGAATCAGCTTAACCAAGGAAGTAAAAGACCTCTACAAAGAAAACTACAAAACGCTACTCCATGAAATCAAAGAGGACATGAGGAAATGGAAACATATACCCTGCTCGTGGGTAGGGAGAATCAATGTTGTCAAAATGACAATACTCCCCAAAGCATTATACAGATTCAACGCGATCCCTGTAAGTATACCCATGACATTCTTCAAAGAAATGGATCAAGCAATCTTAAAATTCATATGGAACAACAAACGTCCAAGGATAGCTAAAACAATTCTTGGGAAAAAGACAATGGGAGGCATCACCCTCCCCAACCTCAATCTTTACTACAAAGCAGTAACAATTAAAACAGCATGGTACTGGAACAAAGGCAGAGCCGTAGACCAATGGAACAGGGTGGAATACCCTTACACACAACCCCAAATGTATGATCATCTAATCTTTGATAAGGGAGCAAGAGATGTGAAGTGGAGCAAGGAAAGCCTCTTTAAAAAATGGTGCTGGCACAACTGGACAACCACATGCAAAAAAATGGGCATAGACCTTGACCTCACACCATACACAAAAGTCAGATCAAAATGGATTAAAGACCTCAACATTAGACCACAAACCATAAGGTAAATTGAAGACAAGGTCGGCAAAAACCTCCACGATATTGAAGATAAAGGTATCTTCAAAGGTGACACAGAACTAAGCAATCTAGTAAAAACAGAGATCAACAAATGGGACTACATTAAACTAAAAAGCTTCTGCACCGCAAAAGATACAGTCACTAGAATCCAAAGACTATCCACTGAATGGGAAAGGATATTTACACAATACCCATCAGATAAGGGGTTGATATCAATGGTATATAAAGCACTGGTTGAACTCTACAAGAAGAAAACATCCAACCCCATCAAAAAATGGGGCGAAGAAATGAACAGAAACTTTACCAAGGAAGAAATACGAATGGCCAAAAGGCACATGAAAAAGTGCTCTGCATCACTAGTCATCAGAGAGATGCAGATAAAAACAACCATGAGATACCACCTCACACCACAGAGACTGGCACCCATCCAAAAGAACAAAAGCAACCGCTGTTGGAGAGGATGTGGGGAGAAAGGGACCCTTCTACACTGCTGGTGGGAATGCCGGCTAGTTCAGCCCTTTTGGAAAACAGTATGGACGATTCTCAGAAAATTAGATATTGAATTCCCATTTGACCCAGCAATACCACTGCTGGGAATATATCCCAGAGAGGCAAAAAAGTACAATCGAAACAACATCTGCACATGTATGTTCATCGCAGCACTGTTTACAATAGCCAGAATCTGGAAAAAACCCGAATGCCCTAGAACGGATGACTGGTTGAGGAAACTTTGGTACATCTATACAATGGAATACTATGCAGCAGTTAGAAAAAAGGAGGTCACAAATTTTTTATTTAAGTGGATCGGCATGAAAAGTTTCATGCTAAGTGAAATGAGTCAGAAAGAGAGAGACATACATAGAAAGATTGCACTCATCTATGACATATAGAATAACAGAGTGGGAGACTAACACCCAAGAATTGTAGAAACAACTACCAGGAGGTTGACTCCATGGCTAGGAGGCTGGCCTCACATTCTGGGGAAAGGGCAACTCAGAGAAGGGATCACCAACTATAATGTAGTCGAAGGCCATGTGGGAGAAGGGAGTTGCGGGCTGAATGAGGGCTTGAGACTGAGCAGTGGCCACTCAACACCTTTATTGCAAACCACAATAGCTAATTAGAGGGAGAGAACAGAAGGGAATGCCCTGCCACAGTGACAGAGTGGGGTGGGGGGAGATGGGAGGGATGCTGGGTTTACTGGTGGTGGAGTATGGGCACTGGTGAAGGGATGAGTTCCCGAACTTTGTATGGGGGAAGCATAAGCACAGATGTGCATAAATCCGTAACTGTACCCTCATGGTGATTCGTTAATTAAAAATAAATAAATTTAGAAAAAAAAGCTCATAAGGTGGCATCTTGGAGATGTAGGCATGGCTTCCAAGACATTTGTATTGGCAGGTGGAGAGAGGCTCTGCAGAGAGTATTAATGAGGCAGTAGAGTTGAACCTTTGGCAAGGTTGCAGCAGTGGGGTGTGGACGCTTCTGCTGGAGCTGCAGCATGGCAGGTACTCCCAAGGGCAGACCCAGTTTTCAACTATGAGGATTGGTGTTTCCATGAGTTTTAGATTCTTGGCTTATATCTCTTGGAAGATTTAGTCAGGAATCAGTCTAGCAGGGCTATCGGGTAAGTCAATAGGGTGGTGGCTGTGGGAGGTCCTGAATTAAGTTTTTAGACCATAAATCACAGAGAATAGTTTTGAATCATTAAATGAAAGATTTAGCGAATGTTACTACAGTTTTAGAACATTTTACTTGCGAATGCTTGTCAAGTGCACAAGGTAGAAATGATCTCAAGATACAGGAGACTAATATGTTCCTTAGTTGGACTATATTTATATAATCAGTCTCACAGACATGTCTCAGAGTTAACTCAGAGATCAGGTCTACAATTAGGGCTAATAATAATACCATCTGTGGTTTGAACCAAGTAAAAATATTATGGTGCAATTCTCATTCCTAGTTTTTCTTGTGCAAAGACAGATCAGCCTGTTCAAAATATATCAGCATTAATTACTCTTCATTATCAGTGCCCTCTGTGCTTAAATGTACACTGCTTCATAATTCTATAATATAAACACTCAAAATTATATTATATTACAGACATCCAGCAACATATAAGAGGCTCACAACAGTTAGGCAATGAGAAATTCTATGAGATGGGGGAAAGAGGGTAATTTTAAACTTCAAAAGGAAGGAAGAAAATTTATAGGAAGAAGAGGAAAGGAAAATATTCAGTAAACAAATGTTTGCTGTACCATGCAGAGATAAAGAGACACAGAGAAGAATTTGAACAAACAGACCTTGCTAATATTCCCAGCCTAATCAGTCTAACTTCATATTATTTTGTTGTTGTATACCTAGTAATACCTGTTAAGAACAGTTCCTTAGGTAGACACTTAAGGGATAAGAAAAGAAAAATCTTAAGTGGGCTGTTTTTATTTATTTCTTTTTCTTTTCTTTTTGGTTCACACCCAGCAGTGCACAGGGGTTACTCCTGGCTCATTCACTCAGGAATTAGTCCTGGCAGTGTTCGAGGAACCATATGGGATGCTGAAAATTGAACCGGGTAGGCCTCAAGAAAAATAAATGCCTTACCTGCTGTGCTATCCCTCCAGCCCCAAGTGGGCTATTTTTAAAAGTACTCAACCAGGGGCAGGAGTGATAATCCAACGGTTAGGGCATTTTCCTTGCACACAGCCGACCAGTGTTTGATTCCCAGCATCCCACATGGTACCCTGAGCCTTGCCAAGACTAATTCCTGCGTGCAAAGCCAGGAGTAACCCCTGAGCATCGCTGGTTGTGACCCATAAAAGCAAAAAACAAACAAACAAACAAACAGAATTCAGCTGAACATAATACTTATTCTAAACAAACATATTATTTTGGAATACTAAATCTTGGTCCTTTGGAGTAAACTTATTGTTTTCATTTGTCTTCCAGTACTATGTGCTTGTCTCACTGATTTTCAGCTCAGGTTATATGTTTTATTGTTTTTTGCTTTTGTGTATGTGTGTTGTTGTTGTTTTTGGCCACACCCAGAAGAGTTCAGGCTTATTTCTGGTTCTGTGCAAAGCAAACACCCGATCTTCTGTACTATCTCTCCAGCCCCTAAACCAGTTTTTTTTTCCAATCTAACTATGAGTGAATCATTTAAAATCCCTAATATTATACTCTTGCCTGTAATCTTTGTACCTGATTTTATATAGTTTCTTCATATAGAAAATATGGAATTCTGATGACTTTAGCTATTAAATTTCTTTCTTTTAATTTTTTTAATTGTTTTTTTTTAGTGAGTCACAGTGAGGGTCCAGTATAGATACACAAATTTTTGTGCTTGTTTTACCCTCATGCAATTTTTGAGAACCCATCCCTCCACCAATGTCCATTCTCCACCACCAGTGAACCCAGTATCCCTCCCACCCCTGATCCCATCCCCCTCACCACACCCAGCCTCCCTGGCAGGGCAATTTCTTAAATGGCTTCTGAAGTGTCATTTTTAAAATGTCCAATTAATTGAGGCACTTTTGAGAATGGGTGAAAATATAGGCAATGGCAATAAATTAAATATTTTAATTGTTCTCTGTTAATGTTTATACTTTACTGTCAGATGGTATAAAGTAATAGAACAGGGGTAGGGCATTCGCCTTACATGTGGCTAACCCGGGTTCAATTCCTCCACCCCTCTTGGAGAGCCCGGCAAGCTACCAAGAGTATCTCGCCTTACATGTGGCTAATCCGGGTTCTATTCCTCCACCCCTCTTGGAGAGCCCGGCAAGCTACCAACAGTATCTTGCCCATACAGCAGAGTCTGCAAGCTACCCATGGTATATTTGATATGCCAAAAACAGTAACAACAAGTTTCACAATAGAGATGATCTGGTGCCTGCTTGAGCAAATCGATGAGCAATGGGATGACAGTGATAACAATGATAAGGTGATTTATAGAACATTATTTAGCTACCTGGGTCAAAATAGTTTACAGTGATCTAACATAAAAGTGATATTTCAGCTTTATACATGTTGGTATTTTTCTTCTTAAGCAAATTTTTAGGGAATATTTTATTTTAAAGGTTAATTTTTTGTTTACTTGTCATCTAAATGATCATGTTTCATGTGCATATATTAATTATATTTTAATATATTCTCTGATCTTTAGCCTCACCTTGTGACCCCACCTTTATCCTCGGATGTGCTCCATGCAATGTGGTCTGCTCCATTGTTTTTCAGAATCGCTTTGATTATACAGATCAAGATTTTCTAAAGTTGATGGAAAAATTGAACGAAAATGTTGAAATTCTTAGCTCCCCATGGATTCAGGTGAGGCTATTATTCACTTTTACATAGGAATTATTTTGTTCTTTTCTCCAAGATGGCAAACCTCTCAGCAGACTAAGCTGATTAGTAAATGTGTGGACCCCACAGCCCTGCAGAGCTTAGCTCTCAGATTGCTCATCTCTGAGATGTGGCCTTGCCCCAGCAGTCCTCTTAGCGCAGTAGGCAGAGCGTCAGTCTCATAATACGGCCTTGCCCCCTGGAAATATTGGCAATAAAGTGCTCAGAGTACTTCCAGAATAAAGAACTGGAATTAAATTCCCTTGAATTTGTTCAGTGCTTTTCTCACTAAAGTTCAAATCTGTAAATTAATTTGGTAACTTCCCCAAAACATGTCCATTGCATTAAAGTTCCTTTACACTCATTAAAAGATTCCATTCCCTGCAAATATTGTCTTTCAACTCTAAATAACACTTAGATCACATTAGATGCAAAACTATCTGTATTTAGGGAAGAGGACAATATTCTTTCAGGGAGTACCATTTTGTGATTGTTGAGCTTCAAGTGGCTTTCTAAAAAAGAAAATAATTGTTTTTTTAAAGGAGTGACAAGGAAAATTATAGTCTTACACTGTATTGAGCTGATGTATCTGTACTCTGCCTCAAAGATAGTGATGTTATTTCAAAGAAATCTCACTATTCTATTGCACAGTTTCTATATATGGAGAATATTTAGAGAGTATCTTCTGTTGAGATACTTCACAGTATCTTAAAGACACATGCACTTCTAAAACATCAATTCTTATTTGAATCTAGTAGAAATAGCAGGATTTTCTTTACTGCCCAAACTTCCTAAATCTCTGGTGTTATTTAATATATGTTCATTTGTGGATGTGCAGAGAAAGTACAGGACGTAAGATGTTTGCCTTCCAAACAACTGATCTAGGTTCGCTCCCCGGCACCACATATGATTCTCCATTCTTGCCAGGAGTGATCCCTGAGCACAGAGCCAGGGGTAAACCATTGGTATCACAGCATGTGGCCCAAAAAACAAAAGTAAAATAAAATATGTAAATCTACCTCCTGAGTACAGAGGTAGGGATAGCCCCCAGTGTATTTCTTCAGTGTTGTCTAAAACCCACAAAACGTGAACTCTAGTAGTTTCAATATTTTAAGAGCATATGAAAGATTTCATCTACACATGAGAAACTGATAAGGATTATTGAATCTATAAACATGACATGAATGAAAGACATGATTATCAGATTGATCACCTAGTAAAAAATGTTTTCTACCAAATCATCTATCAGCATTAAAATGGTAGCTATTTAAAAAATAAATATTTTCTCTCAAGACAAAGACTGTTTTATTTAAATTTATAATGCAGTTTCTAACAAGGCTTGGTGTTTATATGTAGATTTTTAAATGTTCACTATTTAATAAACTTGTCTTCTCTTCTAGCTCTGCAATTCTTTTCCGATTCTCCTTGATTATTACCCAGGGACTTATAGCAAATTATATCAAAATTTTTCTTATTTTAAAAGTTATTTTATGGAGAAAGTGGCAGAACATAAAGCATCCTTGGACATTGATAATCCTCGAGATTTTATTGATTGTTTCCTCATCAAAATGGAGCAGGTAAGATGTTAGTGGAAGTTCAATTACTTGATTGTTAGTACACTTTTAACACTTTGTGTTTGTTGAATAGTTCTGCATTTACCAATAAGTATACAATAAGTATACAAATAATGCTGTCAAGTGCTTTCATTGTGCATCATATGCATGAATCTACGGGTCCTCCAACCACATTTTATTTGTTGTTCCCTTCTCTATCTGAGTTACCTTTTCACCCAGCATGTGATGCCGGCTTCCAAGCCATGGATCCAACCTCCTGGTACTTATTTCTACTATTCTTGGGTGTTAGTCTCTTATTCTGTTATTTTATATTTCACAGATGAGCGCAATCTTTCTATGTCTGTCTCTCTCTTTCTGACTCATTTAACTTAGCATGATGCTTTCCATGTTGATCCACTTATATGCAAAGTTCATGACTTCATGTTTTCTAACAGCTGCATAGTATTCCATTGTATAGATGTACCAAAGTTTCTTCAACCAGTCATCTATTCTCGGGCACTCGGGTATTTTCCAGATTCTGGCTATTGTAAACAGTGCTGCGATGGACATATAAGTGCAGATGTCATTTCGACTATAACTTTTTGTTCTTCTGGGATATATTCCCAGAAGTGGTATTGCTGGGTCAAATGGGGAGCTCAATTTATAATTTTTTGAGAAGCGTCCATATCGTTTTCCAAAAGGGCTGAAGCAGTCCGCATTCCCACCAGCAGTGTAGAAGGGTCCCTTTCTCCCCACATCCACGCCAACTACAGTTGCTTTTGTTCTTTTGGATGTGTGTCATTCTCTGTTGTGTGAGGTGGTACCTCATAGTTCTTTTAATCTGCATCTTTTGAGGATTAGTGATAAAGAGCATTTTTGTGTGCTTTTTGGCAATTTGTTTCTCTTCCTTGAGAAAGTTTCTGTTCATTTCTTCACCCATTTTCTGAAGGGGTTGGATGTATTCTTCTTGTGGAGTTCAAAGAGTGCCTTATATACCCTTGATACCAACCTCTTAACAGATGGGTACTGGGTGAATATCCTTTCCCATCCTGTAGATTGTCTTTGTGTTCTGGTCACTGTATCTTCTGCGGTGCAGAAGCTTCTTAGTTTAATATAGTCCCACTTGTTTATCTCTGTTTCTACCTGATTGTTCAGTTGAGTGTCATCTTTGAAGATACCGTTAGCTTCAATGTTGTGGAGGGTTTTGCCAACCTTGTCTTCAACATACTTTATGTATTGTGGTCTGATATTGAGGTCATTAATCCATTTTTATCTGACTTTTGTGCATGGTTCAGGTCGAGGTCTAAGCCCATTCTTTTGCATGTGGTTGTCCATTTATGCCAGCACCATTTGTTAAAGAGGCTTTCCTTTCTCCACTTCACATTTCTTGCTCTCTTATCAAAGATTAGATGATCATACACTTGGGGTTGTTTGTAGGGATATTCAACCCTGTTCCACTGGTCTGCCGGTCCGCCTTTGTTCCAGTACCATTCTGTTTAAATTGTTACCATTTTGCAGTCAAGTTTATCTCTCGGCATTCTTCACGCAGTCATTGAGGTGCTGAACCAGTCAATCATATTCCTCTTAGATATTGTCAATGACGGCATCTTCCCACATTGCCGCAATAGTGCCAAAGAGCTTCCAGTTGGTGGTCATTCTGGGAGTTCTCTTCTTGAACTTAAACTTTGCTGACCTTTCTCCCCGCTCTGTGAAGTAGAATTTTGCACGAAGGAGATGTTGTTCCAATCCTATTTGCATTTTGGAACTTCAGGCAAAACCTTTGATTGAATGTGATTTTGTCAATTTCATTGTGTAACTGTCCACTGGGAGACTCCCATGTCCAACGTTTAGATTTGGCCTTCTGGAACTGTGAGTTACCATGTATGGTCTTGGTCGATATAATGAACTCAGACAGTCTCTCACCCTGTTCATTCCATTCTAGCCCATGGGTCCCAATGTGGAGTTCTTCGGGCGATCTTCTCAGTTCTACCTTGGCATTAAAATTACCAACAATAATCTTGTAGAAGGCTTCTTTATAGTATTTCTCCAACTCCATGTAGAACTTCTCAATTTCTTTTTCATCGTAGTTGGATGTTGCTGTGTAGACAACGAAGATAGAAACTACTGGCAGTGAGCCACATCTATTCAAGTGTAATCGTCCAATTCAGGTTGTTAGGCAATCAAATGAATCAATGCTCCTGGCTAAATTTGTGTTGACAAGGACACCAATGCCACCAATGCCTCTGTTGTCACATGTTCTGAGGAACAGCTTTTCTCCAGTGTCAAAAATGGCATAATGTGATCGATGCCTTCTCATTTCGATCAGACCAATTATCTTGTACTTGGTCTTCCATGCTTGCAACATCAGGTCCTCGATGGATGCTTCCAATGCCAGCATACATGCATGAAAGTACAGACGGTCATTTTAGTCTTTCTTCCTCTTGGCAGTCTAGTTTGTCCCTGAGAATTTTTCAGCCTCTTCTTGCTCATCCTTTTTAACGCTGCTATATTGGAGGCTTTTTCAGTGTCAGGCAGTTGGGGCCCATTGTTGTTTCTGTTTTTTGGCATATTGAATATGCCACATATAGCTTGCCAGACTCTGCTGTGCAGGTGGGATACTCTTGAGAGCTTGCTGGGCTCTTCAAGAGGGATGGAGAGATCTCTAATCGCCCTTAGAGGTGTTTCCATGATTCACTCTATATTTGAACACCATTAAATATGGTGCAAAAATTATGGAAAACAGGTAATAAGTGTCTTAACGTGTATTGTGCTGCTGCTTTGCAGTTGCGAGGTCTGGAAAGCGGCCTAGAATGTGGCGGTATCTGGATAGTAGAGGTAGTGGAGGTCTGCTGGTGAGGTATTTATCTGGCTCTGGTAGGGTGGGGCATCTGGGTTTGATCCTGGCACCTCAGAGATTGGAAAAGGCAAACAAAGGATCTTATTTCTGGGTCTCGTTGAGCCTAGAGTACAAGGTCGCAAAGTTCTGCTTTACCTGGTTCTATGCGGCTTCACTCATGCGTGAGGTTTAGCCCAAGTGTCTGGAAAGTCCATATGTACTGGTGCTTATTTTCAGACTCACAATTATATTCCACATACTATTTTTGTTCAATATATTAATTATTATTATTATTAGTGATTCTTTGTAATGTAGTTTGAGTTCGTTTCTTATGGTGCTCCATATTTTTCCCCTTAGAATTATTTTCTATATTCACAGTATTTGGTTCTACATAAATGTCAACAAAACTTCTTAATGGTAAATCACCCTATCACTTTCACTGTAACTGTCATCCTGTTGCTCATTGATTGCTCAAGTGGGAGCCAGTAACATCTCGATTCGTCCCTGTCACGTGCTAGTCTAGCCCAATGGCATCTGCTCACTCCAGTAACATGAAGAGCATGTTACATTTTTTGGCATATCTAATACATCACGGGTGGCTTGCCAGGCTCTGCCATACGAGATATTGCATACAAATGTTGCTTGTACTATTTCCTTAAAATGTTATTAGGATTTTGATGGGTATTATTCTGAATGTATAAAATGTATTAGGTAAGATGGACATTTTAACACCATAAGACTTTAATATATTGAGTTTGTAGCCTGTCACTTTATTATACTCATTAGTTATTTCTTGTTAGATTTAACATACTCTTTAAAAAAAATTTAAGTGAATCATCATGTGATACAATTACAAAGCTTTCATGTTTGAGTTCCAGTCATACAATGATTGAACAGCCATCTCTCCACCAGCGCACATTTTCTACTACTGATGTCCCCCAATATATACCCCTTCATCCCAATCTTCCCCCTGCCTCTCTGGAAGACAGATTTCCCCATACTCTCTCTCTACTTTTGGACATTATAACATACTCCTTACAGTTGTCTATTTCTGGATTTTTGTTTTGGAGGGAAGGTGGTGCTTAGGCCACATATAACTGTAGCTCAGGGCTTACGCCTCTGTACTCAGGGATCACTCCTGGAGGTGCTTAGGAAGCCATGTAAAATGCTAAGGATCCAACCCAGGTTAGCAGCAGGCAAGGCAAGCACCCTACCTGCTCTATTATCCTTATAATTCTTGTTGTCTGTATGATATTATAATTTTCAATATCTGAAACTACCCACTTATTTTTTATTATCAATTCTCAGCTTGTTTATGCAGTTTTATGATTATCTCTAGCTTTTTATATTTAAGACATTTATTTAAAACATTTCTATTCTTATTTATATTCTTATTGGGCATATTTAATACATTTATTTAAATTATTATCTTGTAAATTCAATTTCTGGGCTTTCTCAAGAATTTTTTGTCAGTTAAAATTTTCAGCTATTAATGGGTCATACACCTCTGTCTCTTTTTTTTTACACCCCATCCTCACTTCCTCTTTCTTTATTTTTTTTAATTGTGCTTTTTTTCTGTTGGGCTGGAGCGATAGTACAGTGGTAGGGCGTTTGCCTTGCAGCATGCCAACTGGGTTTCAATTCCTCTGCCTCTCTCAGAGAGCCTGGCAAGCTGCCGAGAGTATTTTGCCTGCACGGCGGAGCCCAGTAAGCTACCCGTGGCATATTTGATATGCCAAAAACAGTAACAACAAATCTCAAAATGGAGACGTTACTGGTGTCCACTCGAGCAAGTCTATGAGCAATGGGATGATAGTGAAAGTGTTTTCTGTTGGTAATAAATCATTGAAATATTATTGTAATAAAATACCTTTGCAAATAAGAATTTTCTCTTTTGGAATTACATTGTTGCTTGCAAAATATTTTATTTGCTTAGTAATTTTCTTTATGATTTTTGCCAATAGTTTTTTTTGCATGTCTGTGAGATAGTTAAATCTCTGATTATCTCTGTGATCAGTGCCCTTACAGAAAGTTACCCTTAAATGCCTGGATTTAAAAAAAAATAAAAAGTAAACCTGGCTTTCTGTTTGCATCCTTGGTGAAAGGATGTAAACAGAAAATAAAAGGTGGGGGCTGAAGTGATAGCACAGCTGGTAGGGCGGTTTGCCTTTCACGCAGCTGACCCAGGTTCGATTCCCAGCATCCCATATGGTTCGCTGAGTACCGCCAGGGGTAATTCCTGAGTGCAGAGCCAAGAGTAACCAACCCCTGTGCATTGCCGGGTGTGACCCAAAAAAGCAAAGAAAAAAAAAAGAAAGTAGAAGGTGGCTCTTTTGTTTGCATCCTTCGTGAAAGCCAATGGAGAAATTTACTAAGGCTGTCGGGATTGAAATCATAACTATTCTCGGTGCAACCCTCTCAGTGATCAGAACACAACTCCAGTGCTGAAGATTCTATCTCTTTTGCCGCTTAGGGACCTTTATCTGTGGCAGAAATACCATTCATACTCTCAGGAATTTTCTGCCTTGGAAGAATATAAGAATATAAGTCACTATGTGTCAAATGTGCAAGACACTGATTTAAGCACTGCATTGTGCATCTCAACTGACCAAAAATCATCAGATTCAAGTGATCATTTAGAAAGTTTGTGCATGGTTTGTGAATGGTCAGACTGCAGCTGAATCTCAGCAAAACGAAGTTCATGAAAAATAAACTAGTCCCTCACATTCCATTTGCTCTCAATGGAATGAACATCTCCAAATGTAGCAGTTATGTGTACCTGGGTCGAGAATTCAACATGAGGAACGACTTCACGCCAGAACTGCGCAAAAGGAAGAGAGCAGCATGGAACACTTTCAGGAGTGTAGAAGAAGTGGTTAAGAGGACGAAGAACCTCTGATTCCAGGCACATCTTTTCAACTCCACTGTTCTTCCTGCACTAACATATGCCTCAGAGACCTGGGCCCTCTGAAAACAGGATGAGAACGCTATTCTGGCATCCCAAAGAGGAATCAAAAGAGCTATGCTTGGAGTATCACGCTTCTCTCAAGTGAGAGAAGGAATCCGGAGTTCCGACCTCCGTGGATGGTCAATAATCAGGGAGGCAGTCTCGTTTGCCAAGGCTTCAAAATTCAGATGGGCCGGACACATAATGAGATTCAGAGAGGACCGCTTGACTAGAGCTGTTACCGAATGGATTTCACGGGATGTTAAAAGACTGCGTGACTGCCCACAAACGGGATGGTCAGACTTCTTCATCAAAACCCTGAATGAACGGTTTGAGGTTCTTCCTGTTACTGGAGTGAGTGAGCAGATATCATTGGGCTACACTAGTATGCAACAGGGACAAATTGAGATGTTACTGGCACCCCCTCGAGCAAATCGAAGATCAATGGGATGACAAACGAAAAGTGACAAGTGTGCATAGTTAATAGTTGTTTCAGTGTAAGGACTGATTTGTGGGAACTTCGTCTCTGCCATGTTTGTGAGGTTACACAAGTAATGTCATTATTACAATATAGAGTGCCCGGATCTGTAAAAGGGAAGACTTGCTGATCATTTAGATCTTTGATTTCTCTCAGCATTATTTCATGGAATTGATGTTAACTTTGTTTAGTCCAGTTAAATAATGATAGACCATGTGTTCATACGCATTGCATCTAAAATTTAATTCAGGAAATGAAAATAATGTTTTGTGAGTCGACTGCTTATTTTATTGGTATTAGATATTTTTAATATTTAAATTTTATTTTCCCTTTACACTTTATATAAACATTGTGGTTTACAAAGTTGTTCATGATGACTAGAGTTATTTTGAACTGAGAATTTAAGTACTATGTGAAGCCAATGATAACAAGGACATGATTATCAAGAAATTTCAAACATTCAGAGGAGCTACTCTGCTTTATTGTATTTATACATAATATTTAACATACATTTGCTCACTGATAAGTACAAGAACATTATAAAATTTATGCAAGCCAAGGGTTATGTTTTCAAATGCATACTCTTTTCTACATAAATGATACCTTTCAGATGTAAAACTTCCCCTTGCTATTCTATGTCACATATTTACCTCAGTTATTTTTTCTTTTCAGTTTTTGGGCCACACCCAGTGGTATTCAGGATTACTACTGGTTCTGCACTCAGGAATCACTCTTGGGGGACTCTGGGGAGAGGGTTTATTGCAGTGTTTTCTAAATCTATATTTATTCTTAAATTTGTTTCCTAAACCAAGATACTTATTACATTGAATGTGATATACAATATTTTGTGATACTATATTGTCTTTGTGAATCTATTGTTTTGCTAGAATATATTTAAGGTTGAGCTGCCATATTAGCTATCATAGCATTTCAAAGTCTCACAATATTGAATTCATATAAATTTTCCACTGAGAAAATTGTAAAATCTTGAATCAGATATTTGTATCTTCCATGACAAACATCCAGTTCAGCTTTATCTAGTAATTATTTTATGCTCATCTACAATTAAGTGGAAGTTTACTATGAGTAGATTTATTATTATTCTCACAAGTAATGGATTTATTCACCTCCCATTCAGGGACTATAATGATGTTACATAGTTTAATACAGTGACCCTGGAATATCAGAATCAAATGTCTTCCACTATTCTTCATCCACACAGAATGTTTTATAATAAGCCTTAATTAATGATTGATTCCTCTCAACCAAGATGATATTTTCTATGCTCTTCCATCTTAGTTCTGGATAAGAAGGGGGAATAGAAAAATAACACACTCAATTCTCCTTATTTCTCACTGATAAAGATAATGTTGCATGACACATCTAACTGTGAAAAAAATATGAGAAACAGAAATTCTAGGTGAGCAAGGAATTAGATACTGGAAAATGACCTTCTAGTCATCTGATCTACTGTGATTTATTATACCGTATATTAATATTTTCTAAAATATAACTGGAATCTCATATGTTGGTTTAATTTTATAATATGAGCTCTACTGGTCAGCTATAATTCTGGAAAATTATTTCTCAAATAATTTTATCAAAATCTTTTTAGGAAAAACAAAGTCAAGAGCTGATATTTAATTTAGGAAATTTGGTGATGACTGTAATTGATCTATTTGGAGCTGGGACCGAGACAACAAGCGCCACACTGAAATATGCTTTGCTTCTGCTGCTAAAACACCCAGATGTCACAGGTATCACCAGCATAGTTGACTGGGAGAATTTCAGAAACATCTTGATAGACACAGCAAAGGCACACCGAGAGTCTTGTTTTTTCTTAGAAAAACATCATTATTCAGTTGTCTGACTACTTGCTTAATCTTCTCAAATGTAATGAAGAGGAGATAATGGGAATCTTATTATTTTTTTTTGCTTTTTGGGTCACACTCAGTGATGCTCAAGGGTTACTTCTGGCTCCACGCTCAGGAATTACTCCTGCCAGTGCTTGAGAGACCATATGGGATGCTGGGGATTGAACCAGGATCAGCCGTCTACAAGGCAAACACCCTCCCTGATGTACTATTGCCTTGGCCCCTGAACAGTACATGTATTATTAGAGATCTCTTCTGTACTGATAATACTAACAATACACAGTTATGCTGCAACAACACATTTAGTCATTGTAATTTAATTCGTTTGTGTACCACACTTGGCAGTACTCAGTGCTTACTCCTTACTCTCAGGGATCACTCCTGGCAGTCTTGGGGGAAAAAATGGGGTATCAGGGATCAAACCCAGGTTGGCCACATGCAAGACAAATGTCTTGCCTACTGCACCTCAGTCTCTGTAATTTAATTTTAAACTGATTAATTAAATAAACTTAATTTTATTTATATTTTGAGACATTATTTCTGTTTTATTATCCTATGTGCTAATATATAGGCATTTCTGTTTTATTATCATATGTGCTAGTATATAGGTGTGGAGAGATGTCTTAAGTGTGAAAGAGTTATATGCATAAATAAATTCTGATGTCTTAAGTGTGAAAGAGTTATATGCATTAATAAATTCTGAAATGTAGCTGATACCTATAATGATGGGACTTACATAATATTTTGTGTATCCCTGAAATGGTGTACACATGTGGTACTTACTGTTCTCTTTTTCAATGAGTCTTACTTATATCTCAGCCAAAGCCAGAGAAGAGATTGAGCGTGTGATTGGCAGACACCGGAGCCCCTGCATGCAGGACAGGAGCAACATGCCCTACATGGATGCCTTGGTGCACGAGGTCCAGAGATTCATTGACATCGCTCCCAACGGTTTGCCTCATGCTGTGACCCGTGATGTTACATTCAGAAATTACTTTATCCCCAATGTAAGATTTTGTTGTTGTTGTTATTCTGATCTAAGTGGTTCTATTAAAAAGACAATCCTTTCATATTCTGTATCCAATCATCTAAAAATACAAGATAAGTGTGCAAAAAGGTGATAGAATCAGTCTGCATATTGGTTGTTGGTATCAATGTCTGTTATAAGATGATGTAATAGAATATATTGCATTGCTGTATTTGTGGTTTCCGCTTCATGGGCAAAGGGCATTTTCCAGTACAGGGACTCAAAGATTTACTATCACTTATTTATAAAACTTTATACATTTAGTGCTTACATTTAAGTCATTTTTCAATTCAGGTAAGAATTTTTTAAAAGTATTATAATCAATATTTACAATGGATTTAAAATCAGGTAAGAGTTTACATAAGTTTTTAATTTCACGATGTATAATAGTTATGCTTCTTTTTATTTCTTTAAAAATATTCAAATGTTTGGCCTGGATTGATAGCACAGCAGGTAGGGCGTTTGCCTTGCACATGGCAGAACCGGATTTGATTCCCAGCATTCCATATGGTTCCCCGAGCACCACCAGGAATAATTCCTGAGTGCAAAGCCAGGAGTAACCCCCAGCAATGCTGGGTGTGATCCAAAAAGAAAAAATATATATATATATATTTATACATATATAGATATATAGATATATATTGGGTCTTCTTATTTTGACGTTTTTAAACTTAAGTAGAATTTTTGTACATTACTTGATTAAAACATATGACAGAACAATTTTTAAAATAGTCACAGATCTTTTACATAACAACTTTAAGTGGTGGAATTTCCTAGTTTTACATGAAAAAGTTTTAAATGCTAAAAACAATAAAATAAATGTGCTTAACATTGTATAGTACATAATTTCATGTGTATACATTTATAAACATTTATACATATATTATAATCAATGTTTGCAATGGATTTAAAATCAGGTAAGAGTTTACATAAGTTTTTAATTACATGGTGGTATAATAGTTATGCTGCTTTTTATTTCTTTAAAAATATTCAACTGTTCCCTTTCTGCTGCCCTACGAGCTCGACCTCAGAGGTAACTGAGCTACTTTGGGCACGACCAGGTCCCGGAGAGGCCCCCAGATTGTGATGGGAGCCCCTGGCCCATTCGCCGCCAGCAGGGCAGGGCTTTCTCTCTCAACTCTTCCTTATTGGGCGCAGCAAGGCAACAGCTGGTTTTAGAACACAGAATGCAGGTACCAGCGGGACGTCCAGGTGATCCCAGAGGGCGGGTTTGCCGGTCCCGCCCTTTACCGATATTTAAGCACAGTGCCACGCGGGCCCAGTCCTTTCTGCTGCCCCACGAGCTCGACCCCAGCTGCAACTGAGCTACTTTGGACATGAGCAGCTCCCGGAGAGGCCCCCAGACTGGGATGGGAGCCCCTGGCCCATTAGCCGCCAGTGGGGCAAGGTTGTTCTCTCCAGGCTTCTCCATATGAGCACCACAAAAGGAAGTAAAAGCTTGCAGGGATGCAAATACTGGCAGAATTTTCCCTTGACTTCATACAAAAAAAAATAACCCAATTTGCGGCAATTGCGGCCGCGAAACCTATTTTATCTTTATTGTCAGCAATGTGAAAGGGTTCCTTTTTAGCAGGTCTGACTGTGGGGTTTAACTCCAAACAATAATACTGAGTTTTTTGTTGAAATATAGAAGGTAATCAAAGTAGCAGCCATTTCTCTAGACTGTAAACTAAGCCATAGCCCCATGCTGGCCGACGAGAGGAAATGTCCTCCTTTCTCGGTTCTTTTCCCTTTTCTGGGAGAAATGCGGTGTGGCGTCCACCATATTATAAGGTCTATGAAGCAGACATGAACTTAGAGGTGTGGGAATGGAAGGGGAAAAAATTAAAATTAAAAAAATTATGTACTTGGAACAGCGGGACACTTGGGGAGTCTCAGGCCAATACCAGTGCATGCTCCGCCAAGATTCAACCCGGGTGGCCACACTCTTGTGTGGCCGTGTTGCTGCAGATCAACCAGAATCCGGAGGAACTACTTTTGGTTCCAGAAACTGCTTGCAGCCATGTCTCTAGACTGTGAACTAAGCCATAGCCCCATGCTGGCCGAGGACAGGAAATATCTCTTTTTCTCGTCTGGCAGTGTGGTGTCAGCCATAATATGAGGACTATTTATTAAGCAGGCATGAACTTGGTGGTGCGGTGAAGGAGAGGAAAAATATTCTATGTACTTGACAGTGGAACTTTGTATGTCTCCAGTCTCAGCAATGGAAAACTAATTATCAAATGCTTCATTGGCAGTATGGCTGTCTTTCTTAGGGGAAAACTCCAACAATAGTGAGTTTTGTGTTGAATTATGGAAAGTAATCAAGGTAAAGAGAAAATGAAGTGAAATTTGTCAATTATGCAGGCGGGGATGGGGGTAGGGGGCGGATTTTGCGAGTTTGACTGGGGTCTTTGGTGGTGGAATATGGGCACAGGTGAAGGGACGGGTGTTTGAGTATTGTATAACTGAGACATAAGCCTGAGAACTTTGTAACTTTCCACATGGCAATTCAATAAAATAAATTAAAAAAAAAGAAAATTAAAAAAAATATTCAACTGTTTGGGTATATATACATCTATCAACACCTATAGATCTATACATCTATACATCAAGACGTATACACCTATCAACACCTTAAATATTTCAGTGTATATAGCACTGCACTGCACTGTCATCTCATTGTTCATCTATTTGCTCGAGCAGGCACCAGTAACGTCTCCATTGTGAGACTTATTGTTACTGTTTTTGGCATACCAAATACTCCATGGCTAGCTTGCCAGGCTCTGCCATGCAGTCAGGATACTCTCGGTAACTTGCCTGGCTGTCCGAGAGAGATGGACGAAACAACGTGGCTCGGCCACGTGCATGGCAAACACCCTACCTGCTGTGCTATTGCTCCAGTCCTCAGTCCTATGCTATCCCCCCAGTCCTCAGTGTATATATTTAATAATAATTTATTTTTGTCTCAAACAGTATGATAGCATTCATACTCAAGTCATCATAAATACATTAATATTTCATTTTTTCTTTCAATAAGTTTTCAAAGAATAACATATAATTTGGCTATCTTTCCCTTTAGCACTGTGCTAACAGTGGTGCTCAAGGGTTGCTCTTGGCTCTGGGCTCAGGAATTACAACTGGCAGTGGTCAGAGGACTATATGTGATGCTGGGGATTGAACTGTGGCTGGTTGCATGCAAGGCAAATGTCCTACCCACTGTATTATCACTCTGGCCCTTTAATTGAATTTTTTGCCCCACAGTGTTTGCTGTTGTTCTTCAAGAGTGTTTTAGAAATTTCGAACTGAAATATACAGAGGCACTAGTACCATTCGTCCCCTTCCTCCTCTCCCTTTGGAATCTCATAGCAGAGCTTTGCAGATTCCCTTGATACCCGCAGGTGTGCCTTAGGGCTTGCTGGGCAAGCACTTTTTAAACCACTGGAGCCATCTTAAAGACCCTCTTCTTCAGGACTCACAAACCCATGGTACTGTTACTGTCTTGGCACTTCCATGTGACGGGCCTAGAGTCTAAAATCCCAGTCTCCTGCTTTCTAGGCACGTGCTTTAGACCACTAGGCCATCTTCCAGTCTTTGTGTCTTGGTTGCTAGAGGAAATTATTGATGGCTTAAATTAAGTAGTTTCCCACCCCCCTTTTCCAAATTGGTGTTTACATTGCCTTCAAATTTACAAAACCATTAAATGCTTACTGTAAAACAGTGGGTAGGTGCTTGCCTTGCAAACCCCCTCCCACCTTCACTCCCAAGTGCTGCCAGGACCTGGATTAAGCCCTGAGCATTGCTGGGTGTGACCCAAAAACAAAAATTAAGCTTTTTGGGGGAGGGAGGATGGAATAGTGTAGCTCTCAGTAGCTACACCCCTTATGAGATGGGTATTGAGTAAATATTCTTTCCCATTCTGTGGACTCTCTCTGTATTCTTTTTTCTTTTTGGGTCACACCTGGCGATGCACTGGGGTTATTCCTGGCTTTGCACTCAGGAATCACTCCTGGCAGTGCTCAGGGGACCATATTGGATGCTGGGAATTGAACCCGGGTCGGCCACGTGCAAGGCAAACGCCCTACCCGCTGTGCTATCACTCCAGCCCCTCTCTCTATATTTTGATCACTATTTCTTTCAAAGTGCAGAAGCTTCTTTAGTTCAGTGTAGTTCCATTTGTTTATGTTTATTTCCACTTGCTTCATCAGTGCTGTTTCATCCACAAAGTTGCTTTTAACTTCAATGTCGTAGAGGGTTCTACCTACATTTTCCTCTCTGTATCTTATGGATTATGACTGATATTGAGGTCTTTTATCCACTTTGATCTGACTTTTGTATCTGGCACTAGACAGAGGTCAGAGTTCATTTGGTTTTGGTTTTGGTTTGGTTTTTACGTTTTTCTAATATGAAACTTGGAATGACATTTTAGTAAGTTATAAATAAGATATTGACCAATAATTTCCCAAAACGTTTAGCCTAATGGATAAAAACTGCTTGAATCAATGATCCCATATGAATTATTGCATATGATGATTTATCTAATTTTATTTTTTCTGTGCATCTAGCTAGAGTTAATCTTTGAGGAAATTTAAACCATATTTATTTTAACATTTTTGAGGTAACATTGGTTTATAAACATGTAAATGTTTACACACTCATAAGGTACACAGTTTGCTACTAGCATAGTGACAGTACACTCCACCACAATACAGTGGTTACTTTAGCCCACTCTCCTCCACAAGGCAATTTAATTTCTTTGGTAAATCCTAGACATTTTTTAAAATTTATTTATTTTTATGTAGAAAAAAAGCCACAACTGTTGACATAATTCATTCTACAGCCAATATTTATTAGATAACAATGCGCCAATATTAAAATTGATAAGTATAAAAATTTATTTTTGTGAAAATTGTTAAATCTCATCACTGTCTCAGGATTTACTAAGCTCTTTGTCACTATTTGAGCCTTCTGTATTATTGTTTTGTTTGTTGAGTTTGGCTGGTTTCTATGTTACTTTAGCATCCAATTGGGTGACTTCCTGCTGGAATTTCAGCGTCTTGAGAATTTAGAAGGTGTTGTGCGGTCACATACCAGAGAATTCAAGATCTTTCGTCTGAGCCAATAAGTTGACAAGATGGTGGATGGGGCACATGATTGTGGCTGCCTGGGCTTCCTGAAATATAGGCCTGGGAGGAGGCTATCTAAACCCACTCTGAGAAGGCCCCATATTTCTCAGCTTTGACACCAGGGTGCCTGAAATATTTTGCAGTTTGCAGAGAATATTAGTGAAGTGGTGGAGTTAACTCTTGGTGTGACTCCAGTGGTGGGGTGTGGGTACAGCTGTTGGGGCTTCAGCAGGGTACTCTGCATGCCTGCTTCCCAAGGGTACTCCAGAATGTCCATACATTTTAGCTGTTTGGCTTTCATTGTTGGATATCAACCCTAAGTGCTTTAGGCTTTATCAGTGAATTGCCCCTTTCCTCCTCCCAGAGAAGCTTACAGTGCCCTTGCTAAAGTCCTTAATTTAGCCAAGGTCTATCTTCAACCTCCCTTTGGGTTGGATATTAACCCTAAGTTCTTTAGGCTAAATCAGTGCATTGTCTCCTTTCCTCCTCCTAGAGGAATTTATATTACCTTTCCTAGCATCCCTAACTTAGTTAAAGTTTATCTGTAATCATTCCCTTGTATTTTACCTCACATTGTCACAGTCCCCATGTTAATCTCCATTGCTTGTAAAACAAAACTTTCTGGTAATTCTGAACTTGCACTGATACTGCTTTGTATTTGAAGTACTGTATATTTGTACTTGCTTTTCTGTTTCCCCTATAGCCTTTTTATATGTTACCATAGTGCAGTGTTCTTTGGTTAAACACAGAAAGACCATTACTGCTATGCTCCTAATATTTGGGAGTTGATTGACTGAATTATATCTGCCCCTGGGCATAATTACTTGATCATAACTACTTGACTCAGGCTTCAGTTTCTGTAGTTCCTGACACCCCAAAGGGGAGGTCCCGCCGTGGGACTGGGATGGACCCAGGGCGAGTGGCAAAACTACCCGGCAGCGAAATGGGACATTCTAGAAAGCATAAATGCATGGTTTTCATGCAAACTGTTACAACTTTAGAGACAGGACCCCCCTGGGGAAGGACTAGCTGAACTGACCTGAGTACTTAGTCTGGGATTTACGGTAAAAGCCTTGCTTGCACTCAGAGACCAGAAAACCAATTGTTTAAACCTTGTTTGCTCTCAGCCCAGAGAACTAAGTGTTGGGATCTTTGTCTGTTACTGTGTTTATCCAAACAACTGCTAGTATCGATAACTTAATACAATTAGAGGGAAACATAAAAGCAGTACAGTTGTCCCTGGGAGATAGTGTGTCTCCTTGAGTTGATCTCCCTAAAAGAATTTCCTCTGCCAAATATTTATCTATGTAAATGACCATCACACCGGTGCTTACCACAATCCCCCTTCAGATGTTCTATAAGTATGCTAGCAACTGCATTAAGCAGGCCATTTTCACCATCTGACTATGGTCCCCAGCCTCCCCATCTCCCCTTCTCTCTGTGTCTCTGTTGGGAGACCCTGGGGAGGTGGGGAGGCAGGGAGGTGGCTCAGGGCTACTGAACGCACACATGTGTCTAGCAGCAGCAGCAGCCACCCGGGGATCATCATCTTTTCTTTTTTGTGAATACACATTTCATCTCCTTGAAGATTTAGTCATGAATTAGTAGGACAGGATTTGTGGGTAAGTCAATATGGCAGGTAGTTGTGGGATGTAGACATGTATACCTAGGGAATATTTTCATTCTAAATAGTCTATTCCCTTACCTTCATACTTTACCACATGTGAAGGAGGTCACCCAGTATTTGTCTTTCACTTTCTGACTGATTTCACTTAGCATGACATCCTCCAGTTCAGGTTAGACTAAGAAGCAAGAATTCATCTTCTCTCATGACTGAGTAGTTTTCCACTGTGTTCCACACCTTGGTTCACTCATCTGTCATTGAGCACTTAAGCTGTTTCCAGATCTTGGCTATTGTAAGTCATGCTTCCATGAACATAGGGTGTGCATTTATCTTTTCAAATAGTGTTTTTGTGTTCTTGGAATAGATACTTGAAGTACAATTTATGTGTCATATGGTGCTTTATTTTTAATATTTTTGAGGTCCTCATACCATTTTCCTTAGTAGTTAAACCAATTTATGTTCCTACCAACACTGAATGAAGGTTTATGTTTCACCATTTCCCTGCTTGCTCTCATTGTTTCTGGTCATTTTGATATATGTTACTCTCACTACGTGAGATGCTATCTCATTGACAGTTTTATTTAATAATCACTGATAATAATCATTTTTCCCATGTGCCTGAAGGACATCTTTATCTCTTCACTGTCTACCTCTTCTTCCTATTTCTGATGGGCTCATCTGTTAGTTTTATTGCAGTTTTGTGTACTCCTTAAATATCTTCAATATTTGCCCTGTATCATATTATAATATGTGAATTATTTACCTATTCAGTATGATGTCTTTTGTTTGAGTGAGTTTATTTCATAGTGAAGAATCTTTATAGTTTCGTGTATTTTAATTTGTTCATTGTGCCATGTGTCAAACCCAGGGCCTCTCACATCTTTGCCCGATAACCCAAATATTTTTTACAATAGTACAGAATATTATTGTTTTCTACTTGCATTACTGCTACAACATGTCCACTATCAAAGTGTCTGGATCCCTTCCCATTATTCCCTGTTTTCCCTCTCACCAGCACACTAAGGTCATGGTTCTCTTGATCATAACTTGTAGTTGTTTCCATGTGGGATTTTATAATCACTTGAATATTCTTTAGATTCTAAAATAAAAGGAGTCACTTGATCCTTATATTTTTTATTCTGATTCATATACCTCAGAATGACTTAGTCTAATTTCATCCAGTGAATTATGAAATTTGATCTCATTTTTTTTTTTTTGCTTTTTGAGTCACACCCAGCGATGCTCAGGGGTTACTCCTGGCTTTGCACTCCGGAATTGCTCCTGGCAGTGCTTGGGGGACCATATGGGATGCCTGATATCGAATCCGGGTCGGCCGCGTGCAAGGCTAACGCCCTACCTGCTGTGCTATCGCTCCAGCCCCTGATCTCATTTCATAGCTGAGTAGGATTACATTTTGTATACACCACAAGTTTTTTTATCATTTAATTATTGTTGGGCTTTTGGATTGTTTCTAGATCTTGGTTGTTGTGAATAATGCTGTGATAAGCATAAAGGTATGTGTGAGTTTTTTTTAATTTATTGAATATTTGTAAGACCTTTACAAAGCTGTTCACGATTTGATTTCATTCATACAATGAAACAACACCCATTCTTCAAAGAGTGTACATTTCCCACTACCAATGACCCCCCTTCCATCCCACCATCCTTCAACATTTCTCCCACCTGCATCACTCTCTTTTTGTGCATTATGATTTGCAAGACAGGCACTAAAATGAGGTCATCATGTTTGTTCAGGGCATTTAGTAATTATATTTGGAGGGTAATACTGGAGTAGCTTTTTCAACTGGGTGGCAGTTTGGGGGTGTGGATGTGACTGCTGAGGCATTCAAAGTACTGGGAGGTGGGGAAAGTAGTTCACCTTGACCCCCCTGAAGGCCTGTAGATACAATCACAAAACCTACTTACTCAAATTTTCACCAGATTGTATCTTGGTGAGGTCCATCCCAAGATGGTGGAGTCTGGCAAGGGACATGCAATGTTTTGGATTGTGCAAGGAAGCAGCTCAGGGTGAGGGAGGGGTTTTTGCTTGGGTGGACACCAGGCTAACCCGTGCTCCTCCTATTTGTCCTGTTCATCCTTGCACATGCCTGAGATTAACTAACTTTTGTTTTCATTCGAGATTTATTTATGGGTCTCAGAAGCAAGGCCGATAGAAGAGCTTACATGAAGGCACTGGACTTGGTTTGTGGGGGTGATTGCCTGAACTTCTAGGAGTATAGGGAAGTGAGAGGAGGTAGCCCATCCCAACCCCAAGAGAGCCTGGGGATTTCATTCACAAAATCTGCATACTCAAATTTTCAATAGGTCATCCTCCGTCACTCTCGGAAAGCCCGGCAAGCTACCGAGAGTATCTCGCCCGCATGGCAGAGCCTGGCAAGCTACCCATGGCATAATAATTATGCCAAAAATAGTAACAACAAGTTTAAGGATGCAGACGTTACTGGTGCTCGCTCGAGCAAATCAATGACCAAAGGAATGACAGTGACAGTAGTATCTCATTAAGGTCTGTCCCAAAATGGTGAAGTCTGGTGGGGGCATGGTGGTGATTTTGGATTGTGGGAGCAAGAATCTGCCAAGGGCTTTGCTTGAATGGGCCCCAGATTGACCTGTGCCCTCTGATTTACCCTGGTCTATTTAGCCTTGCACAGGCCTGAGATTAAATGCAGTTTTTGATCTCTTCCAAGATTTTTTTATGGAACTCTGAAGCAAAGCCAAAAAAATAATCTTGTAGAGCTGAGCTGGAGGTGATTTGTGGGCATGGCTCTCTCATACCTAACGTTTGGCCATTTAATTTCTCAGAGAAACTTGGTTCTGAGTTGTTGGAGTTTGGCCAGAGGCAGAGAAGCAAGTTGGGGTTATCAGGAAGCTTAAAGCTTAAGACAGACATCAGGCTGCTGATTCATTTTGCCTCCCACCCCTCTCAGGTACAGGTTGAGCTGCTGGTGGCACCAAACCCTCAACGTGTCTTTTTGATTAATGTTATCATGTTGTTGTGGTAGTGGCCAATGATAAAACTGCAGGGTCAAAGGAGAACTCTATTCCTAATTTTTTTCTGTTTATTTATTTTTTAATAAGCAAGTCACCATGAGGGTACAGTTACAAATTTACCCATCTTTGTGCTTGTGTTTCCCTCATAAAATGTTTGAGAACCTTTCCCTCCACCAGTGTCCATTCTCAACCACCAATGAACCCAGTATCCCTCCCACCCTCCAATCCCATCCCCCCCCACCCCGCCTCTGTGGCGGGGTGTTCCATTTTGTTCTTTCTCCTTTTGGGTGTTGTGGTTTGCGATAGGGGTATTGAGTGGCCATCATGTTCAGTCTCTAGTCTACTTTTAGCATGCTTCTCTCTTGTTGTGCCATGTCCCTAACCACATTTTACTTGATGTTCCCTTATCTATATGGGCTGCCTTTCCCACAGCATGTGAGGCCAGCTTCCAACACATGGAGCTAACCTCCTTATATTATATACTGCTATTCTTTGGTGTTAGTCTCCTACTCTGTTATTTTATATTCCACAGATGAGTGCAATCTTTCTATGTCTGTCTCTCTCTTTCTGACTCATTTCACTTAGCAGGATACTTTCCATGTTGATCCACATATATTCAAAGATCATGACTTCATCTTTTCTTACAGCTGCATAGCATTCCATTGTATAGATGTACCAAAGTTTCTTTAACCACTCATCTGTTCTAGGTCACTTAGGTTTTTTTGAGATTCTGGCTATTGTAAACAGTACTGTGATGAACATATAAGTGCAGATGTCATTTCGACTATAACTTTTTGTTTCTCTGGGATATATTCCCAGAAGTGGTATTGCTGGATCAAATGTAAGCTCAATTTCTAATTTTTTGAGAAACGTCCATATTGTTTTCCAAAAAAGGCTAAACCAGTGGGCAATCCCACCAGCAGTGTAGAAGTGTCCCTTTCTCCCCACATCCTCACCAACAGCAGTTGCTTTTGTTCTTTTGGATATGTGCCATTCTCTGTGGTGTGAGGTGGTATCTCATAGTTGTTTTCATCTGCATCTCCTTGATGATTAGAGATGCAGAGCATTTTTTCATTTGTCTTTTGGCCATTCATATCTTTTCCTTATAAAAGTTTCTGTTAATTTCTTTGGCCCATTTTCTGATGGGGTTGGGTGTTTTCTTCTTGTAGAGTTCAGCCAGTGCTTTATATAGCCTTGATATCAACCCCTTATCGGATGGGTATTGGGTGAATATACTTTCCCATTCTCTAGATTGCTTTTATATTTTGGTCACTGTATCTCACCACTGCTGTTCGATATAGTACTGGAATTACTTGCAATAGCTGTTAGGCAAGAAAAAGATATTAAGGGCATCCCGGTACGAAAAGAAAAAATCAAACTCTCACTGATTGCAGACTATATGATACTAGATCTAGAGAAGCCTAAAACTTCTACTAAGAAACTCTTAGAAACAATAGATTTGTACAGTGAAGTTGCAGGCTATAGAATCAATACCCAAAAATTCATGGCCTTCCTATTTTCAAACAATGAGACAGAGAAAAGGGACATGAAAAAAGCAATCCCATTCGCAATTGTGCCCCATAAAGTCTAATACCTTGGAATCAGCTTAACTAAAGAAGTAAAGGCCCTCTACAAAGAAAACTACAAAATGCTACTCCATGAAATAAAAGAGGACATGAGGAAATGGAAACATATCCCCTGCTCATGGACAGGGAGAATAAATATTGTCAAAATGGCAATACTCTCCAAAGCATTATACAGATTGAACATGATCCCTATAAAAATACCCATGAAATTCTTTAAAGAAATGGATCAAGCATTCCTGAAATTCATATGGAACAACAAACGCCCACGGATAGCTAAAACACTTCTTGGGGAAAAGATGATGGGAGGCATCACCCTCCCCAAACTTAAACTTTACTAGAAAGCGGTAACAAGTAAAACAGAATGGTACTAGAACAAAGGCAGAGACGCAGATCAATGGAACAGGGTGGAATATCCCTACATGCAACATCAAATGTATGATCATCTAATCTTTGATAAGGGAGCAAGAAATGTGAAGTTGAACAAGGGAAGTCTCTTTAACAAATGGTGCTGGCATAACTGGACAACTACATGCAAAAGAATGGGCTTAGGTCTCGAACTGACACCAGGCACAAAAATCAGATCAAAATGGATTAAAGATCTCAACATCAGACCACAATCCATAAGGTACATTGAAGACAAGGTCGGCAAAACCCTCCATGATATTGAGGCTACAGGTATCTTCAAAGATGACACGCAACTGACCAACCAAGTGGAAACAGAGGTAAACTAATGGGACTATATCTATTCCTAAATTTTTCACACTAATACAAACCATTTTCCAAAGAAGCTAAAGCAAGCAACAGTCTAAACAGCAACAGATAAGGTTTCTGCCAACATATCGGCCAACACTTATTCTTTCCTGACCTTTTTATATAAAGCATTCTTGCTGGTGTAAAATCATATCGTTACCATTTTAATTTGAGTTTCTCTGATAAATTGTGATGATACAACATTTTTTCAGTGTGTTGGCTGTCTTTACACATCTTTGAGAAATTGTTCATTCACTCTCCCCATTTTGATACTATTTTTGTTATTTTGTGTTGTTGAGTTTTTAGGATGATAACATAGATATAGATATGTAGATATGATAGGGCTTTCTGTCTTATATGTGATGTTCATAGAATTTCTACCAATTAGTTGGGGGTCCTTTTATTTTAGACCTCATATCTTCCACAGTAAAGGAGCATATTAATTCATATAGTCCCATTTGATGGTTTCTGCTTTGTTTTCTTTGCCAGTGGGGTCATATCTTTAAAACATCCTCTGAGGTCAAGATCTTGGAGCTCTGTTTATGTTTTCCTCAGTATATTTTACGAATAAGTATTTGATTAATGTCAGTAACCAGTTTTGAGTCAACTGTTATGCACAGTGTGATGAAGGGGCTTCGGGTTTTTTTTTTTCCCATTTGCTTATATTTGGATAACCAGATTTTCCAACACCATTTGTTAAATGGCTATTTTTGTTCCACTTCATAAACCTAGTGTCTTTATTATAAATTCACTGCCCATACATCTGAATTTAATCTCTGGACCTAAAACTATAGTCTGCTGATCTAGACTCTTTGTTTCATTACCATGCAGTTTTAATGACTATAACTTTGTAGTAAAGATTAAAGTCTGAGAATGAAATGTTTCCCAAATACGTTTTTTAGGATTATATTGGCTATTTTGTGAGTATTAAGGATTCATATAATTTTATTATATGATATAAAATTAAAGATATACATAAAATTCCATAGAGAATTTTATGCCCGGAGTCGGAGGTTTTTTGTTCACTTAACCACTTCTTCAACGCTCTTGAATGCATTCCACGCTGCTATCTTTCTCCTGCATATTTCTGGCACCAAGTCGTTCCTCATGTTGATTTCTCGACCCAGGTACACATAGCTGCTGCAGTTGGAGATATTCGTTTCATTGAGAGCAAATGCAGCTTCAGGGACCAGTTCGTTTTTCATGAACATTGTCTTGTTGAGATTCAGCTGCAATCCAACATTTCCACACTCGTGGCCGAAGTCGGCCAGCATTTGTGCCAATAGGTTAATGTTTGGTGTTACGAGTACGATATCATCAGCAAAGAGGAGGTGGTGTAATTGCTGACCATCTATCTTCACTCCCATTCCTTCCCATACCAGTTGTGGCATGATGTTCTCGAGGGTGGCACTGAAGAGTTTCAGTGAAATGGTATCACCCTGCCGCTTCCCTCTCTTTACATCAATGATCACCTCCTTATAGAATGGTGAGATCCTGGTGGTGAATCCACAATACAGCTCATGGAGGATTTTGATATACTGAGTTTGAACGCCCTGTTTTGCCAGGGCTTCGATGACCACCTCAGTCTCAACAGAATCGAAGACCTTCTTTAAGTCGATGACCGTTAGATAGAGCTGCATCTTGAACTCTCGCAAAACTTCAGAGAGTTTGGTCATTGTGTGGCTATGGTCTATCATGCTGAGTCCCCTTCGGAACCCGGCTTGCTTTCATGGTTGTCCTTTATCTAAATTCTGCCTATTCTATTCAGGATGACACGAGTGAACAACTTGTAGACGACAGACAGCAGGCAGATTGGGCGAGAGTTGCCGATATCGTGGATGTCTCCCTTTTTGTACAACAGAATGGTCCTACTGGTTTTCCACTGAGATGGAACCTTGCATACAGACAGGAAGCGTGTGAAGGGTTGGGCCAGTGTACTGATGAGTACTGGCGGCAGATTCTTCAGGTTTCGGGTCTGACCTTGTTTGGACCAGGTGCTGTTCACGTCTTTACCAGAGAAATGGCATGTCGGATTTCAGAAGGGATAATGTTGGGAATGACATATCCGTCCTGCGGAATTTGGTATGTGGGCAGGTGGCACATCCATTTGATTCCACCGTTCTTCCTGCACTAACATATGCCTCAGAGACCTGAGCCCTACGCAAACAGGATGAGAATGCTATTAGGGTATCCCAAAGAGGAATGGAAAGAGCTATTCTGGGAATATAATTTCTCATTCAAGTGAGAGAAGGAATCCGGAGTTCTGACCTCCATGGGTGGTCAAAAATTATGGATGCTGTCTCAGTTGCCAAGGCATCAAAAATCAGGTGGGCCGGTCATGTGATGCGATTCACAGAGGAGCGCTGGACTAGGGCTGTTACCAACTGGATTCCACGGGACATCAGAAGACCTCGTGGCTGCCCACTAACTAGATGGTCAGATTTCTTCATCAAATCCCTGAATGAACGATTTGAGGCTCTTTCTGTTCCTGGAGCAAGCAGATATCATTGGGCTGCACTAGCACACGTCAAGGACAAATGGAAACATTACTGGCGCCCGCTCGATCACATAGAAGATCAAAGGGACTACAAGTGATACAAGTGATTTTTATGATTGTGGTGTTGCATCTATAAAATACAGTGTGTAAAATAGTCATTTTTACAATGTTGATACTACTTTGAAAATATCATACATGATGATAAGGTAAGACAGTATTTATTCCAGAGAAGCAAGTTTGTCTTAACATACATAATTATGTAATTCACAGCAAGCATATTTTAACATACATAACGTGATTCGTAGCATAATTGAGGACAAGAACCGCAGGATCATATTTTTAGATGCAGAAGAAACATTTAACAAAATCCAATCATCCTTGTAGAGACTCTCAACAGAATAGGGGTAGAAGGAACTAATCTCTATACTGAAAGAGCCTTATAAACTCATGGATATCATTATCCTGAGAATGAAAATTGAAAAGATTTCCTCTTAGTTTAGGCACAAGACAAGTTTCATATGAGAAATTCTTGACACAGCAATTAAACAAGAAAATAAAACAAAGTCAGATTAATAGAGAAGTTATATGATCACTCTGTAAAGAGGACACCATATTGTAGAAAGAGAACCCAAAGATTCCCCTAAAAATATCCTAGAACCAATAAACCATAAAGTAACAGGCCACAAAATCAAATGCAATCAGAAGTATTGCATTCTAATGTGTTAATAAAGACATGGAAAAGCAAGAAAAAAGAGAGATAATAATTTTATTATCATCTCAAAAATAGCTAAATATCTATTAATTCATTGTACAAAGGAAGAGAAACACTTAGTGAAAGTTATAAATTCCTTCTAAAATAAATAAATGATGGCACAAGAAAGTGAAAAGATAGTCTAGTTCACTGGTCAGAAGAATCACCATTGTTAAAGTGCCCATCACTTGATTTTTAGTTAAGAAAAGCAAACTATGTGGCAATGCTAAATACTAGTACTTGTTACTATGCTACTTAATTAGACAAAGGGAGTATTTTTATTAGATCACATATTTATTTATAAAAGTCTTATATACAGATAATACTAAACTCAAGCTTCATACGTATTTCCATTTTATTTTGATCAACATTAGAAATTAGTGAAAATAGAAATAAGATAATCCATCTGTTAGTGTAAGATATCAGAGTCCAAATAAGCAGGATGGATTCCGAGGTCTGGTATCCTAGATCCCATGTATTCAGTATTAAATACTATTGAAGCCCTCGTTATTAACATTACCACCACTAGTTTTATACTTATCGTTCTGTATTTTTCATTTTATCTGACTCAAGATACACTGACATTTCTTGGAAACAGACTTTGAAAAACAAATCTAAATGATTAGATTGAATTATTTTGACTATTTCTTCCAGCTTCACAACTTCTTCCTAACTCAGTTTATATTTATTTCAGGGCACAACGATATTAACATCACTGACTTCAGTCCTCCATGATGACAAAGAATTTCCCAACCCAAATGTGTTTGACCCTGGTCACTTTCTGGATAAGAATGGCAAGTTTAAGAAAAGTGACCATTTCATGGCTTTCTCAGCAGGTAACAAATACTGAATTCCTTTGTATTTAGAGGACAAGGAACATTTTGGGAATTAGTAAAAACTCATGTAGTACCCATTATTTTTATCCAGATTTAGTCATTGTGAGATTACAAAAGTATTCATGATAGGCGGGGGATTGGAGCAATAGTACAATGATAGCGTTTTCCTTGAAAATGACCAACTCTGATTCTATTCTCAGCATCCTACATAGTCATGTCCCCTGAGCACTCCTAGGGATGATTCCTGAGTGCAGAGCCAGGAGTAACTCCCAAGTATTGCCAGGTGTGTCTCCAAAGGAAACAAACAAAAATTTATTCATGATTGGTTTTCAGGCATGAAATGTTTCAACATGGATTCCTTCACCAGTGTCCACTTCCCTTTCTCATTTTTCCCAACCCTGAACCTCATTTACCTCCCATCCACCAGTCTGCTTCTATGAGAGGTGCTTTTAAAATAATTTCTATGTAAGTTTTTACACTGTGATTTACAGTACTACTGCTGATAGAGTTTCATACATACACTTTACCACCTTTTGGCAACATCTCCTTCCCCTGCTTGAACACTCCCCTCCACCCTAGATATTTTGCCCCTCCCTGTCCTATCCCCTAGCATTCTCAAGTGGCATGTTTCCTACTGAAGCCCAGTTCTCATGTCCTTTGTTTCCACTGTCTTTAGGCATATGTTGTCCCACCAATATGGTTCTTTATAACCTGCATATGAGACAGATTGTTGTGTGTGTGTCTCTCTCTTTCTGACTAACTTCACTTAACATGATACTCTTCAGGTTTCTCCATGTAGCAGCAGCAAATTTTCTTTATTTTTAATTATAGCTGAGTAATATTTCGTGTGTATACATATGATAGTTTCTTTATCTGGTAATCTATTCTTGGACACTTGAGTGCTCACACATGGGTTGATAGAATTTCTGCCTCTTAGTAATAACATCAATCTTAGTATCCATGCAATTTCCTTTTTATGATAATAATTATTGATCGAGATCACTGGAACGTTGGGTATTTCTTTCAGCTTTTTAAAAGTTAGAAACACAATTTGATCTAGGTATTAAGAATATGAATAAAGGGCATACCAAATATAACAGTGTAGTAAAATATCTGAACTTCTTGGTTTATTGAATTTTCCTAAAGGAAGTAATAAAAGAAATGCAAGGTTATGAAGAATGGAAACAAAGTAATGGAATAAAGAGTAGGAACAGAAATTGCTACTAATGCATGTGCATTTCTAGAGAAACACTGATCAAAGTTTTAAAGGTCAAAATAGCAATTATAGGATTATTTAATGAAGTACTTGGTATAATATTGATGCTCAGTAAATATTTACTTAAAGAGAAATATGTTTTTAGGTAATGGATATCATATGTGTCTACCTTTTGTCCATCTGTCTATTCAAAACTTCTGTCTTTTATGCAAGCATTCATCACACAGGTATTGCATATTCTCCTTCTAACTGAGAAAAACTGTTTAAGATTTTTTTTGCATTCTGTATTTGTTATTTTCAGGAAAAAGAACATGTCCTGGCGAGAGTCTGGCTCGTATGCAGCTGTTTTTGTTTCTCACCACCATTTTACAGAATTTTACCTTGAAATCTGAAGTTGACCCAGAGGACATTGACACTACCCCAATTTCCAGTGGGCTTGCTCGTGTACCCCCTAACTACAAACTCTGTTTCATTCCTCTGTGAAAAATAGAGACCATTTGGGTTTTACTGTGATATTATCTATAATCTTGCCCACCTTAGGCTGGGTCTACCTCCTTTCATTTTTATCCATTTCCTGAAATTGCACTGTTTACCTATTCCATCTTCATCAAAAAGCCAGGAAAAACCAATGTACATTAAAAGAGAATTTCCAGGGTTGGAGTGATAGCACAGTGGGTGAGGTATTTGCCTTGCTAGGCAAATGCACCCAGGTTCTATTCCCAGAATCCCATGTGGTCCCCTGAGCACCACTAGGAGTAATTCCTGAGGAATTCCTGAGTGCAGAGCCAGGAGTAACCCCTATGCATCGCCGGATCTGACCCAAAATGCACAATAAAATAAGATAAATTAAAAATATAAAAGAGAATTTCCTTAATCTCAGTGGACATCAGTTTCTTCAATAATCTATAACTTTTATACTTGCCACTATATATAATAATATTTACTTAATATTGAGTAAATCTAGATAGACAATATGCGAAATAAAGATGATTAATATATACCAAATTATTTATATACATGTCCCCTTGTATTTTTCTAAGTAAGAATTATAATTTGATGAGCCAAGTAGTAGATTTTATTCCTTTTTCCATAATTCAGATAAGAAAAGAAGAATGAAAATGAGAAGCTAAAGAGATAAGAATCAGGTAGGACATTTTCCTTGCATGTTGGACCCAGTTTTGACCCTAGACACCCCATATAGTCCTGAAAATACCATCAGCACTCATCCCCGAAGTGTAATCCCCCAGGAGTTAGTCCCGAGCACTGTTAGGGTATCCCACCTTCCAAAAATGAAAATAATGCAAGGTAGATATTTTGATCGTCATAATCATTCACACAGGAAGAAGAAAAAGAAAGAAAATAAAACAGTTTGACTTAGTATTATTGAGAGATATTGATACCAATTTTGAAATTGTGGGAAAGCTGTTCAAAGCAGCTTTATTCTATAAGGAGATATTAAAATAAGTGATGGTGAGGCGTTTTAACCACATAAGCCAGGAAAACTACTGAGAAAAATAAGAGCAGAAATCAATGAAATTACAAGCATATGATCAATATGGAAAAACAATGAAAGCAAACTCATTAAAATAGTTAATCATGGTGATAAAACCGGACTATTCTGACAAAAGAGAGAAGGCACAAATGTGTAATACCAAATTTAATGAGGTACCATCACTTGATTTCACTGAAATAAAAAAGATTTTAAAAACTAGTCTCCATGTTTATCCATTTATAAGCAAATTTCGTGAGATGAGTCAGAAAGAGTGGGACAGACTTAGAGGGACTGCACTCATTTGTGGAGTGTAGGGTAGCATCACGTAAGGCTGACACCCAAGGATGGTAGATACAAGGGCCAGGGGGGTTGCCCTATAGCTGGAAGACTGCTTCATTAGCAGAAGGGAGAAGGCAGATGGAATAGAGAAGGAATCACTAAGAAAATTATGGCTGGAGGAATCCGTCGGGATGGGAGATGTGTGTCGAAAGTAGATAATGAACCAAACATGATGACCTCTCAGTGTCTGTGTTGCAAGTCATAATGCCCAAAAGTAGAGAGAGAGAGTATGGCAATATTGTCTGCCGTAGAGGCAGGGGGAGGGTGGGAAAGGTGGGGTATACCTGGGATATTGATGGTGGGGAATGTGCACTGGTGGAGGGTTGGGTGTTTGATTGTTGTGAGATTGTAACCCAAAGGAAGCTTGTAACTATCTCATGATGATTCAATAAAATTAAAAAAAAAATTTTTTAAAGTAGTATGAGTGTTACATGATCAAAAAGCATTTGTTCATGTAAATGAAATATCTGCTCATCACATGTTTAGTAAAGCAATAAAGTACAAGATCCATGAAACATTCAAAAAGGTAATAAGAAAATAATAACTATAAAAAATGTGTCCCCTTAACACAGCTTTAGCTACTTCACATGGGTTCTGGTAACTCATGTCTTCTTTCTCACTTGTTTCCAGGTATCTTCTGATTTCTTCCTTGATTTCCTTCCTCATCCACTTGTTGTTCAACATTGAGTTTGATTTCCAGGTGTTTGATTTGGTTCTCCATATCTGAGCGTGATTAACTTCTGTCTTCAGTGTATTATCGTCTGAAAAGATAGTTGATAAAATTTTAAACTGTCTGATTTTATTGAGGTATGTGTTGTGACCCAGCACATGGTCTATTTTGGTAATTGTTCAGTGTGCATTGAAAAAAAATGTGTGTTCTTTCTTTTGGGGATGCAGAGCCCTGTATAGATGTATTAGCCCTCTCTCTTCTACCAGTCTTAATTACTAGCTTTATAGAAATTTGAAACTGAACTGTAAATCTCTGTTATTTTTCAAGATTTTTATCTTGATTATTATGCTGGGTCCATTGAATTTCCACATGCATTTTATTTTTTAAAATTTATTTATTTTTAATTTATTTAATTGAATCACTATGTGGAAAGTTACAAAGTTCTCAGGCTTATGTCTCAGTTATACAATGCTCAAACACCCGTCCATTCACCAGTGCCCATATTCCACCACCAAAGAGAGAAAAAAAAAACCAGTATACATCCCACGCCCCACCCCCCCAACCACCCCTCAAGAATAACTGAAAAATTTCATTTCCTTTTCTATTTACCTTGATTATACTCCATATTTCAACACAATACTCACTATTGTTGGAGTTTCAACACAGAACTGATTATGCTTGTTGGAATTTATCTCCCAAGATACGGCCCTATTGACAGGGAAATATTTGATAATTAGTTTTCCACTGATGAGAATGAAGAGATATAAAGTCACGCAGCTGCAGTAGTGGCCACGCAGTTTTAGGATTTCTGTATTTTAGTAATTAAGTCCAGGGAGATTTAAGTTGAAAATTGAATCATTTCCCTTCCTGGGGCAGCATGGAGCCAAAGCTTAGTTCACAGTCTGGATACATGGCTGCAAGCACTCGCTGGAACCCCAAGTCATATAGCTGGCTCTGGATCCTGCTCGTTCAGCAGCAAAGTGCTGTGCAAAGGCATGGCCACCCGGGTCGAATCTCGGCAGAGCTCGAGCCAACACCGGCCCCGGCCCGAGACGGCCCAGGCATCCTGCTGTTTCAAGTTCAAAGCACATTCTTCTTTTTCCCCCGCGCCACCAAGTTCATAACTGCTTAAAAGTCCCATAAAATGGCGGACACCACACCTCTTCCTCCTGGAGGGAAGAAAAACAAAGGAAGAAGGATATTTCCTCCGTTAGCCAGAGTGGGGCAAAAGCTTAGTTCACAGTCCGGAAACATGGCTGCAAGCATCACTGGAACCCAAAGTCATATAGCTGGCTCTGGATCCTGCTCGTTCAGCAGCAAAGCAGCTGTGCAAAGACATGGTCACCCGGGTCAAATCTTGGCGAAGATCGAGCCGGCACCGGCCCCGGCCCCAGACTCCCTTCCACATGCACTTTAGAGTAAAGTTTTTAACATATTTTTAAGCAAGATAATTTTTATTAAATAAAACTTACTTTTAAAAATGTGAGAGAAGGGCACCTGCCCTCACCTGTGCCCTCTGCGCCTGCCTCATCATCGCCGGTCCCTTCAACAGGTCAGTGAATTGCCACATGCTCCCTTCCCGTCCAGCCCTGCGCTGCCCAAAGTCTCCTGCCAGGACCATCCCGGCAGTGAGCATACGTGTGTGTGGACTAAACATTAACAAGGGACTGGCTGGGGGTGTGGCCTCCACTGAATGGGGTGTGGCCTCATCAAAAGTGGGCGTGGCATTCTGTGGGGCCAGCGAACTTGAAGACGAGCAGCAGAAATTGTACAGGCAACAACACACAATGGGAAAAGACCTCAACATAGCTCTAAGGTGAATCAGAGACCTAGGAGATGACTCCAGGAGGAACAACATTAGAATCATCAGAGTACCGAAGGACAGGGAGCCAACCCCAGTGAAAAAAACAGTTAAAGAAATACTTGCTGAAAAGTTCCCAGAGTTAGAGAATGCAAGAATCCAGATTCAAGAAGCCAGAAGGGTGCCAGGTAAAAGAAATCCTGATAGAAACACTCCAAGTCATATCATAGTCAGAATGATGGATGCTGCAGATAGAGATGCAATACTGCAAGCAGCAAAGTCAAAGAAAGAAATCACATACTATGGAATACCCTTTAGAATTACAGCAGACCTATCAGAGGAAACCCTCCAAACCCGAAGACAATGGAGGGATAGAGTGAAAAAAGTCAACAAATTGAATGCCTCACCAAGAATACTTTATCCAGCAAAACTTTCACTCAAACTTGATGGAACGATACACCATTTTATAGATAAACAACAGCTCAGGAACTTCACAGAGTCAAAACCAAACTTGACAGAAGGACTAAACGTGCTCTTGTAAGACAAGAAAGAAAACACTCATAAATGCAATAAACCCTTATAGGAAGATGCACAAAAACCCGTGACAATTATCTTTCTCAATGTCAATGGTCTAAATGCACCTATCAAGAGACACAGAGTGGCAAAATCTTTCTCATTGTCAATGATCTAAAAGCACCAGTCAAGAGACACAGTGTGGCAAAATGGATCCAGAACCTGAAATCAATATTCTGCTGCCTACAAGAAACATATCTGAACAATCAGAACAAACACAGACTCAAAGTTAAAAGATGGAAAACAATTTTGCAAGCAAACAAATCCCTCAAAAAAGCTGCTGTGGCCATGCTAGTATCCGACAACATAGATTTCAGATTGAAAAAGATCAGAAAGGACAGAGAATGTCATTTTCTGTTTATAAAAGGTCATGTACAATAGGAAGAAATCACACTCTTAAATGTATATGCACCTAATGAAGGACCAGCTAAATACTTAAAACAACTGCTAGCAGATTTTTTTTATATAATTTCATTTTTTATTGAATCACCATGTGGAAAGTTACAAAAGTTTCAGGTTTAAGTCTCAGTTATACAATGCTTAAACACCCATCCCTTCACCAGTGTACATATTCCACCACCAAGAATCACGGTATACCTTCCCCCTTCCCCCCACCTCCCCAGCCCCCCACCGCGCATGAGTAACTGGTAAATTTCAATTTACTTTCACTTTACTTTGATTACATTCAATATTTCAACAAAAAATTCACTATTATTAATTTGGAGTTCCTCCCCCCCTAAAGTCGAACTGCTGAAAAGAAAGCATTTGGTAATTTGTTTTCCATTGCTGAAAATGAGGAGATATGAGGTCAGGAGGCCGCACTAGCAGCAGCATAGTTTTGGATTTCTGTATTTCAGTATTTTAGTAACTAAGTCCAGAGAAATATCTGCCAGAAATCGCAACATTGTGAGCTTGTATCTCTCAGCTACTTTATGTTCCACATATGAGTGCGATCTTTCTATGTCTGTCTCTCTCTTTCTGACTCATTTGACTCAGCAAAATTTCCATGTCGATCCACTTATATGCAAATTTCATGACTTTATGTTTTCTGACAGCTACGTAGTATTCCATTGTGTAAATATACCATAATTTCTTTAGCCAATCATCTGTGTTCGGGCACTCTGGTTTTTTTCATATTGTGGCTATTGTAAACAGAGCGGCAATGAACATGGAAATGCAGATGTCATCTCTACTATACCTTTTTGCCTCTCTGGGATATATTCCCAGGAGTGGTATTGCTGGGTCAAATGGGAGCTCGATTTCTAACTTTTTGAGAATCGTCCATATTGTTTTCCAAAAGGGCTGAACGAGTCGGCATTCCCAGCAGAAGTGAAGGAGAGTCCCTTTCTCCCCACATCCACGCCAACATCGGTTGCTTTTGTTATTTGGGATGTGGGCCAGTCTCTGTGGTGTGAGATGATATCTCATTGTTGTTTTGATCTGCATCTCCCTGATGATTAGTAATGTTGAACATTTTCTCATGAGCTTCACAGCCATTCGGATTTCTTCTTTGGGAAAGTTTCTGTTCATTTAATCACACCATTTTTTGATTGGGTTGGCAGTTTTCTTCTTGTGGAGTTCAACCAGTGCATTGTATATCCTTGTTATCAACCCTTTATCGGATGGGTACTGCATAAATATCCTTTCCCATTCTGTAGATTGTCTTTGCATTTTGGTCACTGTTTCTTTTGAGGTGCAGAAGCTTCTTAGTTTGAGATAGTCCCATTTATTTATCTTTGTTTTCACTTGCTTGGCCAGTGGCATGTCAGCTTTGAAGATACCTTTGGCTTCAATGTCGTGGAGGGTTTTGCCGACCTTGTCTTCAATGTACCTTAGGGATTCTGGTCTGATGTTGAGGTCTTTAATCCATTTTGATCTGATTTTTGTACATGGTGATAAATGGAGGTCTAAGCCCATTTTTTTGCATGTAGCCGTCAAGATTTGCCAGCACAGTTTGTTAAACATGCTTTCCTTGCTCCACTTCATATTTCTTGCTCCCTTATCAAAGATTAGATGATCATATATTTGGGGGTGTGTGTCAGAGTATTCAACCCTGTTCCATTGGTCTGCAGCTCTGCCTTTGTTCCAGTACCACGCTGTTATAATGACTACCACTTTGTAGTAGAGTTGGAAGTTGGGGAGGTTGATTCCTCCGATTTTCTTTTTCCCAAGAATTGCTTTAGCTATTCGTGGGGGCTTATTGTTCCATATGAATTTCAGGAGCGCTTGCTCCGTTTCTTTGAAGAATGTCAGGGGTATCCCTATAGGGATCACATTGAATTTGTACAATGCTTTGGGGAGAATTGCCATTTTGACAATATTAATTCTTCCAATCCATGAGCAGGGGATGTCTTTCCCTTTCCTCGTGTCCTCTTTTATTTCCTGAAGTAGCATTTTGTAGTTTTCTTTATACAAGTCCTTTACCTCCTTTGCTAAGCTGATTCCAAGGTACTTGATTTTTTGAGGCGCAATTGTGAATGGGATTGCTTTTCTCAGGTCACTTTCTTCTCTCTCATTATTTGCATATAGGAAAGCCATGGACTTTTGGGTATTGATTCTATAGCCTGCAACTTTAATATAAAAGTCTATTGTTTCTAAGAGTTTCTTGGTAGAGGTTTTAGGGTTCTCTAGGTATAGTATCCTATCATCTGCGAATAGTGAGAGCTTAATTTCTTCCTTTCCTATCTGAATTCCCTTAATATCTTTTTCTTGCCTAATCGCTATTGCAAGTATTTCCAGTACTATATTGAACAGAAGTGGAGAGAGGGGGCATACTTTTCTTGTCACTTTTGTAGGAGGAAAGGCTCTTAGGTTTTCCTCATTGAGGACAATGCTTGCCATAGGCTTGTGATAAATGGCTTTGACTATATTAAGAAATGTCTCTTCCATACCCATTTTGGCGAGTGTTTTCATCATAAATGGATGCTGGATCTTGTCAAATGCTTTCTCTGCATCTATTGATATGATTATATCATTTTTATCTTTTCTTTTGTTGATATGATGGATTATGTTCATTGATTTCTGAATGTTAAACCATCCTTGCATCCCTGGGATGAATCCCACTTGGTCTTGGTGAATGATCTTTTTGATGAGTTGTTGAATTCTATTTGCTAATATTTTGTTGAGAATCTTTGCATCTGTGTTCGTCAGGGATATTGGCCTGTAGTTTTCTTTTTTGTGGTGTCTTTGTTTGCTTTTGGTATTAGGGAGATATGAGCCTCATAGAAACTGTTTGGGAGAGTTTCTGTTTCTTCAATTTCCTGGAAAATCTTGAGAAGGACTGGCAAAAGGTCCTCTTTAAATGTTTGGAAGAACTCACTAGTGAATCCGTCTGGACCTGGGCTTTTGTTTTGGGGAAGACTTTTGATTACCATTTCAATTTGCTTGATGTTAATTGGGCTATTCAGGTACTCCAGGTCTTCTTGGTTCAGCCTTGGGAGATTATAGGATTTGAGGAATTTATCCATTTCTTCTAGGTTCTCTTGTTTCGTGGCATACAGATTTTCAAAGTAGTCTCTGATGATCTTTTGAATTTCATTGGTTTCTGTTGTGATGTCCCCCTTTTCATTTCTGATTTCGCTTATAAGGGTTCTCTCTCTCTCTTTCTTTGTGAGTCTTGCTAGTGGTTTATCAATCTTGCTTATTTTCTCAAAGAACCAGCTCTTGGTTTCATTGATCTTACGGATTGTCTTTTGGGTTTCCATGTCATTAATTTCTGCTCTAAGTTTTGTTATCTCTTTCCTTCTGCCTAGTTTGGGCTCCTTTTGTTGGTCCTTTTCTAAGGTCTTGAGCTGTGAAGTCAGGTTATTTATGTAGGCCCTTTCTTCCTTCCTGAGATATGCTTGCAGAGCTATAAATTTTCCCCTTAAAACGGCTTTAGCTGCATTCCACAGGTTCTGGTAGCTCGTGTCTTTATTCTCATTTGTTTCTAGGTACCTTTTGATTTCTTCCTCGATTTCCTTCCTGACCCACTCATTGTTCAATATCGAGCTATTTAATTTCCAGCTGTTTGATTTGGTTTTCTGAATCTGTCTACGATTAACTTTTATCTTCAGTGCATCATGGTCTGAAAAGATAGCTGGTACATTGTCTATCTTGTTGATTCTGTTGAGGTATTTTCTGTGGCCCAGCGCATGGTCTACTCTGGAAAATGTTCCATGTGCACAGGAAAGAATGTGCATTCCTTTTTTGGGGATATAGAGCCCTGTATAGATCTATTAGCCCTCTCTCTTCTATTTCTTCCTTCAAAGTCAGTATTTTCTTGGTGAGTTTTAATCTTCTTGATCTGTCCAGAGGAGACAGTGCGGTGTTGAAGTCTCCAACTACTATTGTGTTGCTCACAATGTCCTTCTCAAGGTCTCTTAACAGCTGTTGTAGGTATTTAGCTGGTCCCTCATTGGGTACGTAGACGTTTAGGAGTGTGATTTCTTCCTGCTGTACATATCCCGTGATTAATAAAAAGTGGCCTTCACTATCCTTTCTAATATTTTTCAACCTGAAGTCTATGTTGTCCAATACTAGTAAAGCCACCCCAGCTTTCTTGAGGGAGTTGTTTGCTTGCAGGATTGTTTTCCATCCTTTGACTTTGAATCTGTGTTTGTTCTGGCTATTCAGATATGTTTCTTGTAGGCAGCAGAATGTTGGGTTGAGTCTCTGGATCCATTTTGCCAGTCTGTGTCTCTTAATTGGTGAATTTAGACCATTGACATTAAGGGAGATTATTGTTATGGGATTTGAGGCCATCTTTGTGTAAGGATTTGTTGTCCTTATAGGGGTTGTTCTTGTCTTACAATAGCCCCTTTAGTGTTTCTTTTAGGTTTGGTTTTGAGTCTTTGAAGTTCCTGAGCTGTTGTTTATCCCCAAAGTAGTGTATGATTCCTTCGAGTTTGAATGAGAGTTTGGCCGGATAAAATATTCTTGGTGAAGCATTGATTTCACTGAGTTTTTTCACTATATCCCACCATTGCCTTCGGGCTTGGAGGGTTTCATCTGATAGATCTGCTGTGAATCTAAGGAGTGCTCCTTTGTATGCGATTTCCTTCTTGGACCTTGCTGCTTGCAGTATTGTGTCTCTCTGGATGACGTCCATCATTGTAACTATGATATGTCTTGGGGTTTTTCTGTTAGGATCTCTTTTAGCTGGCACCCTTCGGGCGCCTTGAATCTGGATGCTCACATTGTCCAGCTGTGGGAAGTTTTCCACAGTGATTTGTTTGACTGTGTCTTGTTCGTTGGTTTTTGTCCCTGTGGTTCTGGTAGTCCAATGATTCTAATGTTGTTCCTCTTGAAATCATCCCCTAGGACTCTGATTCTGGACAGAGCTATATTGAGGTCTCTTGCCATGGTTTGTTGTTGCCTGTAGGTTTCTTGCAGCTCATCTTCAAGCATACTAATTCTGTCTTCAGCTGCAATCATCCTTTTGTTGAGGCAAGCCAGAGAGTTTTTGATTTCATGTACCGAATCCTTCATTTCCTTTTGAAGGGTTTTTTTTCTGCTCTCATTTCTTCCCGTATTTTGTCGGCTGTCTGTTGTATTGTTTCTGCCATGTCCTCCTTGAAGTTGTCCATCTTTGCATTCAGTTCATTGAACATGTTGAGGATTTCAACTCTGAATTCTTTTTCAGAGAGGTCAAGTTTGTAGGAAACACCCATTGAGGTTTCTGGACTCCTTTGATCGTCCTCTGCTTGTAATGGGGATTTTCACTGTTTTTTCATGTTGTTGTGGTCGTATGAAAGAGGGACCTTGAAGATGAGTATCCCTGTTTCCTCTTGTTGTGAAAAAGGATTGTGGATAGGCTCAGTCAATAGTGGTTGCCTTTTTATTTCCCGCTTGTAGTACCTGGTCTCCCACTGAGATGTTCCTTGAATCCTTCTGTGAAGTCTTGTGGTTTATTGTCCTACAGCTTGCGAATAGCTAGGATGTTACTCTTGGATATGATGTGATGTTGAGGAAACTATCTGCCACCGCTTCAGTGGCATCTGGCCAGTAAAGAGGCCACGCCCACACCCCTTAGGCCACGCCCCCTGACCTTTAGGCCACACCCCTTTCCCACAACCTGACAGTGGTCAAGGGGCTAGGGTCGGCGTGCCGGCCACTCGGCCAGCAGTCCGGAGGGGAGAGAAGCCCAGGGTGCTCAGGGCCGCAGAGCAGGCTGGGCACAACTGCTAGCAGATTTTAAGGAGGACATCGCCAGCAATACAATAGGAGTCGGAGATTTCAACACTGCCTTGTCACCTCTGGAAAGATCAGCAAGGAAACACTGGCTCTGAAGAAAGAAGTAGAAGAGAGAGGGCTAACAGACCTACACAGGGCCTTACCGTCTAAAAAGAAAGAATACACATTCTTTTCCAGTGCACACAGAACATTTTCTAAACTAGACCACATGCTGGGTCACAAAACATACCTCAATGGAATGAAGAAGATAGAAATTGTATCAATTATTTTTTCAGACCATGATGCACTGAAGATAGAAGCTAATCACGTTCACACTTGGAAAACCAAATCAAACAACTGGAAATCAAACAACTCAATTAAACAACTCAATTTTGGGTCAGGAAGGAAGTCAAGGATGAAATCACAAGATCCCTGGAAACAAATGAGAATGAAGGCACAAGCTACCAAAACCTATGGGACCCAGCTAAAGCTGTTTTAAGAGGAAAATTTATAGCTTTGCAAGCATTTATCAGGAAGGAAGATAGGCTCTACATAGATAACTTGATTTCACAGCTCAAGACCTTAGAAAAAGATCAACAAAGGGAACCCCAACTCCGCCAAAGGAAAGAAATAATAAAACTTAGAGCAGAAACTAACGAAATAAAAAACCAAAAAACAATCTGAAAGGTCAATGAAATCAAGAGATGGTTCTTTGAGAATATAAACAAGATTGATAAACCACTAGCAAGACTCACAAAGAGTCCACTGAGATGTGACCCCGGTGCTGCAAGTGTGCGGCCTCTCTGCAGCTGCACAAGCATGATTCCAGAGGCCAGCTAAACTACTTTTGGTACTGGCAGCTTCTTGAAGAAATGTCTCTAGACTGTGTACTAAGCCGCGGCCCCATGCCTACCCAGAAGGGGAAAGATTTTTCTCTCTTGCCTTTTCTTTGGGTGGGTTGGGGGGAGTAAGGTCGTGGCGACCGCCATCTTATGAAGACCACTAATGAGAGGTACGAGCTTGCAGCTCTGGAGCTCTCGGAAGGCTGCGGTACTGGCCCCGCTCTCCACTGAGATGTACGAGCTTGCAATGATCCCATTTCTGACCGAAATTTCCTTGGACTTAGTTAATAAAATACAGAAATCCTAATATCTCTTCAGGTCTGATTCTAGGGGGGAAACTCCAAACAATAATAGTGAGGTCTTTTGTTGAAATATTGAATGTAACCAAAGTAAAGAGAAAGTAAACTGAAATTTATCACTTTACTTTCTCTTAGTTACACAGGCAGGGGTGGGGGGCTGGGGGGGCTAGGGAGGTGGGAGGTATACTGGGGTTTTTTTTGGTGGTGGAATATGTGCACTCATGAAGGGATGGTTGTTTGAGCATTGTAAATCTGAGACTTAAGCCTGAAAACTTTGTAATTTTCCACATGGTGATTCAATGAAAATATTAATTTAAAAAAGACTCAAAAAGAAAGAGAAAGAGAGAATCTTAATCAACCGAATCAGAAATGAAAAAGAGGTCATCACAGCAGAAACTACTAAAATTCAAAAGATCATCAGAGACTACTTTGAGAGACTGTATACTTCAAAACAAGAGAACCTTCGAAAAATAGATAAATTCCTGGATTTCTATCACCTCCCAACTCAACATTTAAAGAAGACCTGTTACCAGTTATCTTCAAGCTTTTCCAGGAAATTGAAGAAACAGGAACTCTCCAAAGCAGTTTTTATGAAGCACATATCTCCCTAATACTAAAGCAAACAAAGACACCACTAACAAGGAAAACTACAAGCCAATATCCCTAATGAACATGGATGCAAAGATCCTCAACAAAATATTAGCAAATAGAATCCAACAACTCATCAAAAAGATCATACACCACGATCAAGTGGAATTCATCCTGGGGATGCAAGATGGTTTAACATTTAGAAATCAATTAACATAATCCATCATATCAACAAAAACAAAGATAAAAACCATATTATCATTTGAATAGATGCAGAGAAAGCATCTGACAAGATCCAACACCCATTTATGATGAAAACTCTCACCAAAATAGGCTAGAAGGAACTTTCCTCAAGATAGTCAAAGCCATCAACCACAAACCAGTGACAAGCATTATCCTCAATGGAGAAAAACTTAGGGCCTTCCCTCTAAGATCAGGGACAAAACAAGTATGTCCACTCTCACCACTTCTGTTTAACATAGGACTGGAAGTACTTGCAATACCAACTAGGCAAGAAAAAGACATTAAGGGCATCAAGATAGGAAGGGAAGAAATCAAGCTCTCACTATGCACACATGATATGATACTATACATAGAGAAATATAAAACCTCGACCAAGAAACTCCTAGAAACAACAGTAAAGTCACAGGTTATAAAATCAATACCCAAAAATCCATGGCCTTCCTATACGCAAATAACGAGACAGAGAAAATTGAAATAAAATTACCAATCCCATTCACAATCATGCCCCAGGAAATCAAATACCTCGGAATCAGCCTAACTAAGGATGTCAATGATCTCTACAAAGAAAACTACAAAACGCTAATCCATGAAATAAAATAGGACACAAGGAAATGGAAACATATTCCCTGCTCATGAATAGGAAGAATTAACATTGTCAAAGTGGCAATACTCCCCAAAGCATTGTAGAGATTCAATGTGATTCCTATAAGGATACCCATGAAAAACTTCAAATAAATGGAGCAAGCACTCCTGAAATTCATATGGAACAATAAATGCCCACGAATAGCTAAAGCAATTCTTTGGAAAAAGACGATAGGAGGCATCACCCTCCCCAACTTCAAACTCTACTAAAATGTGGTAATACTCAAAACAGCTTGGTACTGGAACAAAGACAGACCCACAGACCAATGGAACAGGGTGTAATATCCCTACACACAACCCCAATTGTATGAACATCTAATCTTTGATAAGGGAGCAAGAAATATCAAGTGGAGCAAGGAAAGTCTCTTTAGCAAATGGTGCTGGCATAACTGAACAACTACTTGCAGAAAATGGGTTTAGATCTTGACTTATCACCATGCACAAAAATCAGATCAAAATGGATTAAAGACCTCATCATCAAACCGGAATCAGTAAGGTACATTGAAGACAAGGTTGGCATGACCCTTCATGACATTAAAGCTAACAGTATCTTCAAAGATGACATGCCACTGACCAACCAAATGGAAACAGAGATAAACAAATGGGACTACATGAAACTAAGAAGCTTCTGCACTGCAAAGTATAGATGACCAAAATACAACGAAAATCTATGGAATGGGAAAGAATATTCACCCATTACTCATCAGATAAGGGGTTGATATCAAGGATATACAAGGCACTGGTTAGAATCTACAAGAAGAAAACATCTAACCCCATCAAAAAATGGGACAATGAAATAAACAGAAATTTTCATAAGGAAAAAATACGAATAGCAAAAAGGTACATGAAAAAATGCTTATCACTAATCATCAGAGAGGTGCAACGTCTTGAGAAATTAGGAGGTGTTGTGCAGTCACAAACCAGAGCCTTCAGAATCTTCGGTCTGAGCCAATAAGTTGACATGGTGGTGGCTGGGGGACATGATTATGGCTGCCTCAGCTTCCTAAAATATGGGGTCTGGGAGGGGGCTCCTTACACCCACTCTGAGAAGACCCCAGATTTCTCAGCTTTGGCACCAGGATGCCTGAAATATTTTGCAGTTTGGTATCTCTGCAGGGAATATTAGTGAAGTGATGGAGTTAACCCTTGGTGTGTCTCCAGCAGTGGGGTGTGTGTACAGCTATTGGGGCTTCAGCAAGGTACTCAGCCCGCCTGCTTCCCGAGGGTACCCCAGAATGTCCATACATTTTAGCTGTTTGGCTTTCATCTCCTTGAAGATATAGAAATGAATTAGTAGAACAGAACCTGTGGGTAAGTCAATATTGCAGGGAGTTGTGCGACATAGACATGGATGCCTAGGGAATATTTTCATTCTCAATAGTCTATTTCCTTACTTTCTTACTTTACTACATGTGAAGGAGGTCACCCAGTATTTGTCTTTCACTTACTGACTGATTTCACTTAGCATGACATCCTCAAGTTCAGGTTAGACAAAGAAGCAAGAGTTCATCTTCTCTCATAGCTGTGTAGTCTTCCGTTGTGTAGGTGTTCCACACCTTGGTTCACTCATCTGTCATTGAGCATTTAAGCTGTTTCCAGATCTTGACTATTGTAGCTATTGTAAGTCATGCTTCCATGAACATAGGGTGTGCATATATCTTTTCAAATAAGTGTTTTTGTGTTCTTGGAATATATACTTGAAGTAAAATTTATGTATTATGTGATGTTCTATTTTTAATATTTTTGAGGTCTTTATACTGTTTTCCATAGTAGTTGAACCAGTTTATTTTCCTATCAATACTGAATCAAGGCTCATGTTTCACCATTTTCTTGTTGGCTCGCATTGTTTCTGGTCATTTTGATATATGTCACTCTCACTCTGTGAGGTGCTATCTCATTGACAGTTTTAGTTAATAATCACTGATAATAATCATTTTTAACATGTGCCTGAAGGATATCTTTATCTCTATACTCTCTACCTCCTTTTCCCATTTCTAATGGGCTTCTCCATTTAGTTTTATTGCAGTTTTGTGTACTCTTTTAATATCTTCAATATTTGCCCTGTATCATATTATATCACTGTATTACTGTCATCCCGTTGTTCGTAGATTTACTCGAGCAGGCACCAGTAACGTCTCTATTACACTCAGCCCTGAGATTTTAGCAGCCTCTCCTTACTCATCTTTCCCAATGATTGGAGACTCTTTCAGTGTCAGGGGAATTAGAAATATCATTACTGTTTATGGTGTATCGAATACGCCACAGTTAGCTTGTCAGCCTCTGCCATGCAAGTGGGATACTCTCTTGCCAGGCTCTCCGAGAGGTATGTATATGTCTGTTACTGTATTTGGGATATGAATACGCCACAGGGAGCTTGCCAGGCTCTCCTGAGTGGGCAATAGACACTCGGTAGCTTATCAGGTTCTCCAAGAGGAGGGAAAACTAGGCTATTCGATATAAGCGCAATGCGACCACGTGCTTCCAAGAACTTGGGTTTATAGTCTCTGGATGGGATTACACAGTGCCTGGGGCAATCTCTGGGTGTGACTGCCTAGCTCCTGGAAAATGGGGTATCTGGGTGGAAGAGGCCCAGTACCCATCCAAGCAGCCTTGGAGATCTCGGTCCCGGGTCTTGCACACATGGGTTCCTCCAAAATATTATAATATGTGAATAATTTACCCAATCTATATGATGTCTTTTGTTTTAGTGAGTTTCTTTCATAGTGAAGAATCTTTATAGTTCGGTGTATTTTAATTTGTTCATTATGCTGTGTGTCAAACCCAGGGCCTCAAACATCTTTGGTTCTATAGCCTAACTATTTTTTACAATATTACAAAATATAATTGTTTTCTGCTTGAATTACTGCTACAACATGGCCACTATCAAAGTATCAGGATCCCTTCACCATTATTCCCTGGTTCCCTTCTCAACAGAACACTCAGGTCACGGTTCTCTTGACCATAACTTGTAGTTGTTTTCACGGGGAATTTTATAATCACTTGAATTTTCTTTATATTCTAAAATGAGAGGAGTCACCTGATCCTTGTATTTTTTGTTCTGGTTCACATACTCAGTATGACTTAGTCTAATTTCATCCAGTGAACTTAAAATTTGATCTTATTTCATAGCTGAGTAGGATTCCATTGTGTATACACTACAATTTTTTTATTGTTCAGTTGTTGTTGGGCATTTGGATTGTCTCTAGGTCTTGGTAGTTGTGAATAATGCTGTGATAAACATAGATGTACATATGTTTCTTTTAAACCCATGGCATATTCATATGCCAAATACAGTAACAATGATGGGTCTCATCCCCTGACACTGAAGAGCCTCTGATGTAGCACTGTTGGGAAGGACGAGTAAAGAGAGGCAGCTAAAATCTTAGGGCTAGAATGAATGGAGACTAGTGGGTTACTAAGTGAGTTACTGGGCCCACTTGAGCAAATTGATGATCAATGGGATGACTGTGATAATAGTGAATATTTGTAAGACCATTACAAAGCTGTTCATAATTGAATTTCATTCATACAATGATACAACACCCATTCCTCTACCAGTGTACATTTCCCACTACCAATGACCTACTTTCCATCCCACCATCCTCAAACACCTCCTCCAACCAGCATCTTTTTCCTGTTATGCATTATCAATTTCAATACAAGTACTAAGAGGAGGTCATTGTGTTTGTTCAGGGCATTTAGTAATTTTATTGGGAAGGTAAAGCTAGAGTAGCTTTTTCAATTGGCTGGCAGTTTTGGGGTGTGGACGTGACTGCTGAGGCTTCCAGAAGTACAGAGAAGTGGGGGAAGGTAGTTCATCCTGACCCCCTGAAGGCCAGTAGATTTCAATCACAAAATCTGCTTACTCAATTTTCAGCAAATTCTATCTTGGTGAGGTCCATCCCAAGATGGTGGAGTCTGGCAAGGGACATGGCAGTGAATTTGGATTTTAGAAGCAAGCAGTTGAGGGTGAAGGAGGGGGTTACTGCTTGGGTGAGTACCAGGCTGACCCATGCCCCTCTTATTTTTCCTGTTCAACCTTTCACAGGCCTGAGATTAACTGGCTTTTGATCTCTTTCAAAATTTATGGGTCTCAGAAGCAAGGCCAGTAGATGAGTTTACACGGAGGCACATTGTTGGTCATTTGTGGGCGATTGCTGCAGCTTCTGGGAATATAGGGAAGTGAGAGGGAGTAGCTTGTCCTATCCCCAAAAGAGCCTGGGGATTTCAGTGACAAAATCCGAATGCTCAAGTTTTCAACAAGTTAGTATCTCATTAAGGTCTGTCCTGAAATGGTGGAGTCTGGTGGGGGCATGGCAGTGATTTTGGATTGTGGGAGCAAGAGGCTGCCAAGGGCGCTACTTGGATGGGCCCCAGGCTGACCTTGCCCCCTTTGATTTACCCTGGTCTGTTCAGCCTTGCACAGGCCTCGGATTAAATGCAGTTTTTGATCTCTTCCGAGATTTTTTATGGCTCTCTGAAGCAAGGCCAATAAATGAGCTTGTATAACTGAACCGGAGGTGGTTTCTGTGTGTGGCTCTCACATATCTAACATTTGGCCATTTTATTTCTCAGGAGAACTTGGTTCTGAGTTGTTGAAGTTTGGCTAGAGGCACAGAAGCTTTTTAGGGATATGAGGAAGCTTAAAGCTTAAAGGCACCATCAGACTGCCGATGCACTTTGCCCCACACCCTCTCAGGTACACGTTGAGCTGCTGGTGGAACCAAAACCTCAATGCATCTTTTTTGATTAATGGTTTCATGTTGTCATGGTAGTGGCCAATGATAAAACTGCAGGGTCAAAAGAAAACTCTATGAGTAATTTTTTGAGACTTGTACAAACCATTTTCCAAAGAAACTAAAAAAGCAACAGTCTAAACAGCGTAGATAAAGTTTCTGTTTCACCACATATCTCCCAAAACTTACTCTTTAAAGACCTTTTTATACAAACCATCCTTGCTGGTGTAAAAAGATGTCATTATCCTTTTGGTTTGAGTTTCCCTGATAAATTGTGATGTTTGACATTTTTTTCAGTGTCTTGGTTGTCTTTATACATCTTTGAGAAAATTTTAATTTACCCTTCCCATTTTGATATGGTAGTTTGTTATTTTTGTGTTGTTGAGTTTTGAGGGTGATAATATAGATATAGATATATAGATATGATAGTGGCTTTTTGTCTTATATGTAATGTTCATAGAATTTCTACCAGTCAGTTGTGTGTCTTTTTATTTTAGACCTCATTTCTTCCACAGTAAAGGAGCATTTTAGTAGATATAGTTCCATTTGATGGTTTCTGCTTTGTTTTCTTTGCCAGTGGGATCATATCTCTGAGGTCAAGATCTTGGAGCGCTTTCTATGTTTTCCTCAATGTATTTTATGAATAAAGATCTAATATTAATGTCTTTAGACAATTTTGAATCAACTGTTCTGTACAGTGTGAGGAAGGTGTCCAGGGGCTTTTTCAATTCGTTTGTATTTGCTTAACCAGTTTTTCCAACACCATTTGTTAAAAGCCTATTTTTAAAAAATAAAGTATTTATTGGGTCACTGTGAGATACAGTTACAAACTTGCATGATTTCATTTCATTTGAACAATGCTCGAACACCCATCCCTCCACCAGTGCACATTTTCCACCACCATTGTTCCCAGTGTCCTACCTGCCAACCCCACCCTACTCAACTCCCTGCCTCTGAGGCAGGTACAGTCTTTCTTACTCTCTCTTTAATTTTGGGCAATGTGATTTGCGATACAGATACTAAGAGATCATCATGTTTGGTCCTTGGTCTACTATCAGAACATATCTCCCAACCTGGAAATCTAAAGGGTTATATTGGCTCCCTTCATAAACGTAGGTTTTTTGTTATAAATTCATCGCCCACATGTATGAAATTAATCTCTGAACCTAAAATTATAGCTTGCGGATCTGAGTCTTTGTTTCATTTCCATGCCGTTTTAATTATGATAGTTTTGTAATAAAGATTAAAGTCTGAGAACGAAATTTTTCCCAAATACTTTATTCTTAGAATTATATGGACTATTTTGTGAGTGTCGGATTTCAGAAGGGAGGACGTTGGGAATGACATATCCATCCTGTGGCAGTTGGTATGTGGGCAGGTGAACATGGCTGTCAAAGAGATCTGAGTAGAAGTCGTGAATAATCCTCTCCATTGCCTTTCTGGAAGATGTGATAGATCCATTGGGACATCGGAGGGCAGTCATCTTGTTCTTGTAGTTGACGAAGGATAGGTAAGTGTTGCGAATACTTTTCCCTGTTTCTGCTGCACTGGTCAACACTGCTGCTCTTCTCTCTCTTTGAGGTCTTCCTTTATCGCATCTCTGCACAACTTTGCAAGCTCGGACATTAGCTTGTGGTTGCCTGAGGCTTGCGCCAAACCACATTGACTAATGAGCTCAAGAGTTTCTGAAGACAGGCGTCTGGTTGGTAAAGATGCGTACAGCATCTGGTCCACACAAGATCAGACACAAACACCTGAAGAATCTGCCGCCAGTACTCATCAATACACTGGCTCACTCTTCACACACCACCTGCCTGAATGCAGGGTTCTGTCTCAGTGGAAAACCAGTAGGACCGTTCTGTTGTAGAATAAGGGAGACATCAGCAACTATCGCCCAATCTGCCTGTTGTCTGTCGTCTACAAGTTGTTCACTTGTGTCATCCTGAATAGAATAGGCAGAACACTAGATGAAGGATAACCATGCAAGCATGCCAGGTTCCAAAGAGGATTCAGCACGATAGGCCATATCCACACAGTGACCAAACTCATTGAAGTTTCGCAAGAGTTCAAGATGCAGCTCTGCCTAACGATCATCCACTTAAAGAGGCCTTTGATTCTTTTGAAACTGAAGAGGTCGTTGAAGCCCTAGACAAACAGGGCATTCAAACTCAGTATATCAAAATCCTCTGCGAGCTGTATTGTGGATCCACCACCAGGATCTCACCATTCTACAAGGAGGTGATCATTGATGTAAAGAGAGGGGTGCAGCAGAGTGATACCATTTCACCGAAACTCTTCAGTGCCACCCTCGAAAACATCATGTGACTACTGGAATGGGAAGGAATGGGAGTAAAGATAGACGGTCAGCAATTACACCGCCTCTGATTCGCTGATGATATCGTTCTCATAACATAAACATTAGCCAAGCAGCACAAATGCTCGCCGACTTCGACCATGAGTGTGGAAAGGTCAGATTGCAGCTGAATCTGAACAAGATGGTCCTCATGAAAAATGAACTAGTCCCTGAAGCTCCATTTGCTCTCAATGGAACGAACATCTTCGAATGCGGCAGCTATGTGTACCTGGGTTGAGAAATCAACATGAGGAATGACTTGCTGCCAGAACTGCGCAGGAGGAAGAGAGCAGCGTGGAATGCCTTCAAGAGCATCAGAGAAGTGGTTAAGAGAACAAAGAACTTCCGTTTCTGGGCACATCTTTTCGATTCCACTGTTTTCCTGCACTAACATATGCCTCAGAGACCTGGGCCCTACGCAAACAGGATGAGAACGCTATTAGGGTACCCCGAAGAGGAATCAAAAGAGCTATGCTAGGAGTATCACGTCTTTCTCATGTGAGAGAAGGAATACGGAGTTCTGACCTTCGTCCACGGTCAAGAATCAGGACACTGTCTCATTTGCCAAGGCATCAAAAATCAGATGGGATGGTCATGTAATGCCATTCAGAGACAACCTCTGGTCTAGAGCTGTTACCGACTGGATTCCACAGGATGTCAGAAGACCTTGTGGCAGTCCACCAACTAGATGGTCAGATTTCTTAGTCAAATCCCTGAATGAACGATTTGAGGCTCTTCCTGTTCCAGGAGCAAGCAGATATCACTGGGCTGCACTAGCAAGCAACAGGAACAAATGGAGACGTTACTGATGCCCGCTCGAGCAAATCAAAGATCAATGGGATGTCAAGTGACAAGTGAAGTGATGTATTTTGTGAGTATTGAGGTTTCATTTAAATTATAGATATTCATCAAACACCATAGAAATTTTTATGAGCGTGGTGTTGCATCTATGAAATTCATTGGGTAAAATGATCATTTTTACAATATTGATACTGTATTGAATATGTCATACATGATGATTGAGTGAGATATTATTTATCCCAGGAAAGCAAGTTATATTTTTAGAGGCAGAAAAACATTTAACAAAATCCAATCATCCTGGTATAGACTCTCAAGAGAATAGGGCTGAAGGGGGGCTGGAGCGATAGCACAGCATGTAGGGCATTTGCCTTGCACATGGCCGACCCAGGTTTGATACCCAGCATCCCATATGTTCCCCCGAGCACCGCCAAGGGTGATTTCTGAGTACAAAGCCAGGAGTAACCCCTGTGCATCGCTGGGTGTGACCCGAAAAGCAAAACAAAAACAAACAAACAAACAAAAATAGAATAGTGGTTGAAGGAACTCATCTCTGTAGTGTAAAGGCCTTGTACAATAAATTCACAGATATCACTATCCTTAGAGGGAAAACTGAAAAGCTTTCCCCTTAGTTTAGGCACAAGACAAGTATTATATAAGAAGTCCTTGACAGAGCAATTTGATAGGAAAATAAAACAAAAGAATTCAGATTGATAAAGAAGCTATATAATCACTATGTAAATGGGACATTATATTGTACAAAGAGAACCCAAAGATTCCACTAAAAATGTCCTAGAACCAATAAACCATGAAGTAATAGGCTAAAAATCAAATGAACAAAATTATTACATTCTGATGTGCTAACAAAGAAATGAAAAACAAAAAAAAATAAGTGATTCCATTTTTATTGTCATCTCAAAAATAGGTAAATATCTATGAATTAATTTTACAAAGGAAGAGAAACACCAATTAGAGAAGATTAAAAATCACTTCTAAAAGAAATAAAAGAAGTAACAAGAAAGTGAAAACACAGTCTAACTCATTGGTCAAAAGAATCAATATTGTTAAAATGCCCATCGCTTGTTTTTTAGTTAAGAAAAGCAAACTATGTGGCAATGTTAAATACTAGTACTTGTTACTTCGCTGGGACTAGAGTGATAGCACAGCGGGTAGGGCTTTTGCCTTGCTCAAAGCTGACTGGGTTCAACTCTTCCGTTCCTCTCGGAGAGCCCAGCAAGCTACTGAGAGTATCCCCCTCGCACAACAGAGTCTGGCAAGCTTCCCATGGCGTATTTGATATGCCAAAAACAGTAACAAGTCTCAAAATGGAGGCATTACTGGTGCCCACTCAAGCAAATCGATGTACAATGGGATGACAGTGATACAGTGATACAGTATTACTGTGCTATTTAATTAATACAAAGAGAGCATTTTTATTATATTACATTTTTATTTATAAAAGTCTTATATGCAGATAATACTAAACTCTTCACGTTTCATACATCTATTCTTTTGTCTATGATCCAATTAGATATTAGTGAAAATAGAAATAATATAATCCATCTGATAGAGTTAGACAATGGTGTCCAAATAAGCCGGATGGATTGAGAGGTCTGGTATCCTAGATCCCATGTATTCAGTATTTACTTATTTATTTTAAATTTTAATTAGTAAATCACTATGAGGTACTGTTACAAACTTATGAACTTTCATGTTTGTATTTGGTTTACATCCCTCCACCAGTACCCATTCTCCTCCAGCAATGTTCCCAGTATCCCTCCCACCACCCCACCCCAACCTGCACCACCCCACCCTGCCTCTGTGGCAGGGCATTCCCTTTCGTTCTATCTCCTGTTAGATGTTGTAGTTTTCAATAGAAGTATTGAGTGGCCATCACGTTAGGTCTATAGTCCACTTTTGGTATGCAGCTTTCAACCCGAGTGGGTCCTCCCAACATTTTCTACTAGGTGTTCCCTTCTCTGTCTCTGTTGTCTTTTCCCCCAGCATGTGAGGCCAGTTATCAAGCTGTGGGGCAGACCGCCTGGTTCTAATCTCTACTACTCTTGGGTGTTAGTGTCTCATTCTGCTACCTTATATTCCACATATGAGTGCAATCTTTTTATGTCTGTATCTTTCTTTCTGACTCATTTCACTCAACATGACACTCTCCATGTTGATCCATTCATAGGCAAATTTCATGACTTCATCTCTCCTAACAGCTGCATAGTATTCCATTGTGTAGATGTACCAAAGTTTCTTTAACCACTCATCTGTTTTGGGGCACTCCGGTTTTTTCCAGATTTTGCCTATTGTAAACAGTGCTGTAATGAACAAATACAGATGTCATTTCTACTATACCTCTTTGCCTCTCTGGGATGTATTCCCAGGAGTGGTATTGATGGGTCAAATGGGAGTTCAATTTCTAATTTTATGAGAAGAAACCATACCCTTTTCCAAAAGGACTGAACCAGTCGGCATTCCCACCAGCAGTGAAGGAGAGTCCCTTTCTCCCCACATCCGCGCCAACACTGGTTGCTTTTGATTTTTTGGATGTGAGCCAGTCTCTGTGGTGTGAGTGATATCTCATTGTTGTTTTGAATTGCATCTCCCTGATGATTAGTGATGTAGAGCATTTTCTCTGTGCCTCTAAGCCATTCAGATTTCTTCTTTGGGAAAGTTTCTGTTCATTTTAACACCCCATTTTTTGATTGGGATGGCAGTTTTCTCCCTGTGGAGTTCAACCAGTGACTTGTATATCCTTGATATCAACCTCTTATCAGAGAGGTATTGGGTAAATATTCTTTCCTATTCTATAGCATGTCTTTGTACTTTGGTCACTTTTTCTTTTGAGGTGCAGAAGCTTTTTAGTTTAAGATAGTCCCATTTATTTATCTCTGTTTTCACTTGCTTGGCCAGTGGCATGTCATATTGAAAATACCATTGGCTTCGATGTTGTGGAGGTTTTTGCCGACCTTTTCTGCAATGTAACTGTATTCAGTATTTAAATGCTATTGAAGCTCTAGTTATTAACATCACCACCACTAGTTTTATACTTATTGTTCTTCATTTTTCATTTTACCTGACTCAAGATGCACTGACATTTCTTGGAATCAGGCTTTTAAAAACAAATCTAAATGATTGGATTGAAATATTTTGAGGATTTCTTCCAGCTTCACAACTTCTTCCAAACTCAGTTTATATTTATTTCATGGCACAATAATATTAACATCACTGACTTCAGTCCTGCATGGTGACAAAGAATTTCACAACCCAAAGGTGTTGACCCTGGTCACTTTCTGGATAATAGTGGCAAGTTTAAGAAAAGTGACCATTTTATGGCTTTCTCGCAGGTAACAAATGCTAAATTCCTTTATATTTAGAGAACAAGGTACATTTTGGGAATTAGTAAAACCTTCATGTAGTACCCATTCTTTTTATCCAAATTTATTTATTGTGAAATTACAAAAGTATTTATGATTGGTGGGGGATTGGAGCAATAGTACAATGGAGAGAGCATTTTCCTTTCACATAACCAACCCCGGTGTGATTCTCAGCATCCCACATAGTGATGTCCTCTGAGCACTGCCAGGTGTGATTCCTGAGTGCAGAGCCAGGAGAAACCCCTAAGTATTGCCAGGTGTGTGTCCAAAACAAACAAACAGACAAAAAGTTATTCATGATTGGGTTTCAGGCATACAATATTTCAACATGGATTCCTTCACCAATGTCCACTTCCCTCTCTCATTGCTCCTCACCTCTTGCCTCCCATCCACCAGTCTGCTTGTAAGAGAGGTACTTTTAAAAAAAACTCTATGTAAGTTTTTGCACTGTGATTTACAGTACTGTTGCTGATAGAGTTTCATGCGTACACTTTACCACCCTTCGGCACCATCTCCTCCTGCTTCCCTCCACCCTAGATATTTTGCCCCTCCCTGTCCTATGCCCTCGAATTCTCAAGTGGCATGTCTCTTACTGAAGACCAGTTCTCATATTCTTTGTTTTGTTGTCTTTAGACATTTGTTTTTGCACCATTATGGTTCTCTGTATCCTGCATATGAGAGAGATCAGTGTGTGTGTCTCTCTCTCTGACTAACTTCACTTAAAATGATACTCTCCAGGTTCCTTTATGTAGCAGCAGCAACAAATTTTCTTTATCTTGTCTTAAGGCTGAGTAATATTCCATTGTGTGTGTGTATATATATGCATATATATATATAATAGTCTCTTTATCCAATCATCTATTCTTGGACACTTGAGTGCTCACACAGGGTTGATAGAATTGCTGTTTTCTAGTAAAAACATCAATCTTAGTATCCATTTGTATGACAATAATTATTGATCCAAATCAATGGAACTTTGGGTATTTCACCGAGTTTCTTAAAAGATTAGAAACACAATTTGATCTAGGTATTTAAAACATGAATGAAGGGCATACCAAAATAACTGTCACTGTCACTGTCATCCCGTTGCTCATCGATTTGCTCAAGCGGGCACAGTAATGTCTCCATTGTGAGACTTACTGTTACTGTTTTTGGCATATTGGATACACCATAGATAGCTTGATAGGCTCTACCATGTGGGCTAGATACTCTCGGTAGCTTGATGGACTCTCTGAGAGGGGAGGAGGAACTGAACCCAGTCGGCAGCCTGCAAGGCAAACGCCCTACCCGCTATGCTATCGTTCCAGCCCACCAAAAATAACAGTGTAGTAAAATATCTAAACTTCTTGGTTTATTGAATTTTGATAAAGGAATTAATACCAGAAATGTGAGGTTATGATAATGGAAACAAAGTAATGGAATAACAGAGTAGGAACAGAAATTACTACTTTTGCAATGTGCATTTCTAGAGAAACACTGATCAAAGTTTTAAATGTCAATATAGCGATTATAGGATTATTTAATGAAGTATTTGGCAAAATGTTGATCCTCAGTGAATATTTACTTAAAGAGAAATATGTGTTTGGGTAAATGGATAGCATATGTGTCTACCTTTTGTCCATCTGCCTATTCAAACTTTCTGTCTTTTATGCAACCATTCATCATATGCGTATTGCATATTCTCCTTCTTATAAGAGAAAAAATGTTCAAAATATTTTTGCATTCTGTGTTTGTTATTTTCAGGAAAACGAACATGTTCTGGAGAGAGTTTGGCTCGTATGGAGCTGTCTTTGTTTCTCACCACCATTTTACAGAATTTTACCTTGAAATCTGAAATTGACCCCAAGGACATTGACAATACCCCAACTTCCAGTTGATTTACTTCTCTACCCCCTAAATACAAACTACTTCATTCCTGTGTGAAGAACAGAGACTATTTGGTTTTTACTGTGATGTTATCTATAACTTCTGCTCACCTGGGGCTGGGGTTACCTCCTTTCATTTTATCCATTTTTTTAAATTGCCCTGTCTACCTCTCCCATCTTCATAGAAAACCCAGGAATAACCAATATACATTAAGAGAGAATTTCCGGGGCTGGAATGATAGTACAGCGGGTAGGGTGTTTGCCTGCAAGCACCTGGGACGATTCCCAGCATCCCATGTGGTCCCCTGAGCACCTCGAGGAGTAATTCCTGAGTGCAGAGCCAGGAGTAACCTCTGTGCATCGCCAGGTGTGGCCCAAAAAGCAAAAAATAAAATTAAATTTAAAAAAATAAAAGATAATTTTTTAATCTCAATGCACATGTATCAGTTACTACAATAATCTATAACTTTGTACTGGCCACTGTATATAATATTATTTACTTAATAGTAGGTAGTCCTAGATAGATAATATGACAGATAAAGATGATTAATATATACCAAATTACTTATGTATATTTTCTCCTCTCTATGTTCTAAATAAAAATTATAATTTGTTGAACCAAATACTAGATTTTATTCCTTTTTCCAAAATTCATCTAAGAACAGAAGAATGAAATTGAGAGGCTAAAGAGATAAGAAGCAAGTAGGACATTTGCCTTGCATGCAGTGGAGCCGGTTTTGATCCTAGGCACCCCATATAGTCCCGAAAGTACCATCAGGAGTAATCCCCGAGAAGTATGTCCTGAGCACTACTGGGTATCGCATTTCCCAAAAATGAAAACAATGCAAAGAAGATATTTAGATATTTTGACCTTCATAATGATTCACACAGGAAGGAGAAAAAGAGAACAGGACAAACCTTTGGGCTTAATATTATTGAGAGATATTGATACCAATTCTGAGAGTGTGGGAAAGCCATTTAAAAGCAGCTTAATTCTGTAAGGAGATATTGAAAGAAGTGATGGTGAGGCTTTTTACCACATAAGCCATGAAGACTACCAAGAAAAATAAGAGCAGAAATCAATTAAATTACAAGCATACAATCAATATAGGAAAACAATGAAAGCAAAACTCTTTAAAATAGCTAGTCATGTTGATAAAACCAGACTAGCCTGTTTTTTCTCTTTTTTCTCTTTTTATCAAAAAGAGAGAAGATACAAATGTCTAATACTAAATTTTACAAGGTACCATCACTTGATTTCACTGAAATTAAAAGGATTAAAAAACAATAGTATGACCTACTCTATGCCCAATATTTGATAATGTAAATAAAATATTTACTCATCACACATTTAGAAAAGTACTAACAAGAGCCATGAAGCATTCAAAAAGGTAATAAGAAAATAACGACTCCAAAAAAATGGAGAGACTAGATGAACAGACATAACCTCAAGGAAGGCACACAGATATCCAATAGGCATATGAAAAAAGGTTCTACTCACCATTCATTAGATACACAAATCAAAGTAATGAGTTTTTACTTCACACCAGTGAGACTGACACATGTCAAAAAAAATTGTAACAGGGTGGAAGAAATCTCCCTGGACTTAGCTGTTAAAGTACAGAAATCCAATACCGTGCGGCCGCATTTCTCTTCACAACAGGTCTGACTCTAGTGGGATACTCCTAACAATAATGATGAAGTTTGTGTTGAAATATTGAATGTAACCAAAGTAAATAAAAAGTAAAGTGAACTTTATCAGTTACAAGGTGGGGGGGGTGCAGGGTGGGTGGAATGGGAGGTGTACTGTGTTTTTTTTTTTTTGGTGGTGAGATATGGGCACTGGTGAAGGGATGGTTGTTTCAGCATTGTATAGATAAGACTTAAGCCTGAAAGAATTGTAATTTTCTACATGGTGATTCAATAAAATAAAATTCTTATTAAAAAAAAAGAAAAAAAAGAAAATACTTTTGTTATCCTCTGTTCATTGCAGTGCTAGTCACAATATCCAAGATTTGGAAACAATTCAAATGTTCACATACAGAGGACTGGACAAAGAAACTGTGCTGTATATGCACAATTAAGCAACAATAAGCTATAATAAAATATGAAATAATGAAAATTGCTGCAATATTTTGGAGCAAGAGGGAAATCATTAAAAAAAATTCCAGGCGCTGGGCAGAGAAATACAGAATTATTTCTCTTATATGTGGAATATAAAGACAGAAAAGAAAAGAACAAATTGCCAAAGGCAACAGAACCTGAAAATAGGCCACAGAACTGAGCTTACCAAGATGTGAGGGAATAAATGGACAGAAACTCTGGGACATTGGTGTATGAAAGCTGACACCACGAAGACAGATGTGGTTTTAGAACATTGTATGACTGAAATTCTATCATTAACCATGTAGTAAACAATGTTCCTCAATAAAACTTGCAAGAGGGAAAATAATTGGTAAAAACAAATTCTACTGGCATTCTTCAAGGTCATGGAAAAAAGTACCACAGGATCAACTCACCCACCAGTCCTGCTCTACTGATCCCGATTTAATCTCCTAGGTGATGCACACCACGCAGCTAAAACTCATGGAAACACTGGTCCCTGTAACTGAAAATTCCATAGGGCCCTAGCGAAACATATAGGCTGAATACCTCTGCCCTGCCAAAGTACCTGAGGCTGCATCCATACCCCATTGCTGCATCCGAGCCAAGGACTCAAAGCTAACACTTAATGAATATTTTCTGCAGAGATGCCAAACTCTTACAATTTTTACTGTGTGACATTATTTATTACAGGGTTACTTTAAGACAACGAACTGAAGCTACCACAGACAGGGTTGTGGGATATGCCAAAGATGGTGAGATATGGGGCTGATGCAAAGTGCCATAAGTCCTATGGTGAAGGACCTGTGTCACTAAGCTTTGTCTTTGTCATTTTGTACATCAAAAGCATAGGTATTAACTTTATTATAAACTCTGTTAACTCTATTATTAACTCTATTGTTTATAATGGATTGGAGTGATAGCATAGCGGGGTAGGGCACTTGCCTTGCACGCAGCTGACCCGGGTTCGATCCCTCTGCCTCAGAGAGCCCGGAAATCTACTGGGAGTATCTCACCTGCATGGCAGAACCTGGCAAGCTATTCATGGCATACTCTATATGCCGAAAAGAGTAACAAGTCTCACAATGGAGATGTTACTGGTCTCGAGCAAATTGATGAATAACAGGATGACAGTGACAGTGATTGTTTATAATGCTACCTAAATAATAACAAATGCTACCTAAATAACAAAAAATTAGTAGATTTAGTAGATATATAGCAGATTTATTTCATGCAAGAAATTTGAACTGAATGTTGGAGAGTGGGAAATTAAAAAAGACAGAATTCAGGAATGTCATTTCTACTGCAAAGGAGTAGGTGGGTAATGTGTAATACACAGGCCAGAAGGCATTGCTCTGCAATCTGGCAGTCAATAATTTCTTCAGACTGGAACAAAACATAGTTTATAGAAGGGAGGGACAGACCCCACTCCATTGAGAACTGGAGTGGTGTCAATGTCCTTTGGATCAACCAAAGGTTTCAAGGTAAAATGCTGTAATATAGTAGTCAGAAATATAAACAGCTCCATACGGGCCAAACCCTCTCCAACACATGCTCTTTTTCCTGAAAATAAAACAAAGATGGTGTTATTTTAATAGTGTTTGAATAATCAGATAATTAGACAGGGATAAATTCAAAGGGTTATATATTATAAATATCATCATATTTATTTCCTCAGTTCCACCTCCACAGGTCACCAGTTAGTCAACCTCTGAATTCTCTTACATATTGAGGCATTCCTCTCTCTTTGCTAAAAGTCTCTGGATTACAGAGACAGACTCCTTCTCATGTTTGTAGTAATCTAAAATGGTAACATCTCACTAGTGTTAGTTTCTGAGTTCTTTTTCACACCTTGTTACTTCCCTTATTCCTGCAATGCCTCCAAAAATTAGTATCATCTTTAAACTCTCTAATTGACCTTTCTGAGTATGTTACCAGCTTCTGCCCAGAAACCTGGTTATGTTGAAGGAACATCTCAAGATGGGCCTTTCTTTAATCTCAAACTGCTGTTCTCTATCCCTGCTGACCAGAAGACACAAGTTTTCTCTCTTGGCTCCTGCAGCCTTTCCTGAAAAACATTCCTTCTAGTCTCATCTGTTAATGAGTCTTCATCTTGGTATCCCTGAATCTAGACCTAGGTCTGTTACATATAATGTCCTCAGTGAATTTTTGAATTGTCTATCTGGCCAGGGCAGGAGAGAAAAATCTTTGTGGAGTTTTATTTCTAGAACAATCCCCTTATTTATAGATAAAAATGAAGCTTGCTTGCCTGCTGAAAAGACCATGAAGTAGTTGCTCTTCTTAAAGTTGCCACTTTGATCCAGGAAGTGATCAGGATCAAATCTCTCTGGATTTGGAAACTCTTTGGCATCATAAAGGACAGATGTCAGAGATGTAAATATGGTTGTGCCCTGATAGAAGGAGGAAAAAAGTTAGTTATAAAGGTCATTGACTAAGGCAGGTGAAGGGATAGGGTAGAGGGGGGAAAGCGGTGGAGCAGACAGTCAGTTGGTGGGCATTTGCCTTGCATGCAGTTTACCCAGGTTTGTACTCCAGCACTCCATATAATCTCTGAGCCTAGAGCCAGAAGTAAGCCATCAACACTGCCAGGTGTGATGCCCAAACCAAAATAAATAAAATATTAAATAAAAGAGAGGGTAATGGGGTTCAAAATTAGTCTCTCATCTCACCATTTTCTTTTATATATGAGAATGTTGTGACACAAGGAGAGGAGAATTTTTTCCCTGAAATAGATGAGATTAATGAATAAGTTTTATAGAAATTAAACCATGTAATGCAAGTCCAAGACTTTATTGACTGCAAGGCCAATCTTATCAGCCTGACCCCAGCATTTGCTTGTGTGAAAATTTAGAAAGCTCTCTGCAGTTCACTATTCTTTTTTTGTTTGTATTTGGTATGGGGGTCACATCTGGCAAAGCAAAGGTCTCATTCCAGGCTCTGCACTGCTCAGGAATCATGCCTGGTGGGCTGGAGGATCATGAGGGATGCCAGCGAACAATCCTGGTTGCTACATGAGAGGGAAGCATCTTATCTGCTGTACTACCACTCTGCCCCACTAAGTGCATTGTTCTTTATTTTTTAAGTGCATTATTCTTGACAAGTAAATTGCTCTGTTATCTCAAGTTCCTGCTTTGTAAAGTCTAACATTTCCTTATGGATCTATGTTATTAGGCCTTCTAAAAAACTCTAGGAGTCATATTCCTGAAAACCCTTCACTCTCATCAAAATCAGAAACTATTCACTCAATGTGTTTTCAACTGATTTATTCTCACAGAAATAAAATAGCATGTCTGACTTGTGATGGAACTTTCTTAAACTCAGGAACATAACAAAATGTAATGGTTTGAAGATAGGTTTTCAGAATTAATAAACTATTTTCTTTCCATAAAGTTAAGTTATTTGACTATAGGCAAGTTGTATACCATTTTAGTGCCTCATTGCAAGTAATATAATAAGTAAATAAGAAAATTTTATTTAGTTTTTTATAAACATAAAATGAGGTAATACACTATATTCCTTTACACATGCCAATGTTTGAGCTTTTACAACTAGAAAGTATATAGGCCTATCTTGCAGGAGAAGGATCTTGTTACAAGTTCATTTTCAATGAAAATGAGAGATAATGAAAGTTACTATCTTTGTAAGCCAAGAAGTGAGTGATCAAAGATTTGCACCTAGAACTCATGAGTAAACAGGAGAGTAAGCATCTACAAACATGATTGGATCATCTCAAGAGTCTATTAAACTATTCTATGTAAATTCATCACTTGTATCACTTGTTATCCCATTGATCTTTGATTTGCTCGACCAGGAGCCAGTAACATCTACATTCGTCCCTGTCGCGTGCTAGTGTAGCCCAATGGTATCTGCATGCTCCAGGAACACGAAGAGACTCAAACCGTTCATTCAGGGTTTTGATGAAGAAGTCTGACCATCTCGTTGGTGGGCAGTTTCAACTCCTCTTTGGTATACCTGAATAACGTTCTCATCCTGTTTTCTTAGGGTCTAGGTCTCTGAGGTATATGTTAGTGCAGGAAGAATGGTGGAGTCTAAAAGATGTCCCCGGAGCTGGAGGTTCTTCGTCCTCTTAACCACTTCTTCAACACTCTTGAAAGCGTTCCACACTGCTCTCTTCCTCCTGCGCAGTTCTAGCGCGAAGTCATTCCTCATGTTGAATTCTCAACCCAGATACACATAACTACTGCATTTGGAGATGTTCATTCCATTGAGAGCAAATGGAATGTCAGGGACGAGTTCATTTTTCATGAATATTGTTTTGGTGAGATTCAGCTATAATCTGACATTTCCACATTCGCGGTTGAAGTCTGCCAGAATTTGTGCCACTTGGATAATGTTTGGTGTTATTAGAATGATGTCATCAGCAAAGCGGAGGTGGTCTAGTTGCCAACCATTTATCTTCAGTCCCATTCCTTCCCATTCTAGTCATTCCATCACATTCTCAGGGATGGCACTGAAGAGTTTTGGTGAAATGGTATCACCCTGCCAAACCATTCTTTTCACGTCAGTGATCACTTCCTTGCAGAATGGTGAGATCCTGGTGGTGAATCTATAATACAGCTTGCGGAGGACCTTGATGTAGCCCTATTTGGCTAGGGCTTTGATGACTGCTTCAGTCTCCATAGAATCAAAGGCCCTCTTTAAATGATAAACGTCAGAGATTGGTCACTGTGTGGATATGATCGATCGTGCTGAATCCTTTTCGGAACCCAGATTGCTTGCATGGTTGTCCTTGTCTAGTGTCCTGCCTATTCTATTCAGGATGATTCAAGTGAATATCTTGTAGACGATGGACAACAGGCAGATTGGGCGACAGTTGTTTGTGTCGTGGATGTCTCCCTTCTTTTAATACAGAATGGTCCTACTGGTTTTCCATTGGAATGGAACCTTGCATATGTACAGGTAGCATGTGAAGAGCCAAGCCGGTCTATTGACAACTACTGGTGGCAGATTCTTCAGGTTTTCGGATCTGACCTTGTCTGAACCAGGAGCTGTAAACCCATGGCTGTGGGTTTTGTGGCACAGAGAGATAAGAAAACTTCTCAAAAATCTACCATTGTATTGTTGCTGGAGAATTGAGAAAATAAGACAGATACCAGAAAGAATACGAATATCATGCAGTGACATAGAAGTTGCAGTTCCCCCACAGAGCGGTGAGAACTTCCTTGACACTTCAGATTATCTGAGGTGACTCCCCACAACCCAAATTTTTGGATTAAGAAACAGCCTAAAGTCATACCCAAACTCTAAATTTGAAGTTAAAACGAACAAACAATAACATAGGATTGTCCTAAACTTAAGAGAAAAGCACCTACCAGCAATTAAACTGTGTATCTAACTAAAAGTGATAGGTTTTAAAGCAAGATAGAATCATCCACATTTCTCATGAAGGACCAATAAATATCAACATATTAAAAAAACAAACTGCAGAAGACAATGACACGATTACTAAAAAAATAGTCAATAGAAGTATATGTCATGGTATCTTGATTAGATTATCACACAAGAATTTCAAATCAGGGACCAGAATGATAGTATAGCTGGCTGGGCACTTGCCTTGAGCACAGCAAGACTGGATTCCATCTGGGCCATCCCATATGGTTCCCCTTGTACCGCCTGGAGTAATTCCTGAGTTTAGAACCAGGAGTAACCCCAGAGCATCACGAGGTGTGACTCAAAATGCCAAAACAAAAACCAAAACCAAAAATTTCAAATCACGTGATACAGTCACATTTTTAAAGGAGTATTTTGCAATAGCTCAGAATAAGTGAGAAATATTGATAGAGTCATTACAGCTATGAAACTTCTTCTGAAAGACCTCTCCAACAAATAATTACTACAAACTATGAAATACACACTGGAAAAGAGTCAAAAGCATGGAGGTTCTAAATTACAGAAAGCACTTGAAAAAGAAAGAGTTCCTGCGTTTTCCATTTTTGTGACTTTTTCTGAGGGTAGGTTTTAAAAAATTCGTTGTTCATACCCTGACTATAAGTCAAAAAAAATCAACATTTTTGTTTTAGGTCCAGTACTGAAACAAAGGCTGAACACAAAAAGAATAAATCCGAGAAAAGAAAGCTCCAAAGAAGAGGAGTGTATAGACTCAAGTAGATTATATTTGCACACTTAAATGGCTGGTAGCCTAAGATTCCTAAAGAGAAGTATAGAGGAAAAAATGTTCACCTTCGGAATTAGGTATTCTCTGAACTTAATGTTCTGAGTCACAGCATGAGGCAGGCTATTGGGGACAATGTCGATATATCTCTGGATTTCATGTATCAAGGCATCCATGTAGGGCATGTTGCTCCTGTCCTGCATTGAAGGACTCCGGTGTCTGCCAATCACATGCTCGATCTCCTCCTTGGCTTTAGCTTGGCAAGAGAAAAATAGGAATTTACACAAAAGGGACAAGATTTCACTTACTTAATCATGCTACTTTGTGGTGGAAGATGAGAAGTAGGAAAATTATGTTCGCTTGCTCTAAGTTTTGGGTCTTTTTCTTTTGCATATTGCAAATGAAAATGTATTAAAACTGAACATGAGTATTGTAAATCCTGCTACTTTGATAAAATGTTTTAAAAAATTAAATATAAAACTGAATGTGGAGTTGATCCTCATTCTTTGCTACACCAGAGGAAGCTATAACTGTAGATCTTTACTTTAAAAAAATTATTTTTGATTTACCAATTGATAAACAGTTACAAAGTTGTCCATGATTGGGTTTCAATCTTACAGTATTCCAGCATCAATCCCTTCACCAGTGTACACTTCCCACCACCAATTCCCACAAGTATCTTCCTTCCACCCCCACCCCCTCCTCAGTCTGCCCCTATGGGAGGCACTTTTCTTCTCTCTCATTCTCTCTGTCTCTTTCTATGTCTCTCTCTCTCTTTCTCTCTCTCTCTCTGAGTCTTGCTAATGGTTTGTCAATCTTGTTCATTTTCTTAAAGAACCACCTCTTGGTTTCATTGGTATTTTATATAGTTTTTTGGTGTTCCAGCTCTAATTAAATTTCTGCTCTATTTTATTCATACCTTTCTCCTGCCTGGTCTGACTTCTTTTGTGGTCATTTTCCAAGATCTTAAACAGAGGATTCAAGTTCTTAATGTGGGCCCTTTCATCCATTCTGAAAAATATCTGTAGAGCTATATACTTTCCTCTTAACATTGCTTTTGCTGTGTTCCACAAATTCTGTTAGTCATGTGCTCATTCTCATTTGTTTCCAAGAACCCTTTGATTTCGTCTTTGATTTTCTCCAATCTACTGCTTGTTCAGAAGTGAGCTGTTTTAATTTCCTGGTATTTGATATGATTCTCTGGTTCCATATGTCACTAAATTCTATCTTCAGTGCATCGTGTCCTGAAAAGATAGTTGATGTAATATCCATCTTCTTGATTTTATGAAAATATGTTTTATGGTCCAGCATGTGATATATCTTGGAGAATTTTTCATGTGCATTGGAGGAGAATATGTATTTGATCTTTGGGGGATAAAAAGTGCTATATATACCTACTAGTCACCTCTCCTCCATTTTTTCATTCAAAGAAAGTATTTTCTAGTTTTGTTTTAGTTTTTCCAGTTTTGTCAGTTTTTCCAGTTGTTTTTTTTTCACTTGTTTTTCCAGTTTTACTGTTGTCACTCTATCAAGAGGTGACCAAGCTGTGTTGAAGAATCCAAGTAATATTTTTTTTTACTACCAATGTCTTCCTTGAAATCTATTACCAGTTGTTTGAAGTATTTTACTGGTCCCTCATTTGGAACATAAATATTAGGAGTGTAATTTCTTCCTGATGTGTATATTTCTTGATCATTAATAAATTGCCTTCACTTTCCTTTCCAACCTTTTTCAGCCTGAAATCAATGTTGTCAGATACTAATATACCCACCCCAGCCTTCTTGAAATTGTTTGCTAGAAGAGTTGTTTTCAGGTCTTTAATATTGAGTCTGTAGCTTGCTCTGACTATTCAAACATAGTTCTTATAGGCAGCAGATTATTGGATTCAGTTTTTAATCCACTTTGCCACTCAATGCCTCTTAGTTGGTGTATTTAGACCATTGACATTGAGAGAGATTATTGTCATGGGATTTTGTGCCACCTTTCTGTACAAAGTAGTTGTGTTTTTGAGGTTTGTCTTGTCTTAGCACAGCCTTTTCAGTCCTTCTTTTAAGTTCATGTTTGAGTGAAGTTTCTGAGAGAATCTAGCCAGATAAAGTATTCTTTTTTTTTTTTTTTTTTTTTTTTTTTTTTTTTTTTTTGCCTTTTGGGTCACACCTGGCGATGCACAGGGGTTACTCCTGGCTCTGCACTCAGGAACGACTCCTGGCGGTGCTCAGGGGACCATATGGGATGCTGGGAATCGAACCCGGGTCGGCCGAGTGCAAGGCAAACGCCCTACCCGCTGTGCTATTGCTCCAGCCCCAGATAAAGTATTCTTGGTGAGGCATTCATTTAAGTTTTTTCACTATATCCAAGGAGGGTTTCATCTGATAAGTCTGCTATAAACCTAGGGGACACTCCTTTGTACGCAATTTCCTTCTTTGATCTTGGAGCTTGCAGTATTGTTTCTCTATCTATGGTATTAATCATTCTGATTAGGGATGTCTTGGAGTTTTTCTTTTACTAGAGTTTCTTTTAGCTGGTACCCTTCGAGCTCCTTGGATCTGGATGCCTGCATTATCCAGCTCTGGGAATTTTTCAGCAACAATGTCTTTTAATGTTGCTGCCTCATTGAGGATGCCTCACTGTCCCTCTTGGACTCCGGTAATTCCTGTGTTTTGCTTCTTGAATTCATCCCCTGTTTGCAGGCCCTTGAACTATTTTGAGGTCCTTTTCCGTCTTTTATTATTGCCTGGATATTTTCTGCAGCTCATCTTCAGGCTCACTGATTCTGTCTTCAACTGTTGTTACTCTATGTTGAGGGCACTCACTGAGTTTTTTATTTCATCTACCAATTTTGTTTTATTATTGACATTTCTGTTTGTATTTTTCTTGTTTCTGCTTTCATTTCTTCCTTTATCTTACTGGCTGTCCATTCTATTGTTTCTCTCTCATATCTTCCTATATTTTATTGGATGTCCATTCCATTGTTTCTTTGAACTCATTGATGTCCTCATCATTTTGTCTCTGGATTCTTTATCAGAGTTATTATGGATGTCAGTACACCTTATTGATTGTTCAGGGCTATCTTCATCCATTCCCTGTGTTGGGAGATGGGGTGTTCTGTGCTGTTTTTCCATGGTGCCTGTGGTGGTCTTGAGTTGGTTGTTTCTAAAATACTATCAGTGTATCCCAGTGACTGCCAGGGAGTACTCTGTGGGAACTCAGTGAGTGGTGATCTCTTCTTTCCCCTTCAAGGTATTAACCTTTCTCTTTGGTGCTTCTGGGTAACTTGTGTGTAGCCTCTTGGGCTGATTTGGTACATGTTCTTTGGCCTGAACTCTTAACAAAATTGGGGTTATATTTTTTATTTGCACTCAGTGTTATTTTTGTGTATTTGGGAAAAATGTTGATTGGAATAAAGGCTAAGGGCTATTGGCCTAATGTATTAGAGATAGCCACGTTGCTCTGGTGAGCATTCAGCATAAGAGTTTGAGACGAAGGTGTGGGTCTTATGGTATATGGAAAGGGAAATTAACTGGTGGCCATGTGTGTAGGAGGGACTGAGCATTAGTGGCAGGGTTGGTTATCAAATATGTGTGTTTCACCACTGCAGCAGCTGGTTAAAAAATATTTTTCTTGCCACACTGCCACCGCCAAGTTGGGTCTTCCGAGATGGGATGAGGTACCTGAGCTCCAAAGAAGGGAGCACCCACCATTGGAGTCACCTTTAAGTTTTATTTTAAAAGGAACATAATTTCCAATTCTTGGGTATCTTAAGTTCTACTAAATATATTTCATATATAAGTGTATATATTATATATAATAAATTTATTGCATAAAGTAGATATGCAATAAAATATTACAAATTATATAAATGTAATACATTATGTAATTATGATATGTCTTTATATATTATGCATTATATGATATATTACAGTGTATATTAAATTCTATATATCCTATCTGATATATAATATGTATATCATATATAATATATGATGTGTTATATATCATGTATAGAATATTAATATATATGATATATGATATGAATTCTATTATTAGCAATCATTTTCACTGTCACTGTCATCCCATTGTTCATGAATTTGCTCGAGTGGGCACCAGTAACGTCTCCATATTGAGATTTGTTGTTACTGTGTTGGCATATCGGATTCACCAATGGGAGCTTGCCAGGCTCTGCTGTGTGGGTGAGATACTCTCAGTAGCTTGCCAGGCTCTCTGAGAGAGGCAGAGGAATCAAACCCGGGTCGGCTGCATGCAAGGCAAATGCTTTACCGCTGTGCTATCACTCCAGCTCATTATAAGCAATATATACAAATATGAATTATGTGTTGTAAATATTATGCATAATAACTTTATCATATATTATATATAATAAATATACATTATATATAACCCAACTCTAATGTGAAATTAATTTCTGAACTTTAATTCACCTTTCGTGGGTGTTTATCTTTGTCAAACTCGGGAATCTGGGATCCAAAGTCTCACTAAATAGCATGTAGTTTTACAAGTGTATGTTTGCCAGAGTTTGGGCTTTTTTGGCCAGAGATGTGGTACTCAAGTCTTACTCTGGATTTAATCTCATGTATCCAATCATATGTGGTGTTGAGGATCAAACCCAGTTCGGCTATATGCAAAGCAAGTACCCAACCCTCTGTCCTATCTCTCAGATCCAAAGGTGTTTTTTAAACTGAGAATGTTTCAGATTTTTGACTACCCAGTATGAGGAGGAGAGCAATATTACAGCAGGCAGGGCTCTTGCCTTGCATGTGGCCCAACAAGGGTTCAGTTTAAGCATCACATAGGATTGAATCCCAGAGTTCAGAGCCAGGAGTGATCACTGTGCACAGAGAAAGGAGTAGGCCCTGAATACAGTCGGGATGTGGCCCCAAAACAACAAAAACACAAATAAATATAATACTAGTCAGTATAATAAGTGCTTAATAAATAGGAAAATTGAATAAAATATTTAGTTGACTCAGCATAAACTCAGTATAGATAAGAATTGGAGCGATAGAACAGCTGGTAGGGCGCTTGCCCTGCCCGCAGCTGACTCGGGTTTGATTCCTCTGTCCCTCTCAGAGAGCCTGACAAGCTACCAAGAGTATCCCACCCACACAGCAGAGCCTGGCAAGCTCCCTGGGGCGTATTTTGATATTCCAAAAACAGTAACAACAAGGCCCCCAATGAGATGTTACTGGTGCCCACTTGAGCAAATCAATGAAGAAAGGAATGACAGTGCTACAGTGCTATAACATAAATGAACAGATGGTATTTCAACATATATTTAGAATGCAAAATATGATAGCAAAGACATACAACGTATTAACTTTATCAGTGTATCTGTGTATCACTGTCATCCCGTTGATCATTGGTTTGCTTGAAAAGGCACCAGTAATGTCTCCATTTGCCCCTGTCACGTGCTAGAGTAGCCCAATGGCGTCTGCTTACTCTACGAAGAGCATCAAGCCATTCATTCAGGGTCTTGACAAAAAAGTCTGACTATCTCATAGGTGGGCGGCCAGGTGGTCACATCTTGGTCAGTCCAATGACGTCATACTTGATCTTATGCGCTGCACCATCAGGTCCTTGAGTGATGTTTCTGATGCCAGCATGCATGCATTGAAAGTACTGACAATCATTTTAGTCCTTCTTTGTTTTGGCAACCTAGTTTGTATCTGAGATTTTAGCAGCCTCTCCTTACTTATCTTTCCCAATGCTACCATATTGGGGGCTCTATCAGGGTCAGGGGAATGAGGCCCGTTATTGTTACTGTTTTTGGCATATCAAATACATCACAGGTAGCTTGCCAGGCTCTGCTGTACGGGCAGGATACCCTCAGTAGCTTGCCAGGCTCTCCAAGAGAGATGGAGGCTTTGGGAATAGCCTCTAATCCACTTTACAAGTGTTCCCAGTCTACCAAATGCAAGGTTTTGGTCAATTGGCATGTTGTAACGATCTGCATGCTGACAAACACATCCCTGCCTGCATCTCTGGGCAGAACCTGCGACATCTAGGGCCTCACATCGATCTCTTTGTGGTTGATGGAGAGCGCACAGAGGTTGTTGAGCAGCTGGCAGAGCAGGACCCAATCGCAGAGGGTCTGTGCCAGGGTCTGTGACAGATTGAACACCTGCACTGAGTCCCAGGCCACCTGATGATTGGTGGGCAGCACCTTGCAGTGGATGAGCCACTGCACTCACTGCCACCACGGCTCCCTGCCCAAAAGCTCTGTGACTTGGCCTGGCTGGGGCAGGCGGTGATGCTGCACGGCCGCCATGGTTTCTCTGCACCCCGCCTACGCCTTTCTGTGGGAATCTTGTAAAACAGCGGGCGATGTCCAGCAGGAATCATGTGTAGAGTTCTAGCGGGGACAATGCGTAGAGTTCCATGCCTGGCGTGCTGAGCCGCACACTGTCTAAGGCGAGATGGTGAGCCGGGTGCAGGAGCGCATGAGGGGTTCAGGTGGCATCAGCAGCATCTTTAACTTTATACTTTCTTAAAATAGTTTTGTGTAGGATATTATTTTGTATACTTTATGAATAAAGTATAAGTCCAGAAAAGTAAATATGTACCATAATATACAGTTTTATGTGGTACTTTCTATACCTGACTCTACAATTTTAAAAATTGAATAAGAATGTTAGTAAAATGAGATTTTTTTAAGTTGAGGTAACAGTTTTTATATATTGCTTCATATTTACAGTTCTAATTTGGTGAGTTTTATTTTTTTGAAACTTAAACTGTCATTTAAGTATGAGTAATAATTAGCTAGAAAAAAAAACACTTAAAAAAACACTTGAATGAATTTGGGACCTGAGCAACTTGCTACAGAAATGGTTCTGGACTTTGCAAGAGGGCACTTTTGCCAGGCCACTCCAGATGGTAGCAGGTGCCATCCCTCCGCCGGCCCCCTAGGATCCCAGAGGCCTCCATCTTCTAGAACCCAGGAAAAGCTCCGGGTACTTAGTGGTGGTGCTGGCAGCAAAAGCCAGGCCTCATGGCACAGGAGTTGGCCCCTCCTCTTCCCCAGTGCCCTGATGGAACTCTGTGATGATGCCCACATATGGCCACCATCTACATAAACTCCCACACAGCTATATCCAGAGACACACACAGGAATCTCGAACCGGAGAACTTGCTTCGCTATCTCTCCAGACCCGAATTATTAAAATTTTAGATTTCCTGGAATGCGCAGATGCGACATTATATTTTATCCATAATAAGCAATACAAAACAAATTGTCTACATTGCCTTTTTGGCAGGTATGAGTGGTGGTGAGCTGGTGTAGAAATATCAATTGTAACCAAGGTAGAGAGAGAGTATTGTGCAAATTATCTGCCACACAGGCGGAGAAGGTGTGGAATGGGGGAGGGGAGGGGCACTGAGGATTTTTATGGTGGAAAACATGCACTGGTGAAAGGATGGGTGTTTGATGATTGTTTGATCAAAGCTCAAACATGAAAGATTTGTTTCTGTACCTCACGGTAAATCAATAAAAAGGGGGAAAGAAACCACTTGGATGACTTATTCTATGAGGAAAAGACAATGAATGTTAAGAAATATTGTTATCTCTTAAATTAGCTTAAGGTTTTAGGAAGGGAAAAAGGTAGTTATGAGTCTGACATCACATAACTACTAAATAAATGAGTTAGAATCTTAAGTTACTTCTATTACATCTATAAGCCATTTTCTCAGTAACAAGCTGCCAACCTAGCAATGGAATATAGGAAGATCTGTGACTATACTTATAAGAATTATAATCTTATAATCCTATAACTATAGTTATAATATTAGGAAATTCAAAGATGTTTTAAACTTTACCTTCTTGTATTGAAAGGTTCAGGTTTATCTAGATGAGAATCATTAAATGCAATATCAACTACTATTAAATTCAGAATGCACATAGAATGGCGCAGTAAGGGACAAAGTTGGAGAAAAATAATGGAAAAACATAAACATATAACATAGACCAAAAAACCCAAGTGGAAAACAAAATTGGAAGCAATAGGGAAATATGATGAAAGAACAGCTTCTGAAATATTTAAGATTTGGAAAAAAAAACACTCCAGTAACATAATAAGCATAGATACAGGAATGAATGAAATTATTTGGCTGTTTCTTACTTAAAAGTAATACAACTGGATCACATTCAACTATAGGAAGGAGAACAATAGCCTCTGCCATTTGAATTTATGATACTATTTCATTTTTTGTACCAGAATCCAACTTAAATTTAATACATACAATGATAGGACGGTGTCCTAATGATGAATATTTGTTTGTGCAATGTCTTGGCTGGTAAAGCGTAGTACAGTCAGCAGTGTTGACTGCCAATACCTGCCTGGAATTTTATCTTGTACATTATCTGTGATCATACCTGTGATCTCCGGGTACTTCAGTAAGAGCAGGAGTCCATATGTCAGGGTGGTAGTCATTGTCTCTGTTCCCGCAACAAACACATCCCATATGGTCATGATCAAATTTGCCATAGTAAATTCAGGTTTTTTATTGTTTTTTTCCTAAAACGATATGTTAAAATTACTTGATAAATGAATAAATTCGTTTTTTATTTTTATTGTTGTTGTTTTGGGCACATACTGTGGTGCTCAGGGCTTACTCCTGCTCTGTGCTTAAGGATCACTTCTGTCAGACTCAGGGACCATATTGAGCATCAGGGGTTGAACCCAAGTTGGCGACATGCAAAGCAAATGCACTAGCCAATGCACAAACATTTCAGCCCCTAAATAAATTCTTAGAAGTAACATAAAACAACTCAATATAGCATCATTATGGATTAATTTTCTTATTTAGAAAACTAAACCAGATATTAGAAAGTACTGTAGTTCAAAGTAAAGTTAAGATAATTTTGAAGTTAACATAGTTTTGAAGTTAATATAACTTCAAAAATACCTTGCCTGCCATCTAGCTACAGAGGCAGGCTTGGGGAAGGAGGTGGCCAGAGGGGAAACTGGGGTCATTAGTGGTGACCCATTGGGAATGGGTGTTCGATCATTGTATGACAGAAACCTGCTCATGAACAGCTTTGTAACTATATATCTCATGGTGACTCAATTAAAAAATTAGAATTATAAAAGAAAGGAGAAAATACCTTCAAAAAGTTAAATAAAAATATAATAAAGCAGGCTGGAAAAATAGCACAGAGCGAAGCCAAGCACGCGACCGATCTGGGCTCAATTCTCAGCATTCCACATGGTCCCCTGAGGACCGCCAGGAGTGATTCCTGAGTGCAAAGCCAGGAGTAACACCTGAGCATCGCCAGGTGTGACCCAAAAAGCAATATATATATATATATATATATATATATATATGTGTGTGTGTGTGTGTGTGTGTGTGTGTGTGTGTGTGTGTGTGTATCCCAGAGAAGCAAAAAAGTATAGTCAAAATGACATCTGCACTTATTTGTTCATCGCAGCACTGTTTACAATAGCCGGAATCTGGAAAAAACCCGAGTGCCCTAGAACAGATGACTGGTTAAAGAAACTTTGGTACATCTATACAATGGAATACTATGCAGCTGTAGAAAAGATGAAGCCATGAACTTGCATATAAGTAGATTAACATGGAACGAATCATGAAAAGTGAAATGAGTCAGAAAGAGAGATACAGATATAGAAAGATTGCACTCATTTGTGGAATATAAAAAAACAGTGTAGGAGACTAGCACACAAGAATAGTAGAAATAAGTACCAGGAGGATGACTCCATGGCTTGGAAGCTGGCCTCACATTCTGGGGAAAAGGCATCTCAGATAGAGAAGGGAACATCAAGTAAAATGTGGTTGGAGCCAATGCGCAGGAAGGGTTATGCGTGCTGAAAGTAGACTAGAGACTGAACACAATGGCCACTCAACACCCCTATTGCAAACCACAACACCCAATTGGAGAGAGAGAACAAAAGGGAATATCCTGCCACAGAGGCGGGGTGGGGAAGAAGGAGATGGGATTGGGGGGTGGGAGGGTTACTGGGTTTATTGGTAGTGGAGAATGAGCAGTGGTGAAGAGATGAGTTCTCAAACATTGTATGAGCGAAAAATGAAAATGTGTAAATCTGTAACTGTACCCTCACAGTGATTCACTAATTAAAAAATTAATAAATTAATATATATAGTAAAAGCTATAAACTTCCAATAAGTTTTTTCTTATTTCTCACTTCCTAACTCTCTAGGGGAAATTGGTCACTCTATAATTTCTCACAAACACCAAATTTATCAAGTATGTACTGGCAACTCAATTTTCAATTTCATCATCTCTAAATCTCTCATTCAAGTCTCTGGAATAACCAACCCTTTCGCCCTAAACTAAATCTGTATTTCCAACCTCACGGTCGTAATACTCAAAAAAAAAATAACCACCTCAGTTACAGTAACAATTACAATGAATGTAATCTCTTTGAAAACTCTACATATTTTATCACTGTAGTTCTACTTTCCTGCACATATTTTATCAGCCAGGTTCATCTAAGCCAGAGTGTCTGCCAAACCTAGTACATCTGTAAAGATTTCATGGACTCTTTCAAAGATTCCTACTTATTCCTTTTTTTCCTCATTTGCGATGCTCTCTGTTCAAGAATCTATTTTTATGAAGAATGATAGATTGTCTTGAGTTTTTATTGTGTGTGTACCTGTTTTGTTGAATGTATGTATTTCAGACTGCTCCCAAATGATGAACCAGCTTTGGACCTAAAGAGTAGCTGAAAGGACTGAAACACATGCCTTGCATAAAATACTTCCCAATTTGCTCTCAGCACATGGCTCCCCAGACACTACATGACCTCAGAGCATCACTATGTGGGCCAAGTGGTCCCTAAAGCAGTACAGCATCACTAAAATGAAAGTGAATCATCAGGCCCAATAAAAAACAGGCCTTGTTCCCCCAAATAGCTACAAGTTCACTTGAAGTAGCCTCCCAGTTCCTTGATTACAGGGAGAATCCTCCTCTACTCCCCGAGGGGACAAAAAGACTAGAGGACCAGTTTGATATATGTTCTAAGTGCATTTCAGTTCAAACTTTAAAATATCTCTGAGATCTGATATGGTTGGACAATCAACAGTTTTCACCAGCAATTAAGAAATCTTCAGCATTTATTTTCAGTTGAGCTACTAAAACAAATTGTGAGTGCTTATCTTTTATCCCTGTTTATTGTAAAGAACAAAGCTAATCGCTGAGTCACATTACCCACAAAAAGAAAGGACCTCATTTTACCTTTTCCATTTGAATCAGAAAGTGGTCAATAAAATCTCGAGGGTTATCGAGGTCCAAAGTTTCCTGGTGCTCTTTTATTTTCTCCAAAATAAACTTCTCTTGTTCTGAAATGTTTTTAAAAAACTTCCTATGACATCCTGGGAGATGATGTACTAAAGCAGGAAAAGCATTGTAGAGCTGAAGAAAAAGAATTATTCATTAATTCATTTGGCAAATTTTCATGCACATTATATATATCAGGTATGTTGCTAGATGCTGAGTAAAGATGTCTAAGAGGAATAAGACAAAGGAATTTTAAAAACCAACTAAATACATTTCCTAACCATAATTCTCTGAAACAATTCTGGAATATTAACACTTCTCCTAAAATGAATATGTGATGATTGTTCATTTTTGCGGGTTCTTCCCAGGCAGAACGTATCATAACTGTGAACTATACAGAATTGTAATCTTAGTAATTACAAAACATAGGTTAATAATAACATTTCTGGCAGTCTACTTTAGTATAAACCACACTTTACAACACTATTATCCTTTTTACAGATAAAACTTCCAGTAAGAAAAGGGTTCCTAAAAGTTTCTCTTTGCTATAATTGATGAATTCCATTTTACTTTTCTATTACACTAGCACATACTTTAACTTTTATTTAAATATTTTAAATTGATTTCACAGTGCTATAATTGGAAACATCACTTTAGCCAGTTTGAAATTGGTGGGGGGTAATGGGAAGGACAGAGATGAACAATAGATTAGCTAGGAAATTATTTCTAATTGAAAAAAAAGAGCTTTGACTCACCTGTACCCAAGAGTTAGATGAAATTCTAAGATTCTCTTGAATATATTCTAACAAGGTTAGCAACTTATTATCATTGTACTCATAACGATTCTGGAAAACAATGGAGCAGATCACGTTGCAGGGAGCACAGCCCAAAAGGTAAGTAGGATCACAGGGAGATGCTACAAGCAAAGTAAGTCAACGATGAGAACACAAATTTTACATATCTCCTGAGTTAGTAGTTCAAAACATTGAGAATGGTTTACTTATAAGGATTTTTAATATTAGACTTACCTGGACATGTCATCATCACTATTAACTCAGTATGCCTAGAATAAATGCATTGTTTTCCCATACAATTCTAAAACAGCTTGGTTAATTTGTTGATTTTATTCAAATATTTTCTATTGACATAATTCTCCATTATTAACCACAAGAAAATTCACATAAATAAAACAAGATATGTAGCTTTAGTGTGGTAATGTGAACCAGTGATAAAAGTGAGCATACTAATGGAGAGTCAGGAGGCTGAGGAGATTAGAAGTAATGTTTTACAAAGCACAAGTGGAAATACACCCACAAATATGCAAAATGGTGTGTTTTTCTAGTAGGAGAGGACTTGCAGAATGAAGTTGCATTCAGATCTTAAAAACAAATATCTTACATGTGATACAGATGTCTCCTTTTTTCTCTTTTGATTGGTGATAGCTTTAAACTTCATATTCTTCTCTTCTACTCACTTCTGGACAATCTAACATAAAAACTTTAAGTAGTTCCTTCTTGGCATAAGCCTAACATTTTAAAACCACACAACCTTCTCCTGCATGCTGCAATCCTCACCTCAACTTTTCCCCCTAACCACAATAAACACCTCAATCCAGTATTCTGTTCTCCTCTTTTCCATCTTCTTAAGATATGCAATAGAATCTTCCTGATATCCTATTGTAATGTGTGTGGCCCCAAAATTTCAACATGTAAATCAAATTTTAAAAGCGAGGTCCAACTTGTTTCTGGAAATCAACTACTTCAGCTCTCTAATCCAAATGAAAAGTTTTAGCAGCAATCAATATAAGTTTCAACAGGAAAAAGTTCTGCTCAATATGTGAAAGAAATGAACAACAAATGATGAAACGGGGCACAGAGGAATGTGAAGTGCACATAGCTGGGTGGACTCACACAGAATCTAGGTGATCACAGATGAGACGGTTTAGAGAAGAACATAGTTAATATGAGAAATGTTGAATTATTTAAAAAATAAAATATGTGGAAGCCAGCCAGATCAAGAGGGATTAATGCAGAATGTCTCTCATGTGAGACATAAAGAAGTATACTAAGGGAGTAACTAACTGGCCAAAGGTAACAGAACAGAACATTCTGAGAGTAGGTCTATAGAACTAACCTTACTATGGCTCAGCACCAGAGGGATGAATGTGGGAGTGGAAGGTCAACTGTGTGTCCTGAGACAATGGTGGATGATAGTGGTCACACTGGTGAAAGACCGGGGTTAGAATGTGGCATGCATGGAACCTTATCATTAACAGTACTGTAATTTATTGTACCTAAGATAAAATAAATAAAATAATTTTTATTAAAACATTAAAAATTAAATATATAGAGTATGGTTCAACTATAAATTAACAAAATAATTTCCTAAATAGTATATATCAAAATCCAATTCCAAAATGTGATTAAGTCAGGGATAAGCAATGATTAACATGGCCTGCATTTTTTATTAATGGAACAAATAATTGAAAACAGCATATCTGGCCAAAGAGTGTTAAATGGTAAGTAAAGAGGGAAAATGAATGGTTAGACTATGGTGCCTAAAAATAATGCAAAACTGCACTATTTTTGTTTTTAACATTCTTTTATGTCATTAAAAATATCTTTTAATCCTAATCTTACAAAACAATATACACAGATAAGCTTTTTTTATGCCTGTTTGTATATACATGGATACATATATATATATATATATGTATTATACATGGGTTGGAGTGATAGCACAGGGGGTAGGACGTTTGCCTTGCATGCGGCCAACCCGGGTTCGATTTCTCCATCCCTCTTGGAGAGCCTGGCCAGCTGCCGAGAGCATCCTGCCCACACAGCAGAGCCTGGCAAGCTACCTGTGGCATATTCAATATGCCAAAAAACAGTAACAAGTCTCACAATGGAGACATTACTGGTGCCCACTTCAGCAAATCGATGAACACGGGTATGACAGTGCGTGACAGTGCTATGTATATTATACATAGTGATATTAGTTAGCTATAAAGCTATAGATATAAAAACTGATAAAGATACATAAATATTTGTGGATCTAGGGAAAGAACTCAGAGCCTCACACAGGCAAGGCATGTCCTCTACAACTGAGTTTCATAGAGACCCATGTTTCAAATCTTTTTCTGCCTAGTCTCCTGCCCCTTCCTAAGTAATATTTATCAAATGACCTAAAGATGTTCATTGATACCTAGCTGCCATTTCCAGAAATTTATTTCAAAGCAAATTTCAAGTAATATATATATTTTTTAAATATCATTTTCTATTATTATCAAATATCATTTTCTATTACTATCATAGAAAAGCATTCAACCTATTTGGGTATCACCAGTTTCACAACAGTGTCAATTCATCTCATAGGCATAAATGTAACTAAATTAATAATGTTCTTGAAAAGTATTTGAATGCTAAGACTAATAAAGTATAAATCTTCTATGACCTTGATCTGAGCCTCTCCTGCCCTGTCCCTTTTTTCTCTCCTCCTGTCCTACAAAAAACAGAAACAAAAACAAAAAAACACACACATACATACAAATTAAGCACACTTGTGCTATTGCAATTGCAGCTCCCTTCACACAACAGTCCTCCAATTAGCTGGTCATACAACACCACATGTTAAAAAGATTTGTTCTAAGCTCTACGATTGAACTACTGTGCTCTTTTATACATATAGATATGTTTTTATATGCACAGACTAATGAACCGGTATGCATATACAGAAATGCTTACAATTTATCAAGAAGTTCCTAGAAAAGTTGTTTCATCTTTCAACTTGCCATGCAAAAACTTGTAAATGATTACTGAAATCAATGTTCTTTTCTTCTATGCACAAAGATAACCAGCTTTTCCTAATTATATGTGGCCCTGAGTTATATAGGCCATGAAACACTAGAATAGGTTTGAATGTCATTACATATCTAATCTGTGATTCACAATAACTTTGGGAGCCGGAGACATAATAAAATATTAAGGCAGTAGTAGTTTGCTTGTCTGCCACTAACCCTGATTCAATCCAAGACAACATATATTACATATATATTTTTTTCTTTTTCCTCAAGCACTACCAGGATGATTCCTCATCACATTATCAGGAGTAAGTACAGAGCAACCCTAGGCATGCTCCAAAAACTATAAATTAAATAAAACAATATATTCTATTGCTCTTTTGTTGTTCTTTCAACCATCATGCAAAAGGATTCTGAGTGACACTGATTACAATAGAACTTGGTACCTGAAAAATCTATTATATTATCTTCACCTCTTATTACTATCATGTGAATAAAATTATACTGCTGCATTTCAACCAATATATATGTCTGATGTCAACATGTAAAAGCACTAAAGCTACCCAAACTGTTATCTTAATGATATGACAAAATACACACCATTGGTTTTTTGCAAGGCTTCCACCAGACACAAAGCCTCCTCTTGAATTCTGTCTTCAATTGTCCTCTTCCCCATCCCCATGTTCCTTAAAACCATGAGAACTAAACGTCGGGTTTGCTTCCATGTTTCTCCATTGCTGAAAGCCACTCCTATCAGGACAAGGAGAAAAAAACAGAAAAGAAACTATCAATAGCTGACAGACTTCATCTTAGGTAATGATAACAAAACTTAGTTGAGATGTAAACAGAGCGATAGCAGCCTAAGAAATTTTCATGCAGCCCAATCTCACTTGCTTCCTCTCATAACCCATGTGGTATCTTGCTGTCTTAGTTTTACGTATTAATAAACCTTTCTTCATCTTTGAGTTCCTCTAAACCTTAGAGTAATTCTGTGAAGCAATTGTGTTGTTCTTTTTTTGCTGGTGATTATGGAGACAAAATTCTTGGCCTCTGATCATGCAATACAGCTAATAATTAATGGGTTAAATAAGTGAAGTTGTCAGCACTGACCTATGGACATTATAAGTAAAATTTTGGAGATACAAAGTAAAGGAATCACATTTTAAGAAAAGGCTGTTCTTATGCATCAGAAAAAAGTGCACAAAAATTCCTCATCGGATTAGAATCAGTCACATTCATCTCATTTTAACATTTTCTCTTTATTTGCTATTTTTTTCTGTGAAATGTGGTGTTAGCAGCAAATAAATTCAATATCAGATTTTTAGGACTAAGAAGCCATTATATAGTGTTCCTAAGAAACATGTCCAAGATAATCTTAGAGAACAATGTTCAGGAGAAAATGGCTTCATTTGAACTTTCTTTCATTTTTCCTGAAACAAGTAGCCTACCAGAGGACTGACATCAAACAACTCCAAAAACAAATGCAATTCAGAGACTGGTGGGGGAAAGTCAGGATCACTGCAAAGTCTGTCTGCCACTAGGATACTCCTCAGCTCAGCCTCCCCATGACTCCTTGTGAGTCTTGTGAACTCAGAGTCCATAGCTAGGAAGCTGAACTCAGTCAAACTTTTGTCCCCAGATCAGGATCGCTGCAAAGTGCTCAGTAGAGTAATATTTTACTTCTTCATATATCACAGAAAGCACACATTGGCATCCTAACTCTGGTCATCTAACCACACCACAACATGCAGAAAACACCTCCAGACTGCAAAAGGCACAATGGGAAAGCAGCAGAGAACTCCACGGTATGCTTAGTGAGCAACTAAGGGAAGGGCTTTACATCTGTTGATTGTACAACCATATCTATGTATAATTGCTACACCCAACCCTTCATGATTTTTCTATAACTAACATGGTGCAACGTGCTTGATGGGAGACTAGAATGAGAAGAGACTAGAGTAGGAAGACACTGGTATATGGGCAGGAGGAGACAGGGATACTAGACAGTGGGACACTACCTTGGGGGGGGCAGAGAGTGAGCCTCAAGATTGGAATAAAAGGCGATTGATCACCAAGCAGCCTGGCCCCTATTTCCTCCTTCATTTGTTCATCACCATTCACCTGAGTTCATTTGGTGGCCATGAGTCGTCACTCAGCGTGTGCCCACAGTTTACCAAACACACAAAATGTTTAATGAAGTTAAAGAAACAATCTAACAAATATCCAATAAAACAAAAGAGGATATTAGAGTAAAAATGAGAAACCTATTAGCAGAAGTGGCAGACAGAATTTAAGAATTTGGTGGGTGAAATGAAAAATTCACGAAGATGCCTAAAAAAATCATATGATCATATCAGTAAATCAGTAAATGTAGAGAAAGCATTTGACAAGATCCAGCAGCTGCAACAGAAAAGGCAGCTCAAATATCCTTGGAAAAGTACCCTTGTGAAGAACAAGCTTGACAGCAATGCCATTATCAAGTTCCCTCTGACCACTGAGGCTACCGTGATGAGGACACCTGTGGTCATTGTGAATGCCAGTGACAACAATTCTGTGAGGAACCTCTTATGACAGTTGTATGACCAAGGTCAGCACCCTGATTGTACCTGATAGAGAGAAGGCATATGTTCATCTGGTCCCAAATATTTGCAAACAAAATTGGAACCATCTAAACTGTGTAGCTGACTAATACTAAATACAATTTTTTCATCATAAAATAATGCAATTATTATTTTATGATGATGGATAAGAACAGTCTCCTTGAAAGTTTTTGAAAAGTTTTAAAAGATTTTTCAAATATCAATTTCCATTTATACTTATGTACAACATCTTAATCCATTTTTGAGACATTCCTATGGGCTTGTTTTGAATGATATTGAATTTAAATATTTCTTAGGATTTTGGCCATCTTGCCACATTCAACAGAGAAGCCGCGCATTCTGGTGAGCAACGCGGCCAGAGAATGCTCCGGACCCGAGACCAAGCCAGCAACACTGGAGATCCAGACGGAGGAGGTGCAGCCACCACACCTTCTCCAGATGGAGCTCCGGCGACACTGAGCAGCAACTAACACGGCTCCGGGATGCGGGACTGGGACAACTCCGAACTGCGCGGCCGCTAATGTGGCCACGCGACCTTTTCTAAAATCTGAAAACATACAATCTTTTAATGGAAAACTAATTATCAAATGCTTACTTGGTAGTAGGGCTGTCTTTCTTAGGGGGAAACTCCAACAACAATAGTGAGTTTTGTGTTGAAATATGGAACGTAATCAAGGTAAAGAGAAAAAGAAGTGAAACTCATCAGTTATAGAGTTGGGGGTGGGGGAGGGGGCGGTGGGGTATACTGGGGTTTTTGGTGGTGGAATATGGGCACTGGTGAATGGATGGGTGTTTGAATATTGTATAACTGAGACATAAACCTGAGAACTTTGTAACTTTCCATATGGTGATTCAATAAAAATTAAAATAATAAATAAATAAATATTTCTTAGGATTTTTAGAAGAGAAGATTGAAGGTAATAGTGCTATTTAAGGAGCCATGAAATAGCTCATTTTCAAACCAGAAAGCAAAATTTAGGGGAATAACTAATTTAATCATTTTTCTTCTTATTTTTTTCTTTCATTGTCTTATCCAATCAGAATTTAAAATAACTATGTATTTTTACAAAATATCAAAACACTGGAGGCTTGTTTCTTTGCTTTTAATGTTTCATGGAATCAATGTGCTGCCTTCATAATTTAAAAGGTGGATTAAAGATCTTTATATTAAAATACTGGAATTACATTCTCATAAATTTATCTAAATATAATTTTCAATTCCTTACTCGATTCAAATCTTTACAATTACATATTTCCCAAAAAGAAACCTACCTAGCCCTTGTATCGCCCTGTCTATCATTGGGAAACTTCCTCTGCCAGAAAACACCTCGCCATGATCAATCAAGGCTTCCTTCACTGCATCATATCCATGCAACACCACCGTGGGCTTCATGCCAAAATACACAGTGAACACAGGGCCATAGACTTGTGCAAGCTGAAAAAGAAATAAGAGATACAAACATTGTAATGTTTTCAAAATTAAAAATGTACATGAGCAACAAAAAATACTATTGGTTTACAATACTCTCTTGCCCCCGAGTCTGGCTGTCTTCCTCAGGACCTCTTGGAGGGGGTGGGCTCCAGTTTCCCTCCCCACACCAAGCAGAGATCCCTCCACTGAAGACCTCTGGAGTGTAGCCACAGCCATGCTCATGGCCCCTCTCCACATATTCAGATGAGCCTCACGATGAAGGAACCGGCAGAGGAACCCAGGTATATGGGACCTAGGGCTGAGACCTCCAAGCCTGTTCGGATCGGGACTGGGTCTCTTCCGCCCAGATTCCCCATTTTCCAGTAGCTAGGCAGTCACACCCAGGGACTGCCCCCAACACCATGTAATCCCACCAATGGCCAATATCCAGAGACTATAAAACCAAGCCTCTGGGAAGTGGCTGCACAACTTCTTATAACCTAGTTCTCCCTCTGGGAGAACGTGGAAAACTACCAAGACTTTCCTGCCCACTTGGGAGAGCCTCACAAACTCTCAGTGGCGTATTTATGCAAAAGCCAGTAACAATGATGGGTCTCATTCTGATTCTGGTATCACTGATTGCAGAGAATCATTATACCATTGTGATTTGGTTTTGCATTTTCTTAATAATAAGCACTACTAAAAATTTTTCATTTGTCTCTGGCACATATTTGCCTCCCTTACAGAAGTGTTTTTTCCAGGTCTTTTGTCTAATTTCTGTTGGACTTCTTGCTTTTTTAATTCTTGATATTTTTAGAGCTCTTTGTACTGTTTAGATATAAATCCATTGTTAGCTATATAATATACAAAAATCTTAACCCAATTAGAAGGTTGCATCTTTATGTTTGTGGTAGTTACTTTTTCACTGTTACTTTTTCTAAGTTTAAGTTGTCCCATTTATTTAATTTTTAGTTTTTGTACCTTGTCATCAGAGTTGAGTCCCAAAATATATCTCTGGGTCAGATGACATAGGCTTGTCATATACGGTATTTATTATGCTGATATAGTAGGATACTACAGTCTTCCACAAATGGTAACAACATGCCTTTCATTTCTCCTCCTACCTTAGCAGAAATAACATGTAGGTGGCTTGACTATGACTAAAGAAATAAAGACAATAGCTTAGTGACACAAGTGACACAAGGCCAGAGAGATTAAGACAGCAGCAGATAGGGCACTTCCTTGCACATGGTCAACCCAGGTTCAATCCCTAGCACCCTTTATGGCTCCCTGAGCCGCCAGAAACCCTCCCTGAGCACAGAACTAGGAATAAGCACTGAGCACAGAGCCAGGACTTAGCACTGAATATGTCTGGGTGTAGCCCAAAAACCAGTAGCAGCAGCAACAACAACATCAACAACAAATTATAAATAACCAGATTGAGAAAAACTGAGTAGTACCATGAAAGTGAGGCCACTTTCTAAGGGTCCCCTATCATCATGTGATATTGAAATAAACTTCTTTGTACTTTCAGCCCATTGTATTATTGAGGATTTTCTTTCATGTAAAATACAGATTTATCCTCTTTTATCTAATCTAATATTCTAGGCTGTTGAACATCAAGCCTAAATGCTTTAGTCTTTATCAGTGAATTGCCCCTTTCCTCTTCCCAGAGAAGCTTACCATGCCCTTGCTAACATCCTTAATTTAGTCAAAGTCTATCTTCAACCTCCCTTTGTGTTGGATATTAACCCTAAGTGCTTTAGGCTTTATCAGTGTATTGTTTCCTTTGCTCCCCTTAGAGGAATTTATATTGCCCTTGCTAGCATCCCTAACTTAGTTAAAGTTTATTTGTAATCTTTCCCTTGTAGTTTACCTCACATTGTCACAGTCCCCCATTGTTAATCTTTATTGCTTATAAAACAAAACTTTCTGGTAATTCTGAACTATATTGATACTGCTTTGTATTTGAAGTGCTGTGTATTTGTACTTGCTTTTCTGTTTCCCCAATAGCCTTTTTATATGTTACCATAGTGCAATGTTCTTTGGTTAAACACAGAAAGACCATTACTGCTATGCTCCTAATATTTGGGAGTTGATTGACTCTGAAATATATCTGCCCCTGACCATAATTACTTGATCATAACTACTTGACTCAGGCTTAGTTTCTGTAGTTCCTGACACCCCAAAGGGGAGGCCCCACTGTGGGACTGGGATGGACCCAGGGCGAGTGACAAAACTACCCGGCAGAGAAATGGGACATTCTAGAAAGCATAAATGCATGGTTTTCATGCAAACTGTTACAACTTTTTTTAAAAAAATTTTATTAAATCACCATGTGGAAAGTTACAAAGTTCTCAGGTTTATATGTCAGTTATACAATATTCAAACACCCATCCCTTCACCAGTGCCCATATTCCACCACCAGAAACCCCAGTATATCCCCCGCCCCCACCCCCTACCCCCTACCGTTTAACTAATGAATTCCACTTCATTTTTTCTTTACCTTGATTACATTCCATAATTCAACACAAAACTCACTATAGTTGTTGGAGTTTCCAACCAAGAGAGACAGACCTACTACATTTGATAATTAGTTTTTCATTGCTGGAAATGAAGAGATATGTAGCCCCACTGCTACAAGTACATAACTCTCTCTCTCTCTTTTTCTTTTCCTTTTTCCTTCCCCCCCTTTTTTTTCTTTTTCCCCCTCATCCCCCTTCCTGCGCCTCATAGTATGGTGTACGCCACGCCGCGTCGGCCAGCGTGGGGCTTTTGCTTAGTTCACAGTCCAGAGGTGGCTGCTACATTAAAAACCTTCAATATTTCAACAAAAACTTACTGTTATTATTTGGAGTTTCCCCCCCAAGTCAGACCTGTTCAAATGGAACCGTTTCACATTGCTGACAATTGTAAATGTTAAGTCGCGTTCGCGCGGTTTTGGATTTCTGTATAAAGTCCAGGGAAAATTCTGCCAGAAATTACATAGCCCAGCTCACAGTCCCAGTGCATTGCTGTAAGAAGTCTCTGAATTCAAAGTCTTTAGGCGCAGAGTGTCCGATTCGCGCTCAGCGGCTCTGGATTTATCTGGGCCGAGGGCATGCCGGTTACACCCCCTTCCCATGAGTTCCTGGGAGCCCCAAAAGTAAAATCCGAATACCTGTGGGTTTGGAGTCACAGAAGATGGCGCCTGCCACATGGGTGCCACCAGCCTTCCGCTTTCCGTGCAGGAAGACAGGGTGGGGAGGAAAAAAAAATCCACCCCCGGCAGCACAGAGTTGTAGCCCAGTTCGGTGTCCCAGTGCATCGCTATCAGATGCTGCGCTGGATGCCCGGATGTGTTACATCTTTGGAATCAAAGTCTTTAGGCGCATTGGGTCCCGCAAACTGTTACAACTTTAGAGACTAAAGAAGGACTAGCTGAACTGGCCTGAGGACTTAGTTTGGGGTTTTCAGTAAAAGCCTTGCTTGCACTCAGAGACCAGACAACCAAGTGTTTAAAGCCTTGTTTGCTCTCAGCCCAGAGAAGTAAGTGTTGGGATCTTTGTCTCTTCCTGTGTTTATTTTTTTATTTTTTATTTTTTATTTTTTTGCTTTTTGGGTCACACCCAGCGATGCTCAGGGGTTACTCCTGGCTCTGCACTCAGGAATCACTCCCGGCAGTGCTTGGGGGACCATATGGGATGCCGGGGATCGAACCTGGGTCGGCCGCTAGCAAGGCAAACGCCCTACCCGCTGTGCTATCGCTCCGGCCCCGCTTGCTGTGTTTATCCAAACAACTGCTAGTATCGATAACATACAATTAGAGGGAAACATAAAAGCAATACAGTTGCCCCTGGGAGACAGTGTGTCTCCTTGAGTTGATCTTCCTAAGAGAATTTCCTCAGCCAAATGTTTGTCTAAGTAAATGACCAGCATACTGGTCCTTACCTCAACCCCCTTCAGATGTTCTATAAATATGCTTGCAACAGTGCATTAGACTGGCAATTTTCAACATCAGACTGTGGTCCCCGGTCTCCCTGTCTCCCCATCTCTCTGTGTCTCTGTTGGGGGGCCCTGAGGAATGGGGAGGCGGGGAGGTGGCTCAGGGATACTGAAGGAACACATGTGTCCAGCAGGAGATGCAGCCACCCGAGGATCATCATTTCTTTTTTGTGATTACACACAGGCCAATATTTTAGTGAATGTAAAATATTTTACATTCATTCTCCTTAAAACAACTAGAGTGATTTTTTTTTTGCTTTTTTTGAGGGGGTCACACCCAGCGATGCTCAGGGGTTACTCCTGGCATTGCACTCAGGAATTACTCCTGGCGTGCTTGGGGGACCATATGGGATGCCGGGTATTGAACCCGGGTCGCCGCGTGCAAGGCAAATGCCCTACCCGCTCTGCTATCACTCTGGCCCTAGAGTGATCTTTTCACAAGACAAATGTGAAAGACATTAGTGACACCAGGACTAATTATGAGAAAGGATGTTTAGGTCACAATCTGTCACTGTTATCACTGTTACTGTTACCCCATTGGTCATTGATTTGCTTGAGCAGGCCCCGTAACATCTCAATTCATCCTAGCTGTGAGATTTTAGTAGACTCTCTTTACTTGTTCTTCCCAATGGTGCCACATTAGAGGCTCTTCAGGGTCAGGGGAATGAAACCCATCATTGTTATTGTATCTGGCATGTGAATACAGCACAGGGAGCTTGACAGGCTCTTTCCTGTGCGGGCAGTAAATTCTTGGTAGCTTGCCAGGTTCTCCAAGAGGGAAAAATGGGCTCTCAGATGTTGCGCGGCCCCATTGTGGCTGCACACTTCCAGGATTTTGGTTTTATAGTCTCTGAATGCTCTGGATGTTGGCCATTGATGGGATTATATGGTGCCAGGGGCAGACTCTGGGTGTGGCTGCCTAGCTATTGAAAAATGCAAAATCTGGGTGGAAGGGGTCCAGTTTCGATATGAGCAGTCTTGGAATCTTGACCCCGGGTCCCGCATACCTGGGTTCCTCTGACGGATCCTTCATACATGAGACTAATCCAAACGTGTAGAGAGTAGGTCACAATAAGAATTAATAATTCATATTTTTAACTGTTTCTGCAATTATCCCATGGATCTCATCCACACTGAACATCTTCCTACGGCATGCCATGTCCACATACCTGGACATCCAGTAGACATTTTCCTTCAAAACCACTTCCTGGTAGTTATGATGTCTGGTACCATATCTTCTTTAAATGTTGACCTGTCTTAATTGATGTGAACAATTGAATAAAAGAAAATCATGCTCACCTTTCTTAAGGATTTGTTGATATCGCTGGTATTTATTTGTAGAATATTTCCAATGACTGGGAGAGGGGTGGGGCCAGGTGGAAGTTTCCCTCTGCTGGACCTTTGATTCCATAAGAAAAGAAAACTCAAACACGAAAGAAAAATCACCAGGGCTATTAAGAGATCCATCATTAGTGTATAGAAATCCAAAGCTTAGAATCCAAAGATTTTGTGAACATGGGAGGCAAGCTTATCACCAAACATACACCTTACCTTTGGAATTCTGGGCAAATATTGCTCCATCTCCAGTGTACTTTGGTATTTTGGCAAAAACAAGAGCTGAGAGTGTTCACCTTAGTATTTACAAATTAAACATGCTATTTGTGAAAATTTCACTAAAGATATTTCAGTTTTTATTAGAAAATTTTAATATTGAAATGAAAGTCATCAGATTTTTCAAAAGACTGGGGTGTATAATCTTGAAAGAAATTAAAACTGGTACTTTGTAGAGTCCCTCACCATCACTCTTCCTGACTACATAGCTCAATGACTCTTAAGTTCACTTCTCATGTCCTTATAATGAGAGAAAATAAAATAGAAAGTGTTGTTTCAAAATCATAATCATATTAGCAAAATGGAAAATGTCCTCTCTTAGTTCCTTCTGCCAGAAGATCCCAGAAAATACCAAAATAAACATAAGGGAGCTAGATAAAAATATATATGTTTGTGTGTACATATGTGTGTGTGTGTGTGTGTGTGTGTAATGCACTGCAGCACTGTCATCCCATTGCTCATTGATTTGCTCAGGAAGGCACCAGTAACATCTCCATTGTGAGATTTGTTGTTACTGTTTTTGGCATATCAAATATGCCACTCGTAGCTTGCCAGGCTCTGCCGTGTGGGCGGGATACTGTTGGCAACTTGCCTGGTTCACTGAGAGGGTCGTAGGAATCGAACCCGGGTCAGCTATGTGCAAAACAAATGCCCTACCCACTGTGCTATTGTTCCAGTACCAAACTCTAATAACATGTCAATAATTTCTTATGCAACGCTTAATGGCTCCAAAATGAGATACAACACTTTTCACACTTTCTCTAAGGAAAACTTTTTGGATCATTTTTAGTCAATTATTCGTGACAAGCAATACAAAATAAATTATTTAGCATCTGCCTCTGGGGCAGGCTTTGGTGGTGCTTGAGAAAATTCGAAATAATCGTGGTGGGATTGGTATTGAAATATTGAACGTAATCAATTATTGTGAACAACTTTATGAAAACAAAATTATTTCAAAAAAACTTGCATCCTATTTTGCGAAAAATTTCAGATAATCAACAAGTAGAGACATCTAAGAAAATTGGGAGTGGGGAATACAGAATCAGGAGGCTCATCACAGACTGTGATATAGATCACAGAATGTAAGTCATCTTTCTGTAGCATTTCTTAAAACACAACTGTAGATAAAATTTAATCACCTACTAACTATATTTGGGGGAAGTGATGTGTGTATAGCATATATAATTACTGGTAATAATATGTGTTAGCAGGGATGTGGTGAAAAAGTAATTCTCACTCACTGTTGGTGTGAATATTGTCTGGTTCAATCCTCATGGAAAACAGTTTAGAGATTTCTCAGAAAAATAAGAAGAGAGCTGCCATATGACACAGCAATTCTAATTCTTTGTATCTAACTAGGACACTAGAGCCTTTTTCAAAAGGACACATGCACACCACTCTTTATTACATGACACGATTCTAAAATTTGTGTGAAAATACAAAGATGCAATTCTAAGAGGAAATAAAAATGAAGAGTCATGCTCCCAGTGTTATTTGCCCTTAAAGTTTGGGAGGAAATGTTCAGTGATAAACCAGTGATTTCTTGATCTTGGTCCAGGTGCACTGGGGTAAACATAGCCTTGTTCTACACTGAAAACAAGGTAGTACCTAAGACAAAGTCAGGGTTTGCACACATATAGGTCTTTTGAGAAAAGTCCTAGCCCCATGATAATTTAGGTAAAATTGATGATATTTATCCAGATGAGTTTTAAGATAATTTAAAGTCTAAATCTATAATAAACTTCACTTGTACATAATAAACCTATAACATGATAAGATTAAGTGAGGATGTATTTAGTGGCTCGTTTATGTTGCATATACTGTTAAATAACTAAATTTTTATTTCTGTTTGCTTTTTGGTTTTGGACCACACTCAGACGTGTTCAGGGCTTACTCATGGCTCTGTGCTTAGGAGTCATACTTGGTGGTGCTCAAGGTACTATAGGAGGTGTCAAAAACGAAACCAGCACCAGTCCTGTATAAGGCAAGGAACATAACCACTATACTATCTCTCTGATCTCTAGATCATTTAGTCTTTTTTAAAAAGTTTCACAATACAAATGTGGGGACAAAATCAGGTAGCTTAAGAAGAATGAGGCACTTTTATATCCAGTTCATAGAAGAGAAGACTGGAATTTGAATCTATGCCACCAGACACATTTCCGTAATTACCAACCACATGAATGTACATTCTACCCCGGTCTGGAGAGGAAGAGTCTCCAAAGAGCCATGCATAGATGGTGTCCAATAGAGATGCCCAGTGCTGCTTAGTCATCTACACTCCTCTTAATGAACTGTACCAAGTCCTTCAGCAGGAAAAGCCCATTGAGTGAAAATCAGCACAAAGGACATAAGAGACATGAGTGCACCTCCATGGCAGTAGATAGGCCCTGCCAATCCAATAAGCAGCGACCAAGTTTATGAACACAGAGCAGTGCAATGCAAACAAAATACATGAAAAAATACTTCTGTCTGGAGAAAAAAACATCGCCAGACCACAGACAAGAATATAATATTTTAGAGCAAGATATAATTCTAATAAAGTCAAAATTCAACTTTATATCAATGAAGGAAATAAACTTAAAACTACTACCGTAAAATTCAGTTTTTTATATTTAACAAAATGTCTAAACATAGTTTCCTCAATTCCAAAGCAAGTATTATTTTCATTCCAAAGTTAAGAAGCAATTTTTATTTACTATATTTTTATATCTTACTTATTTTGTTTTGGGGGCTTACTCCTGGTTCTCTGTTCAGGGGACCAGATGGGGTGTCAGTGATAAAACCCAGGTAGAACAGCCCTTTGAAACAATTTTTTAAAATGTGTCTCATTATTTGACTCCCAAAATTAACCCATGATACAGGTACTTTTATTTATTTTACAGATAGGAAAATTATTATAACTGAAGGAATTCACTCAAGTTTCTATTGCATTGTAATGATAAGTAAGAAACTGAATGTAATAACAATGATGAAATTAAAATGTGAATTAAGAAATATAATGGGGACTGGGAAACAGAAAACTGAACCTTATGTTAAACAAAAGAAGGGAGGAAGAAGCATTTTTTTTACCCCCTTCAGGCCACCAGATTTAAGGGAGTGTACTGGGCCTAAGGAATTTACTAGGATGCCAGGAGACAACATATTAGGGTGGTGCCAAAGGGCAGGATATACAGTCACTGACTGTTTTCCTTTTGGCACCTGAAGGCCATACCATAGAGAAAAGATGCTTTGATTGTTTGATCGTTTACCAATTATCTCTATCCCTTATCTCACTGATAAGAAAGTATATAGACTATAGACTACTCTTAGAGGCTAAAAGAGAGACCCTCTCAGCAAACAGGGTTCCAAGTCTCTTTCTCTTGTGACTTGGGGTCCTCAATGCTGAGGTTCTAATAAACTTATTTTCCTATCCTGAGCTGTCTCTCTCTATTCACTCATGGCTTGTGCCAACAGCTTAGGCACATCATTAAAAATGATGCAACTCTTAAGCATGACTTGTGAAATCTGCTTGGAGAGTACTTCTATTTGATTACATTTCACAAAAAGTTTGGATAATAATTCAATTATATTTCACAGAAATTTTCTGGGGAATAGTTAGGTGTGTGACAGTTTGACATTGGCATTGCAAAGATGGCTTAAAATTTAACAGGTCCCATATCAGCAATTTTACCATGGGTAAATAAAAGTCAGCATTCTGAAAGGTTTTTCCTTTTGTAATGTTCAGGACTTCAAGAACCAGAAATTAAAAAATATATTCACTATGCAATAAAAAATGGGAGTAGATAGCTAATGGCAGCATATGAAATTATAAAGAATCTAATGATGATTTCTACTTCTTTATTTTAGAAGCAATGTAATAATGGCCCAGTGGATCAACTTTTTCTCTCATGGCATCTCCCCACTTGAGATGTTTATTTTCATATTGGTAAATGGGGAAGACCCCCCAATGACAATAGAATTCCTGGGAAATAATTTAACCAGTAGCTTCCAAATGGGATAATTGGGGTCAAGAAAGATGCTGCAATAGCCAAGTCCACCAGTAAGGAATTCACATGTGTTGGCAGGGGAGAATCAGACAAGGTCTTGGGGAAAGGAGTAAGATCAAACTTGGGGAGCTGAAACACTCAGGTCACTCTGTAGAGTGCTATGTGTTCACAAACTACGAACACCAGATTGAATACCAAATCGCTCCTTTCTGTGGAAACACATAGCTGCCAATCACTTCTCTCCTTTTTCCTTGGAAAAATCCATTCAAGGTTCAAGATCCTGAAATGTAAAGTGAGGAAGGCTGATCTTGCTAAAGAGGAGCATTGCTGTTCACTGGCCACTCTTTATTTTGTTGATGGTGTCCCAGGTCTTGCAAACCAAGAGTAAGCTCAGGCATTGGAAGTGGAGAGAGTTTCTAGAACCTCCTCACACCAGAACTTGAACTCACCTCTCTGTCCTCAAGGCCACGGCCTTCCCACAGAACTCATGAAAATTTAGATTTAGGCTGGAGTCCTCAAACTAAGACAAGGCACTTCAGTGAAGTGAATTTTCCATTCTTACAGGGCTCAGAAATGCCTTGTCCCAAAGAACCCAGGGAAAGTGTGAGCACACTGTGGTTTGGGTCCAGCTCTGCTCTGCTTCCTGTGCTTTCAATACCAGACACTGTAGAAATGGCAGGGGGGATGGAAACCAGGAGACAATCAGCTGGCAAGGCTGTGCAAATTCATCAGTTCATCTGTTCGTAAGGCCTGTGAAAAATTGCATTATGTGTGTGTGTGTGTGTGTGTGTGTGTGTACACATACATCACTATTTCTTTACTCACTCATCTGCCTCTACAGTTTACTTTTAACATTCATTCAGGGTCTTTAATTCTGTACCACACCACCAACAAATGCCCAAGACCCTCCACCACCATCCCTATGTCACTCTTTGCCTCTTGTATACCTTCCATGCCCTTCCCCACATCCCACTGCTTAGTAATCTGGGTTTTATAATCCAAGACCTAGGGTTTGTCATTGTTCAAAACTGTCTATTATGGGGCTTGGAATGATAGCACAGCAGGCTGGGAGTTTGCCTTGCATGCGGCCTACCCGGGTTTGATTTCCAGCATCCCATATGGTCCCCTGAGCACCGCGAGGAGTAATTCCTGAGTGCAGAGCCAGGACTAACCCCCGTGCATCTCCAAGTGTGACCCAAAAAAGAAAAAAAAACACCTGTCTACTCCCTGTTTTGTTGCTCTCTGTTCCACAGAAGTGTGAGAGTGTGTGATCATCCTGTACTTTTTGCTAGAAAGGTGGCCAAAGTGCATAGATTTGGGCGTGGTCAATGGTCTTTGAATTTCCTTTTCTGACCTTTTGTTTCTGCTGGAGTTTCTCTTGGAGGGGGGTCCAGACTTCTCTGCCTGTTGCAGATACCTGGTGAAAGTCTTATCATGCCTTATTCCCGTTTTCTGTAAAGCTGGCTTTTTGCAATTTCAGAGCTATTGATATTATTTCCCAGAAAGTTCATTGCCATTGCCTTGGGGGAAGGGGGGTGTGGGGTGGGAAGGAGAAGCAACTCTGTCTACCTGCCTATCTACATCAGTAGGCTTGAACAACACAGCTAGCCAAGCATCCATCAGTCACCAGGAACCATGGGGATTCCGGAGGTGGGAAAGACAAAGGAAAGATTTTGGAAGATGGGAACAACATAACCTTGAGGATTTGGGTGGTGGGAAAGAGGGGAGTTGAAGCTGAGAGGGGGGTCTAGTAATTTGCATTGAATATGTAATTTGCATTAAATTGTGGTAAGATGGTCTTTTTAGCAATGGTAATCCTTCTAATCTACAAACTGAGGATGTATGCATACATTTTAATACTGACATAATTTTCTTTGTATAGGTCTTTTACTTCCTTGTTAAGCAGATTTTAAGGTACTTGATTTTGAGGAGGACATTATGAATGATATTTAAAAAAAGATTTCTACTTCATTGTTTGTCGTATTTAGAAATGCCTTCTATTTCAGAGTGTTTATTTTGAAGACCAAAATTTGCTGTACAGGCTTATTGTTTCCAGGTTAATTTTTTGTAAGAGTCCTTAGGGTTTTATAAGTATAATATCATTCCACTACCGAATAGTGATAATTTGGCTTATTTTTCAATCAGGATGCACTTAATATCTCATTCTTGTCAAATTGATGTGCAAGGACTTCCAATACTATAATAGAATTATTAATACTAGAATAGTATTATTAATATAATTAATGAGGTAGCACTGCAGTAGCATTGTCGTCCCATTGTTCATCTGCTTGCTGGAGCAGGCACCAGTAATGTCTCCATTGTGAGACTTGTTGTTACTGTTTTTGGCATATCAAATACGTCACAAGTTGCTTGCCCTTCTCTGCCATGCGGGCAGGATACTCTTGGTAAGTTGCTGGGCTCTCTGAGAGGGACAGAATAATTGAACCTGGGTTGGCCACATGCAAGGCAAATGCCCTACCCCTTGTGCAATAGATTATTAGTAACCGAATAATAATGGGGAAAGTGGACATCCTTGTCTTGTGTCTTATCACTGTAGAAAAGCTTTCAGGTTTTTAGCATTGAGCATGATGCTGATTTTGTGGCTTTGTGATAAAGGACTTTAAATATACTAAGGAAGTTTCCTTCTTTTTTCATTTTGTTGACTTTTTATCATGAATGGGTGTTGAATTTTGCTGAATACTTTATATTGGAGGTATGGCACAGCAGGTAGTGCATTCGCCTTGCAGGCAGCCGACCCGGGGTCAATTCTTCTGTCCCTCTCAGAGAGCTCGGCAAGCTACCCTTGGCCAAAAACAGTAACAAGTCTCACAATGGAGACATTACTGGTGCCCACTCGAGCAAATCAATGAACAAGGGAATGACAGTGCTACAGTGACAGTGCTATAGTGCTTATGTTGATATGGTACATTGCATTGACTGACTGGCATATATTAAACTATTTTGCATTCTAGGGATAAATCTCATCTATTGGTGGTGTAAGATAATTTAATGTCTTTGGATTTTATATTCTAATATTTTGTTGAGGATCTTTGCAATTATGTTTATTAGAGATATTGGTCTATAATTTTAACTTTTAGTGATATCTCTGTCTGCTTCCAGTGTGAGGGTAATATAGAAATTATAGAAACTGGGACAATTTCGGTTTATGTAACTTGCTGGAAGAGCCTGAAAAGGATAGGAAGCAGGTTTTTGGAGGTTTGGAGAAACTCTCTAGTACATCAATCTGACTCAGGCTTATGTTTGAGGGACAGTGTTTTATTACCATTTCCATTTCTTTGTCAGTAATTGGCCTGGGAATTTTTTCCATTTCCTTCGAACTCAGTTTTGGGAGGTCATAGGATTTCAAAATTGTGTTCATCTATACATAAAAATTTTATGGTAATCTCTCATTATCCTTTGGATTTCTGTGGCATATATTATAGTGTCTCCACTTTTGTTTAGGATCCAGTTTATTCAGGTTCTCTCTTTTATTTGTGAATCTAGCTAATTAATGGTTAATTAATCTTGTTTATTCTTTTGGAAAACCAGTTCTTGATTTCAGCCAATGAAACAAAACAAAACAAAAAACTAGGACCAGCAAGATTGTACAGCAGGTAGGCCTTACACAAACTTGGGTAGCAGACCCACGTTCAATTCCCTGCAATACATCTGGTCCACAGAGTACTGCCAAGAGTGATCTCTGAGTACAGACCCAGGAGTGAACCCTGAGAAGCACTAAGTGTGAACCAAAAGACATGAAAAAATGACAATAAAAGAAAACAAAGAACTTGTTTTTGGTTTCATTGATTTTTTGTACATTAATTAATTTATTTATTTTCGGTTTCTGCTTTGTTGATTTCTGCTCTAAGTTTTCTTTTCTTCCTTCTTGCTTATTTTGGGTTTCCTTTATTAGCCCTTTTTCTAATATATTGAGTTGTGCAGGAAGGTTGTTTATTTGGGCCTTTGCTTATTTCCTGATGAATGCTTCAATTGCTACTAACTTCCCTTTTAATGGGGACTTATTATGTCCCACATGTCTGGTAATTAGTGTAATTCATTTTTTGCTTCCATGAATCTTTATATTCATTCTTTAATCTATTGATTATTTAGCCATAAATTGTAATGGACTGGAGCGATAGCACAGCAAGTAGGGCATTTGCCTAGCATGCAGACAACCCAGGTTCGATTCCTCCGTAACTTTTGGAGAGCCCGGCAAGCTACTGAGAGTATCACATCCGCAGGACAGAGCCTGATAAGCTACCCATAGTGTATTCGATATGCCAAAAACAATAACAAGCCTCATAATGGAGACATTACTGGTGGTTGCTCAAGCAAATTGATGAACAACGGGATAACAGTGCTAACAGTGCTAAATTGTAAGAGTTGGCACCACAGGCCTAAACAGCATGGCATTTTCCATCTCTTGCATTGAGCCACCAGTCTGATTGGATGAGAATTATCAGTAGGGACTCCCCAAGACTTCTGAGAACCACTTGGGATACCCCACCCGCCAAAAAAAACACACAAAATGTCAATTCTTTAATAATATATGCACACATGGCTCATAGCTCTTGGCAGACACATTTACCATAGCCAAGATTTGGAAGCAGGGGCAGAAGCAATAGCACATTGGGTAGGGCGTTTGCCTTGCATGTGGCCAACCCAGATTTGATTCCCAGCATCTCATATGGTCCTCCAAGCACCACCAGGAGTAATTTCAGAGTGCATGAGCCAGGAGTAACCCCTGTGCCCAAAGAGAAAAAAATAGAAAAAAATATATAGATGCAACCCAAATGCCTACTGAAAAATGAAAGCATAAATAAACTGTGATGTTTAAGGAACACTACCCAATTACAAGAAAATATATAATATTATCTTTTGTGTGATGTACACACAAAATGTAATACTGCTAAGTTATAAAAATGTAATATCATCCATTGTTACAACTTGAATGGAACTATAGGGAGTCATGTTAAGTGAAATAAATCAGAAAGAGGACAAATGCCAACTAATCTCACTTTATATGGTGTATAAGGAAGCACAGAAAGTGAAAGGATGATGTCCAAAGATAAAACAACACGTGGAGTCTGAGAATAGACTGAGGTTACCAAGAGGGGGTGCAATAATGCGGTTGTTAGAAATGGGACAGACTGGAAATGACCTAAGAAATAGATGAAGGATATTTGGCACTAGGGCCTTTGTCATTTTTTGTACACCCAAAGCATAAACATTAACACTATTGTAATTCATGCTAACTCAATAATATACAAATAAGAGGACAATATTTTTATTACAGATGGAACTCTAATTCATGCAGGAAACTTGAACTGGATATTGAAGACTATAGACAATTAGAAAAGACATGGTTCAGAAATATCATTTCTTCAGGAAGGAGGACATGGACATAGCCAGCACATAGGCCAGAAAGGATCATTCTGTAGTAGAGTAGCCAGCAATTTCTTCAGGATGGAATGAAACATAGCTTATAGGAGGGTGGTATAGAACCTACCCCACTAAGAACTGGGGTGGTGTCAATGTCCTTTGGATCAACCAGAGGCTTCAAGGTAAAATGCTGTAAAATGCTAGTCAGAAATATAAACAGCTCCATACGGGCCAAGCTTTCACCAACACATACCCTTTTTCCTGAAAATGAAGCATAAACGAAATGTTATCTTTGTTATATTTTTGAGATGGCAATAATGGTAACTCAAACCAACATGGAATTACATATGCATAAAAGCACTCATTTGTACTTTGGAGTCAGAGCAATAGTACAGAGGATAGGACGCTTGCTTGGCATGCGGTTGACCCAGGTTTGATGCCTGGCAGGCCATATGGTACCCTGATACTGCCAGGAGTGATCCCTGAGCACAAAGTCAGAAGTAAGCCCTGAGCATGCCAGGTATTCTCTCTGCTAAACAAAATCTGCCTTAACCCAGAAATTAGTTCCCTCTTTGGCTCCTAATTATTTCAATGAATTACGTTTATATAACGTCAGACTTATTTTCTCATCACTTCCTTGCTAACCACCCTTTAGACAATTAGTAAAATCCTCCACCGTTACATATATCTTCTAGTAAAACATCCTTCTCTCTCTGTTAAAAGTTTATTTAGACAGATTATAGTAAAACCTTGTGTCTCCAGTGACTTAGAATGGTAGCATCTCCTCAATAATACTAGTCTTGAATAATTTACCACACAAACCTTAATATTTTTCTAAATCCTACCTTTGATTCTGAAAATAGTATCTTCCTTAAACTCTCTTTATTATTTTGGGTGTGCCACTTGTTTTTTCCAGAATTTGGTCAAATTACAGCAGCACCCTCCTTGACTCTCTAATTACTCTGACCTCTGCTCCCACCTACAAAAAGAAAATAGTATCTTCTCTTTATATTTCTGGGGTCTTCTTGTCTATCTTTCCATCTCTATGAAAGAGGATCTCTTTCTTATTCACAGCTTTATTTCTGTATATAGCATGGGTCTGCTGTATAGCATGTTCTCAGTGATTTTTTTTTTCAAAAAACTGGACTCTCAGGATAGATGAAAAAAAATTTTGAGAAATTTTACTATAATTAGAAAGTTCAGAGTAGCCTTCATGTAAGATCTTTCCTTTTCAAACTTGGTCCCTGAAGTACAGATAAAAATGGAAAGCTGAAAAACTTGCCTGTTGCAAAGGGCATGAAGTAGTCGCTCTTCTTAAAATTACCACTTTCATCCAGGAAGTGGCCAGGATCAAATCGTTCTGGATTTGGAAACTCTTTGCCATCATGAAGAACAGAACTCAGAGATATTAATATCTCTGTGCCCTGATATAAAGAGAGGAGGAAAAGTGAAATATAAATAAGGTCATGTAGGTTGAAGCAAGCCTCAATTAATCCTTTTGTTCATAGATGAAGAGGTTAAGACACACAAGGAATTTCTCCATGTCAAAGAATCAATTAATTAATAAGCATAAAAGGTCTTCAATATCTCACTTAAAATCCAAGGCACTTTTCATTGATTCCAAGACAAAACTCATAGCCAGTATTTGCGTTTGTGAAAACTAAGGAAATTATCTTAATTGCATTGTTGACAAGTAAACTGTACTATTATGTGAATGAACTATCACTAACACACGGCAGAGCCTGGCAAGCTGCCCGTAGCATATTTTATCATATTTGTTATGCCCAAAATAGCAATACCAAGTCTCACAATGGAGACTTTATTGATGCCTGCTTGAGCAAATTGATGAATAACAGGATGACAGTGCTAAGGTGCTACTATCACTAAAAAGAAACTCATTCTTTGGATAAAAATGCAAGATCTTCTATAAAACTGCCTGAGTGGCAATATTTTTTAAAACTTTTACTTTCTCATAAAAATTAGATATTTTTAATAATGTGCTCATTTTAATATGTTCTTTCAATTTACCTATTCTTGTGGAGATGACAAAGCACTTCAATGTTGTGGTAAAACTTTTCTAAACTCGAAGATGTAGTTGAATGTAATAATGTGTTTAGTTTTTAGAATTAATGAAATTCTTCCTTTGTATAAAATTAAGTTCTTGTGACCACAGGAAAATTGTTTAACATTTCAGTAGCTCATCACTACTAGAGTGTGAATAAAAAGTATATTTGCATTAATCTTATTTTATTTGCATTAAAATCAGATTAAACTATGTAGGATGACATAGCCTCAGGTAGTTTAGGTTTATTGGGTTACTCCCATTACAGTGCTCCCATTCCTCTTAGTTTATTTGTAGCTCCTTTCTTACTGTTCTGTTGACTTGTAAATATTGTTTTTCTCTTCTCCTTGAGTCCTTTGCATAGTTTATTCAGAGCCATGTCCTTTTTGTATGGACACTGGAAGACTTAGTAAATGCCTTGCTTTTGTAACCTGGGAGTCATTTTACTCTACATGTTATTTTCCTCCTGGGCATTTATTCTCTAGACCTAAGCCTCAGCTGCCCTTACTTCCTAGCACCCCCAAAAGCAGGGTCCCGCCGAGGGACGAGACGGACCCAGGGCAAGCGGTGAGTTGTGTGCTACCCTGACATCGAGATGGGCCTGGCCAAAGTGCCTAATGCTTAACTATAAGTTAAGAGCTTGGTCATGGACAAATGCTGTCATGATCCAAACAGTGATAACTAGATTTGGACCCTGCTAGGGTTAGGTATGATTAATCTGGCCTGAGTGCTATAGTCTGAGTCTGTGGCAAGATGTTGCCTGGAGAGCTGCCTTGCAAGCCTCAATGTATCTCTTGCTATGTCCATCCAAAAATAACAAGTATCAAGATATTAATAAGCATTTGGACTAAGGAAAGGAGAAAAACACCTTAAGAGTCAGGAAGGGCTTGGAATGCCCTTAGGTAGTATTGCCTTTGAACCTGATGGCCATCAGGAAGGGCTTTCTTACATTGATTTTGCTACCTGGCTGTGTGTAGCCTAGAGGGCAAAGTGGGAGAGACAAGTAGCGGGAGAGACTAGAGAATCGACAGATGCTGCATTAGATCCAGAGAGAGGACAGAGCTGGGAGTGCAGGAGATGAGAAAGATGGAACATTGAATAAACAGTAACTAATCAGCAACCAGCTTGGTCCTCTTCCTTCCGTCACCTGCCCTTGACGGACAGCACACAGAGCAGTTCTAGAGCACCGAACGCGGGTGGTGAGACAGAGCCGCCTGGAGAGCCCATGAGTGCACACACCCGTCGGCCTGCCTTAGTTTTTTACAAAACAATATATATTGAGGCTATACTATAGCAAGTAGGGCACTTGCCTATATGTGGTGGATCTGGGTTGGATCCCCAGCACCACGTAGCCCTATAAGAGTAAGCCCTGAGCACTCCTGGGGATGGTCCAAAAGGCAAAACCAATCAAGCAAGCAAACAAACAAACAAAAAAGCCCCACAAAATAACTTTAATATATGTCAATCTAAATGTGCTATTCTGTTATAACCAGAAAGCAGATGGTCCCGTGAGCCAGGAGAGGATTTTGTCATAAACTAATCTATAAGGCTGAGAACTAACAAGAGTGCTTGTCTTTTTACACTAAGGATATAATGGTTAAAATTTTACACCTAAAGGGCTGGAGCCGTGGTGCAGTGTGGACCATGTAAGGCACTTGCCTTACATGCATCTGACTCAGGTTTTATATCTGGTATTTCATACCTGAGTACTACCAGGAGTTATTCCTAAGTGCAGAGGAAGGCTTCACCCCTGAGCATTGCCAGGTGTAGCCCCAAAACCAAAAGAAAAAATCTTTTTAAATTTATTTTTGCACCTAGAATTCATAAAAAAAGATACAGGACAGGAAAAATTAACAAATAGGATTATATCAAAACTTTATAAAACTGCTCCCCTTAGTCCATGACTATGGATTGGGTCGCACAAATACACAAGGAAATTCCTTGAAGTTTATCAATGTTTTTCTGCTGAAGAGAAGGGAACAGAAGGTAGATATCAGATACATGGCATATATTGTGAATGTCACAGAAGACGCAGTTTCACTGCAGCTATGCAGCTATGGGGAAGAGAACATGATATTTCACATTTTTAATGGTCACATCCAAAATTCTAAATTGTTGTAATCAGAAATAATCATTAGTGTAAATACCACCCTCAAATACTAAATTATACCTGGAATTACTAAATACACAAGGAGAAAGAGTAAGCCTAACAGATTTTAAAGCACCTGTTAGCAATTTAACTATGAAAATAAAAGTGATGTCCTTTAGAGAGAGGAAGAGAAAATAATCAAAATTTTCCATAAAGTATCATCCAAATGTTAGTACATAGTTAAAAAATATTAAATGTGTGAGGAAATGACCCACAATTAAGGAAAAAGTGGGAAACCAATAGAAACAGATTCCATGATGTCCTAAATGCTAAAATCATCACCCAAGAAATTCCAATCATGCTCTATATCACACTCTTAAAGAAACATTTCATAATAATGAAAGAATTAATTAGAAACACTTGAAAAAAAGAGATAAGTACCAAGTGAGTTTTCCTGGTCCTTCTCTTTTCTAACCTAGTCTCATTTGTTTTTTCTAACTTCATATCCAGGAAGAAAGACTTCAAGGCAACAAACTATTGATTGACTAAAACTGGGTATAAGATAACTGTCTCACTGATTCGACAATTTTTAGATCCACTAAGTGTACAGAGGCTGCAAAGAAATGGAATAAATCCCCAGAAAAAATATCTGAATAGGAGGGGATTATAGACTCATATAGACTTCATGTTTATAACTGTATTACTACGACAGTTTATATCATACAATTCCTAAAGTGGACTGTAGATAAAATAATATTCACCTTTGGAAAAAAGTACTCTCTGAACTTAATGTTCCGAGTCACAGTATGAGGCAAAATGTAGGGAATAAGGTCTATGAATCTCTGGACCTCGTGCACCAATGCATCCATGTAGGGCATGTTGCTCCTGTCCTGCATGCAGGGGCTCCGTTGTTTGCCAATGACACGCTCTATCTCCTTCTGGGCTTTAGCTGGCAACAGAGAAATAAGAATTTATATGAAACAAAGAAGACTTTTATCTTCTTAATCATGGTAAATTGTGATGGAAGATGAGAACATTTTGTGTGTTGTTCAGAGATTGGTCAGCAAATACTACTAAGTTAGATGCTCAGAAGAATGGCAAAGTTATTTATCACATATTAAAGTGAGTTTTGTTTTTTGGCAAGTCACACCCAGTGATGTTCAGGGGTGAGTCCTGCCTCTGTACTCAAGAATCACACCTGGTGGTGCTAGGAATTGAACATAGGTCAGTCACATGCAAAGCAATTGCCCTACCCACAGTACTAACATTCCAGTCCTGGAAGGGAGCTCTTAGAAAAATAAGAAGACTTAATTTTTTTTTCAATCTTAAAACATACCTGTTTACTGCTTCTGACCAAAATTAAGAAAACTACAAAGCAGAAAAAACACTTCTACCCTCCAATTTCTGGTCTTGATTAGTATTTTATTTTCTTTTAGTACAATATTCTAATTTGAATTTACCATAGTCAATGATAGGAAGATGTACTAATCAATACATTACTAGAACATTCTCTTAGCTGGTAAAGAGCAGCACAGTCATTAGTGTTGACTTCCAATGGTTAGGTGAAATTTTATTCTATCAATCATCTGTGATCATACCTGCGACTTCTGGGTACTTCAGCAAAAGTAGGAGTCCGTATCTCAAAGTAGTATCTGTTGTCTCTGTTCCGGCACTGAATATATCCCATATAGTAGTGATCAAGTTGTCCAAAGTAAATTCAGATGCCTTATCATGTTTCTCCTAGGAGTAAGGTGTTAAAATTACTTGATATATGAATAACTCATTAGAAGTATCATAAAATTTTCAGGCCTGGAGCAATAGCACAGTGGGTAGGGCATTTGCCTTGCACATGGCCGACCCAGGTTCGATTTCCAGCATCCTGTATGGTCCCCTGAGCACCACCAGGAGTAATTCCTGAGTGCAAAGCCAGGAGTAGCCCCTGTGCAACGCCAGGTGTGACGCAAAAAGCAAAAAAAAAGTGTTATAAAATTTTTAATATAATATCATTATTTGATGTTCTTGTTTGGAAAACTTAGCCGGACATTTTAAAAGTGCTATAGTTTAAGGTACAGTGAGTTGTTATGATTTCTCCAAACCCATAAAATACAATCAGATACAAACTTCCAATGAGTCATTTCTTTTTTTTTTATTAGTGAATAACTGTGAGGTACAGGTACATACTTACAAACTTTTGTACTTGCATTTCAATCATACTATGATCGAGTACCCATCAGGACCCATTGAGTGCCCTCCACAAGTGCCCATTTTCCACTACTAGTCTCCCACCCACCACTCCCATCCCAAAACTCCCTCCCCACCTCTGTGGCATGACATTCCCTTTTGTTCTCTCTTTCCTTTTGGGTGTTGTAGTTCGCAATAGAGGTATTGAGTAGCCACTGGGTTCGATCTATAGTCTATATTCAACATGCATCTCCCAACCAGAGAGGGTCCTCCAAACACCCTTTACCTAGTTTTTTCCCTTCTCTGTCTGAACGACCTTAAACCCCAGCATTTGAGACAGGCTTCCAAGCCGTGGAGCAAACCTCCTGGCACTTATCTCTACTATTCCGGGTGTTAGTCTCCCATTCCATTACTTTATATTCCACAGAGGAGTACAATATTTCTATTTCTGTCCCTCTTTTTCTGACTCATTTCAATTAACATGATACTTTCCATGTTGATCCACTTATATGCATCTTTTCTAACAGCTGCATAGTATTCCATTGTGTACATGTACAAGAGTTTCTTTAACCAGTCATCTGTTCTTGGGCACTTGGGATTTTCCCAGATTTTGGCTATTGTAAAAAGTGCAGCAATGAACATACAAATACAGATATAATATCTACCATACCAATGAGTCATTTCTTATTCTTCACTTTCTAACTCACTAAAGACAATTGGTTACTCTATAATCCTCCCTTGCATCATGTTTATCATGTTCTGCCAAATCTGAATCAGCTTTCAATTTTTTTTGGATGTTGAGGGTGGAGACCCATTCAGCTGTATTCAGGGACCATTCCTAGCTCTATTCTCAGAAATGACACCTGGCAATACTTAGGGAACCATATGTGGTGCCAAAGATTTAAACCCTTGTCAGCTGCATCTGTACCATCTCTTCAGGCCTCATTTTCAATTGTATTGAATCTAAATTGCTCACTGAAGTCTCCAGATATGTTGCTCCATACATACAGTTCCTGCCAATCTAAGTTTCTATCCAATCTCATAGTCATTATACCCAGTATAGTTACTCAATTACAGTTATAAAAGTGTCATTGGAGGGGCTGGATCGATAGCACAGCAGGTAGGGCATTTACCTTGCACATGGCCAACCTGGGTTCAATTCCCAGCATTTCATATGGTCCCCCAAGCACTGCCAGGAGTAATTCCTGAGTTCAGATCCAGGAGTAAGTCCTGAGCTTCGCTTAGAGTGACCCATAAAAGCAAAATAATTTAATAGAATAAAATAAATTTTAAAATATTTTAAAAAAGAATGTCATTGGGAATTCTAGACATTTCATCTCTGTGCTTACAATTTATGGAACATATTATCATCCATGTCCATTTAAGCCACAGTTTAAGCCAATCCTTGTATATCTCTAAAGATATCACAGACTTCTCTAAAGATTCCTAACCATTCTCTTGTTTCCTCATTTATGACATATTCCAATCATGAAACTTATTTTATGATTAATAATAGGTTATTAATTTTGAGTGTGTAGTGCTTGTTGTTTTGAATATGTATATTTCAAACACCCTCAAATATGAAGAACCAGCACTGGGCTGGGTAGAGAGTTCAAACGGCTAGTGCACATGCCTGCAACAGGAGACCTCTCACCACCTGGAAGAGTATGGCCTACCTGGCACGTGTTCCCTAGGACAGTGCTGTGGCCTCAATGGTCCCCAAGCATCAAAACCCATCTGGATTACCACTGAGTAGTCAGGACCACCACACAACCTGGCATACTTCACTTAAATTGGCCCCCAGGACCCCAGAATATTCCTAGAGACCCCACAAAAAAATAAATAGAACCTCTTATATTACATAAAACCTAAGTCATTTTCAGTGAAAATTTAGAAATAGTTTTTTGCTATTTGTTGGGGGCCACAACTAGTAGTACCCTCAGAGCTTACATCTGGCTCTTTGCTCAGGTATCACTCCTGGCCGGACTCAGGGAATCAAACCCAGGTTACCCACATGCAAGTTAAACACCTTACCCAATCTATTACTCCATCCATAGACATTTCTTAAGTCCCCTAATATGCTTTGCACAAGCAATAAATTTCACAAATGATTAATTTAACTTTAGTATTTTATTTTTGTTGGGACGGTACTGGTTTATAAAAACAAATCTAGAGCATTTTCACTATCCTAACATCACTGGAAAGACTCCATGAGTCTTATCACTCACAAAGTTAAAGTAGCTAATCAGACCTACATTATACCTTTCCCATTTCATGTTTAATCATTTTCATAATTACCTTTTCCATCTTAATCAGAAAGTAGTCAATAAAGTCTCTTGGGTTACTGAGGTCCAGGGACTCTTGGTGTTCCTTAATCTTCTCCAAAATAAACTTATTTTGCATAGCAATGTTTTTAAACAACTCATTATGACATCCTGGGAGATAATGAATTAAAAAAGGAAAAGCATTGTAGAGCTGGAAGAGAAAGAATCATTTATTAATTCACTCAACAAACTTACATGCACATGATACATATGAAACACTTTGCTATAGGCTCAGTAAATATTAATAAGACTTGTTTCTTTAACTAGAATATGCCGATAATTAGAAGGGGAATAATGAAACAAATAAGTTGCATTATGCACAAATTACAAAGCAATTTTTTTTGCTTTTTTGTTCACACCCGAGATACACAGGGGTTACTCCTGGCTCTGCACTCAGAAATTACTCCTGGCAGTACTTGGGAGACCATATGGGATGCTGGGAATTAAACCCAGATAGGCTTTGTGCAAGGTAAATCCACTACCAGTTGTGCTATCTCTCCAGCTCAAGAAAGCAATTTCAAAACAACCAAATTCATTTCCTGACTGTAACTCTCTGAAATAATTCTGGAATATGCTATCTCTTCTAAAATGAAAATGTAGCAATGTGGGAAATAATGGAACATAGTAGGTGAATAACAAATGCCCCAAATCAATAAATATCAAGGATTGGTCTTCAATAGGATAGTGGTGAAGGGAAGTAGACACTCTGCCTTATGACACTAGAATGTTTTATGCATGGAACCCTACCATAAAGAGTTTTGTAAACCATGGTGCCTAAAACAATTTTTTGAATATAATTCATTCCCTAGGGCCAAAGTTGGCAAAAGTTCTAATGCTGACCTTCCTCCTAAGTCTAGTAAGAAATAAGTAAAATAAAATTAAATAATAATGTGGAGGTTGAAAAGAGTTAGTCAATCTGTCTTAGACACAGTTGATTCAGTGATGAAGCCTGAACCAACTGCTCATTCCAGTTTTACCTCTACCTATTTCTCCAGAGATCACCGACAGTATTTGCAGGACTTACACCCTATTTTTCTGTCATGAAGAAAGAGCATACCATAAAGATAAAAGAAAGGAAAATTAATCATTTTTATTTAGGATCTTACACTCTCAGAAAAGTGCACGGTATTCTTATTTATGCTGCTACTGCCAATCTTAGAGTTTCCTGACTCATTTTGGACAGCTCTTTTTTGATTGAAGATTCTTATTTCTTGTCTTGGCTAGGTAGATATTATTGTCTTATTTGGAAAATGCTATTATAGTCAAGTAAAATTTCTTGTTCTAAAATGAGACATAAGGTCTGAAGGGATAGTACAGCACGTAGGGCTTCTTCATTGCACATGATCAATTCAAGTACAACTCTGGACATATATATGGTCCTCCAAGCCCCACAGGAGTGATCCCTGAGCAGAGCAGGAGTAAAGCATGGAGCACTGCTGAGTATCCCCCAGCCCCACCTTCCCCAAACTGAAGCATAGACTGTTCAATCCCTCAAGTCCTTCCTAGGTAGAACACATCAAAATCTTATGATCTACTCATGATTTAAGTTGCAAATGATTATGCATTGAGGCTAATAAGATCTTCTGACAGTGTTTAATAATACCAAACACATTCTACGACATCCTCTTCAGCTACATATGTGAAAATCAGGAAGAAATTAGTGACTAAAAAAACCCTTATCATAATTGATGCATTATATTTTATTTTTCTATTACTGTATTTTATGTATTAATTTTTATTTTAAAACATTGACCGGATCTACTAACACACTCTAACACACCATTTACAAATGATAGCGTGGTAAACATTACAATCACTAATTCAAAGTATAAAAAATAAATGGGGTAGTGAAATGAACAACATATCAGCAAGAAAACTATTTTCCACAAAGGAGAACCATGACTAACCTGTATCCAGGAGGTACTTAAAATTTTCATGTTTTCATTAGTATATTCTATCAAGGTTAGAAATTTCCTATCACTGTACTCATAACGAGTCTGGAAAATAATGGAGCAGATCACGTTGCAGGGAGCACAGCCCAAAAGAAAAGTTGGATCACAGGGAGATGCTAAAAGCAAAGTAAGTTAAATGTTAGAACACAATTATCATATAAGCCTTAATTCAAATTACTGAGAAAAGTTGACTTCTAAAGATATTAAATATGAGGATTACCTAGACATGCCATCTGTAAACTTAACATACCTAAAATGGAGTTCATTGTTTTCCCACCAGAATTGTCTAGTGCATTTCAATTAATTTACTATTTTCTCAAGTATCTCCAATTTACATCATTCTCAAATAAGAACCATAAGGTAATTTATAACATAGAAAACAAGAAGTATTTGGTAGGGCATTAGCTTTAAAAGTTGATGACCACAGGTTCTATCCCTAGCACTATGTGTGACCCCCTGAGCTCCACCAGGACTGATCCTGAGTGAAGTACCACGAAATAAGTTCAGGGAAGATCCAGGAACAAGCTAGCTCTGAGCTTATTCCTGGTCAGGTGTGGCCCTGCTGGGTAACAAAAAAAAATGTTATCATTCAAATATATATTTACATGTATAAAATTCAGCTCAGTGAGAAATATTTTGGTCTTTTATTTTAGGGGAGTTTGTTTCCAGGATCACATTGGACAGTGCTCAGAGCTTACTCCTGGCTCTGGGCTCAGGGATCACTTCTGGTAGGGCTGGGGAACCATATGAGGTGTGTGGCTTGAGCTCAGGTTGATGATATGCAAGGAAAGTGCCTCACCCACTCTACTCTGTCTTCAGCCCCCTTTGTGAGGATACTTATTTTTGATTCAGGAAACTGGATATACACACTAAAAATCAGAGGCTGAGTAGAATTGAATTCTATTTTGTGAAATACTGTTTAAAAGAAAGAGTGTACATTTGTGGAGTCTAGAATAATATAACATGAGGCTGACACTCAAGGACAGTACATACAAGGGCCGGGAGGATTGCCCCCTAGCTGGAAGCCTGCTTCATGAGCGGAGGGGAGAAGGCAGATGGAATAGAGAAAGAATCACTAAGAAAATGATGGCTGGAAGAATCAGTCGGGATGGGAGATGTGTGCCGAAAGTAGATAATAGACTGAACATGATGACCTCTCAGTGTCTGTTTGCAAGCCATAATGCCCAAAAGTAGAGAAGAGAGTAGGGGAAATATTATCTGCCATGGAGGCAGGCGGAAGGTGGGAAAGAGGGGGGATCGGGAGGGAAGTTTACCGGGATTATTGGTGGTGGGAATGTGCACTGATGGAGGGATGGGTGTTTGATATTTGTATGATTGTAACCCAAACATGAAAGCTTGTAACTATTTCAAGGTGATTCAATAATTTTTTTTTAAAAATGAGTGTGTTTCTCTAGTAGGAGTGAAGAAGATTGAGGAGATTGAAGTTACGTGCTGATCATGGAAACAAACATTCTATAAAGGAGATAATATGACCTTTCTTAATGTCTGATGACAGCTTTAAAGTCTTACTTTCCTTTATTCTATTTGCATATGGACATCTGACATAAAAAAATCTCAGGTGATCCTTCAATAAAAGCCTTAAGTTTAAAACACACAACCCTCTCCAGTACATTTCTATCCTCCTCTCACGCAAAACCATGAACCACCATGAGCAGCACAAGCCAACATCCAGTCCAGCCTCTCTCTCATGTTTCTGATACACAATCCAGTCACACAGGAGTATTTCAAATCCTATTAAGATGTATATGGAATTATCAATATGAACATCCAAACCACATTTCGAATGGAAGGTCCACCCTACCTCTAGGAACTGACTATTAACACAAAATCTAATCTGAAAGAAACGCCTTAGCAGGAAACAAGCAGGAAAAAATTTTCTGGTCAAAATGTAAAAGAAATGTCCAACTGTGAGAGTGATGAAAAGGAAGTCTGAAGAATGTGAAATTTTGTAACTAGAGAATCTGGGTTACCACAGCCAGGGAGCTTAGTGGACAAAATCACCATGAGAAAAGATAAGTAAGTTAAAATAAAGTAGGGTATTTTTACTTAAATATAAATGAACTATATATAATTATTTCCTAGAATATACATATACACATATATCAGAATCCAAGTCAAAATCTTATTCTAAAAGAATAAAATATATGCATCAGTATGGATTGCATATTTTACAATAGCAAAAATAACAAAAATAGTACATCTGACAAAAAATAAGGTTTGTTATATAAACTATGGTGCCTAAATATGGTGAAATAATGTAGCATTTCTGTTTATAATATTCTTAAGAAACAAAACATGTGAAAGATATGTATTTAACATATTTTAGGTGTAAGGTTATAAAACATTATACACCAGTAAGACTAATTCTCTTTTTATTCTGCACTGTAGCATGCCACCCTGTTGCTCATCGATTTGCTGGAGCAGGCAACAGTAATGTCTCCATTGTGAGATGTGTGTGTTGCTAGGAATCAAACTCAGAGCTTCACACCTGCAAGCTCAGTATGGGTTCTACCACTAAGCTCCTTGACTGACCTGAGTCCTCAGACTTCTATCCCCACTTCTACCAAGTAGCCCACCCATAAAAATGTTAATAGATAGTGCTGCAGAGAGATTACATGGATTAATAACACACATACATGGCATGTGATTGACCCCAGGATAAGCCCCAAGCACTATGTCGGTACCCTGAATATCAGGGGCTAAAGGCCTGGAAGCCCTCAAGCACTGCCAGATTTGTCCCTAGAGGCTTCTACAGCACTGCTGAGGTAGCCTGGGTAACCCGAGTATTCCAGGGCCCAAGTCATACTATTTCCTCAAGCACTCGAATTAAGACACCAGCCTTTAGGCCAAGAATTGCTGGGGCGGGCGCAGCAGGGCCTTCAGCACAACTTTGGAAGCCCCTCCTCCCATCAAGCACAATAAATTAGATGTTTGTTGATACTGTACTACCATTTCCAGGAATTTATTCTAAGGAGAAATTTAAATTATGCAAATATTTGTTATAACTGCATTTTTATTTTAATACATAAAAAGGAATTAGTCTATTTGGATAATGAAATAATACTGGTTTAAAAACACAAGGCCAGTCCACTATACAGACTACCACTGTATCACTGTATCACTGTCATCCCATTGTTCATCAATTTCCTTGAGCAGGTACCAGTAGAGTCTCCATGTGAGACTTGTTGTTACTGTTTTTGGCATATCGGATACGCCACAAATAGCTTGCCGTAGACTATTGTTATTGATTATAGCAATAATGATATTGATAGTGTTCTTGAAAAATAATTTATCAAGTCTTAAAAAAAACAAAACCTTCATAACTTAATCTCAACTTTTTCCCTGCCAAATCTCTAACCATCTCAGACTCTTAGAAGAGTCTCCTAGTTCTGTAAGGGCTCAAATACAAACCGAGCCTTTTGGTACTACAGCCTCTCTCTCCCTATACACCAAAACCTTCTAAGTGAGCTATCAATGCAGCCTATACATGGAAAACGAATTTAATGCAAATCCAACCTCTGAAATAACAACGATTATTTTCTCAGGGGGCTCCCAAGTGTTTCTCAGGACTCCCTAAGGCTACTCCCTACAATACTCAGCCAACCAGGCATGAAGGTTGCTTGCTGGGGCCTGAAAATGCCGTGCCAGGGACACGTGAGCCATACTGGTGGTGCCAAACAGCCACAAGGATTGCCCCGAAGAGTGCTCAGGGCCACCTCTAGGTAGCCAAGAACACCTGGGAAATGGGTCTAGCTATACACAGAAGAGAATATGGAGTTTAGTAATCATTTAGAAGTTTTGGCCAGTGTAGTTTTAAAGATGAATTGATTTCATCTTTGATGAAATGTTTTGTATACATTTAGTTTTAAAGATGAATTGATTTCATCTTTGATGAAATGTTTTGTATACCAAATTTTTCTCTCTCTCTTTTTTTTCTTTATTACAAACACAGTGCTGTATACGTGTACGATGAGCAATACAATGACTTGACAGATATACTGGATAATGTGATTTTTTTTCTCAAAAAACTCCTAAAAGTCAATTCATCTTTAAAACTACTGTGGCCAAAACTATTAAGTGATTACTAAACTTCATATTCTCTTCTGCTTTTAGCTAGACCCATTTCCCAGGTCCTCTTAGCTACCTAGAGGTGGCCCTGACTCACAATCCATAAACTATGAAAGAAATCTTGAGTGCCAATGACACATAAGACACTTTCATTATTTGCCCTTTTCACTACCATGCAAAGAGAAAGATTCTGGGTGATATTGTAATGCCACATTTGCTTGAAAGAATAGGTATGCTTACCATTTTGCTTCTTACTACTTTATTCACCCTTTATATTGCGAACCAAAAGTTCTGTTGCATCTGAGCTATCAGATCCCTCTGAAGTCTGTATTTTATAGTATCTTATCTGTCCAAATTATTACTGTAATGGCATCATGAAGTACACACCATTGGTTTTTTTCAAGGCTTCCACCAGACACAAAGCCTCTTCTTGAATTCTGTTTTCAATTGTCCTCTTCCCCATCCCCATATTCCTCAAAACAGTGAGGGCAAAACGTCGGGTTTGCTTCCACATTTCTCCATTGCTGAAAACAATTCCTATTAAGACAAAAAAGAAGTAGAGAAGAAAATCTCGTTAGCCACAAACACTGGCTGATAGTCTGCATCTTAGGCAATTAGGAAGATACTTAGCAGGAATATAAACAGTGGTGGCAGCCTAAGGAATTTCCCTGAAGCTCAGCTGCACCTGCTTCCTTTACTAACCCAGTGACTAGCTCCTTCATCCTTTAGCCCTCAAACCTCAGACCAGTCCTGTGAAGAAAGTGTTTTGTCCCATTTTTACTGGTAAGAGTGATGAATTTTATGGAAGCAAGATTCTTGCTCTCTGATCACACACCTAATAAATCATGAGTGACATTTTCAACACTGAATTTTGAACATTGTAAATAAATTCTAGGAGATATAACAAAGGGGTGACTGCTCAAGAAGAGAGGCAGTACTTGTGAACTGAAAGAAAGCAGATCAAAATCCGTCCCTCCAATAAGGAACATGCCACAATCATATCACTGCAATTTTTTTTCTACTTGCTAAATATTTTCTATGAAATGTGGTATTAGCACCAAGGAAACTGAAGATCAGACATCCAAGTGAAAATCAGATCAAAATGGATTAAAAACCTCAATATAAGACCAGAATCCATAAGGTACATTGAAGACAAGGTAGGCAAAATCCTCCATGACATTTAAGCTAAAGGTATCTTTAAAGGTGACACTCCATTAGCCAAGCAAGTGGAAACAGAATTAAGCAAATGGAACTACCTTAAACTGAGAAGCTTCTGAATCTCAAATAATACAGTGACCAGAATCAAAGAAAACCTACAGAATGGGAAAGGATATTCAACAAATACCCAACTTATAAGGGGTTGATATCAAGGATTTAAAAGGCACTGGGTGAACTCTACAAGAATTAAACCACCAGCCCCATCTGAATGTGGGGCAATGAAATGAACAGAAACTTTCTCAAAGAAGAAATCTGAATGGCCAAAAGGCACATGAAAAAATGTTCTTCATCACAAATCATCAGGGACATGCATATCAAAAAAAAACAATGAAATATCATCTCACACCATAGAGACTGGCACACATCCAAAGAACAAAAGCAACTGGTGTTGGTGTGGATGTGGGGAGAAAGGGACTCTCCTTCACTGATGGTGGGAATGCCAACTGGTTCAGCCCTTTTGTAAAACAACATGGAGACTTCTAAAAAAATTAGAAATTGTGCTCCCATTATACCCAGCAATACCACTTCTGGGAACATATCCTGAAGATGCATAAAAGTATTGTAGAAATGACATCTGCACTCGTATGTTAATAGCTGCACTGGTTACAATAGCCAAAATCTGGGAAAAAAAACAGTGCCCAAGAACAAATGACTGATTAAAGAAACTTTGGTACATTTACAAAATGCACCTGTTAGAAAAGATGAAGTCATGAACTTTGCATATAAGTGGATAAGCATAGAAAGTATCATGATAAGTGAAATGAGTCAGAAAGGGACAGACATAGAAAGATTGAATCTGACTCATCTGTGGAATATAAAGTAGCAGAATGGGAGACTAACAACCAAGAATAGTAGAGATAAGTACCAGGAGGTTTGCTCCACGACTTGGAAGCTGGCCTCACATGCTGGGAGAAAAGGCAGCTTAGATAAAGAAGGGAACACCAAGTAAAGGGTGTTTAGAGGGCCCCCTCGGGATGGAAGATGTGTGCTGAAAGTAGACTATAGATCATGATGGCCACTCAATACTTGTATTGCAGACCACAACACCCTAAAGGAGAGAGAGAGTAAAAGGGAACCCACCTGCCCCAGAGGCTGGGAGGGTGGGGGGAGAAGAGGGGAGATGGGAGGGAACATTGGTAGTGGAGAATGGGCACTGGTGGAGGGATTGGTACTAGAGCATTGTATGACTGAAACACAGGCACGAAAGTCTGTAACTGTACTTCACAGTGATTCACTAATAAAAATGTTAAAAATAAAATATTTCTCATGAATTTTTATAAGAATAGTTTGAAAACAAAATTGCAATATTACAAATCTATGCTAGCTCTGTACATCATATACATATTTCCTAAAATAGGCTCTTGGCATCCATGACTCAAGTCAAAAAACATAATTTTGGTAAATAACAATCATTTTTCTTCTCTCACTTTTCTCTTTTTTGCACTATCTTAACCAGTTATAATTTAAAAGATGATAGCTTAGACACAAATTTGCCTAACATTACTGGAATCAGAGAGAGAGTACAGTGGGTAGTAGTCTCTTGCCTTACAAGCAGCTGTCCCGCATTTTATTCCTGGAACCCTATGTGGTCCCCTGAGCACTGCCCAAATTGATCCTTAAGCACAGAGCCAGAGTAATCCCTGAGCACTGCCATGTATGGCCCCAAAACAAACAAAAAATAAATTTTCAGAACACTAGAAGTCAGTTTTAGTGTATTTAATGTCTCATTAAATTGTGTTATCCTCACAATTTTTAAGTATGTATTATCCTTATATAGAAAATATTAGAATTATGATGTTATAATAAATTTTTGTTATTATTGAGAGTCTCTTGCCCTCAACCTGGCTGTCTTCCCCGGGGCCCCTCGAGGGGAGGGGATGGGCTCCAGCTTCCCTCCCCATCCTGAGCAGAGGTCCCGGCGGCTGAAGACCACCAGAACCTAGCTACAGCCATGCTGGAGGCTCCTTAATACACGTTCAGACAGGCCTCAGGCATGAAGGTACCGGCAGGGGAGCCCAGGTGTCTGTGATCCCAGCAACGGCCAACATCCAGAGACAGACTTAAAAGCAAGCTCTCAGAAGCGATATCTTTAGCCTACTCCCTCTGGGAGAAACTGGCAATCTTCTGAGAGTTTCCTGCCCACATGGGACAGCCTTGCAAGCTTCCATGGTGTATTCATATGCAAAATCCAGTAACAAGCTGGATCTCATTCCCTTGACCCTAAAGAGCCCCCAGTGCAACATCGTTGGGAGGGCCAAGTCCAGATGGACTTCTAAGATCTCAGGGAAAGGATGAAATGAGATGTTACTGGGCCCGCCCGAGAAATATGTGATTAACGGGATATTGTAATTGTGATTGTGAATAAATTTTTGTAAATATAATTTTCAATTCCTTAGTCTATTTGAGTCTTTACAATTACAAACCCATACACATGCCCCAAAGAGAGGCCTACCTAAGCCTCTGAACATGTGATCTATCACTGGGAAACTTCCTCTGCCAGAAAACACCTCGCCATGATCAATCAAGGCTTCCTTCACTGCATCATATCCATGCAGCACCACCGTGGGCTTCATGCCAAAATACACAGTGAACACGGGGCCATAGACTTCTGAAACCTGGAATATAAACAGAAAATAGAATAGTTTCATTTTCAAAACTAAACATGCAGAGAGGAAATAAATTTTTATCACTCATTTATAACACTCTAAAATTTAGAATTTCAGAGACTGAGCTTACAGGAGTTACATACATCTGTAACACCAATGAACCACATAATTTCTAGTATCTTTCAGCATCAGAATGAGCCTCTGTCCATCCCTTCCCATGTCCTCTCCCTTTGTCTGCCATAACTACCTGAGATTCCATGAAGTCTATGGAATGTTGGGTTTTGTAGTTTAGTTGTTCTAGTTTCTATATTCTACATATAAGTGAAATTATTCAGAAACAGTCTTTCACTTCCTTCCTTAATTCATTTATATACTCACCATTTTGAGTATATATGTACCACCACATCTTTATACAGTCAACTGTATTTAGGATGACTCACATTTTGTTATTATGAAAAACTATGTAACTAATACAGAGAATCAATTATCTTTCATGCTAGTGTTTTCATATACTTTAGATAAATGCCTAAGAGTGGAAAAGCTGAATCCATATGGCACTTTCATTTTCAGTGTTTTAAAAGAATCTCCATGACATTTTCCATAAGGCTTTATTAATTAACCTTTTCATTAAGAACATAGCAGTTTCTTTTTCTGTGCATCTCTGGCAACACTATCTTCAAGTTTATTGACATAGGTCACTCTCACTGGTGTCAGTTGATATATCATTATAGTTTTGAGTTGCATCCCCAATTATAAATAGCAATGAGTATCTCTCTTGTTTGTTTCTGACCCATTACTCGGTCATTTTTTATTACTGTCTGCCTTCTCAGGAAAGGTGTTATTCAGTTTTCTTGTCCACTTTTTGATTGGGTTGCTTGATTTTTTTGTTTCTTATTTATGTGAGTTCGTTAGATAGTTTGATATCAACACATCATCAGGAAATAATGTACAAAAATCTTCTCCCAATTACTAGGTTGCCTATTTCATTGTATCACATTTTTCCCCTTATGTAATTTATAGTTTAGGATATAATATTTAAATCTTCACTTAATATAAAAAATTTATTTTGGGGACTGGAGCGATAGTACAGCAGGTAGGTTATTTACCTTGCACGAGGCCAACCCGGGTTTGATTCCCAGCATCCCATATGGTCCCTCAAGCACTGCCAGGAATAATTTCTGAGTGCAAAGCAAGGAGGTAAGCACTGTGCATTGCATGTGTGACCAAAAAAGCAAAAAAACCGAAAACATTCGGGGGGGGGGGTATTGGGGACACACTCAACAATGCTGAGGGTTGACTCCTGGTTCAGCTTTTAGGAATCACTTCTGGCAGTGTTCAGGGGTTCATATGTGATGCTGGGATCGAACCCAGGTTGGCCAAGTGTAAAACATGCCCTACCTGCTGTATGTATTGTATATCCAGCTCCTAGACTTCAATTCATTTTTTGTTAATTGTTTTATATGATGGCAAATAGTGAGTAACATTCTTTGGGTTTTTTTAAACATGTGTTTTTCCAGTTTCCCCCCATATCATTAGGTTAAAGAGACTTTCCTTTCTCCATTGCATGGTCCTAACTCTTTTGTCAAAGAAGGGTATCTACATAACTATGAATTTATTTCTGGGCATCTATTTTATTCCTCTGGTCTTATGCTATTTTCTTCTATTATCACACTATTTTAATTATGATTGTAATTATTATTACATTATACTTTGAAATCAGGAGTCATGATCATTCCATATTCCTTCTTTTCTTTCAGAATAGTTTTTGACTATTCTAGGATATCTGTGGTTACATACAAATTTTAAAACTGCTTGTATTATTTCCTTGAAATAATGCTATTTTTTATAGAGATTGCACTAAATCTGTAAAATGCTTTAGATGACCATTTCAATAATATTCTTCCAATCCATGGGCACAAGACATCTTTCATTTCTCCGTGTCTCAACTCTCTCAAATGTCTAAAAATTTCCAGTGTATATGACTTTCACTTCAATTTTGGGATATATTCCTAGGTACTTTATCTTCTCTGATAAAATAATAAATATGTTTGTTTTCTAAATAGTCCTTTTCCTTACTCAGATACATATAGAAATGTAATAGGCTGACATATATTAATTTTTTATTGTCTTTTTTCTGAACTCATTAGCTATTTCTGAATTTGTGGTGAAATGGGTGAGGGAGGAATCAAACCCAGGACCCACACATATAAAGCAAGATTTCTGCCACTGAAACACAACCATGTCCATTCTATCCATATTATGATGTTATCTGCAAATTATGATAGCTTTGCTTGTTTTCCAACTTGGATCTCTTATGTAAGCTTTTTTATTGCTAAATTGCATAGGCTAGGACTTTCAAAATCATTGAGTTGCTGAAATGAAAGTTGACATCTTTGTTTTGTGCCAGATCATAGGAAAAAAGTTTTTGAGGCTTTCAACATTAAGTATTTGCTGTTCATATACTCAATTCCACCATTATTAGCTGCATGTTTGTTATATATTAATTTGTTAATGTATATTTCTTCTCTGAAAACCCTAATTATTGCTTTGATTATCATAAACGTATGTTGAATCTTATCAGATGGTTTTCAGCATTTACTGAAATAATGTGTTACATTTCATTTCTTTTTTGGTGATATAGTATATTTATATTAGTTGGCTTGTGTATGATCAGCTAGAGCGATAACACAGTGGGTAGAACATTCGCCTTGCACGTGGTGAATGTGGGTTCAATTCCTTCGCCCCTCTCTGAGAGCCCGGGAAGCTACCGAGAGTATCTCGCCCTTTAAAACTACATCTTTTAACCATAGTATTTGATACCATGTTTTATTTAGATATTGAGCTGTCTTATTTAATTATCACATGAAATTAAGTTAAAAGTAATCATACTCACCTTGTTTAAAGATTTGTTGATGTTATTGGTATCTATCTGTAGAATATTTCCAATAATTGGAAGAGGTGTGGGGCCAGGCGGCAACTTTCCTTTTGTAGAATTTTGGTTCCACAGAAAAAGGGAAATCAGACATAAAAGGCAAACTACCAGAACAATGAAGAGGTTCATCACTGTGCTTTGCAAATTCAAAGCTTAGAAGCTACAGACTAATACACACTAAATGGAAGATGATCATCAATCCTGCACTTAGTCTTCAAAATTTATATATAGTTTCATCCCAAGTGAACTTTGGTATATTGCAGAAACAAACAGCAAAGGTGGTCATGTGGTTAATCATCAGTATATTGGTGTATTTAGAGTAAGTTCCAATCAGAAAATAACTCCACCAGGGGAGGGACAAAATGGACAAATGAGAAGCAAGGGGGCCAGGTCAGGTACAAAGTGAAAGTACAAAAGATGATGATAAAAAATGATAGGGCCAAATATCCAAATCACATAGTTAGCAACACTGAACTCAAGAGACAAAAACTTCTACAATGGAACTTATAAAAGTCAGGCTGGGGAGGGCTGGGGGGCTATGGGAGAAAACCTGGGAACTTTAGTGGAGGGAAACTGACACTGATGGTGGGATTGGTGCTGCAATATTGTTATCTAAACCGTAAGTATGTAAATACAGTGCATTAAAAGAGAGAAAAGAAAAGAACTCCACTCTTCAGAGAGGGTCAAATGATTTATTAAATGTTAGGTCACATGTTTACAAAAGTGTTAACATTTATCTTACCTCACCACCTTCAAAGTGTTAAAACCCTCCACCAATGTTATTATGTGACTTCCATTCCCCAACACCTCCCCTACTCCACCCCAATTTGTATTCTCAGTTTTGTAATACAGGGCCAAGGGTTATTACCTGATATTACCTTTGTTTCTTTCTCCATGTACCAAAGATGAGTAAGATCATACAATATTTGTCCCACTCCCTATGAGAAGAACCGGATGTCCTCAAGCTCCATCCAAGTTGTAAGAAATTTCATAATTACATCTTTCCTCTGGCTGCATTGTATTCTACCATGTTAATACACCAATGCTTTGTTATTCATTCATCTGTTGCTGAACAAATTCGTCATTTATTTCTTTATCTTGGCTGATGTACTCAACATTCCAATAGACACAAGTGAGTATATGTTTTTTCACACGTTTTATGTGAAAAATTAAAAAATTAAAGTTTTTGTGTTGAGTTTTGGGTTGAGTTGTGTTTGATCGTGGAGGGATAGCACAGAGGTAGGGCATACGCCTTTCACTCGGCCTACCCGTGTTTGATTTCTCCGCCCCTCTCGGAGAGCCTGACAAGCTGCTGAGAGTATTGCACCCACATGGCAGAGACTGGCAAGCTACCCATGGCTTACTCGATATGCCAAAAACAGTAACAACAATTCTCACGATAGAGAGGTTACTGGTGCCCACTCGTGCAAATCGATGAGCAATGGGATGACAGTGACAGTGAATGTTTATAATGCTACCTAAATAATAACAAAATGGTAGCTTTACTAGATGTAGAGCAGATTTATTTCATGCAAGAAATTTGAACTGAATCTTGCGGAATGGGAAATTAAAAGAGACAGCGTTCAGGAATGTCATTTCTGCTGCAAAGGAGTAGGTGGGTAATGTCTCACACACAGGATAGAAGGCATTGCTCTGCAATCTGGCAGTCAATAATTTCTTCAGGCTGGAACAAAACATAGTTTATAGAAGGGAGGGACAGACCCCACTCCATTGAGAACTGGAGTGGTGTCAATGTCCTTTGGATCAACCAGAGGTTTCAAGGTAAAATGCTGTAATATAGTAGTCAGAAAAATAAACAGCTCCATACGGGCCAAACCCTCTCCAACACATGCTCTTTTTCCTGAAAATAAAACAAAGATGGTGTTATTTTAATAGTGTTTGAATAATCAGATAATTAGACAGGGATAAATTCAAAGGGTTATATATTACAAATATCATCATATTTATTTCCTCAGTTCCACCTTCACAGGCCACCAGTTAGTCAACCTCTGAATTCTCTTACATATTGAGGCATTCCTCTCTCTTTGCTAAAAGTCACTGGATTACAGAGACAGACTCCTCCTGTCTGTAGTAATCTAAAATGGTAACATCTCACTAGTGTTAGTTTCTGAGTACTTTTTTACAACTTGTTACTTCCCTTACTCCTGCAATGCCTCCAAAAATTAGTATCATCTTTAAACTCTCTTAATGACCATTCTGACTATGTTACCAGCTTCTGCCCAGAAATCTGGTTATGTTGAAGGAACATCTCAAATGGGCCTTTCTTTAATCTCAAACTGCTGTTCTCTATCCCTGCTGACCAGAAGACACAAGTCTTCTCTCTAGGCTCCTGCAGCAACTCCTGAAGAACATTGTCTTTCAGGTCTAATCTGTTGATGAGTCTTCCTCTTGGTATTCCTGAATATAGACCTAGGTGTGTTATATCTTGTGTCCTCGGTGAATTTTCGAATTGTCTAGCTAGCCAGGTCAGGAGAGAAAAATCTTTCTTGAGTTTTATTTCTAGAACAATTCCCTTAGTTATAGATAAAAATGAAGCTTGCTTGCCTGCTGAAAAGACCATGAAGTAGTTGCTCTTCTTAAAGTTGCCACATTGATCCAGGAAGTGGCCAGGATCAAATCTCTCTGGATTTGGAAACTCTTTGGCATCAAAAAGGACAGATGTCAGAGATGTAAATATGGTTGTGCCCTGATAGAAGGAGGAAAAAAGTGTGTTATAAAGTTCATTGACTTGGGCAGGGGAATTGGTAGGATAGAGGGGAAAAGGGGTGGAGCAGACAGTCAGTTGGTGGGCATTTGACTTGCATGCAGCTTACTCGGATTTGAACTCCAGCACTCTATATAATCTCTGAGCCTAGAAACTTAAGTAGGCCCTCAACACAGCCAGGTGTGATCCCCAAACCAAAATAAACAAGATATTAAATAAAAGAGAGGGTCATGGAGTTCAAAACAAGTCTCTCATCTGATCATTTTCTTTTATTGGTGAGAATGTTGAGACACAAGAAAAAGAGAATTTTTCCCCGAAATAGATCAGATTAATGAATAAGCCTAATAGGAATTAAACCATGTAACGCAAGTCCAAGACATTATTTATTTGACTGAAAGACCAATCTTATTAGCCTAACCTCAGCATTTGCTTGTGTGAAAATTTAGAAAGCTCTCTGCAGTGCAGTATTCTTTTGTTGTTTGTTTTTGGTTTGGGGTCACATCTGGCAATGCTAAGATTTCATTCCTGACTCTGCACTCTCAGGAATCACTCCTGGTGGGCTGTAGGATCATAAGGATTGCCAGAGACCAGTCCTGGTAGGGTACATGAGAGGGAAGCACCTTATCTGCTGTACTATCACTCTGTCCATTCAATGCATTTTTTTAAAAAGTGCTTTATTCTTGACAAGTAAATTGCACTGTAAGCTCAAGGTCCTGTCTTTGTAAAGTATAACATTTTCTTTTGGATCTATGTTATTAGGCCTTCTGCAAAAGTCTAGGAGTCACGTTCTTGAAAACCCTTTACTCTCATCAAAATCAGAAACTATTCACTGAATGTGTTTTCAACTTATTTGTTCTCACAGAAATGAAATAACATGTCTGACTTTGGTGGAACTTTCTCAAACTCAGAAATGTAAGTAAATGTAATGATTTGATGTTTGGTTTTCAGAATTAATGAACTATTTTCTTTCCATAAAGTTAAGTTCTGTGATTATCGGCAAGTGTATAACATTTCAGTGCCTCATTGTTAGTAATATATAAATAAATAAATCAGAAAAAAAATTTTAGTTTATTATAAACATAAAATGAGGTAATACAGTAAATTCCTTTATAAATGCCAAGCTTGAGTGATTACAACCAGAAAGTATATGGTCCTATCTTGCAGGAGAAGGGTCTTGTTACAAGTTCATTTTCATTGACAATGAGAGGTAAATAAAGTTACTACTTTTGTAAGCCAAGAAGAGAGTGATCAAAAATTTGCACCTAGAACTCATGAACAAACAGAAGAGTAAGAATCTACAAACATAATTAGATCATCTCAAAAGTCTTTAAAACTATTCTATGTAAATCCATCACTTGTATCACTTGTCATTCCGTTGATCTTTGATTTGCTCGAGCAGGAGCCAGTGACATCTACATACATCCCTGTCACATGCTAGTGTAGCCCATGTTATCTAATCACTACAGGAACACAAACAGCCTCAAACCGTTCACTCAGGGTTTTGACGTAAAGATCTGACCATCTCAAAGTGGGCAGCCACACAATCTATTGATGTCCTGAGAAATCCAGTCAGTAACATCTCTAGTCCACTTATCATCTCTGAATTGCATTACGTGTCCAGTCCATCTGATTTTTGAGGCCTTGGCAAACGAGATAGCATCCCTGATTCTTGATTGTCCATGAAGGCTGGAACTTCAAATTCCTTCTCTCACTTGAGTGAAACATAATACTCTAAGCATCATGATCATCATCATCATCATCATCCCATTGATCTGTTATTTCTTAAGCGGTCTCAGTAACATCTCCATTTGTCCATCCCTGAGATTTTAGAAGCCTCTCTCTATTCGTCCTTCCAAAGATGCCATACTGGAGGCTCTTTCAGGGTCAGGGGAATGAGACCCAACCTGTTACAGGTTTTGGCATATGAATACACCATGGGGAGCTTGTTAGGCTCTCCCATGTGGCAGGGAACTCCCAATAGTTTGCCAGGTTCTCCCAGAGGATAATAAGATATCACTTCTGGGAGCTTGCTTTTAAGTCTGTGGATGTTGGCCATTGACGGAATTACACGGCGCAGGGGGCAATTACTGGGTGTAATGGACTAGCTACTGGGAGATGGGAAATGAGGGTGGAGCAGGCCAAGTTCCAATTCGAGCAACCTTGGTGGTCTCAGCCCCAGGTCCCACACATCTGGGTTCCTCCGCCAGTTCCTTTATGCGTGAGGCTCGTCCAAACATGTGGAGAGGGGCTTTGAGCATGGCTGTGGCTAGGCTCTGGAGTTTTTTGGCCACCAGGAGCTCTGCTCGGGGTGGGGAGGGAAGCTGGATCCCATGCCTTCCGAGGAGGCCCCAGGGAAGACAGACAGGCGCGCGGTCAAGACTCACTGCCAAGAATAGCTCTTTCGATTCCTCTTTGGGATACCCAAATAGCTTTCTCATCCTGTTTTCCTAGGGCCCAAGTCTCTGAGGCATATGTTAGTGCAGGAAGAATGAAGTCAAAAGGATGTGCCCGGAGCCGGAGGTTCTTTGTTCTCTTAACCACTTCTTTGACACTCTTGAAGGTGTTCCACACTGCTCTCTTCCTCCTGCACAGTTCTGTCGCCAAGTTGTTCTTCATGTTGAATTCTTGACACATAGCTGCTGCATTCAGAGATGTTCGTTCCATTGAGAGCAAATGGAATGTCATGGACTAGTTTGTTTTTCATGAATATTATCTTGGTGAGATTCAGCTATAGTCTGACCTTTCCACACTCACGGTTGAAGTCGGCCAGCATTTGTGCTGCTTGGCTAATGTTTTGTGTTATTAGAATGATGTCATCAGCAAACCGTATGTGGTCCAGTTGCCAGCCATCTATCTTCAGTCCCATACCTTCCCATTCCAGTCATCGCATGACATTCTCGAAACACGGATGAGTTTCGGTGAAATGGTATCACCCTGCCAAACCCCTCTCTTTATGTCAATGATAACTTCCTTGTAGAATGGTGAGATCCTGGTGGTGAATCCATAATACAGCTCTCGGAGGATCTTGATTTACTAAGTTTGCATGCCCTGTTTGGCTAAGGCTTTGATGACTGCCTCAGTCTCAACAGAATCAAAGGCCTTCTTTAAATCGATAAACATTAGACAGAACAGTATCTTGAACTCTCGCAAAACTTCAATGAGCTTGGTCACTGTGTGGATATGATCGATCATGCTGAATCCTTTTCAGAACCCAGCTTGCTTGCATGGTTGTCCTTCATCTAGTGTTCTCCCAATTCTATTCAGGATGACTCGGGTGAATAACTTGTAGACGACGGACAACAGGCAGATTGGGCAACAGTTGCCCGTGTCATGGAAGTCTCCTTTCTTGTACAACAGAATGGTTCTGCTTTTTTTTGTTGGGACAAAACCTTGCATACAGACAGGTAGCCAGTGTGAAAAGCCAAGCCAGTATATTCACAAGTACGGCGGGAGATTCTTCAGGTGTTCGGGTCTGACCTTGTCTGGACCTAGTGCATAAATCCATGGCTGTTAGTTTTGTGTCACAGAGAGAGAAGAAAACTTCTCAAAAATCTACCATTGTATAATAATACAATGGAGAATTGAGAAAAGAAGACAGATACCAGAAAGAATGCAAATATCATGCACTGACATAGAAGTTGCAGTTCCCTCCCAGAGTGGTGAGAGCTTCCTTGACACTTCAGATTCTTTGTGGTGACTCCCCACAACCCAAATTTTTGGAGTAAGAAATAGTCTGTAGCCATAACCAAACTCTCAATTCCAAGTTAAAATGAACAAACAATAACATAAGATTCTTCTAAACTTAACAGAAAAACACCTACCAGCAATTTAACTGTGTATCTAACGAAAAGTGATAAATTTTAAAAAAAGATAAAATAATCCACATTCCTCATAGGGATCAATAAATAACAACATATAAAAAAAAACAAACTGCAGAAGACAATGACACAATTACTAAAATAATAGCCAATAGAAGTATATGTTATGGTATCTTGATTAGATTATCGCACAAGAATTTCAAATCAGGGGCCAGAATGATAGTATAGCTGCCTGGGGGCTTGCCTTGAGCACAGCCAGACTGGATTTGATCTCGGTCATCCCATATGGTCCCCCTCGCACCAACAGGAGTTATTCCTCCTGAGTGCAAAACCAGGATTAACCCCTGAGCATCACCAAGTGTGACTCAAAATGCCAAAACAAAAACAAAAACAAAAAAATTCAAATTATGTGATAGTCACAGTTTTAAAGGAGTATTTTGCAATAGCTCAGAATAAATAAGAAGTATTCATACAGTTGTTATAGTTATAAAACTTCTTTTGAAAGACATATCTAACAAATAATTACTACAAACTATGAAATACACACTGGAAAAGAGTCAAAAGCATGGAAGTTCTGAATTACAGAAAGCACTTGAAAAAGAAAGAGTTCCTGCGTTTTCCATTTATGTGACTTTATCTGAGGGCAGGTTTCAAAATATTCGTTGTCCTTACCCTGACTATAAGACAAAAAAAATCAATATTTTTGTTTTAAATCCAGTGCCGAAACAAAGGTTGAACACAAAAATAATAAATCTAAAGAAAGTAAGCTCCAAAGAAGAAGGGTGTATAGACTCAGGTAGATTATATTTGCACACTTAAATGGCTGGTATCCTAAGACTCCTAAGGAGAAGTATAGAGGAAAAACTGTTCACCTTCGGAATAAGATATTCTCTGAAATTAATGTTCTGAGTCACAGCATGAGGCAGGTTGTTGGGGACAATGTCGATATATCTCTGGATTTCATGTATCAAGGCCTCCATGTAGGGCATGTTGCTCCTGTCCTGCATTGAAGGACACCGGTGTCTGCCAATCACACGCTCAATCTCTTCCTTGGCTTTAGCTTGGCAAGAGAAAAATTGGAATTTATACAAAAGGGACAAGATTTCACTTTCTTTTTTTTTAAAATAAATTTATTTATTTTTAATTAATGAATCACCATGAGGGTACAGTTACGGATTTATACACATCTGTGCTTATGCTTCCCCCATACAAAGTTCGGGAACCCATCCCTTCACCAGTGCCCATATTCCACCACCAGTAAACTCAGCATCCCTCCCATCCTCCCCAATCCCATCTCCCCCCCACCCCACCCTGTCACTGTGGCAGGGCATTCCCTTCTGTTCTCTCCCTCTAATTAGCTATTGTGGTTTGCAATAAAGGTGTTGAGTGGCCACTGTGCTCAGTCTCTAGCCCTCATTCAGCCCGCAACTCCCTTCTCCCACATGGCCTTCGACTACATTATAGTTGGTGATCCCTTCTCTGAGTTGCCCTTTCCCCAGCCTCCTAGCCATGGAGTCAACCTCCTGGTAGTTGTTTCTACAATTCTTTGGTGTTAGTCTCCCACTCTGTTATTCTATATGTCATAGATGAGTGCAAGATTTCACTTTCTTGATCATGCTACATTTTGGTGGAAGATGAGAAGTGGAAAATTATTTTCACTTGCTCTAAGGTTTGGGTCTTTTTCATTTGTATATTACAAGTGAAAGATTATTAAAACTGAACATTTGTATTGTAAATCTTGGTACTTTGATAAAATGTTTTAAAAAATTAAATATAACACTGAATGTGGAGTGGGTCCTCGTTCTTTGCTACACCAAAGGAAGCTATTACTGTGATATTTACTTTAAAAAAATATGTTTGAGTTACCAAGAGATAAGCAGTTACAAAGTTGTCCATGATTGGGTTTCAATCTTACAATGTTCCAGCAAAATCCCTTCACCAGTGTACTTCCCACCACCAATGACCACAACATCCTTCCTTCCACTACCACTCCATCCTCAGTCTGCCTCTATAGCAGGCACTTTTCTTCTCTCTCTCTCTCTCTCTCTCTCTCTCTCTCTCTCTCTCTCTCTCTCTCTCTCTCTGAGTCTTGCTAATGGTTTGTCAATCTTGTTCATTTTCTTAATGAATCACCTCTTAGTTTCATTGGTCTTTCATATAGTGTTTTCGTCTTCCAGCTCTAATTTAATTTCTGCTCCATTTTATTATTACCTTCCTCCTAAATGGTCTAGATACTTTTGTGGAAATTTCCCAAGATCTTAAGCAGAGGATTCAAGTTCTTTATGTGGGCCCTTTCTTCCTTTCTGATAAATACCTGTAGAGCTATATACTTTCCTCTGAACACTGCTTTTGCTGTGTTCCACAAGCTCTGGTAGTCATGTCCTCATTCTCATTTGTTTCCAAGAACCTTTTGATTTTGTCTTTGATTTTCTCCAATCTACTGGTTGTTCAGCAGTGAGCTGTTTTAATTTCCAGGTATTTGATATGATTCTCTGCTTCCATGCATCACTAAATTTTATTTTCAGCGCATCATATTCTGAAAAGATAGTTGATATAATTTCAATATTCTTGATTTTATGAAAATATGTTTTGTGGTACAGCATGTGATATATCTTGGAGAATGTTTCATGTGCATTGGAGAAGAATGTGTATTTGACCTTTGTGGGCAAAAAAGTCCTATATATATCTACTAGCCGTCTCTCCTCCTTTTTTTCATTCAAAACCAGTATTTCCTAGTTTTTGTTTTAATTTTTCCAGTTTTGTTTTTACAGTTTTTTTTCACTTGTTTTTCCAGTTTTACTGTCGTTATTCTATCAAGAGGTGACCCAGCTGTGTTGAAGTCTCCAACTACTATTTTTTTACTACCAATGTCTTCCTTGAAGTCTATTAGCAGTTGTTTGAAGTATTTTACTAGTCCTTCATTGGGAACATAAATATTTAGGAGTGTAATTTCTTCCTGATATGTATATTCCTTAATCATTAATAAATTGCCTTTGCTGTCCCATCTAATCGTTTTCAGCCTGAAATCTATGTTGTCACATACTAATATGCCCACCACAGTCTTTTTGAAGTTGTTTGCTTGAAGAATTGTTTTCAAGTCTTTAATATTGAGTATGTGTTTGCTCTGACTATTCAGATATAATTCTTGTAGGCAACAGCTTATTGGATTCAGTTTTGTAATCCATTTTGCCACTCAATGCCTCTTAATTGGTGTATTTAGACCATTGACATTGAGAGAGTTTATTGTCATGGGGTTTTGTGCCATCTTATTGTAGAAAGTAGTTGTGTTTTTGTTGTTTGTCTTCTCTTAGAGTAGCCTCTTCAGTCCTTCTTTTGTGTTCGGGTTTGAGCGAAGTTTCTGAGCTTTTTATCCATGAAGCAGTGTATAATTCCTGCAAGTCTGCATGAGAATCTAGCCAGATAAAGTATTCTTGGTGAGGCATTCATTTAAGTTTTTTAACTATATCCAAGGAGGGTATCATCTGATAAGTCTGCTATAAATCTACAGGACACTCTTTTGTACATAATCTCTTTCTTTGATCTTGCAGTTTGCAGTATTGTTTCTCTATCTATGGTATTCATCGTTCTTATTATGGATATCTTAGAGATTTTCTTTTACTAGAGTTTCTTTTAGCTGGTACCCTTCAAGCTCCTTGGATCTGGATGCCTGCATTCTTCAGCTCTGCTAATTTTTCAGCAATGATGTCTTTAACTGTTGCTGCCTCATTGAGGAAGCCTCACTGTGCCTCTTGGGCTCTGATGATTCCTATGTTTTTTCTCTTGAACTCAGCCCATAGATGCCGACCTCTGAACTATTTTGAGGTCTTTTTCTGTCTTTTGTTGTTGCCTGGAAATGTACTGCAGCTCATCTTCAGGCTCACTGTCTTCAACTGCTGTTACTCTATGTTGAGGGCACACTGAGTTTTTTATTTCATCTACCAAATTTGTTTTATTATTGACATTTCTGCTTGTATTTCCTTGTTTCTGCTTTCACTTTTTCCTTTATCTTATTGGCTGTCCATTCTATTGTTTCTCTCTCATATCTTCCTATATTTTATTGGATGTTCATTCCATTGTTTCTTTTTACTCATCATTAAGAATTCAGAGATGAAATGTCCTCATCATTTCATCTCTGAATTCTTAATCAGAGATATTATGGATGTAGGTACTCCTTATTGAGGGCTCAGGGATATCTTCATCCATTCCCTGTGGTGGGATATGGGGTATTCTGTGCTGTTTTTCCATGGTGCCTGTGGTGGTCTTGAGTTGGTTCCTTCCAAAATACTATCAGTGTATCCCCCTGACTGCCAGGGAGTACACTGTGGGAACTCAGTGAGTCTTGATCTCTTCTTTCCCCTTTAAGGTATTTACCTTTCTCTTTGGTGCTCCTGGGTCACTAGTGTGAAGCCTCTTGTGCTGATTTGTTACATGTTCTTTGGCCTGAACTCTTATCAAAGATTGGGGCTATATTTTTTATTTGCACTCAGTGTTATTTCTGTGTATTTGGGAAAAATGTTGTTTGGAATAAGGGCTAAGGGCTATTGGCCTAATGTATAAGAGATAGCCAAGTTGCTCTGGTGAGCATTCACCATAAGAGTCTGAGATGAAGGTTTGGATCTTATGATATATGGAAAGGGAGATTAACTGGTGGCCATGTTTGGAGGAAGGACTGAGAATTAGTTGCAGAATCAGGGTTGGTTTTCCAATATGTTGTTTCACCACTGCAGCAGCTCATTAAAAAATCTTTTTCCTGCCACACTGCCACTGCCAAGTTGGGTCTTCCGAGATGGGATGGGTAACTGAGCTCCAAAGGAAGGGGGCACCTACCATCTGAGTCACTTTATAGTTTTATTTTAAAAGGAACAAAATTCCCAATTCTTGGGTATCTTAAGTTATACTAAATATATATTTCATATATAAATGTATATATTATGTATAATAAATTTATTGCATATAATAGGTATTATGCAATACAATTTTACAAATTTTATGAATGTAATACATTATGTAATTATGATATGTCTTTATATAATATACATTATATGATAGATTACAATGTATAATAAATTGCATATCTCCTATCTGATATATATTACGTATATCACATGTAATATATATGTTATATATAATATATAGAATGCTAATATATATGATATATGATATGAATTCTATTATAATCAATCACTTTCACTGTCACTGTCATCCCATTGTTCATCATTTGCTCGAGCAGGCACCAGTAACATATCAATTGCGAGATTTGTTGTTACTGTATTTGGCATATCAGATACACCATAGGGAGCTTGCCAGGCTCTGCTCTGTGGGTAAGATAATCTCGATAGCTTACGAGGCTCCCCGAGAGGGGCAGAGGAATCAATCCCGGGTCGGCTGCATGCAAGGCAAATGCCCTAACGCTGTGCTATCATTCCAGCCCATTATAAGCAATATATACAAATATAAATTATATGTTGTAAATATAATATATAATAAAATTATCAAATATTAATATAATAAATATACATTCTATATAATTCACTATACTGTGAAATTAATGTCTGAACTTTAAATCACCTTTTGTGGGTATGTTTCTTTGACAAACTCGGGAATCTGGAATTTAATGTCTCACTAAATAGCATGTAGTTTAACAACTTCATGTTTGTGAGAGTTTGGGCTTTTTTGGCCACAATGGTGGTACTCAAGTCTTACTCTGGATCTAATCTCATGGATCCAATCATATGTGGTGCTGAGGATCAAACCCAGGTCGGCTATATGCAAAGTAAGTACCCACCCTCTATACGATCTCTTTGATCCAAGAGTGTTTTTTAAACTGAGAATGTTTCAGGATTTTGACTACCCATTATGAGGAGGAGAGCAATATTACAGGAGGCAGGGCTCTTGTCTTGCATGTGGCCCAACAAGGGTTCAGCCCAAGCATCACATAGGATCGAATCCCTGAGTTCAGAGCCAGGAGTAATCTCTGTGCAAAAAGAAAGGAGTAGGCCCTGAATACAGCCGGATGTGGCCCCAAAACAACAAAAAAACACACAAAAATAATACTACTCAGTATAATAAGTGCTTAAAAAATAGGAAAATTGAATAAAATATTTAGTTGACTCAGTACCGACTCAGTATAGATATGGACTGAGCAATAGCAGAGCAGGTAGGGTGTTTGCCTTGCATGCAGCTGACATGAGTTTGATTCTTCTGTCCCTCTCAGAGAGCCTGGCAAGCTAACAAGAGTATCCCACCCACACAGCAGAGCCTGGCAAGCTCCCCGTGGCATATTTGATATGCCAAAAACAGTAACAACAAGGCCCCCAATGAGATGTTACTGGTGCCCACGGGAGCAAATCAATGAAGAAAGGAATGACAGTGGTACAGTGCTATAGCATAAATGAACAGATGGTATTTCAACATATGTTTAGAATGTAAAATATAATAGAAAAGACATACAACTTGTTAACTTTATCAGTATATCACTGTATCACTGTCATCCTGTTGCTCATTGGTTTGCTTGAATGGGCACCAGTAATGTCTCTGTTTGTCCCTGTCACATGCTAGTGTAGCCCAATGGCGTCTGCTTACTCCACGAAGAGCATCAAGCCATTCGTTCAGGGTCCTGACGAAAAAGTCTGACTATCTCATAGGTGGGTGGCCAGGTGGTCTCATCTTTGTCAGTCCAATGACATTGTACTTGATCTTCTGCGCTGTACCACCAGTTCCTTGATTGTTGGGTCTGATGTCAGCATGCGTGCATTGAAAGTACTGACAGTCATTTTAGTCCTTCTTTGTTTTGGCAGCCTAGTTTGGCTCTGAGATTTTAGCAGCCTCTCCTTCATCATCCTTTCCAATGAATGTTAAGAAATATTGTTATTTCTTAAATTAACTTAGGATTTTAGGTATGGAAAAAAGTAGTGATGAGTCTGACATCACATAACTACTAAATAAATGAGTTAGAATCTTAAGTCACTGCTATTACATCTATAACCCATTTTCTCAGTAACATGCTTCCAACATAGCAATGGAATATAGGAAAATATGTGACTATAGTCATAAGAATTATAATCTTATAATCTTATAAGTATATTTATAAGATTAGGAAATTCAAAGATGTTTTAAACTTTACCTTCTCATATTGAAAGGTACAAGTTTATCCAGATGAGAAACATTAAATTCAATAACAACTACTATTAAATTCAGAATGCACATAGAATGGCACAGTAAGGAACAAAGTTGGAGAAAAATAAAGGAAAAGCACAAACATATAAAATAGACCAAAAAACCCAAGTGGAAAACAAAACCGGAAGTAATAGAGAAATATGATGAAAGAACAGCTTCTGAAATATTTAAAGATGTTGAAAAAAACACTTCGGTAACATAATAAGCATAGAGGTATAGGAATGAATAAAATTATTTGACTGTTTGTTACATTCTTTTCCAGTGCACATGGAACATTTTCCAAAATAGACCATGTACTGGCCCACAAGACATACCTCAATAAAATTCGAAAAATAGAAATTGTATCAACTATCTTTTCAGACCACGATGCGCTGAGATAGAAGCTAATCACACACAGACACGGAGAACCAAAGCAAACACCTGGAAATTAAACAGCTCAGTGTTGAACAATGAGTGGGTCAGGAAAGAAATCAAGGAATAGATCAAGAGATACCGTGAAACAAATGAGAATTAAGATACGAGCTAACAAAACGTATGGGACACAGCTAAAGCCGTGTTAAGGGGTGGATTTATAGCTCTGCAAGCATTTCTTAGGAAGGAAAAAGGGCCTACATAGATAGCTTGATTTCACAGCTCAAGACCTTAGAAAAGGATCAGAAAAAAGGAACCCACACCTGATTGAAGGAAAGAAAAAATAAATATTAGAGCAGAAATTAACGACATGGAAACCCAGAAAACAATCTGAAAGGTCAATGAAACCAAGAGCTGGTTCTCTGAGAAAATTAACAAGATTGAGAAACTGCTAGCAAGACTCACAAAGAAAGAGAGAGAGAGAGAACCCTAATAAACCTAAACAAATGAAAAGGGGGACATTGGGAAAGAAGCCAAGGAGATTCAAAAGATCATCAGAGAGTACTTTGGAAGTCTGAATGCCAGGAAACAACAGAACCTAAAAGAAATGGATGAATTCCTTGATTTCTACATTCTCCCAAGAATGAACCAAGAAGACCTTGAATACTTGAATAGACCCATTAATATGAAGGAAATTGGAACTCTAATCAAAAGTCTCCCCCAAAACAAAAGCCCAGGTCCAGTCAGATTCACTGGAGATTCTTCCAAACATTTAAAGAGGACCTGTTGCCAGTTCTCCTCAAGCTTTTCCAGGAAATTGAAAACACAGGAACCCTCCCAAACAGTTTCTATGAGGCACGTATCTCCCTAATACCAAAAGCAAACAAAGAAACCACTAAGGAAGAAAACTATAGACCAATATCCCTGATGAACACCGATGCGAAAATCCTCAACAAATTATTAGCAAATAGAATCCAACAAATGATCATCAAAGTGATCATCAAAAGATCATACACCATGACCAAGTGGGATTCATCCCGGGGATGCAAGGATGGTTTAACATTCGGAAATCAATCAACATAATCCATCATATCAACAAAAGAAAAGATAAAAACCATATGATCATATAAATTGATGCAGAGTAAGCATGTGAAAAGATCCAACATCTGTTCATGATGAAAACTCTCACCAAAATGGGTTTTGGAGGAACTTTCCTCAAGACAGTCAAAGCCATCTACCACAAACCTATGGCAAGTATTATCCTCAATAGGGAAAAGCTAAGGGCCTTTCCTCTAAGAACAAGGACAAGACAAGGATGCCCACTCTCACCACTGCTGTTCATTATAGTACTGGAATTACTTGCAATAGCTGTTAGGCAAGAAAAAGATATTAAAGGCATCCAGGTAGGAAAAGAAGAAATCAAACTCTCACTGTTTGCAGACTATATGATACTATATCTAGAGAAGCCTAAAACCTCTACTAAGAAACTCTTAGAAAGAATCAACTTGTACAGTAAAGTCGCAGACTATAAAATCAATACCCAAACATCCATGGCCTTCCTATTTGCAAACAATGAGACAGACCAAAGGGACATGAAAAAAGCAATCCTATTCACAATCGTGCCCCAGAAAATCAAGTACCTTGGAATCAGCTTAACTAAAGAAGTAAAGGACCTCTACAAAGAAAACTATAAAATGCTACTCCATGAAATAAAAGAGGACATGAGGAAATGGAAACATATTCCCTGCCCATGGATAGGGAGAATATAAAATAACAAAATGGCAATATGCCCCAAAGCATTATACAGATTCAACGCGATCCCTATAAAAATACCATGCCATGAAATTCTTCAAAGAAATGGATCAAGTAATTTTGAAATTCATATGGAACAAACGCCCACGGATAGCTAAAACAATTCTTGGGTAAAAGATGATGGGAGGCATCACCCTCCCCAACCTTAAACTTTACTACAAAGCGATAACAATTAAAACAGCATGGTATTAGAACAAAGGCAGAGCAGCAGACCAGTGGAACACGGTAGAATATCCCTACACACAACCTCAAATGTATGATCATCAAATCTTTGATAAGGGAGGAAGAAATGTGAAGTTCAACAGGGAAGGTCTCTTTAATAAATGGTGCTGCCATAACTGGACAACCACAAGCAAAGGAATGGGCTTAGAACTCGAACTGACACCATGTACAAAAATCAGATCAAGATGGATTAAAGACCTCAACATTAGACCACAATCCATAAGGTACATCGAAGAAAAGGTCAGCAAAACCCTCCATGATATTGAAGCTACAGGTATCTTCAAAGATGACACGCAACTGACCAACCAAGTGGAAACAGAGATAAACACATAGGACTATATTAAATTAAGAAGCTTCTTAACTGCAAAAGATACAGTGACCAAAATACAATCTAAAGAATGGGAAAGGATATTCACCAAATACCCATCTGATAAGGGGTTGATATCAAGGCTATATAAAGCACTGGCTGAACTTTACAAAAAGAAAACATCCAACCCCATCAGAAAATGGGCCAAAGAAATGAATAGAAAGTTTTTGAAGGAAGAGATACGAATGGCCAAAAGGCACATGAAAAAATGCTCTGCATCACTAATCATCAGGGAGATGCAGGTCAAAAGAACTATGAGATGCCACCTCACACCACAGAGAATGGCACACATCCAAAAGAACAAAAGCAACCACTGTTGGAGAGCATGTTTGAGAAAGGGATACTTCTACACTGCTGGTGGGAATGCTGACTGGTTTAGCCCTTTCGGAAAGCAATATGGATGCTTCTCAAAAAATTAGAAATTGAGCTTCCATTTGATCCAGCAATACCACTTCTGGGAATATATCCTTGAGAAGCAAAACAGTATAGTAGAAATGACATTTGCACTTATATGTTCATCGCAACACTTTTACAGTAGCCAGATTCTGGAAAATACCTGAGTGCCCGAGGACAGATGACTGGTTAAAGAAACTTTGGTACATCTATACAATGGAATACTATGCAGCTGTTGGAAAACATGAAGCCATGAATTTTGCACATAAGTGGATCAACATGGAAAGTATAATGCTAAGTGAAATGAGTCAGAAATATAGGGAGAGACATAGAAAGATTGCTCTCATAGGTGGGATTTAAAATAACAGAGTAGGATACTAACACCCAAGAATAGTAGTGTATAATACAAGGATGTTGGCTCCATCGCTTGGAAGCTGGCCTCACATGCTGTGGGAAAGGCAGCCCGGATAGAGAAGGGAACACCAAGTAAAATGTGGTTGGGGATCCCGCCAGAGAAGAGAGACGCGTGCTGAAAGTAGACTACAGACTGAACACAATGGCCACTCAGTACCTTTATCGCAAACCACAACACCCAAAAGGAGAGAGAACAAAAGGGAAATCCCTGCCACAGAGGTGGGCTGGGGTGGGGTGGGGTGGTGATTGGATTGGAGGGTGGGAGGGATACTGGGTTCATTGTTGTTGGAGAATGGACACTGGTGGAGGGATGGGTTCTCGAACATTGTATGAGGGAAACACAAGCACGAAGATGGGTAAATTGGTAACTGTACCCTCATGGTTACTCTATTATTAATAAATAAATAAATAAATAAAATATTTTTTAAAAAGAATGAAGATTACCAAGAGTTACCCAGGTAAAAATCTCCAGATGACCTAGATGTACCCAGGGTCATCTCCAGAAATAGCTTGTTTGTTTGTTTTTTAATTCAGGGAAACTATCTTATGGCAGGGATGACATGCAGAATAGCTAGCTCTGTTCTGTTTCATGTCTGCCATTGTCACAGGAGACTCTCTTCTCCCTCCTGATGTACCAAGCCCCTCTTCAATATATTCATATTTTCAAGAATAAAAATCCTCTGTCTGGCCCATTTACTCTGGAAGTTACCACCATGTAGATTCTCCACAAACTTGTAATTACATTTGTTCTTTTTCTTCCTTGAAAAAATACATATATACAATTATAGGAGGGTTTCCTAATGATGAATATTTATTTGTGCATTGTTATGGCTATTAAAGCATAGAATAGACATCAGTGTTGATGGCCAATACCTGCCTGGAATTTTATCCTGTGCATTATCCTGATCATACCTGTGATCTCCGGGTGCTTCAGTAAGAGCAGGAGTCCATATGTCAGGGTGGTAGTCATTGTCTCTGTTCCCGCAACAAACACATCCATTATGGTCATGATCAAGTTGGCCATAGTAAGTTCAGGTTTTTTATTATGTTTTTCCTAAAAATGGTATGTTAAAATTACTTGATAAATGAATAAATTCATCTTTTATTTTTATTGTTGTTGTTTTGGCCACATACTGTGGTGCTCAGGGCTTATTCCTGCTCTGTGTTTAAGGATCACTTCTGTCAGGCTCAGAGACAATATTGAGTGTCAGGGGTTGAATTCAGGTTGGCAACATGCAAGGCAAATTTCACTAGCCACTGCACAAACACGTCAGCCTCTAAATAAATTATTAGAAGTAACGTAAAACAACTCAATATAGTATGATATTTGATTAATTTTCTTATTTAGAAAACTAAACCAGATATTAGAAAGTACTGTAGTTCAAAGTAAAGATAGTTCTGAGGTTAAAATATTTTTGAAGTTAACATAACTTCAAAAATACCTTGCCTGCCATCTAGCTACAGAGGCAGGCTTGGGGAAGGAGGTGGCCAGAGCGAAAACTGGGATCATTAGTGGTGACCCACTGGGGATGGGTGTTCGATCATTGTATGACTGAAACCCGCTCATGAACAGCTTTGTAACTATATATCTCATGGTGACTCCTCGTTGCTCATGGATTTGTTCGAGCGGGCACCAGGAACGTCTCTCATTGAGAGACTTACTGTTACTGTTTTTGGCATGTCCAATATGCACGGGTAGCTTGCCAGGCTCTGCCATGCAGGCTCCATACTCTCAGTAGCTTGCAGGGCTCTAAGAGAGGGGAGGAATAATCGAACATGAGTTGGCGGGACTGGAGCAATAGCACAGAGGGTACGCCATTTGCCTTGCACACGACCGACCAGGATTTAATTCCTGGAATCTCACATGGTCCCCTGAGCACCACCAGTAGTGACTCCTGAGTGTAAAGCCAGGAGTAACACCAAGCATCACCGGGTGTGACCCCAACAGAAAAAAAAAATCAATAAAAAAATAAAATATATATATACATGTATATATGTAGTAAAGGCTCACAAAAATCAAATTTATCAAGTATGTACTGGCACCTGAATTTTTAATTTTATCATCTCTAAATCTCTCATTCAAGTCTCCGGAATCACCAACCCTTTCGCCCTAAACTAAATTTGTATTTCCAACCTTACGGTCGTAATACTCAAAAAACAAACAAACAACAACAACAAAAGAAAACACCTCAGTTGCAGTAACAATTACAATCAACGCAATCTCTTTTGAAACTCTACACATTTTATCACTGTCTATATAATTTCCTGAACACATTTTATCAGCCAGGTTCATCTAAGCCAGAGTGTCTGCCAAACCTAGTACATCTGTAAAGATTTCATAGACTCTTTCTAAAGATTCCTACTTATTCCTATTTTTCCTTATTTGCGATGGTCTTCGTTCAAGAAACTATTTTTATGAAGAATAATAGATTGTCTTGCATTTTTATTGTGTGTGCCTGTTTTGTTGAATGTATGTATTTCAAACTGCTCCCAAATAATGAACCAACTTTGCACCTAAAGAGTAGCTGAAAGGGCTGAAACACATGCCTTGCATGAAATGGTTCCCAATTTGCTGTCGGCACATGGCTCCCCAGGCACTACATGATTTCCAGAGCATCACTATGTGTGGCCAAGTGGTCCCTAAAGCAGTACAGCATCACTGAAATGAAACTGAATCATCAGGCCCACAAAAACAGGCCTAGATGCCCCAAATAGCTACAAGTTCACTTGGAGTAGCCTCCCAGTTCCTTGATTACAGGGAGAATCCTCCTCTACTCCCCAAGGGGACAAAAAGACTAGAGGACCAGTTTGATATATGTTCTAAGTGCATTTCAGTTCAAACTTTAAAATATCTCTGAGATCTGATATGGTTGGACAATCAGCAGTTTTCACCAGCAATTAAGAAATCTTCTGAATTTATTTCCAGTTGAGCTACTAAAACAAATTATGAGTGCTTATTTTTTATCCCTGTTCATTGGAAAGAACAAAGCTAATCCCTGAGTCACATTACCCACAAAAAGTAAGGACCCCATTATACCTTTTCCATTTGAATCAGAAAGTGGTCAATAAAATCTCGAGGGTTATCGAGGTCCAATGTTTCCTGGTGTTCTTTTATTTTCTCCAAAATAAACTTCTCTTGTTCTGAAATGTTTTTAAAAAACTTCCTATGACATCCTGGGAGATGATGTACTAAAGCAGGAAAAGCATTGTAGAGCTGAACAAAAAGAATTATTCATTAATTCACTTGACAAATTTTCATGCCCATTATATATATCAGGTATGTTGCTATATGCTGAGTAAAGATGTCTAAGAGGAATAAGACAAAGGAATTTTAAAAACCAACTAAATACATTTCCTAACCATAATTCTATGAAACAATTCTGGAATATTAACACTTCTCCCAAAATGAAAATGTGATGATTGAGAAGGGCTAGTAAATGAGTCTTCAACACACCTGGCAATGAAGCCTGAACAACTGTTCATCCTACTTTAGCATATACATATTTTCCCAGAGATCACCCACTGTGTTTGCAGGACACATAGCCTTTTTTCTATAATGAAGAAACAGTGTACCATAAAGATGAAATAAATGTAATTTATCTATTTTCACATAGATATTTACACTCTCCAAACTGTGCACAATATCCTTATTCATTCTGCCACTGCCCGTTCTACAGTTTCCTGACTGACATTAAACTGTATTTTTAAGATTGAACACATTGGAACAGCATAGAATACTTCATTCAAACTGGTAACTTGTATCAAACAAAGTAGAAAACACAAATTTAGATTCTAAGTGTAGCTCATTCCCTTATTCTTAGCAAGGCTACTTTGGAAAATACATTAAAATAGAAATGTCCTGTTTCAAAAATGCAGCACAGACTATTCATTTTTGCAGGTTCTTCAGAGGCATGACACATCATAACTGTGAACTATACAGAATTGTAATCATTAGTAATTACACAACATAGGTTAATAATAACATTTCAGGCAGTCTATGTTAGTATAAACCGCGCTTTACAACACTATTACCCATTTTACAGATAAAACTTCCAGTAAGAAAAGGGTTCCTAGAAGTTTCTCTTTGCTATAATTGATGAATTCTATTTTATTTTTCTACTACACTAGCACATACTTTAACTTTCATTTAAATATTTTAAATTGATTTGACAGTGCGATAATTGGAAACATCACCTTAGCCAGTTTGAAATTGGTGGGGTTGTAGGGAGGGACAGAGATGAACAATAGATTAGCTAGAAAATTATTTCCAATTGAAAAAAAAGCTTTGACTCACCTGTACCCAGGAGTTAGATGAAATTCTGAGATTCTCTTCAATATATTCTAACAAGGTTAGCAACTTATTATCATTGTAGTCATAACGATTCTGGAAGACAATGGAGCAGATCACGTTGCAGGGAGCACAGCCCAAAAGGAAAGTAGGATCACAGGGAGATGCTACAAGCAAAGTAAGTCAACGATGAGAACACAATTTTTACATATCTCCTGAGTTAGCAGTTCAAAATCATTGAGAATGGTTGACCTCTAAGGATTTTTAATATTAGGACCTACCTAGACATGTCATCATCACAATTAACTCTGTATGCATAGAATAAATGCAGTTTTCCCATACAACTCTTATACAGCTTGGTTAATTTGTTGATTTTATTCAAATATTTTCAATTGACATAATTCTCCATTAAGAACCACAAGGAATTTCACAGAAATAAAACAGGATATGAAGTTTCAGTGTGGTACATTGAACCAGTGATAAAAGTGAGCATACTAATGGAAAGTCAGGAGGCTGAAGAGATTTGAAGTAATATTTTACAAATCACAAGTGGAAATACACCCATAAATACACACAATTGGTTTGTTTTTCTAGTAGGAGAGGACTTGCAGAATGGGGTTGCATTCAGATCTTAAAAACAAATATCTTACATGTGATACAGATGTCTCCTTTTTTCTCTTTTGATTGATGATAGCTTTAAACTTCATGTTCTTCTCTTCTACTCACTTCTGGGCAATCTAACATAAAAACTTCAAGTAGTTCCTTCTTTGCACAGCCTAATATTTTTAAACCACACAACTTTCTCCCGCATGCTGCAGTCCTCACCTCAACTTTTCCCCCAACCACAATAAACATCTCAAGCCAGTATTCTGTTCTCCTCTTTTCCATCTTTTTAAGATATGCAATAGAATCTTCCTGATACCCTATTGTAACATGTGTGGGACCAAAATTTAACATGTAAATCAAAGTTTGAAAGAGAGGTTTAACTTGTCTCTGGAAATCAACTACTTCAACTGTCTAATCCAAGATGAAAAGTTTTAGCAGCAATCAACGTAAGTTTCAGTAGGAAAAAGTTCTACTCAATATGTGAAAGAAATGAACAACAAATGATGAAACGGGCACAGAGGAATGTAAAGTGCACATAGCTGGGTGGACTCACACAGAATCTAGGTGATCACAGATGAGATGGTTCAGAGAAGAACATAGTTAATATGAGAAATGTTGAATTATTTTAAAAATAAAATATGTGGAAGCCAGCCAGATCAAGAGGGATTAATGCATAATGACTTCATGTGGGACATAAAAAAGCATACTAAGGGAATAACTAATGGCCAAAGGTTATGCCAACAGAACATTCTGAGGGCATGTCTATAGAACTGAACTTACTATGGCTAGGCGCCAAGGGGTTGAAGGTGAGAGTTGGAGGTCAACTCTGTGTCCTGACACAATGGTGGGTGATAGTGGTCACTCTGGTGGAGAACTTGGGGTTGGAATGTTGCATGCATGGAACCCTATCATTAACAATACTGTAATTCATTGTAACTAAGATAAAATAAATAAAATAATTTTAATTAAAACATTAAAAATTAAATATATAGAGTAGAGTTCAACTATAAATTTACCAAATAATGTCCTAAATAATATATATATATCAAATTCCAATTCCAAACTATGATTAAGTCAGGGATAAGCAATGATTAACATGGCCTGCATTTTTTATTAATAGAATAAATAATTGAAAACAGCATATCTGGGAGAAAATGAATGGTTAGACTATGGTGCTTAAGGATAATGGAAAACTGAACGATTTTTGTTTTTAACATTCTTTTAAGTCATTAAAAATATCTTTTAAGCCTAAGCTCACAAAATAATATACACATATAAGCTCTTTATGCCTATTTGTATTTGCATAGATATGTACATGTATATGGATTATACATGGGCTGGAGCGATTGCACAGCGGGTAGGATGTTTGCCTTGCATGCGGCTATTCCAGGTTCGATTTCTCCATCCCTCTTGGAGAGCCTGGCAAGCTACCTGTGGCATATTCGATATACCAAAAAACAGTAAGAAGTCTCACAATGGAGACATTACTGGTGCCCACTTGAGCAAATCGATGAACAAGGGTATGACATTGCTTGGCAGTGCTATGTATTATACATAGAGATATTAGATAGCTATAAAGCTATAGATATAAAAACTGATAAAGATACTTAGATATTTGTGGAACTTGAGACTGAACTCAGAGCCTCACATATGCAAGGCATATCCTCTACCACTGAGTTTCATAGAGACCCATGTTTCGAATCTTCTTCTGCAGAGTCTCCTGCCCCTTTCAAAGTAATATTTATCATATGGCCTAAAGATGCTCATTGATACCTAGCTGTCATTTCCAAAAATTTATTTTAAGGAAGAAGTTCAAGTAATATAAATACTTCTAAAATGACATTTTCTATTATTATCAAATATCATTTTCTATTACTATCATAGAAAAGCAATCAACCTATCTTGGTATCACCAGTTTCACAACAGTGTCAATTCATCTCATAGGTATAAATGTAACTATAATAATGTTCTTTGCAAGAACATTATTAATAATGTTCTTGAAAAGTATTTGAATGCTAAGACTAATAATGTATAAATCTTCTATGACATTGATCTGAGCCTCTTCTGCCCTGTCGCTTTTTCCTCTCCTCCTGTCCTACAAAAAACAGAAACAAAAACAAAAAAACACACACATACATACAAATTAAGCACACTTGCGCTATTGCCATTGTAGCTCACTTCACACAACAGTCCTCCAGATGACCTGGTCATACAACACCACATGTTAAAAGGATTTGTTGTAAGCTCTACGATTGAACTACCTGTGCTCTTTTTCACATATAATTAGGTTTTTATATGCACAGAGAAACGAACTGGTATGCATATACAGAAATGATTACAATTTATCAAGAAGTTCCTAGAAAAGATGCTTCATCTTTCAACTTGTCATGCAAAAACTTGTAAATGATTACCGAAATCCATTTTCTTTTCTTCTATGCACAAAGATAACCAGCTTTTCCTAATTATATGTGGCCCTGAGTTATATAGGCCGTGAAACACTAGAATAGGTTTGAATGTCGTTGCATACCTAATCCGTCAATAACAATATGTTTTGGAGCCAGAGAGATAATGCATTATTAGGGCAGTAGTAGTTTGCTTGTGTGCCATTAACCCTGATTCAATCCAAGACAACATATATTATATAATTTTTTTTAATTTTTCCTCAAGCACTACCAGGATGATTCCTCATCACATTATCAGGAGTAAGTACAGAGCAACCCTAGGCATGCTCCAAAAGCTATAAATTAAATAAACCAATATTTTCTTTTGCTCTATTGTTGTTCTCTCAAACATCATGCAAAAAGGATTCTCAGTGACGCTATTTACTATATAACTTGGTACCTGAAAAATTTATTATATTATCTTCACCTCTTATTCCTATGATGTGAATAAAATAAAACTGCCGCATTTCAACCATCATATATGTCTGATGTCAACAGTGCAACATCAGAAAAGCACTAAAGCTACCCAAACTGTTATCTTAATGATCTGACAAAATACACACCATTGGTTTTTTGCAAGGCTTCCACCAGACACAAAGCCTCCTCTTGAATTCTGTCTTCAATTGTCCTCTTCCCCATCCCCATGTTCCTTAAAACCATGAGAACTAAACGTCGGGTTTGCTTCCATGTTTCTCCATTGCTGAAAGCCACTCCTATCAGGACAAGGGAAAAAAACAGATAAAAAACTATCAATAGTTACAAACTCTAGCTGACAGACCTCATCTTAGGTAAATGATAACAAAACTTAGTTGAGATGTAAATACAGTGGTAGCACCTAAGAAATTTTCATGCAGCTCAATCTCACTTGCTTCCTCTCATAACTCATGTGGTATCTTGCTGTCCTAGTTTTACATACTAATAAACCTTTCTTCATCTTTGAGTTCCTCTAAACCTTAGAGTAATTCTGTGAAGCAATTGTGTGGTTCCTTTTTTGCTGGTGATGATGGAGACAAAATTCTTGGTCTCTGATCATGCAATACAGCTACTAATTCATGGGTTAAATAAGTGAAGTTTTCAGCACTGATCTATGGACGTTATAAGTAAAATTTTGGAGACACAAACTCAAGGAATCACATTTTAAGAAAAGGCTGTTCTTATGCATCAGAAAAAAGTGCACAAAAAATTACTCATCGGATAAGAATCAGTCACATTCATCTCATTTTAACATTTTCTCTTTATTTGCTAATTTTTTTCTGTGAAATGTGGTGTTAGCAGCAAATAAATTCAATATCAGATTTTTAGGACTAAGAAGCCATTATATAGTGTTCCTAAGAAACATGTTCAAGATGATCTTGGAGAACAATGTACAGGAGAAAATGGCTTCATTTGAACTTTCTTTCATTTTTCCTGAAACAAGTAGCCTACCAGAGGACTGACATCGAACAACTCCAAAAACAAATGCAATTCAGAGACTGATGGGGGAAAGTCAGGATCACTGCAAAGTCTGTCTGCCACTAGGATACTCCTCAGCTCAGCCTCCCCATGGCCCCTGTCTTGTGAACTCAGAGTCCATAGCTAGGAAGCTGAACTCAGTCAAACTTTTGCCCCAGATCAGGACCACTGCAAAGAGCTCAGTAGAGTAATACTTCACTTCTTCATATATCATAGAAAGGACAAATTGGCATCCTAACCCTGGTCATCTCACCACACCACAACATGCAGAGAACACCTCCAGACTGCAAAAAGCACAATGGGAAAGCAGCAGAGAACTCCATCATGCTATGCTTAGTGAGCAACTAATGGAAGGGCTTTACATCTGTTGATTATACAACCATATCTATGTATAATTGCTACACCTAACCCTTTATGATTTCTCTATAACTAACATGGTGCAACATGCTTGGTGGAAGACTAGAATGAGAAGAGACTAGAATAGGAAGACACTGGTATATTGTCAGGAGGAGACAGGAATACGAGATAGTGGGAGACTATCTTGGGGGGCAGAGGGTGAGACTTAAGATTGGAATAAAAGGTGATTGATCACCAAGCAGCCTGGCCCCTATTTCCTCCTTCATTTGTTCATCACCATTCACCTGAGTTCATTTGGTGGCCACACTCAGTGTGTGCCCACAGTATACTGAACACACAAGATATTTAAAGAATTCAAAGAAACAATCGAACAAACATCCAATAAAACAAAAGATGATATGAGAGTTAAAATGAGAAAACTATAAGAATTGACAGACAGAATTAAAGAATTTGGTGGGTGAAATGAAAAATTCACGAAGATGCCTAAAAAAATCATATGATCGAGGCTGGAGCAATAGCACACTGGGTAGGGCATTTGCCTTGCACTCATCCAACCCATGTTCAAATCTCAACATCCCATATAGTCCCGTGAGCACCGCCAGGAGTAATTCCTGAGTGCAGAGCCAGGAGTGACCCCTATGCAATGCCGGATATGACCCAGAAAGCAAAAAAAATATCATATGATCATATCAGTAAATGTAGAGAAAACGTTTGACAAGATCCAGTAGCTGCAACAGAAAATGCAGCTCAGATATCCTTGGGAAAGTACCCTTGTGAGGAACAAGCTTGACTGTTATGCCATTATCAAGTACCTGCTGACCAGTGAGGCAGCCATGAAGAGGACACCTGTGGTCATTGTGAATGCTAGTGACAACAATTCTGTGAAGAATCTCTTATGACAGTTGTGTGACCAAGGTCAGCACCCTGATTGTACCTGATAGAGAGAAGGCATATGTTCATCTGGTCCCAAATATTTGCCAACAATATTGGGACCATCTAAACTCCCTAGCTGACTAATACTAAATTTTTTATCATAAAATAATACAGTTATTATTTTATGATGATGGATAAGAACAGTCTGCTTGAAAGTTTTTTAAAAGTTTTAAAAGTTTTTTCTAATATTGATTTCCATTCATACTTATGTACAACATCTTAATCCATTTTTCAAACATGCTTATGGGCTTGTTTTGAATCATATTGGATTTAAATATTTCTTAGGATTTTTAGAAGAGAAGATTTAAGGTAATAGTGTTTTCTAAGAAGCCATGAATCAAACCAGAAAGCAAAATTCAGGGGAATGACTAATTTAATCATTTTTCTTCTTATTTTTTTCTTTCTTTCATTGTCTTCACCAATCATAATTTAAAATAAGGATTTTTTTTATAAAATATCAAAACACAGGAGGCTTGTTTCTTTGCTTTTAATGTTTCATGGAATCAATGTGCTGCCTTCATAATTTAAAAGGTGGATTAGTAATCTGTATATTAAAATACTGGAATTACATTCTCATAAACTTATCTAAATATAATTTTCAATTCCTTAGTTGATTCGAATCTTTACAATTACATATTTCCCAAAAAGAAACCTACCTAGTCCTTGTATCGCCCTGTCTATCATTGGGAAACTTCCTCTGCCAGAAAACACCTCGCCATGATCAATCAAGGCTTCCTTCACTGCATCATATCCATGCAACACCACCGTGGGCTTCATGCCAAAATACACAGTGAACACAGGGCCATAGACTTGTGCAAGCTGAAAAAGAAATGAGATACAAGAATTATAATGTTTTCAAAATTAAAAATGTACATGAGCAACAAAAAGTACTATTGGTTTACAATACTCTCTTGCTCCGTCTTCCTCAGGACCTCTCAGAGGCATTGGGCTCCAGTTTCCCTTTCTGCCCCAAGCAGAGCTCCCTCCACTGAAGACATCTGGAGCCTAGCCACAGCCATGCTTAAGGCCCCTCTCTACACCTTCCTCTGAGCCTCATGATGAAGGAATCGGCAGAGGAACCCAGGTATGTGAGACCCTGGGCTGAGACCTCCAAGCCTGCTCGGATCGGGACTGGGTCTCTTCTGCCCAGATTCCCCATTTTCCAGTAGCTAGGCTGTCACACCCAGGGACTGCCCCCAACACCGTGTAATCCCACCAACGGCCAACATCCAGAGACTATAAAACCAAGCTTCTGGAAAGCGTCTGCTTGACATCTTAAAACCTAGTTCTCCCTCTGGAAGAACCTGGCAAACTACCAAGAGTTTCCTGCCCTCATGGGAGAGCCTCGAAAACTCCCCTTGGCGTATTCATATGCCAAAACCAGTAACAATGATGGTTATTACCCTGACCCTGAAAGAGCCTCCAATGTGGCACCATTGGAAAGGACGAGTGAAGAGAAGCTCTTCTAAAATCGTAGGGCTAGGACGAATGGAGATGTTACTGAGACCGCTCAAGAAATTCCACGATCAACGGGATAATGATGATGATGATGATAATGATGATGATGATGATGATGACGACGACGACGATGATGATGATTACAATACTCTAAAATTTCTGAGGTGGGGCTTAACACCTTGTAATGTGTATAATACTCATGATATACCAGACAAGTTTCTAGTATCATCTCACTATCCTAATGAGAACTCTGCCCATTTCTGCCACTCTCTTTTGTCCATCATAGATTTTAACAAGTAGTTTGTAGTTTGTTTCCTTTAGGGTTTTTTGTTTGCTTTGCTTTGTTTTTCATTTTTGGGGAAAATGTGGCAAAGCTCAGGGTTTCTGGCTCTGTACTCAGGAATTACTCCTAGACGTGTTCGAGGACTATATATGATACTGGTAATAAAACACAGGTCAGCCGTCTGCAAGGCAAACACCCGACATAATTATATTAGGCAATTATGTTTATTTTTTATATGAGTGAGATCATTCAGGAATAGTCTTTGTCTTTCTTATCTATTTCACTTGGCATTCTCACCATTTTATGAGTACAAATGCCAGCATTTCCTCATCCATCCATCTTTTGGTGAGTATCTAGTATGGACTACGATTTGGCTCTAACAGATTTTATATCTTTCAGATTCATTCCTTGAAGTGATATTGTAGAATTACATGGTAGTTTCATTTTTAGTTTTCATAATGTTTGAAACAATTTATATTCCTACCAGTAATATACCAGTTTGTTTTTTCTTTCTTTCTTTTTTTTCTTAGTAAACAGAACATTTTACTGTTTTTCAACAACAAAGTAACAGTATCTATAAATTTCATAGGAGACTTTTCTTGGTTCATTAACTCTTGACACTTGTGACAAAATATAATTCAGTCCAATGGGTTACATAGTGCTATAAACATTTCTTTTTTTTGTTTTTAATTCTTAATTTTCTTTATTAAATCACCATGAGAAATACAGTTGCAAAGATGTTTATTGAGTTTCAGTCATGCAATGTTCCAACACCCAACCCTTCACCAGAATACATTTCCCAGGGGCAGTGTCCCCAGTTTTCCTTCCACTATCCCTTGCCCCCCAGCCTGGCTCTATAGCAGACAGTTTTACTCTATCTCCTCTCTCTTCTCTGTCTCTGCCTCTCTGCCTCTCTCTTTCTCTCTCCCTCTCTCTCTCTCTCCACTCCCTTTTATAGAACATGTTGGTGTACACATCCCTTAATCTCAGGCCTGGTTAGTCTTGGATATAAACATAGTTTTTCTGTTACTGTTACTTTAACTCACTATACCTACAGTTGTGTACTGATTTTGATACTGTTTACCTTGACTAACTTAATTTGCATTTCTGCCTATGTGGATGAATATCATTGGTTAAAACACCAAGCTATTTAACAAAAGGGGGCTGAACAGGCTGCTCTCCGGCAGGCCACAGCAGAAAAAACTCTGGAGACAGTTATGTGATCCTCCCAGAAAACATATATTTCTTTCTCGTGCATATCTTAAATGCCTCAGACTGTCTAACCAAACCATACTGCAATATATGCTGCAACATCCAGAGATTCTTTCTTCTCCATACCTGTGCAGACACTTGTTTATAGTTTATTGACATAGGTCATTCTGATTGCAGTGAGTCATTATACCATTGTGATTTGGATTTGCATTTTCTTAATAATAAGCACTACTAAAATTTTTCATTTCTCTCTAGCACATATTTTTCTCCCTTGCAGAAGTGTTTTTTCCAGGTCTTTTGCCTACATTCTGTTCGAATTCTTGTTTTTTTATTCTTTATTTTTTTAGAGCTCTTTGTACTATTTAGATATAAATCCATTGTTACATACCTAACATACAAAAATCTTAACCCAATTAGAAGTTTGCATCTTTATGTTTGTGGTAGCCATTTTTTTTTTACTGTATAAATGCTTTTTAAGTTTAAGTTGTCTCGTTTATTTGATTTTTGTTTTTGAACCTCTCCTCAGAGTTAAGTCCCAAAATATATCTCTGGGTCAGATGACATTAGACATGGGCTTGTCATATACAGTATTTATTATGCTGATATAGTAGGATACTACAGTCTTCCACAAATGGTAACAACATGCCTTTCATTTCTCCTCCTACCTTAGCAGAAATAACATGTAGGTGGCTTGACTATGACTAAAGAAAAAAAGATAATAGCTTAGTGACACAAGTGACACAAGGCCAGAGAGATTGAGACAGCAGCAGATAGGGCACTTTCTTGCAATTGGTCAACCCAGGTTCAGTCCCTAGCACCCAGAGCCGCCAGAAACGCTCCGTGAGTACAGAGTTAGGAATAAGCACTGAGCACAGAGCCAGGACTGAGCCCTGAATATGTCTGGGTGTAGCCCAAAAACCAGTAGCAGCAGCAACAACAACAACAACAGCAAAAACAACTGCAATTTATAAATCCCCAGACTGAGAAAAAACTTAGTAGTACCATGAAAGAGAGGCCACTTTCTAACAGTCGCCTTTCATCATGTGAGATTGAAATAAACTTCTATGTACTTTAGCCCATTGTATTATTGAGGATTTTCTTTCATGTAAAATACAAATTTATCCTCTTTAATCTAATCTAATATTCCAGGCCAATATTTTAGGGAGTGTAAAATATTTTACATTAATTCTCCATAAAACAACCAGAGTGATCCTTTCACAAGACAAATGTAAAAGACATTAGTGACACTAAGACTAATAATGAGAAAGAATATTTAGGTCATAATCTGTCACTGTCACTGTCATCCCATTGGTCATTGATTTGCTTGAGTGGGCCCTGTAATGTCTCCATTCATGCCATGTTCACATACCGTGACATCTAGTGGACATTATCTTTCAAAACCACTTCCTGGTAGTTATGATGTCTGGTACCATATCTTCTTTAAATATTGATCTGTCTTACTTCAATGGACAATTGAAAAAAAGAAAATCATGCTCACCTTTCTTAAGGATTTGTTGATATCGCTGGTATTTATTTGTAGAATATTTCCAATGACTGGGAGAGGGGTGGGGCCAGGTGGAAGTTTCCCTCTGCTGGACCTTTGATTCCATAAGAAAAGAAAACTCAAACACGAAAGAAAAATCACCAGGGCTATGAAAAGATCCATGATTAGTGTATAGAAATCCAAAGCTTAGAATCCAAAGATTTTGTGAACATGGGAGGCAAGCTTACCACCAAACACACACCTTACCTTTGGAGTCCTGGGCAAATATTGCTCCAACTCCAGTGTACTTTGGTATTTTGGCAAAAACAAAAGCTGAGAGTGTTCACCTTAGTATTTATGAATTAAATATGCTATTTCTGAACATTCCAACTAAAAGTAGTTCAGTTTTTATTAGAATATTTTAATATTGAAATGAAAGTCATCAGATTTTTCAAAAGAATGAGGTGTATGAACTTGAAAGAAATTAAAACTGATACTTTGTAGAGTCCCTCACCATCACTCTTTCTGACTACATAGCTCAATGACTCCTAAGTTCACTTCTCGTGTCCTTATAATGAGAGAAAATAAAATAGTACGTGTTGTTTCAAAATCATAATCACATTAGCAAAATGGAAAATGTCCTTTCTTAGTGTCTTCTGGCAGATATCCCAGAAAATGCCAAAATAAACAGAAGGGAGCTGGATAAAATATATATATGTGTGTGTGTGTTTGTGTTTGTGTGTGTGTGTACATATGTGTGTGTGTTTCTGTGTGTGTGTGTGTATAAGGCACTGTAGCACTGTCATCCCATTGTTCATCGATGTGCTCGAGCAGGCACCAGTAACATCTCAATTGTGAGATTTGTTATTACTGTTTTTGGCATATCTAATATGCCACGGGTAGTTTGCCAGGCTTTATCATGCTGCCCTAATACTCTCAGCAGCTTGCCAGGATCTCTGAGAGGGTCTTAGGAATCGAACCCCGGTCAGCTATGGGCAAGACAAATGCCCTATCCACTGTGCTATTGTTCCAGTCCCAAACTCTAATAACATGTCAATAATTTCTTATGCAAGACTTAATGGCTCCAAAATGAGATACAACACTTTTCACACTTTCTCTAAGGAAAAGTTTTTGGATCATTTTTAGTCAATTATTTGTAACAAGCAATACAAAATAAATTATTTAGCATCTGCCTCTTGGGCAGGCTTTGGTGGTGGTTGAGAAAATTTGAAATAATGGTGGTGGGATTGGTATTGAAATATTGAACGTCATCAATTATCGTGAACAACTTTACAAGAACAAAATTATTTCAAAAAAACTTGCATCCTATTTTGGGGAAAATTTCAGATTATCAACAAGTAGAGACATCTATGAAAATTTGGAGTTGGGAATACAGAATCAGGAGGCTCATCAGAGTCTCTGTGGTATAGATCACAGAATGTAAGTCATCTTTCTGCAGCATTCCTTAAAGCACAACTGTAGATAAAATTTAATCACCTACTAACTATATTTGGGGGAAATGATGTGTGTATAATATATAATAACTGGTAAAATCTGTGTTAGCAGGGATGTGGTGAAAAAGTAATTCTAACTCACTGTTGGTGTGAATATTATCTGGTTCAATCCTCATGAAAAACAGTTTAGAGATTTCTCAGAAAAATAACAAGAGAGCTGCCATATAACACAGCAATTCTAATTCTTGGTATCTACCTAGGACATTAAAACCTTTTTTCAAAAGGACACATGCATACCACTATTTATTACAGGAAACGATTCTAAAATTTGTGTGAAATATAAACGTGCAATTTTAAGAGGAAATAAAAGTGAAGAGTCATGCTCCCAGTGTTATCTGCCCTTAAAGCTTGGGAGGGAAAGTTCATTGCTGAACCAGTGATTCCTTGATGTTGGTCCAGGTGCTACTGGGATAACCAGAGCTTTGTCCTACACTGAAAACAAGGTAGTGCCTGAGACAAAGTCAGGGTTTGCACACATATAGGTCTTTTGAGAAACGTCCTCGCCCCATGATAATTTATTTAAAATTGATAATATTTATCCAGATGTGTTTTAAGATAATTTAAAGTCTAAATCTATAGTAAACTTCATTAATACATGATAAACCTATAACATGATAAGATTAAGTGAGGATGTATTTTAAGAGTGGCTTTTTCATGTCACATATACTGTTAAATGACTAAGTCTTTATTTCTGTTTGTTTATTTTTTGGTTTTGGACCACACTCAGATGTGAGTGATCAAGACTTACTCATGGCTCTGTGCTTAGGAGTCATACCTTGTGGAGCTCAAGGTACTTTATGAGGTTTCAAAAACTAAAGCAGAACCAGTCCTGTATAAGGCAAGCAACATAACCACTGTACTATCTCTCTAATCTCTAGATCATTTAGTCTTTTTTAAAAAGTTTCACAATACAAATGTGGGGACAAAATCAGGTAGCTTATAAAGAATAAGAAACTTTTACATCTAGTTCACAAAAAGAAGGCTGGAATTTGAATCTGAGCCATCAGACACATTTCCATAAATGCCAACTACATGAATGTACATTCTACTGTGGTCTGGAGAGGAAGAGTCTCCAAAGAGCCATGCATAGATGGTGTCCAATAGAGATGCCCATTGTTGCTTAGTCGTCTACACTCCTCTTAATGAACTGTACCAAGTCCTTCAGCAGGAAAAGCCCATTGAGTGGAAATCAGCACAAAGGACATAAGAGACATGAGTGCACCTCCGTGGCAGTAGAGAAGCCCTGCCAATCCAATAAGCAGACACCAAATTTATGAACACAGTGCAGTGCAATGCAAACAAAATACAGGAAAAAAATACTTTGTTCTGGAGAAAAAAAACATGGCCAGACCACAGACAAGAATATAATATTTTAGAGAAAGATATAAGTATAATAAAGTCAAAATTCAACTTTATATCAATGAAGAAAGTAAACTTAAAATGACTTCTTTAAAACTCAGTTTTTCATTTTTTTTAGTAATATAAGTTTATTCAGTAAATATAATAGGACATAAAGAGAGTTTCACTCTCGAGGATAATGTGGACTTTTTCAGAGTGAAGATTCAAGGACATATATCAAGTAAAGCGGCAGTTAATTCCTTACATAATAATACACATCATAAAGTAAAAAAAAATTAGATATTTCAGATAGATATTCAGGTCATCCCAGATAAGAGAAATGTATGTACTTGTCATTGTCAAGTAAGTTTTCAGTTTTCCCAAACTTCCTACCACCTCAACAATATCTGTTGTTAGAGTGCCCATGGGACAGTTCTCATACCTGTTGATATTCCCTTTTGCTATTTTTATATATTTTTTAATTTTTTATTTTTTTATTGAATCACCATGTGGAAAGTTGCAAAGCTTTCAGGCTAAATTCTCAGTTATACAATGCTCGAACAACCATCCCTTCACCAGTGCCCATATTCCAGCTCCAAGAATCAAAATATACCACCCTCCCAACCCCCATCCCTCCACCCTGCCTGTGTAGCTGATAAATTTCACTTTACTTTCTCTTTACTTTGATTACATTCAATATTTCAACAAAAAACTCACTATTATTGTTTGGAGTTTCCCCCCTCCCAAAGTCGGATCTGCTGAAAAGAAAGCATTTGATAATTTTTAAAACCCAGGTTTTTATTTTAAACAAAATGTCTAAACATAGTTTCCTCAATTCAAAAGCAAGTATTATTTTCATTTGCAAAGTTTTGAAGCAATTTTTATTTATTTTATTTTTATATCTTACTTATTTTGATTACTCCTTACTCCTGGTTTTGTGTTCAGGGGACTAAATGGGGTGTCAGTGATGAAACCCAAGTGGAAAAACCCTTTGAAATATTTTTTTTAAATGTGTCTTATATTTGACTCCCAAAATTAACCCATGAGACATGTACTTTTATTTATTTTACAGATTGGAAAATAAGTATTATAACTGAAGGAATTCACTCAAGTTTCCATTGCATTATAATGATAAATAAGAAACTGAAGGTAATAACAATTATGAAATTGTAACGTGAACTAAGAAAATGTAATGGTAACTGGGAAACATAAAACTGAACCTTATGTTAAACAAGAGAAGGGAGGAAGTAGCATTCCTTTTACCTCCTCCAGGCCACCTGATTTAAGGGAGTGTACTGAGGCTAAGGAATTTACTGGAATGCCAGAAGACGACATCTTAGTGTGGTGCCAAAGGGGTAGGATATACTGTCACTGACTCTTTTCCTTTTGGCTCTTGAAGTCCATACCATAGGGAAAAGATACTTTGATTGTTTGATCTTTTACCAATTTTCTCTGTATCCCTTGTCTCACTGATAAGAAAATATGTAGACTATAGACCACTCTTAGAGGATAAAAGAGACCCTCTCAGCAAACAGGGCTCCAAGTCTCTTTCTCTTCTGACTTGGGATCCTCAGGGCTGAGCTTCTAACAAACTTATTATCTTATCCTGAGCTGTCTCTCTGTTCACTCAAGGCTTGCACCAACACAACAGCGTAGGCATAAAAAAGATGCAACTCTGCTTGGAGAGTACTTCTATTCGATTACATTCCACAAAAAGTTTGAATAATAATTCAATTATATTTCACAGTAATTTTCTGGGGAATGATTAGGTGGGTGACAGTCTGACTTCGGCATTCCACAATTGGCTTAATATTTAACAGGTCTCATATCAGCAATTTCACCATGGGTAAATAAAAGTCAGCATTCTGAAAAGTCAGCAGTACAGCTTTTGTAACGTTCAGGAATTCAGGAACCAGGGAAAAAATTATATAATCAGTATGCAACAAAAATGGGAGTAGATAACAGCAGCATATGAAATTATAAAAGTCTAATGATGTTTTCTACCTCTTTATCTTAGAAGAGGCCATGCATCCCATGGAATCCAGTCCGTAACCACTCTAGTCCAGCGGTCATCTCTGAGTCACATTACATGTCTGGCATATCTGATTTTTGACGCCTTGGCAAATGACACAGCGTCCCTGATTCTTGACCATTGATGGAAGTTGGAACTCTGGATTCCTTCTCTCACTTGAGGGAAATGTGATACTCCTGGCATAGCTCTTTCAATTCCTCTTTGGGAATAAATAGCATTCTCATCCTGTTTGCGTAGAGCCCAGGTCTCTGAGGCATATGTAGTGCAGGAAGAATGGTGGAGTCAAAAAGATGTGCCCAGAGCCGGAGATTCTTCGTCCTCTTAACCACTTCTTTGACACTCTTGAATGTGTTCCACACTGCTCTCTTCCTCCTGCGCAGTTCTGGCGCAAAGTCGTTCCTCATGTTGAATTCTCGACTCAGGTATACATATCTGCTGCACTCGGAGATGTTCGTTTCATTGAGAGCAAATGGAATGTCAGGGACTAGTTTGTTTTTCATGAATATTGTCTTGGTGAGATTCAGCTGTAATCCAACCTTTCCACACTCACGGTTGCGGTTGAAGTCGGCCACCATTTGTGTCCCTTGGTTAATGTTTGGTGTTATGAGAATGATGTCATCAGCAAAGCAGAGTTGGTTTAATTGCCAACCATATATCTTCACTCCCATTCCTTCCCATTCCAGCTGTCACATGATGTTCTCGAGGGTGGCACTGAAGAGTTTCAGTGAAATGGTAGCATCCTGCCAAACCCCTCTCTTTACATCAGTGATCATTTCCTTGTAGAATGGTGAGATCCTGGTGGTGAATCCATAACACAGCACGAGGAGGGTCTTGATGTACTGAGTTTGAATGCCCTATTTGGCTAGGGCTTTGATGACTGTAGGATGACATTACTTTATCCTCTCCCCCCCTAGCCATGAGTAGCTTGTCCCGGTTTTCCCTGGAGTTTAGGTTTACCCCAGTCATACCCATCAAGGTGTTCCTGAATCTCTCCCATCCCTTTGTTTAGCTATAATCACTTCTCCATGCTCTCTTCCCCAAAAGAGTTAATCCAAGGCTTTCCCTTAATCTGACTCTGCTAATTTGTAAGGTCAGACCTTCCTAGGATACTGAATTTATATTATATAAGTTATATTGCCTTTCTCCTCTTCTTGTGCCTTTTGAATAATTTTCTTTAAAGCAATGTCCTTTTTGGATAGACACAAGAAGACAATATTATGTTTTTGTAACTTGGGAATTAATTGGCCTCGAATATTATTCCCTCCCAGGCATCTGCTTTCTCCACTTAAGCCTCAGTTGCCCTCAGTTCCTAGCACCCCAAAAGCAGGGTCCCAATGAGGGACGGGAAGGATCCAGGGCAAGCGGTGAGTTATGTGCTACCCTGGCATCGAGATGGGCCTGGCCAAAGTGCCTAATTCTTAACTATAAGTTAAGAGTTTGACCATTGACAAATACTGTCATGATCCAAAAGTAATGATTAGACTAGGACCCTGCTAGGGATAGGAAAGACTGATCTGGCCTGAGCACTGTAGTCTGAGATTGAGATGGCCCAGGATAGCAATTCTATAAGCTTTAGTGCATCTCTTATTGTGTCCATACAAAATGATTAATATTATGAATTCTTATGTTTGCTGGCTGAGGAGAAGAGAAACTCACTCATGGGACTCCGCCCTTGGGTGGATCCTCCTGCTGAAAGAGAATTAAGTCCTAGGAGAAGCATCCCCTAAGGGAAAGGAATCTTACCCTATTGATTGTGACCACATCTATGTGTAGACCCCAATCCCTTCATGCTGGGGGGATTTAACTAGGCTGTAAGAGTGGGTTGGGGGTCCAGATCCACAGATCCAGAGAGAGATCGAGAGCCGGGAGAGAAGCAGGGAGAGAGAATGAAATAAACTGATCGAGCAACAAGTTTGGCCTTCTTCCTTCCGTCGCCTGCCCTTGACCGACAGCACACACAGCGGTTCCGGGGCACCGAACGTGGGCGGTGAGACAGAGCCGCTCAGAGAGCCCTCGAGTGCGCGCACTCCTCGACGAGCCTTAGTTTTTTACAGATGACCACTTAAGTCTCAACAGAATCAAAGACCTGACAAACAAGATGGTCAGACTTCTTTGTCAAAACCCTGAATGAATGATTTAAGGTTCTTCCTATTCCTGTAGTGAGCAAATATCATTGGGCTATACTAGCATGCAACAGGGACAAATGGAGATGTTAGTGGCACCCGCTAGAGCAAATCGAGGATCAACAGGATGACAAGTGATACAAGTGATATTTAGAAGCAATGTAATAATGGTCCAGGGGGTAAACTTTTTCTCTCATGGCATCTCCCCACTTGAGATGTGTATTTTCATACTGAGGCAAGCCGGTAAATGGGGAAGATCCCCAATGGCAATAGAATTCCTGGGAAGTAATTAAACCAAAAGCTTCCAAATAGGATAATTGGGGTCAAGACAGATGCTCCAATTGCCAAGTCCACCAATAGGGAATTCACATGTGTTGGCAGGGAAGAATGAGACAAGGTCTTAGGGAGAGGAGTAAAGTCAAGGTTGGGGAGCTGAAACACTCAGGTCACTCTGTAGAACACTATGTGTTCACAAACTACGAACACCAGATTAAATACCAAATTGTTCCTTTTTGTGGAAGCACATAGCTGCCAAACAATCACTTCTCTATCTTGTCCTTAGAAAAATCCATTCAGCATTCAAGATCCTGAAATGTAAAGTGAGGAAGGCTCACCTTGCTACAGTGGAGCATTGCTGTTCGCTGGGGATTATTCCTTATTGATGGTGTCCCGGGTCTTGCAAACCAAGAGTGAACTCAGGCACATGAAGTAGTGGGAGATTCTAGAACCTCCTCAGACAAGAACTTGAACACACCTCTCTGTCCACAAGGCCATAGCCTTCCCACAGAACTCATGAAAATTTAGATTTTGGCTGGAGTCCTCAAACTAAGACATGGCACGTCAGTGAAGGGAATTTTCGATTTTTTCAAAATTTTTAAAATATATTTATTTATTTTTTATTGAATCACCATGTGGAAAGTTACAAAGCTTTCAGGCTTAAGTCTCAGTTACATAATGCTCGAACACCCATCCATTCACCAATGCATATATTCTACCACCAAAAACCACGGTAGACCTCTCCCCCACCCCCCCTGCCGCCCCAGCCCCCCACCCCGCCTGTGTAGCTGATAAATTTCACTTTACTTTCTCTTTACTTTGATTACATACAAACAAAAAAACTCACTATTATTGTTTGCAGTTTTCCCCCCAAGAGTCGGGAATTTTCCATTCTTACAGGACTCAGAAATGCCTTGTCCCAAAGGACCCAGAGAATTGTGAGCGCACTGTTATTTGGGCCCAGCTCTGTTCTGCTTCCTGTGTTTTCAATATCAGACACTGTAGAAATGGCAGGGGGGATGGAAATCAGGAGACAATCAGCTAGCAGGGTTGTGCAAATGCATGATTTTTTCCGTTCATATGGCCTGTGTAATATTGCTATATATATATATATATATATATATATACATATATGTGTGTATGTATGTTTGTATATATATATGCACACACATATATGTATACACACATACATACACCACTACTTCTTTACTAACTCATCTGCCTCTGTAGCTTGCTTTTAACGTTCATTCAGGGTCTTTAATTCTGCACCACACCACCAACAAATGCCCAAGACCCTCTACCACTGTCCCTATGTCACTCTTACTTTGCCTCTTCTATACCCTCCTGGCCCTCTCCCACATCCCACTGTTTAGTAATCTGGGTTTTATAATCCAAGACCTAGGGTTTGTCATTGTTCAAAACTGTCTATTCCCTGTTTTGTTGCTCTCTGTTCCACAGAAGTGTGAGATCATCCTGTACTTGTTGCTAGAGAGGTGACCAAAGAGGTAGATTTGTAAGTGGTCAAAGGTCTTTGAATTTCCTTTCCTGACCTTTTGTTTCTGCTGGAGTTTCTCTTGGAGGGGGAGGGGTAAAGGGAAATGTGGGGAGGGAGAGGGGGAGGGGGGTAGTCCAGACTTCTCTGGGCCTGTTGCAGGTACTTGGTGAAAGTCTTATCATGCCTTAGTTCTTCTTTTCTGCAAAGTTGGCTTTTTGCAATTTCAGAGCTATTGATATTATTATTTCCCAGAAAATCCTTGTCATTGTCTTGGGGGCTGAGGGTAGGGGTGGGGGGTGGGAGAGAGAGGCTTCTCTGTCTACCTGCCTGTCTACATCAGTAGGCTTGTACACCACAGCTAGCCAAGCATCCATCAATCACATGAACCATGGGGATTTGGGAGGTGGGAAAGACAAAGGAAAGATGTTGGAAGATGGGAACAACATAGCCTTGAAGATCTGGGAAGTGTGAAAGAGGGGAGTTGAGGCTGGGGTGGGGGGGATCTAGTAATTTGCCTTGAATATGCAATTTGCATTAAATTGTGGTAGGATGGTCATTTTAGCAATGTTAATCCTTCTAATCTACAAACTGAGGATGTATGCATACATTTTAATAGTGACATAATTTCATTTGTAAATGTCTTTTACTTCCTTGTTAAGCAGATTTTAAGGTATTTGATTTTGAGGAGCACAATATGAATATTATTTAAAAATATTTCTACTTCATTGTTGTATGTAGAAATGTCTTCTATTTCAGAGTGTTTATTTTGAAGCCTAAAATTTTCTGTACAGTCTTATTTTTTCCAGGTTAATTTTTTAAAGAGTCTTTAGGGTTTTATAAGTATAATATCATTCCACTAACAAATAGTTATATAATTTGACTTATTTTTCAATCTGGATACACTTAATATCTCATTCTTGTCTAACTGATGTCCAAGGAATTCCAATACTATAATACAATTATTAATACTATAATAGTATTAATAATATAATTAATGAGGTAGTATTGCAGTAGCACTGTCGTCCCATTGTTCATCGATTTGCTCCAGCCGGCACCAGTAAGTCTCCATTGTGAGACTTGTTGCTAATGTTTTTAGCGAATCAAATATGTCTTGGGTAACTTGCCAGGCTGTGCCGTGTGGGCGGGATAATCTTGCCAGGCTCTCAGAGAGGGATGGAGCAATAGAACCCGGGTCATCTGCATGAAAGGCAAAATCCTACCTGCTGGGCAATAGGATTATTAATAACCGAATAATACTAGGGAAAGTGGACAGCCTTGTTTTGTGTCTTATCATTGTAGAAAACTTTCAGGTTTTTAGCATTGAGCATGATGCTGATTGTGGCTTTGTGATAAAGGGCTTTAAATATAGTAAGAAAATTTCCTTCTTTTTTATTTTTTTGAGTTTTTACCATGAATGGGTGTTGAATTTTGTTGAATATATTGGAGCGATGGACTGGAGCGATAGCACAGCAGGTAGGGTGCCTGCCTAGCACGCAGCTGACCTGGGTTCGATTATTCCTCCTTCCCTCTCAGAGAGCCCAACAATCTACTCAGAGTATCCCACCCACAGAGCAGAGCCTGGCAAGCTACCCATGGTGTATTTGATATGCCAAAAACAAAAACAAGTCTCACAATGGAGACATTACTGGTCCCCGCTCGAGCAAATCAATGAGCAACAGGAGAACAGTGCTAACAGTGTTAAATTGTAATAGTTGGCAACACAAGTCTAAACAGCATGGCATCCCACATCTCTTGCATTGAGCCCCTAGTCTGATTGAATGAGACAATCAGCCCCTAGTCTGATTGGAGTGTCATCAGTATGGCTCCCCATGACTTCTGAGGACCACTTGGGGAACCCCCACCAAAAAAACATACAATACATCAATTCTTTAAAAATATATGTACACATAGCTCATAGCTCATGGCAGCCATGTTTATAATAGTCAAGATTTGGAAGCAGGGGCTGAAGCAATATTACAGGGGGTAGGGCATTTGCCTTGCATGTGTCCGACCCAGATCGATTCCCAGTATCTCATATGGTTCCCTGAGCACCGCCAGTAATAATTCCTCAGTGCGCAACCCAGGAGTAACCCCTGTGCATGGCCAGGTGTGACCCAAAAAGGAAAAAAAAATGATTTATAAGCAACCTAAATGCCCACTGACAGATGTAAGCATAAATAAACTGTAATGTTCATGGAATACTACCCAATTACAAGAAAATATGTAATATTGTCCTTTGTGTGATGTATACACAAAATGGAATACTACTAAGTTATAAAAATGTAATATCATCCATTGTTACAACCTGAATGGAACTATAGGGAGTCATGTTAAGTAAAATAAATCAGAAGAAGGACAAATGCCAACTGATCTTACTTTGTATGGTGTATAAGGAAGCACAGAAAGTGAAAGGAGAATGTCCAAAGATAAAACAACACGTGGAGTCTGAGAATAAACTGAGGTTACCAAGATGCAATGTGGGTTGTTAGAAATGGGACAGACTGGAAATGACCTAAGAAAAAGATGGAGGATATTTGGCACTAGGGCCTTTGTCATTTTTTGTACACCAAAAACATAAACATTAACACTATTGTAATTCATGCTAACTTAATAATATACAAATAAGAGAACAATATTTTTATTACAGATGGAACTCAAATTCATGCAGGAAACTTGAACTGGATATTGAAGACTATAGACAATTAGAAGAGACATGGTTCAGATATATTCTTGCTAGGAAGGAGGACATGGACAAAGCCATTACATAGGCCAGAAAGCATCGTTCTGTAGTAGAGCAGCCAGCAATTTCTTTAGGATGGAATGAAGCATAGCTTATAGAAGGGTGGTACAGAACCTACCCCATTAACAACTGGGGTGGTGTCAATGTCCTTTGGATCAACAAGAGGCTTCAAGGTAAAATGCTGTAAAATGCTAGTCAGAAATATAAACAGCTCCATACGGGCCAAGCCTTCACCAGCACATACCCTTTTTCCTGAAAATAAAGCATAAATGAAATGTTATTTTACTTATATTTTCTGAGAGGGCAATAATGGTAGCTCAAAGAAACATGGAATTAACAAATACATAAAAGCATTCATTTATAATTTGGAGTCAGAGCAATAGTACAGAGGATAGGATGTTTGTTTGCATGCAGTTGACCCAGGTTTGATGCCAAGCAGGCCGTATGGTAGATAAACCTGCCAGGAATGATCCCTGAGCACAGAGTCAGAAGAAAGCCCTGAGCATGCCAGGTATCCCCCGCCAAACAAAATCACTCATAATTAAATGCAAGTCAACCTGACTTATTTTTTTAGCACATACTGCTGTGTGCATGCTACATAAAAAAATCTATTTAAACACCTACCTTGAAATTGCTCTGCTAAGATTTACTTGTGACATTTTCCTACACACACACACACACACACACAGAGACACACACAAATACAGTCACCTATTCCAATTGACATTAGATATACACAATAGTCTTTGTCATCTGCTTTCAATGTAAGACTGAACAATGATTTTTTTCCTAACAAGCTAATGTTAACATAATATTCTTTTTAAAAAAATTACCAGTTTACCATGGCTAAATCTAAAAAAACACACACTAATCACAAGCATGATTAACTTTACACTATTCCACAAACTAAGACTAGAAATTTCAAATGTTATCTAGTTTCCAGTTGTCCTCCAGTAGGAATGGTCTTTCCCTATGTTCTGCCTACAAACAGTCTCCTTACCCTTATAGATCTAATTTAAATATCATTTTTACTATGCAAACATATATGCCTGGCAGGCCATATGGTCCCCTGAGCATGCCAGGAGTGATCCCTGAGCACAGAGTCAGAGGTAAGCCCTGAGCACCCCAGGTACTCCCCCTGCTAAACAAAATCTGCCTTACCCCTCTTGGGCTCCTAATTATTTCAATGGATTAAGTTTATATAAAGTCAGAGGACGTATTTTCTCATCACTTCCTTGCTAAACACTCTTTAGACAATTACTAAAATCCTCCACCTGTACATATATCTTCAATTAAAACATCTTTGTTAAAAGGGTTTTTTTTGGTTTTTTTCCATTTTATTTTTTGTTTTGTTGTGTTTTAATTTTATTTTATTGTATCACCGTGACATAGTTACAAGTTTTAATGTTTGGGTTACAATCTCACAATGATCAAACACCCACCCCTCCACCAGTGCACATTCCCCACTACTGACATCCCAGATATAACCCTCCTTTCTTACCCTCCCCCTGCCTCCATGGCAGAGAATATTTCCCATAATCTCTCTATACTCTTAGGCATTATGGCTTGCATCACAGACACTGAGAGGTCATCATGTTTGGTCCATTATCTACTTTCAGCATGCATCTCCAATCCCAACTGATTCCTCCAGCCATTATTTTCTTAGTGATCCCTTCTCTATTCCATCTGCCTTCTCCCCTATGCTCATGAAGCAGGCTTCCAGCTATGGGGCAATCCTCCTGGCCCTTGTATCTACTGTTCTTGGGTGTCAGCCTCATGTGAGACATCTGAAAAAGGATTAATATCCAGGATATACAAGACACTAGTAGAATTGTATGAAAGTTTATTTAGACTATATAAAACCCTTCATGTGCCTCCAGTGACTTAGAATGGTATCATCTCCTCAATAATACTAGTTTTAAATAACTTACCACACATAACTTGATATTTTTCTTAATCCTTCCTATGACTCTGAAAATAGTATCTTCCTTAAACTCTCTTCATTATTTTGGGTGTGCCACTTGTTTCTTCCAGAATTTGGTCAAATTACAATAGCACTCTCCTTGACTCTTAAATTACTCTGGCCTCTGCTCCCACCCACCAAAAAAAAAGAACAGTATATTCTCTTTATATTTCTGGGTTCTTCTTATCTATCTTTCCATCTCTATGAAAGAGGATCTCTTTCTTATTCACATTTTTATTCCTAGATATAGCATGGGTCTGCTTTATAGCATGTTCTCAGTGATTTTTTTCGCCAAAAAACTAGACTCTCAGGATGGATTTTACTGTTACTGTCATCCAGTTGCTCATCAATTTTCTCGAGCTGGCACCAATAACGTCTGCATCAGGAGACTTGTTACTACTGTCTTGGGCATATTGGATACACCACGGGTAGCTTGCCGGGCTCTGCTGTGGGGGTGAGATACTCTTGGTAGCTTGCTAGGTTCTCCGAGAGGGGTGGAAGAATCAAACCCAGGTCAGCCGAGGGAAAGGCAAATGCCCTTTTGGTGTGCTATCGCTCCAGCCACAAGAAATTTTACTATAATTAGAAATTTCAGAGTAGCCTTCATGTAAGATCTTTCCTTATCAAAGTTGGTCCCTGAAGTACAGATAAAAATGAAAAGCTGAAAAACTTGCCTGTTGAAAATGGCATGAAGTAGTCGCTCTTCTTAAAATTACCACTTTCATCCAGGAAGTGGCCAGGATCAAATCGTTCTGGGTTGGGAAACTCTTTGCCATCATGAAGAACAGAAGTCAGAGATGTTAATATCTCTGTGCCCTGATATAAAGAGGGGAGGAAAAGTGAAATATAAATAAGGTCATGTAGGTTGAAACAAGCCTCAATTAATCCTTTTCTTCATAGATCAAGAGGTTAAGACACACAAAGAATTTCTCCATGTCAAAGAACCAATCAATTAATAAACATAAAAGGTCTTCAATATCTCAGTTGAAATCCAAGGCACTTTTCATTGATTCCAAGACCAAACTCATAGCCAGTATTTGCGTTTGTGAAAACAAGGAAATTCTCTTAATTGCATTGTTGACAAGTAAACTGTACTATTATGTCAATGTACTATCACTAACACACGGCAGAGCCTGGCAAGGTACCCGTGGCATATTTGATATGCCAAAAACAGTAATACCAAGTCTCACAATGGAGACGTTACTGGTGCCTGCTTGAGCAAATCAATGAATAACGGGATGACAGTGCTACAGTGCTACTATCACTAAAAAGAAACTTATTCCTTGGATAGAAGAGCAAGGTCTTCGACAAAACGACCTGAGTGGCAATATTTTTTAAAACTCTTACTTTCTCATAAAAATTAGATATTGTTAATAATCTGTTCATTTTAATATGTTCTTTCAACTTACCTATTCTTGTGGAGATGACAGAGCATTTCAAACTTAAGGTAAAACTTTTCTAAACTCAGAGATATAGTTGAATATAATAATGTGGTGTTTAGTTTTTAGAATTAATGAAATCCTTCCTTTGCATAAAATTAAGCTCTGTGACCACAGAAAAATTGTTTAACATTTCAGTAGCTCATCCCTAGTAGAGTGTAAATAAATAATAAATTTGGTGAATTTATTATTTAAAATAAGATAAAACACTATATGTTGAGGCCAGAGAGATATAGCAAGTAGGGCACTTGCCTATATGTGGTGGATCTGGGTTAGATCCCCAGCACCACATAGCCTTGTTGGAGTAAACCCTTAGGACTCCTGGGGTGGTCCAAAAGCCAAAACCAATCAAGCAAGCAAATAAACAAACAACAAAGCCCCCCAAATAGCTTTTATATATGTCAATCCAAATGTGTTACTCTGTTATAACCAGAAAGCAGATGGTCCTATGAGCCAGGAGAGGATTTTGTAATAAACTAATCTATAAGGCTGAGAACTAACAAGAGTGCCTGTCAATTTACACTAAGGAGATAATGGTTAAAATTTTACACCTAAAGGGCTGGAGCAGTGGTACAGTGGGGACCATGTAAGGCACTTGCCTTATATGCATCTGACTCAGGTTTTATCTTTGATATTTCGTACCATCACCTGAGTAATACCAGGTTTATTCCAAAGTGCAGAGAAGGCTTAACCCCTGAGCATTGCCAGGTGTAGCCCCAAAACCAAAAAAAAAAAAACTTTTTAAATTTATTTTTTACCTAGAATTCATAAAGAAAGATACAGGACAGGAAAAATCAACAAATAGGATTATATCAAAAGTTTATAAAACTGCTCCCCTTAGTCCATGACTATGGATTGGGTCACACAAATACACAAGGAAATTATTGAAGTTTATTAATGTATTGCTACTGAAGAGAAGGGAAAATAAGATAGATATCAGATACATAGCATATATTGTGAATGTCGCAGAAGACGCACTTTCACTCCAGCTATGCAGCTATGGTGAAGAGAACATGATATTTCACATTTTTAATGGTCACATCCAAAATTCTGAATTGTTGTAATAAGAAATATCCATTAGTGTAAATCCCACCCTTAAATATGAAATTATTCTTGGAATTACTAAATACACAAGAAGAAAGAGTAAGCCTAACAGATTTTAAAGCACCTGTTAAAATTTAACTATAAAAATAAAAATGATGTCCTTTAGACATAGGAAGACAAAATCATCAAAATTTCCCATAAAGTACCATACAAATGTTGGTACATATTTAAAAAATATTAAATGTGTGAGGAAATGACCCACAATTTTTTTGGGTCATTTAAAAATTAAGTATGTGATAAATCACATACTTATCAAAAATTAAGGCAATAGTGGGAAACCAATAGAAACAGACTCCATGATATCCTAAGTGCTAAAATGATCACCAAAGAAAATCCAATGATGCAATATGTCACATTCTTTTTATTTTGTTATGTCTCATTCTTTAAGGAACATTTCATAATAATGAAAAATTAATTAGAAACTCTTGAAATAAAGATAGAAGTACCAAGTGAGTTTTCCTTGTCCCTGTCTTCTCTATCCCAGCATCATTTGTTTTTCTAACTTCATATCCAGGAAGAAAGACTTCAAGGCAACAAACTATTGATTGACTAAAACTGGATATAAGATTTGACAGTTCTTAGATCCAATAAGTGTACATAGGCTGCACAGAAATGGAATAAATCCCCAGGAAAAAGGTCTGAAGAAGAAGGGATTTGTACACACATAGACTTCATTTTTATAACTATATTACTATGATAGTTTCTATCACATAATTCCTAAAGAGGACTGTAGATAAAAATAATGTTCACCTTCGGTAAAAGGTACTCTCTGAATTTAATGGTCCGAGTCACAGAATGAGGCAAGTTGTTGGGAACAAGATCTATGAATCTCTGGACCTCGTGCACCAATGCATCCATGTAGGGCATGTTGCTCCTGTCCTGCATGCAGGGGCTCCGATGTTTGCCAATGACACGCTCAATCTCCTTCTGGGCTTTAGCTGGCAAAAGAGAAATCATAATTTATATGAAAAAAAGAAGACTTTTATCTTCTTAATCATGGTAAATTGTGATGGAAGATGTGAACTCTGTGTGTTCTTCAGAGATTGGTCAGGAAATACTAGTAAGTTAGATGCTCCGAAGAATGGCGAAAGTTATTTATCACATACTGAAGGGAGCTTTGTTTTTTGGCAAATAACACCCAGTGACGCTCAGGGGTTACTCCTGGCTCTGTACTCAGGAATCATACCTGGTGGTGCTGGGGAGTGAACGTAGGTCAGTCACATGCAAGGCAAATGCCCTACCCACAGTACTATCACTCCAGTCCTAGAAGGGAGCTCTTAGAAAAATAAGAACACTTAATTTTCATTTTCAATCTTAAGATACATCTGTTTACTGCTTCTAACCAAAATTAAGAAAACTACAAAGCAGGAAAAATACTTCTACCCTCCAAATTTCTGGTGTTGATTAGCATTTTATTTTCTTTTAGTACAATAATCTAACTTGAGTTTACCATAGCCAAATGTAGGAAGATGTACTAATAAATATATTACTTGAACATTGTCTTAGCTGGTAAAGAGCAGAACAGTCATTAGTTTTTACTTCCAATGGTTTCGTGAAATTTTATTCTGTCAATTATCTGTGATCATACCTGCGACTTCTGGGTACTTCAGCAAAAGTAGGAGTCCGTATCTCAAAGTAGTACTTGTTGTCTCTGTTCCGGCAGTAAATATATCCCATATGGTAGTGACCAAGTTGTCCAAAGTAAATTCAGATGCCTTATCATGTTTCTCCTAGGAATAAGTTGTTAAAATTACATGGTAGATGAAAAACTCTTTAGAAGTATCATAAAATTTCCATTATAATATCATTATTTGATTCTTTTCTTTGGAAAATTTAGTAAGACATTTTAAAAGTGCTATAGTTTAAGATAAAGAGATTTGTTATGATTTCTCCAAGCCCCAAAAATACAATCAGATATAAACTTCCAATAAGTAATTTCTTTTTTTAATGAGCAAATCACCATGAGGTACAGTTACATACTTACAAACTTTTGTACTTTTGTTTCAGTCATACAATGATCGAGTACCCATCCCTCCACCAGAGCTCATTTTCCTCCACCAATCATGCCAGTATCTCTCCCACCACCCCCAAGCTATCCCCGCCTCTCCACCCTGCCTCTGTGGCAGGGAATTCCATTTTGTTCTGTCTTTCCTTTTGGATTTTGTAGTTTGGAATAAAGGCATTCAGTGGCCATTGGGTTTGAAGTATAGTCTACAGTCAGCACATATCTCCCAACCAGAATGGGTCCCCCAAACACCCTTTACTTAGTGTTCCCTTCTCTATCTGAATGACCTTTCTCCCCAGTATTTGAGAGGAGCTTCCAAGCCATAGAGTAAATCTTCTGGTCTTTATCTCTACTATTGCTGGGTGTTAGACTCCCATTCTGTTACTTTATAATCCACGATAAGCGCAATCTTTCTATGTCTGTCCCTCTCTTTCTAACTCATTTTACTTAACATGATACTTTCCATGTGATTGACTTATATGCAAATTTTATGACTTCATCCTTTGTAACAGCTGCATAGTATTCCATTGTGTACATGTACCAGAGTTTCTTTGACCAATCATCTGTTCTTAGGCACTCAGATTTTGTCCCTATTTTGGCTATTGTAAACAGTATAGCAATGAACATACAAGTGCAGATGTCATTTCTACTATACCAATTAGTCATTTCTTATTCCTCGCTTATTCACTCACTAAAGACAATTGGTACTCAAGAATCCTTCCCTTGCATCATGTTTACCATGTTCTGCCAAATCTCAATCAGCTTTCAAATTTTTTTTTGGATGTTGGGAACAGAGAACTGCACAGTCATATTCAGGGACCATTCCTGGCTCTGTGCCCAGGAATGACACCTGGCAATGCTTAGAGAAACATATGTGGTGTCAGAGATTCAAACTCTTGTCAGCTGCCTCTGTACTATCTCTTCAGCCATAATTTTCAATTGTATTGAGTCTAAAATTGCTCACTGAAGTCTCCAGATATGCTGCTCTATACATACAGCTCCTGCCAATCTAAGTCTCTATTCCAATCTCACAATCATTATACCCAAAACAGTTATTCAAATACAATCAAAAGAATGTCATTGGAGGAGCTGGAGTGATAGCACAGCAGGCAGGGTGATGCCTTGCACTTAGCCCACCTGGGTTCGATTCCCAGCATCCCATATAGTCCCTCAAGCACAGCCAGGAGTAATCCCTGAGTTCAGAGCCAATAGTAACCCCTGAGCATCACTGAGTGTGACCCCAAACAAGAAAAATAATAAAATAAAATAAATATTAAAAAATTTTTAAAAGAATGTCATTGGAAATTCTAGGCATTTCATCTCTGTTCTTACAGTTTTTGGAACATATTATCATCCGTGTCCATTTAAGTCACAGTTTAAGCCAAACCTTGTATATCTGTAAAGATATCATAGACTTTTCTAAACACGATCTATCTAAAGTTTACCATTGTTTTGTTTCCTCATTATGATATCTTACAATCATGAAACTTATTTTGGGTTACCACTGAATAGTCAGGACCACCAGACAACCTGGCAAACTTCACTTAAACTGGCCCCCAAGACCCCAGAGTATTCCTACAGACCCCACAAAAAATAATAGACCCATTTATATTACATAAAACCTAAGTCATTTTCAGTGAAAATTTAGAAATAGGTTTTTTTTGTTTGTTTGGGGGCCACACCTAGTAGTACCCTCAGAGGGTACATCTGGCTCTGTGCTCAGATGTCATTCCTGGGGGACTCAGGGAATCAAACCCAGGTTACCTGCATGTAAGGTAAGCACCTTACGCAATCTATTACTCCATCCATAGACATATCTTAAGTCCCCTAATATGCTTTGCACAAGCAATAAGTTTCACAAGTGATTAATTTAACTTTAGTATTTTATTTTTGTTGGGAGAGTACTGGTTTATAAAAACAAATCTAGAGCATTTTCACTATCCTCACATCACTGGAAAGACTCACTCCATGAGTCTTATCACTCACAAAGTTAAAGTAGCGAATCAGACCCAAATTATAGCTCTCGCATTGTGTGAGTAATCACTTTTATAATTACCTTTTCCATTTTAATCAGAAAGTAGTCAATTAAGTCTCGTGGGTTATTGAAGTCCAGGGACTCTTGGTGTTCCTTTATCTTCTCCAAAATAAACTTATTTTGAATAGCAATATTTTTAAACAACTCATTATGACATCCTGGGAGATAATGTATTAAAAAAGGAAAAGCATTGTAGAGCTGGAGGAAAAAGAATCATTCATTAATTCACTCCACAAACATACATGCACATGATACATATGAGACACTTTGCCATAAGCTCAGTAAATATTAATAAGACTTGTTTCTTTAACTAGAAAATGCCAATAATTAGAAGGGGAATAAATAAACAGCTAAGATACATTATGCACAAATTACAAAGCATTTTTTTTTGTTTTTTGGGTCACACCGTTGATACACAGGGGTTACTTCTGGCTCTGGACTCAGAAATTCCTCCTGGCGGTGCTTGGGGGACAATACGGGAAGATGGGAATCAAACCCAGGTCGGCTGCGTGCAAGGTAAACACTCTATCCATTGTGCTATCTCTCCAGCTCCATAAAACAATTTCAAAAACAACCAAATTCATTTCCTGACTGTAACTTTCTGAAATAATTCTGGAATTTATGCAACCTCTTCAAAATGAAAATGTGGCAATGTGGGAAATAATGTAACATAGTAGATGAATAACAAATATCCAAAATCAATAAATATCAAGAATTGGTCTTCAATAGGATAGTGGTAAGGGAAGTAGACACTCTGGCTTCTGACGCTAGAATGTTTTATGAATGGACCCCTACCATAAAATTTTTGTAAACCATGGTGCCTAAAATACTTTTTTAAAATATAATTCACACTCTAGGGCCAAAGTTGGCAAAAGTTCTAATGCCAACTTTCCTTTTAAGCTAGTAAAAAATAAGTAAAATAAATAAAATAAAATTGAATAAAAATGTTGAGGTTAAGAAGAGTTAGTCAAACTGTCTTAGACAAGTCGATTCAGTAATAAAGCCCGAACCAATTGGTCAATCCAGATTTATCTCTACCTATTTCTCCAGAGATCACCAACAATATTTGCAGGACTTCTATCCTTTTTTTTCTGTCATGAAGAAACAATGTACCATAAAATTAAAAGAAAAACTAATTAATAATTTTTATTTAGGTTCTTACACTCTCAGAAAAGTGTACCATAACCTTATTCATGCTGCTACTGCCAGTCATAGGTTTTCCTGACTCATTTTGGACAGCTCTTTTTTGATTGAAGATTCTAAGTGTAGTTTATTTCTTGTCTTGGCTAGGAAAATATTATTGTCTTATTTGGAAAATGTTATTATAGTCAAGTAAAATTTCTTTTTCTAAAAGTGAGACAGGGTCTGAAGAGATAATACAGCAGGTAGGTCTCCTTTATTGCACACGATCAACTCAAGTTCAACTCTGGACATATATATGGTCCTCCAAACCTTGCTAGAGTGATCCCTGAGTACAGAAACCAGGAAAAGCCTGAAGCACTGCTGAGTATGCCCTCCCCACACTTTCCCAAAATGAAGCATAGACTGTTCATTCCCTCAGGTCCTTCCTAGGTAGAACACATCATAATCTTATGATCTACTCATGATTTAGGTTGCCAGTGATAAAGCATTGGAGGTAAATAAGATCTTCTGATAGTGTTCAATAATACCAAACATATTCTACAATACCCTCTCCAGCTACAGATATACAAATCAGGAAGAGATTAGTGACTCAAAAAAAAAACCCTTATCATAATTGATGCATTATATTTTATATTTCTATTACTGTATTTTATGTTTTAATTTTGATTTGAAAACATTGACTGTATCTGCTAACACACAATATCCAAATGATAGTTTGATAAACATTACGATCACTCCAGAATCCATAAGATACATTGAAGACAAGGTCGGTAGATCCTCCACAATACTGAAGCTAAAGGTATCTTCAACGATAACATGAAACTGATCAACCAAATAGAAACAGAGATAAACAAATGGGACTATATTAAACTAAGAAGCTTCTGCACTGCAAAAGATACAGTGACCAGAATACAAAGACAATCCACAGAATGGGAACGTATATTCACCCAATATCCATCTGATAAGGAGTTGATATCAAGGGTATGTAAGGCACTGGTTGAACTCTACAAGAAGAAAACATCCAACCCCATCAGAAAATGGGGCAAAGAAATGAACAGAAACTTTTCAAAGGAAGAGATATAAATGACCAAAATGTACATGAAAAAATGCTCTTCATCACTAATTATCAGGGAGATGCAGATCAAAATAACTCTGAGATACCACCTCACACCATCGAGACTGGCACACTTCAAAAAAAACTAAAGCAACTGCTGTTGGAGGGGATGTGGGGAGAAAGGGAACCTTCTACACTGTTGGTGGGAATGCTGACTTGTTCAGCCCTTCTAGAAAACAATATGGACGCTCCTCCAAAAATTAGAAATTGAGCTCCCATTTGACCCAGCAATACCATTTCTGGGAATATATCCAGGAGAAGCAAAAAAGTATAGTCAAAGTGACATCTGCACTTATATGTTCATCGCAGCACTGTTTAAATAGCCAGAATCTGAAAAACACCCAAGTTTCTGAGAAAAGATGACTGATAAAAGAAACTTTTGTACATTATATAGTGGAATACTATGCAGCTATTAGAAAAGATGAAGTCATGAACTTTGCATATAAGTGCATCAACATGGAAAGTATCATACTAAGTGAAATGAGTCAGAAAGAGAGAGATACATAGAAAGATTGCACTCATCTGTGGAATATAAAATAACAGAGTAGGAGACTAACAACCAAGATTAGTAGAAATAAGTACCAGGAGGTTGGCTCCATGGCTTAGAACCCGGTCTCACATGCTGAAGGAAAACGCAGCCCAGATAGAGAAGGGAAAACCAAGTAAAATGTGGTTAAAGGACACGCTCGGGAAGGTAGTTGCATGCTGAAAGTTGGCAACAGATTGAACACTATGGCCATTTGATACCCATCTTGCAAACCATAGCACCCAAAAGGAGAGAGAGAACAAAAGGCAATGCCCTGCCACAGAGGCTGGTGGGGTGGGGGGATGAAAATTGGGGTAGAGGGATACTGGGTTAATCGGTGGTGGAGAATGGACACTTGTGGAGGGATTGGCTCTTGAACACTGTATGATGAAAACACAAGCATGAAAATGTGAAAATCTGTGACTGTACCCTCATGGTGATTCACTAATAAATAATAATAATAAACTAAAAAACATAACGATCACTAATTTAAAGTATGAAAAATAAAAATGCGGTAGAGAAATGAACAACACATCAGCAAGAAAAATTATTTTCCACAAAAGAAAACCATGACTAACCTGTATCCAGGAGGTACTTGAAATTCTCAGGTTTTCATCAAAATATTCCATCAAAGTTAGAAATTTCTTATCACTGTACTCATAACGATTCTGGAAAATTACGGAGCAGATAACATTGCAGGGAGCAGAGCCCAAGAGAAAAGTTGGATCACAGGCAGATGCTAAAAACAAAGTAAGTTAAATATTAGAACCCAATTATCATACAAGCCTTAATTCAAATTACTGAGAAAAGTTGACTTCTAAGGGTTTTGAATATGAGGATTACCTGGACTTGACATCTGTAAACTCAACATACCTAAAATATACTTCATTGTTTTCCCACCAGAATTGTCTAGAGAATTTCAATTAATTTACTATTTTCTCAAGTATCTCCTAGTTACATTGTTCTCTAAAAAGAACCATAAGGTAATTTATAAGAGAGAAAACAAGAAGTAGTGGGTAGGGCATTTGCTTTGCAAGTGGATGACCACGGGTTCTATCCTAGCACCATGTATGACCCCCTGAGCTCCACCAGGACTGATCCTCTGTGAAATGCCAGGAAATAAGTTCAGGGAAGATCCAGGAACAAGCTAGATCTGAGCTTATTCCTGGTCAGGTGTGGCCCTGCTGGGTAACAAACAAATGCTATCATTCAAATATATACTTAGATGTATAAAATTCAGCTCAGTGTGAAATATTTTGGTCTTTTATTTTAAGGGAGTTTGTTTCTAGGATCACACTGGACAGTGCTCAGAGCTTACTCCTGGCTCTGGGCTCAGGGATCACTCCTGGTAGGGCTGGGAAACCATATGAGGTGTGTGGGTTGAGCTCAGGTTGATGATATGCAAGGCAAGTGCTTCACCCACTCTACACTGTCTTCAGCCCCCTTTGTGAGGATACTTATTTTTGATGCTGGAAACTGGATGTACTCACCAAATATCCTAGGCTGAGTAGAATTGAATTCTATTTTGCAAAATACAATAAAAACAAATGAGTGTACATTTGTGGAGTATAGAATTACGTCGCATGAGGCTGACACCCAAGGACAGTAGATACAAAGGCCAGGAGGATTGCCCCATAGCTGGAAGACTGCTTCATGAGCAGATGGGAGAAGGCAAATGGAATAGAGAAGGGATCACTAAGAAAATAATGGCTGGAGAAATCAGTCGGGATGGGAAATGTGTGTCGAAAGTAGATAATGGACCAAACATGTTGATCTCTCAGTGTCTCTGTTGCAAGCCATAATTCCCCAAGGTAGAGAGAATATGGGGAATATTGTCTGCCATGGAGGCATGGGGAGGGTGGGAAAGGGGGCGTAAACCGGGAATATTGGTGGAGCAGAATGTACACTGGTAGAGGGATGTGTGTTTGATCATTGTGTGATTGTACCCCAACATGAAAGCTTGTAACTGTCTCACAATGATTCGATAAAAAAAAATTAAAAATTAGTGTGCTTCTCTAGTAGGAGTGAAGAAGATCGATGAGATTGCAGTTACGTTCTGAACTTGGAAACAAACATTCTAAAAAGGAGATAATAGAACATCTTAATATTTATAATGTCTGATGACAGTTTTAAAACCTTATTTTACTATCTTCTATTCGCATATTGACATCTGACATAAAAAATCTCAGGTGATCCTTCGAGAAAAGCCTGAAGTTTAAACCACAGAACCCTCTCCAGCACATTGCAGTCCTCCTCTCAGCTCAACCCATGAAACACCAAAAAACAACATCCTGTCCAGCCTCTCTCTCATGTTTCTTTTTTCTTTAATTTTTTTTTCTTTTTTTTTTGACCCCTGGCGATTCAAAGGGGTCACTCCTGTCTCTGCACTCAGGAATTACCCCTGGCATGCTCAGGGAACCATATGGGATGCTGGGAATTGAACCCGGGTCAGCCACGTGTAAGGCAAACGCCCTACCCACTGTCCTATCATTCCAGCCCCTCTCATCTTTCTGAATATGCAATCCAGTCACAAAGGAGTATTTCAAATCCTATAGACATGTATACGGAATCATCAATATGACCATCCAAACCACATTTTGAGTGGAAGATCCACTCTACCTCTAGGAACTGACTACTAACACAAAATCTAATTCGAAGAAAAAGCCTTAGCAGATAACAAGCAGGAAAAAATGTCTGGTCAAGTTGTGAAAGAAATGTCCAGCAGTGAGAGTGATGAAATGGAATCCTGAAGAATGTGGGATTTGATAACTAGAGTATCTGGGTTACCACAGCCAGGGAACTTAGTGGACATAATCACCATGAGAAAAGATAAGTAAGTTAAAATAAAGTAGGGTAGTTTTGCTCAAATATAAATAAAGTACATTTAATTATTGGGCTGGAGCGATAGCACAGCAGTTGGGCGTTCACCTTTCACACAGCCGACTCATGTTCGATTCCTCCACCCCTCTCGGAGAGCCCAGCAAACTACCAAGAGTATGGAGCCCGCACAGCAGAACCTGGCAAGCTACCCGTGTGTATTGGATATGCCAAAAACAGTAACAGTAAGTCTCTCAATGAGAGACTTTACTAGTGCAAGCTCGAGCAAATCGATGAGCAACGGGACGATAGTGACAGTGATATAATTATTTCCTGGAATATACTAGAATATACATATACACCTATATCAGAATCCAAGACAAAATCTTATTCTTAAAGAATAAAATATATGCATTAATATGGATTAAATTTTTTACAATAGCAAAAACAACAAAAACAATACATCTGACAAAAAATAAGGTTTATTATATAAATTTTGGTGCCTAAAATGGTGGAATACTGTTGTATTTCTGTTTATAATATCTTAAGAAACAAAACATGTGAAAAATATGTATTTAACATATTTCAGGCATAAGATTATGGAACAATATACACCAACAAGAATAATTCTCTTTTTATTCTGCACTGTAGCGATTTCCTTGAGCAGGCAACAGTAATGTCTCCATTGTGAGATGTGTGTGTTGCTAGAGATCAAACTCAGAGCCACATACCTGCAAGGTTAGTATGAGTCCTACCACTAAGCTCCTTGACTAACCTGAGTCCTCAAGCATCTATGCCCACTTCTACCAAGTATCCCACCCATAAGGATGTTATTAGTGCTTCAAAGAGATTACATAGATTAATAACACACATACATGGCATGTAACTGACTTCAGGAGAACCCCAAAGAACTACATTGGTTCTGTGAACATAAAGTGGTAAAGGTCTGGAAGCCCTCAAACACTGCCAGATTTGTCCCTAGAGGCTTCTACAGCACTTGTGAGGTAGCCTGGGTAACCCCAGTACTTCAGGGCTCAGGTCATACTATTTCCTCCAGCACTCCCATTAAGCCATCAACCTGTGGACCAAGAATTGCTGGGGGTGGGGGCAGCAGGGCCTTCAGCACACCCTTGGAAGCCCCTTCCATCAAGCACAATCCATTAGATGTGCGTTGATACTCTACTACCATTTAACGGAATTTATTCTAAGGGGAAATTTAAATCATACAAATATTTGTTATAATTGCATTTTTCTTTTAATACATAAAAAAGGAATTAGTCTATTTGGATAATGAAATAATACTAGTTTAAAAACACAATGCCAGTCCACCATATAAACTGTAATGTTATTGATAGTTTTCTTGAAAAATACTTTATTAAGGATAAAAATAAATACCAAAACACTTCATAGCTTAATCTCAACTCTTTCCCTGCCAAGTCTCTAACCATCTCAGACTCTTCTACCCTCTCCCAGTTCTGTAAGAGCTCAAATACAAACCGAGCCTTTTGGTACTACAGCCTCTCTCTCCCTATACACCAAAACCCTCTAAGTGAGCTATCAATGCAGCCTATACATGGAAAAAGAATTTAATGCAAATCCAAACTCTGAAATACCAATGCTTATTGTCTCAGGGGGCTTCCAAGTGGTGCTCAGGAGTCTTCAAGGCTACTCCCTACAACACTCAGACAACCAGGCATGAAGGTTCCTTGCTGAGCCCTGAAGATGTAGTGCCAGGGACACCTGAGCCATCCTGGTGGTGCCCTATAGCCACGAGGATCACACCCAACAGTGCTCAGGGCCACCTCTAGGTAGCTAAGAGGACCTGGGTCTAGCAATACACAGAAGAGAATACGGAGTTTAGTAATCACTTAATAGTTTTGACCACAGTAGTTTTAAAGATGAATTGATTTCTAGGAATTTTTTGGCCCAGTGTTTTGTAGACCAAAACTCTCTCTCTCTCTCTTTTTTCGTTATTATAAACACAGTGCTGTATACGCATAAGATGCACAGTACAATAACTTGATAGATATACTGGATAATGTGATTTTTTTCTCAAAAAGCTTCCTAAAAGTCAATTCATCTTTAAAACTACTTTTGCCGACAACCTCCTGCCGCCCAGGGAGGGATCTTCCCTCTCTGCCCTGTTTTTCTAATCGAAAATGGTGGCAGCAGCAGCATCCATATGGCGAGAGCCACCCTCTAAGACCCCTCAACCCGGAAATAGGACTTTCTTTAGTGACGTAGCCTGTAGGTGGTCCTGGGAGAGGGGGTGCATTACCGGCACGCCTTCAGCCCAGATATGATCTGGAGCTGCGGCTCTAGAAACAGACCCTCTGCTCCTAAAGACTTTAATCCTGAGGTCTCCTAACCCATTTTGGCACCCAGAGAGGCTTCTTGCAGCTATGGATTTTGACTGTGAACTGAGCTAAAGTATTAGAAACCCAAAACCGCGTGGCCGCTCTCGCAGCCACGCGGACTCAGAGTCTTCACTCTCAGCAATGACGAGAAATTATTAAATTATGCCTTTTCAGCAGGCCTGATTGTTGGGGAAAATTTCCAAACAATAATAGTGAGTTCTGTATTGAAATATGGAATGTACTCAAAGTATAGAGAGAATAAAGGGAAGATCATTAGCTACTTAGGTGGGGGGTGAGGTGGGAGGAGAGTATATTGGGGTTCTTGGTGGTAGAACATGTGCACTGGTGAAGGGATGGGAGTTTAATCAGTATATGACTGTGACTTAAACATGAAAGCTTTGTAATTTTTTTTCACGGTGATTCAATAAAATAAAAACCTAAAAAAATAAAATAAAACTACTGTAGCCAAAATTATTATGTGATTACAAAACTCCATATTCTCTCTGTGTTTAGCTAGACTCATTCCCCAGGTCCTCATATTACCAAGAGGTAGCTCTAACTCATATTCCACAAACTATGAAAGAAATCTTGAGTGCCAATGCCACACCAGACACTTTTGTTATTTGCCCTTTTCACTACCATGCAAAGAGAAAGATTCTGGTTGATATTGTAATACCACATTTGCTTGAAAGAATAGGTATGCTAACCATTTTGCTTCTTATTACTTTATTCACCTTATTATATGAACCAAAAGCTCTGTTGCATTTGAGCTATCAGATCCCTCTGAAGTCTGTATTTAATAGTACCTCATCTATCCAAATTATTACTGTAATGGCATCATGAAGTACACACCATTGGTTTTTTTCAAGGCTTCCACCAGACACAAAGCCTCTTCTTGAATTCTGTTTTCAATTGTCCTCTTCCCCATCCCCATATTCCTCAAAACAGTGAGGGCAAAACGTCGGGTTTGCTTCCACATTTCTCCATTGCTGAAAATAATTCCTATTAAGACAGAAAAAAAAGAAAGAAGCAGAGAAAAAAATCTCATTAGCCACAAATGCTGGCTGATAGTCTGCATCTTAGGCAGTGAGGAAGATACTTAGCAGGAATATAAACAATATAAACAGTGGTGGCAGACTAAGGAATTTCCCTGAAGCTCAGCCTCACCTACTTCCTTTCCTAACCCAGTTACTATCTTAACAAAATTCTTGGTTTTATAGCTTCTTCATCCCTCAGCCCTCAAACCTCAGACCTATCCTGTGAAGAAAGTGTTTTGTCCCATTTTTACTGGTGAAGGTGATGAATTTTACGGAAATAAGATTCTTGCTCTCTTATCACACACCTAATAAATCATGAGTGACATTTTCAACACTTAATTTTGAACATTGTAAACAAATTTTGAACAATGTAAATAATATTTACATTGTAAAACAATGTAAATAAATTACATATTGTAAAAACACTTCTGCATCTCAAAAGATACAGTGACCAAAATACAAAGACAGTCTACAGAATGGGAAAGGATGTCCACCCAATTCTCATCTTATAAGGGGTTGATATCAAGGATTTACAAAGAACTGGTTGAACTTAACAAGTAGAATCACCAGCCCAATCAGAAAATAGTGCAATGAAATGAACAGAAACTTTCTCAAAGAAATCTGAATGGCCAAAAGGGACATGAAAAAATGCTCTTCATCACTAGTCATCAGGGAGATGCAGATCAAAACAACAATGAGATATCGTCTCACACTACAGAGACTGGCACACATTCAAAGAACAAAAGCAACCAGTGTTTTTGTGCATGTGGGGAGAAAGGGACTCTCCATCACTGTTGGTGGGAATACAGACTGGTTCAGCACTTTTGTAAAACAGTATGGACGATTCTCAAAAAATTAAAAATTGTGCTCCCATTTGACCCAGCTATACCACTGCTGGGAATATATACCGGAGATGCAAAAAGGTATAGTAGAAATGACATCTGCTCTTGTATGTTAATTGCTGTACTGTTTACAATAGCCAAAATTTGGGAAAAAACCAAAGTGCCCAAGAACAAATGACTCCTTAAAGAAACTTTGGTACATTACACAATGGACAATTGTATAAAATTGTCCATTTACAATTTACACAATGCAGCTGTTAGAAAAGATAAAGTCATGAACTTTGCGTATAAGTGGATCAACATAGAAACCATCGTGTTAATCGAAATAAGCAAGAAAGAGAGGGACAGATATAGAAAGATTGCACTCCTCTGTGGAATATGAAGTAACAGAATGGGACACTAACACCCAAGAATAGTAGAGATAATTACCAGGAGGTTTGCTCCATCACTTGGAAGCCGGCCTCACATGCTGAGGGGAAAAGGTAGCTCAGACAGAGAAGGGAACACTAAGTAAAGGGTATTTAGAGGGCCGGCTCAGGATGGGAGATGTGTGCTGAAAGTAGACTATAGACTGATCATGATAGCCATTCAATACTTGTATTGCAGACCACAACACCCTAAAGGAGAGAGGAGAGTAAAAGGAAATCCACTTGCCCGAGAGGCAAGGCAGGTTGCGGGATATGGAGGTATAAGAGGGAGATGGGAGGACAGGATCATTGGTGGTGGAGAATGAATGGGCACTGGTGGAGGGTTGGGCACTCGATCATTGTATGACTGAAACATAAACACGAAAGTTTGTAAATCTGTAACTATACCTCATGGCGATTCATTAAAAAAAATAAAAAACAAAAAATATATATTCTTAAGAAACGTCTCCAAGAAGATCTTAGAGAATGGTATTCATGTGGAATTGGCTCCATTCTTTATTTCATGTTACCTGAACCCAGTTAACACGCCAGATAACAGGGCAGTTGAAGACTGGCTCAAAAGAAAAAAAAAAGAAGATAAAGAAATTTAAGTACTTAACTTTTAAGTTTTTTGTAATATCAATTATATGTTCTTATATATCCTCTTTTTAAAGAATGACATTTTGCTTGCTTGTATTTTATTAGATTAAAATATTTCTCATTACCAATTTACACCACAGAGACTGGTACATATTCAAAAGAACAAAAGCAACCTGTGTTGGCATGGATATGGGAGAAAGGTACTCTCCTTCACTGCTGGTGGGAATGATGACTGGATCAGCCCTTTTAGAAAACAATACAGACACTTATCAAAAAATTAGAAATGGAGCTCTCATTTGACCCAGCTATACCACTTCTGGGAATATATCCTGGAGATGCAAAAAGGTATAGTAGAAATGAAATTGGCACTCATTTCAAATGTTCATTGCAGCATTGTTTACAATAGCCAGAATCTGGAAAAAAACCAAGTGCCCAAGAACAAATGACTGGTTAAAAAAACTTTGGTACATTTACACAATCACTATTATGCAGCTGTTAGAAAAGATGAAGTCATAAACTTTGCATATTAGTGGACCAACATGGAAAGTATCATGCTAAGTGAAATGAGCCAGAAAGAGAGGGACAGACATAGAAAGATTGCACTCCTTTGTGGAATATGAAGTAACAGAACGGAAGACTAACACCCAAAAATAGTAGAGATGAGTTCCAGGAGGTTTGCTCCAGAGCTTGGAAGCTGGCCTCACATGCTGGAGGAAAAAACAGCTCAGATAGAGAAGGGAACAACAAGTAAATGGTGCTGTTTGGAGGACCCCCTCAGGATGGGAGATGCGTGCTGAAAGTAGACTATAGATCAAACACTATGGCCACTCTATACCTCTATTGAAAACCACAACACCCAAAGGAGAGAGAGAACAAAAGGGAATACCCTGCCACAGAGACGGGGTAGGGTAGGGGGGTGAGTGGGAGGGATACTGGGATCACTTGTGGTGGAGAATCAGCACTGGTGGAGAGATGGATACTTGAGCGTTGTATGACTGAAGCACAAGCACGAAAGTTTGTAAGTCTGTAACTGTACCTCACAGTGATTCACTAATAAAAAAATTTTAAAAATAAAATATTTCTCATGCATTTTCATGAATAGTTTGAAAGCAAGACTGCAATATTACAAATCTATGCTAGCTCTATACATCATATACATGTTTCTGAAAATAGCCTCTTGGCATCCATGACTCAAATCTAAAAGCATAATTTTGGTAAATAAGATACAATTATTTTTCTTCTCTCACTTTTCTCTTTTTTGCATTACCTTAAACAGTTATAATTAAAAAGATTATAGTTTAGACACAAATTTGCATAACATTACTGGGGTCAGAGTGAGAGTACAGTGGGTAGCAGCCTCTTGCCTTACAAGCAGCTGCCCACCATTCCATCCCTAGAGCCCCAGATGGTCTCCTGTGCACTACCAGAATTGGTCCCTGAGCACGAGCTAGAAGTAATCCCTGAGCACTGCCACATATGGCCCCAAAACAAACAAAAATTAATTTGCAGAACATTAGAAGTTAGTTTCAGTGTATTGAATATTTCATTAAATTGTGTTATCCTCACAATTTTATGTATGGATTATCCTTATATAGAAAATATTAGAATTATGATGTTATAATAAATTTTTGTAAATATAATTTCCAATTCCTTACTCAATTTGAATCTTTACAATTACAAATCCATACACATACCCTAAAGAGAAGCCTACCTAAGCCTCTGGACATGTGATCTACCGCTGGGAAACTTCCTCTGCCAGAAAACACCTCGCCATGATCAATCAAGGCTTCCTTCACTGCATCATATCCATGCAGCACCACCGTGGGCTTCATGCCAAAATACACAGTGAACACAGGGCCATAGACTTCTGCAAGCTGGAATATAAACAAAAAAATAGAATAGTTTCATTTTCAAAACTAAACATGCAGAGAGGAAATAAATTTTTATCACTCATTTATGACACTCTAAAATTTAGAATTTCAGAGACTGAGCTTACAGGGGTTACATACATCTGTATCACCAATGAACCACATAATTTCTAGTATCTTTCAGCATCAGAATGAGCCTCTGTCCATCCCTTCCCATGCCCTCTCCCTTTGTCTGCCATAACTACCTGAGATTCCATCAAGTCTATGAGTTAACATGTTGGGTTTTGTTGTTTAGTTGTTCTAGTTTCTATATTCTACATATCAGTTTAATTATTCAGTAACAGTCTTTCTCTTCCTTCCTTACTTCATTTAGTATACTCACCATTTTGAGTATATATGTACCATCACTTCTTTATACAGTCAACTGTATTTAGGATGACTCACATTTTGCTATTATGAAAAACTATGTAACTAATACAGAGAATCAATTATCTTTTCAAGCTAGTGTTTTTATATCCTTAGGATAAATGCCTAAGTGTGGAATAGCTGAATCCATATGGTACTTTCATTTTCAGTGTTTTAAAAGAATCTCCAAGACATTTTCCATAAGGCTTTACTAATTTACCTTTTCATCAATAGCATACCAATTTCTTTTTCTCTGCCTCTTTGGAAACACTAGGTTCAAGTTTGTAGACATAGGTCATTCTCACTGGTGTCAGGTGATATATATCATTATAGTTCTGAGTTGTATTCCAAATTATAAATAGTAGTGCAGAGACTGGCAATCTACCCGTGGCATATTTGATATGCCAAAAACAGTAACAAGTGTCAAGGTGGAGACGTTACTGGTCTCCTCTCGAGCAAATAAATGAGCAATGGGATGACAGTGACAGTGACAGAGCATCTATCTTGTTTCTGACTCATTTCTGGGTCATTCTTTATTTGTCTCAGGAAATGTGTTATTCAGTTCTCTTGCCAACTTTTTGATTGGGTTGCTTGATTTTTTTGTTTCTTATTTGTGTGAGTTCTTAAGTTAGTTTGATATCAACCCATCAGCAGGAAATAATGTACAAAAATCTCCCAGTTACTAGGTTGCCTATTTGGTTTTATCACAGTTTTCTCCTTATGTAATTTATAGATTGGGATAAAATATTTAAATATTTAATTCATATAAAACTTTATTTGGGGGCCTGGAGCGATAGTACTGCAGGTAGGGGGTTTGACTTGCACGAGGCTGACCCAGGTTCTATTTCCAGAATTCCATATGGTCCCCCAAGAAATGCCAGGAAGAATTTCTGAGTGCATAGCTAGGAGGTAACCCCTGTGCATTGCTGGGTGTAACCCAAAAAGCAAAAAAAGAAATTGGAAGTTGGAGCCACACCCAACAATGCTGAGGGTTGACTACTGGTTCAGCTTTTAGGAATTACCTCTGACAGCGTTCAAGGGTCCATGTGTGATGATAGGATTGAACCCAGGTTGGCAACGTGTAAGGCATGCCCTACCTGCTGTACTGTATCTCCAGCTCCTAGTCTTTAATTTATTTTTAGTTAATTGCTTTATATGATGGAAAATAGTGAGTAACATTCTTTGGTTCCTTTAAACATGTGTTTTTCCAGTTTTCCCGCATGCTGTTAGGTTAAAGAAACTTTCCTTTCTCCATTGTATGTTCCTAACTCTTTTGCTAAAGAAGGGTATCTACATAACTATGAATTTATTTCTGTGCATCTATTTTATTCCTCTGGTATTATGCTATTTTTGTTCTTTTATCACACTGCTTTAATTATGATTGTAATTACTATTGCACTATACTTTGAAGTCTGGAATCATGATCATTCCAATTTCCTTCTTTAAAGGAAAGAATTGTTTTTGACTATTCTAGGATTTCTGTGGTTACATACAAATTTTAGAAAGATTTGCATTATTTCCTTGAAATAATACTATTTTTTATAGAGATTGCACTAAACCTGTAAAATGCTTTAGATGACCATTTCAATAATATTCTTCCAATCCATGAGCAGAGGACATCTTTCTATTTCTCTGTGTCTCCTCTATCACAAATGTCTTATAATTTCCAGTGTATAAGACTTTCACTTCCATTTTTGGGTTTATTCCTGGGTACTTTATCTTTTCTGAGAAAATTATAAATAAGATTGTTTTCTTAACAGTCCTTTCCTCACTAGGATACATATAGAAATTTAATAGGCTGAAATACATTAATTTTATATTGTATTTTTTCTGAATTCATTAGCTTTTTCTGAATTTGTGGTGAAATTGGTGAGGCAGGAATCAAACCCAGGGCCCACACATACAAAACAAGATTTCTGCCACTGAAACACAACCATGTCCATTCTATCCATATTACGATGTTATCTGCAAATAATGATAGCTTTGCTTCTCTTCCAACTTGGATCTCTTACATATCTTTTTCTTGCTAAATTGCATAGGCTAGGACTTTCAAAATCATTGAGTTGCTGAAATGAAAGTGGACATTTTTGTCTTGTGTCAGATCATAGGAAAAAATGTTTTAAGGCTATCACCATTAAGTATTTGCTGTGCATTTACTCAATTCCACCATTATTAGCTGCATGTTTGTCATATATTAATTTGTCAATGTATGTTTCTTCTCTGATAACCCAACTTATTGCTTTGATTATCATAAATGTATGTTGAATCTTGTCAGATGGTATTCAGCATCTACTGAAATAATGTGTTATGTTTCATTTCTTTTTGGTTGATATAGTATATTTATATTAGTTGACTTGTGTATGACGGGCTTGAGCAATAACTCAGTGGGTAGAACGTTCACCTTTCACGTGGTGGACCCGTGTCCAAATCCTTCAGCCCTCTCTGAGACCCCAGCAAGCTACCAAAAGTATCTCACCCTTTAAAACTATATCTTTTAACCATAGTATTTGATACCATATTTTATTTAGATATTGAGCTGTCTTATTTAGTTGTCGCATTCAATTCAGTTAAAATAATCGTACTCACCTTGTTTAAGGATTTGGTGATGTTATTGGTATCTATCTGTAGAATATTTCCAATAATTGGAAGAGGCGTGGGGCCAGGCGGTAACTTTCCTTTGGTAGAATTTTTTTTCCACAGAAAAAGGGAAATCAGACATAAAAAACAAACTACCAGAATAATGAAGAGGTTCATCACTGTTCTTTGCAAATTCAAAGTTTAAAAGCTACAGACTAATACACACTAAATAGAAGATGATCATCAATCCTGCACTTAGTCTTTGAAGTTTATATATTGTTTCACCTCAAGTGAACTTTGGTATATTGCAGAAACAAACATCAAAGGTAGTCATGTGGTTAATGATCAATAAATTGGTGTTTTTAGAGTAAATTCCAATCAGAAAATAATTCCACCAGGGGAGGGACAGAATAGACAAATGAGAAGCAAATGGGACCAGGTCAGGTACAAAGTTAAGGTACAAAAGATGATGATAAAAAATGATAGGGCCAAATATCCAAATCGCATAGTCAGCAACACTGAACTCAAGGGACCGAAACTTCTACAACTGAACTTATAAAGGTCAGGCCGGAGAGGGATTGGGAGCTATGGGAGGAAACCTGGGAACTTTAGTGGAGGAAAACTGACACTGGTGGTGGGATTGGTGCTGCAATATTGTTATCAAAAATGTAACTACGTAAATACAGTGCATTAAAAGAGAGAAAAAAAAGAACTCCACTCTTCAGAGAGGGTCAAATGATTTATAATATGTTAGGTCACATGTTTACAAAAGTGTTAACATTTATCTTACCTTGCCACCATAAAAGTGTTAAAACCCTCCACCAATGTCATTATGTGACTTCCATTCCCAACACCTCCCCTATTCCACCCCAATTTGTATTCTCAGTTTTGGAATACAGAGCCAAGGGTTATAACTTGATATTACCACTCCTTTGTTTCTTTCTCCATGTACCAAAGATGAGTAAGATAATCCAATATTTGTCCCATTCCCTATTAGAAGACATGATTTCCTCAAGCTCCATCCAAGTTGCAAGAAATTTTATGATTACATCTTTCCTATGTCTGTATTGTATTCTATCGTGTTAATGCACCAATGCATTGTTACTCATTCATCTCTTGCTGAAAAAATTCATGATTTATTTCTATATCTTGGCTGTTGTACTCAACATTGCAGTAGACATAAGTGAGTATATGCATTTTCACATATTTTACTTGAAAAATTAAAAAAATAATGTTTTTGTGTTGAGTTTTGCTTTGAGTTGTGTTTGTCCTTAGAGCGATAGCACAGAGGTATGGCATTCGCCTTTCACGTGGTCGACCCATGTCCGAATCCTCCGCCCCTCTCGTAGAGCCCAGCAAGCTACTGAGAGTATTGCACCCACATGGCTGAGCCTGGCAAGCTACCCATGGTGTACTCGATATGCCAAAAATAGTAACAAGTCTCACAATGGAGACATTGCTGATGCCCGCTCAAGTAAATCAATGAGCAAAGGGATGACAGTGACAGTGATTGTTTATAATGCTTCCTAAATAGTAACAAACGCTACCTAAATAAAAACAAAATAGTAGCTTTACTAGATACAGAGCAGATTTATTTCATGCAAGAAATTTGAACTGAATCTTGTGGAGTGGGAAATTTAAAGTGACAGCATTCAGGAATGTCATTTCTGCTATGAAGTAGTAGGTGGGTAATGTCTAATACACAGGCCAGAAGGCATTGCTCTGCAATCTGGCAGTCAATAATTTCTTTAGACTGGAATGAAATGTGGTTTATAGAAGGGAAGAACGGAGCCTACTCCATTGAGAACTGAAGTGGCATCAATGTCCTCTGGATCAACCAGAGGTTTCAGGTAAAATGCTGTAAAATAGTAGTCAGAAATGTAAACAACTCCATATGGACCAAGTCCTCTCCAACACATACTCTTTTTCCTGAAAATGAAACAAAAACAGGTTATTTTAATAGTGTTTGAATAATCAGACAGGGATAAATTCAAAGGGTTATATATTATAAATATCATCATATTTATTTCTTCAGTTCCACCTTGACAGGCCACCAGTTAGTAAGCCTCTGAATTCTCTTACATGTTGAGGCATTCCTCTCTCTTTCCTAAAAAATCTCCCTGGAATACAGAGACAGACTCCTTCTCCTGTCTGTAGTAATCTAAAATGGTAACATCTCACTAATGTTAGTTTCTGAGTTCTTTTTCACACCTTGTTACTTCCCTTATTCCTGCCAATGCCTCCAAAACTTAGTATCATCTTTAAACTCTACCATTGTGTTATTGCTAGAGAATTGAGAAAAGAAATCAGAGGGGCTGGAGCGATAGCAAAGCAGGTAGGGCATTTGCCTTGCACGCGACCGACCCAGGTTCAATTCCCAGTATGCCTTATGGTCCCGTGAGGACCATCTGGAATGATTCCTGAGTGCATGAGCCAGGAGTAACCCCTGTAAATCGCCAGGTGCGACCCAAAAAGAAAAAAAAAAGAAAAGAAGACAGATACCAGAAAGAATGCAAATATCATGCAGTGACATAGAAGTTGCAGTTCCCTCCCAGAGTGGTGAGAACTTCCTTGACACTTCAGATTCTCTGTTGTGACTCCCCACAACTCAAATTTTTGGATTAAGAAACAGCGTGAGCCATACCCAAACTCTTAATTCTAAGTTAAAATGAACAAATAACATAGTTTTCTCCTAAACTTAACAGAAAAACACCTACCAGCAATTTAACTGTGTATCTACTAAAAGTAATAAGTTTTAAAAAAGATAGAATAATCTGCATTCCTCATAAGGGATCAATAAATACCAACATATAAAAAAACAAACTGCAGAGGACAATGCCACAATTACTAAAAAAATACTCAATAGAAATATATCGTGGTATGTTGATTATATTATCACACAAGAATTTCAAATCAGAGGCCAGAATGATAGCATAGCTGGCTGGGCACTTGCCTTGAGCACAGCCAGACTGGATTCCATCTGGGCCATCCCATATGGTCCCCTCGCACCGCCTGGAGTAATTCCTGAGTGCAGAACCAGGAGAAACCCCTGAGCGGCACCCGGTGTGATTCAAAATGCCAAAACAAAAACAAAAACCCGGGGCCGGAGCGATAACACAGCGGGTAGGGCATTTGCCTTGCACGCGGCCGACCTGGGTTCGATCCCCGGCATCCCATATGGTCCCCCAAGCACTGCCAGGAGCAATTCCTGAGTGCAAAGCCAGGAGTAACCCCTGAGCATCGCTGGGTGTGACCCAAAAAGCAATAAAAAAAAAAAAGAATAAAAAGTTTGTGCTAAAAAAAAAATAAATAAAAAAAAATAAAAAAAAACAAAAACCCAAACTTTCAAATCATGTGATACATTCACACTTTGAAAGGAGTATTTTGCAATAGCTCAGAAAAAATGAGAAATATTGATAGAGTCGTTATAGCTATGAAACTTCTTTTGAAAGAACTCTCCAACAAATAATTACTACAAACTATGAAATACACACTGGAAAAGAGTCAAAAGCATGGAGGTTCTGAATTACAGAAAGCACTTGAAAAAGAAAGAGTTCCTGAGTTTTCCATTTTTGTGACTTTATCTGAGGGTAGGTTTAAAAAATTTGTTGTTCATACCCTGACTATAAGACAAAAAAAATCAACATTTTTGGTTTTAGGTCCAGTACTGAAACAAAGGCTGAACACAAAAATAATAAATCCAAGAAAAGAAAGCTCCAAAGAAGAGGAGTGTATAGACTCAAGTAGATTATATTTGCACACTTAAAGGGCTGGTAACCTAAGATTCCTAAGGAGAAGTATAGAGGAAAAAATTTTACCTTAGGAATAAGGTATTCTCTGAACTTAATGTTATGAGTCGCAGCATGAGGCCGGCTCTTGGGGACAATGTAGATATATCTCTGGATTTCATGTATCAAGGCATCCATGTAGGGCATGTTGCTCCTGTCCAGCATTGAAGGACTCCGGTGTCTGCCAATCACATGCTCAATCTCCTCCTTGGATTTAGCTGGGTAAGAGAAAAATTGGCATTTATACAAAAGGGACAAGATTTCACTTTCTTAATCATGCTACATTCTGGTGGAAGATGAGAATTAGGAAAATTATGCTGGCTTGCTCTAAGTCTTAGGTTTTTTCTTTTGTATATTACAAATGAAAGTTTATTAAAACTGAACATGAGAATTGTAAATCTTGGTACTTTAATAAAATATTTTAAAAAATAAAATATAAAACCAAATGTGGAGTTAGTCTTCTTCCTTTCTTACACCAAAGGAAGCTATTCTGTACTTTAAAAAGAAATTATTTTTTGAGTTAACAAAAGATAAACAGTTACAAAGTTGTCCACGATTGGGTTTCAATCTTAACAACGTTCCAGCATCAACCCCTACACCAGTGTACACTTCCCACCAACAATGCCCCCAATTTCCTTCCTCCCACCCCCACCTCATCCTCAGTCTGCCTCTATGGCAGGCACTTTTCTTCTCTTTATCTCTCTCTCACTCTCTCTCTCTCTCTCTCTGAGTCTTGCTAATGGTTTGTCAATCTTGTTCATTTACTTAAAGAACCACCTCTCAGAAAACATGAAGTCATGAAATTTGCATATAAATGGATCAACATGGAAAGTATCATGTTGAGTGAAATGAGTCAGAAAGAAAGAGACAGACATAGAAAGATTGCACTCATATGTGGAATATAATGTAACTGAGAAGTACAAGTTGGCAACGATGCAACTTCTGGCAGATATCCCTCTGGACTTAGTTACTAAAATACTAAAATACAGAAACCCAAAACTGAGAGGCCGCTAAATGTGGTCACTCGACCTCATACCTCTTCATCCTCAGCAATGGAAAACAAATTATCTAATGCTTCTTTTTCAGCAGGTCTGACTTTAGGGGAGAGACTCTCCAAACAATAATAGTGAGTTTTGTTGAAATATTGTATGCAATCAAAGTGAAAGTAAAGTGAAATTTATTAGTTATACAGGCGGGGGGGGCTTAGGGTGGGGGGCTAGGGGCGTGGGGGGGTTAGGGGTGTGGGGGGCGGGGTGGAGCTATACTGGGATTCTTGGTGGTAGAATATGAGCACTGGTGAAGGGATGGGTATTCGAGCATTGTATAACTGAGATTTAAACCTGAAAACTTTGTAACTTTCCACATGGTGACTCAATAAAAAAATAGAAAAAAAAAAAAGAACCACCTCTTGGTTTCATTGGTCTTTCATATAGTTTTTTGGGGTTCCAGATCTAATTTAATTTCTGCTCTATTGTATTATTACCTTCCTCCTGCCTGGTCTGGATTCTTTTGTGGTCATTTTCCAGATCTTAAGCAGAGGATTTAAGTTCTTCATGTGGGCCCTTTCTTCCTTTCTGATAAATATCTGTAGAGCTATATATTTTCCTCTTAACACTGCTTGTGCTGTGTTCCACAAGTTCTGGTAGTCATATCCTCATTCTCATTTATTTACAAGAACTTTTGATTTCGTCTTTGATTTCCTCCAATCTACTGGTTGTTCAGCAGTGAGATGTTTTACTTTCCAGGTATTTGATACTATTCTCTGGTTCCATATGTCACTAAATTCTATTTTCAGTGCATCATGTTCTGGAAAGATAGTTGATATAATTTTTATCTTCTTGATTTTATGGAAATATATTTTATGGTCCAGCATGTGATATATCTTGGAGAATGTTTCATGTGCATTGGAGAAAAATGTGTATTTGACCTTTGGAGGATAAAAAGTCCTATATATACCTACAAGCCACCTCTCCTCCATTTCTTTATTTACAACCAGTATTTCCCATTTTATTAATTTTTAAAATTTTATTGAATCACTGTGAGATAGTTACTAGCTTTAATGTTTGGGTTACCAGAATTTCCTAGTTTTTGTTTTAGTTTTTTCGGTTGTGTCAGTTTTTCTGGGGTTTTTTTCACGTATTTTTTTCCGTTTTACTGTTGTTATTCTATCAAGAGATGATCAAGCTGTGTTGAAGTCTCCAACTACTATTTTTTTACTACCAATGTCTTCCTTGAAGTCTATTAGCAGTTGTTTGAAATATTTTACTGGTCCCTCATTTGGAACATAAATATTAGGAATGTAATTTCTTCCTGATGTGTATATTTCTTGATCATCAATAAATTGCCTTCGCTTTCCTTTCTAACCTTTTTCAGGCTGAAATCTATGTTGTCAGGTACTAATATACCCACCCCAGCCTTCTTGAAATTGTTTGCTTGAAGAATTGTTTTCAGGTCTTTAATATTGAGTCTGTGCTTGCTCTGACTATTCAAACATAGTTCTTATAGGCAGAAGATTATTGGATTCAGTTTTTCAATCCATTTTGCCACTCAATGCCTCTTAATTGGTGTATTTAGGCCATTGACATTGAGAGACATTATTGTCATGGAGTTTTGTGCCATATTTCTGTAGAAAGTAGTTGTGCTTTTGATGTTGTTTTGTCTTAGAGTAGCCTCTTCGGTCCTTCTTTTAAGTTTGGGTTTGAGTGAAGTTCCTGAGCTGTTTATCCATGAAGCAGTGTATCATTCTTCCAAGTATGCGTGAGAATCTAGCCAGATAAAGTATTTTTGGTGAGGCATTCATTTAAATTTTCTAACTATATCCAAGGAGGGTTTCATCTGATAAGTCTGCTATAAATCTAGGGGACACTCCTTTGTACATAATTTCTTTCTTTGATCTAGCAGCTTGCAGTATTGTTTCTCTATCTATGGTATTCATTATTCTGATTAGGGATGTCTTGGAGTTTTTCTTTTACTAGAGTTTCTTTTAGCTGGTAGCCTTCAAGCTCCTTGGATCTGGATGCCTGCATTCTCCAGCTCTGGGAATTTTTCAGCAACAATGTCTTTTACTGTTGCTGCCTCATTGAGGATGCCTCACTGTCCCTATTGGACTCCGGTAATTCCTGTGTTTTGCCTCTTGAATTCATCCCCTGTTTGCAGGCCCTTGAACTATTTTGAGGTCCGTTTCCATCTTTTATTGTTGCCTGGATATTTTCTGCAGCTCATCTTCAGGCTCACTGATTCTGTCTTCAACTGTTGTTACTCTATGTTGAGGGCACCCACTGAGTTTTTTATTTCATCTACCAATTTTGTTTTATTATTGACATTTCTGTTTGTATTTTTCTTGTTTATGTTTTCATTTCTTCCTTTATCTTATTGACTGTCCATTCTATTGTTTCTCTCTCATATTCTCCTATATTTTATTGGATGTCCATTCCACTGTTTCTTTGAACTCATTGATGTCCACATCATTTGTCTCTGATTCTTTATCAGAGAGATTATGAATGCAGGTACTCCTTGTTGAGAGATCAGGGCTATCTTCATCCATTCCTTGTGGTGGGATATGGGGTGTTCTGTGCTGTTTTTCCATGGTGCTTGTGGTGGTCTTGAGTTGGTTCCTTCCAAAATACTATCAGTGTATTCCTGTGACTGCCAGGGAGTACTCTGTGGGAACTCGGTGAGTGGTGATCTCTTCTTTCCCCTTCAAGGTATTTACCTTTCTCTTTGGTGCTACTGGGTCACTTGTGTGAAGCCTCTTGTGCTGATTTGGTACATGTTCTTTGGCCTGAACTCTTATCAAAGATTGGGGTTATATTTTTTATTTGTACTCAGTGTCATTTTTGTGGGTTTGGGAAAAATGTTGATTGGAATTGGGGCTAAGGGCTATTGGCCTAATGTATTAAGAGATTGCCACGTTGCTCTGGGGAGCATTCAGCATAAGAGTCTGAGATGAAGGTGTGGGTCTTATGTTATATGGAAAGGGAGATTAACTGGTAGCCATGTTTGGAGGACGGACTGGGCATTAGTGGCAAAATCAGTGCTCGTTTTCAAATATGTGTGTTTCACCACTGCAGCAGCTGATTAAAAGAATCTTTTTCCTGCCACACTGCCACAGCTAAGTTCGGTCTTCCGCGATGGGATGAGGTACCTGAGCTCCAAAGGAAGGGGGCACCCACCATTGGAGTCACCCTTAAGTTTTATTTTAAAAGGATCATAATTTCCAGTTCTTGGGTATCTTAAATTCAACTAAATATATATTTCATATATAAATGTATATATTATGTATAATGAATTCATTGCATATAATAGATATCATGCAATAAAATGTTACAAAATATACAACTGCAATACATTATGTAATTATGACATGTCTTTATATAATATCCATTATATGATATATTACAATGTATAATAAAATTCTATATATCCTATCTGATATGGAATATGTATATCATATGTAATACATATGATGTGTTGTATATCATATATAGAATGTTAATATATATGATATATGATATGAATTCTATTATAAGCAATCACTTTCACGGTCACTGTCATCCCACTGTTTGTCAATTTGCTCCAGCGGGCACCAGTAATGTCTCCATTGTGAGAGTTGTTGTTACTGTGTTTGGCATATCGGTTATGCCACGGGGAGCTTGGAAGGGTCTTCCGTGTGGGTGAGATACTCTGGTAGCTTGCCAGGATCTCCGAGAGGGACAGAGGAAGAAAACCCAGGTCGGCTGCATGCAAGGAAAACGCCCTACTGCTGTGCTATCACTCCAGCCCATTATAAACAATATATATAAATATGAATTATATGTTGTAAATATGGGCTGGAGCAATAGCACAGCGGTTGGCTTTCAACTTTCAAGCGGCCGACCCGAGGTCAATTCCTCCGCCCCTCTCGGAGAGCCCGGCAAGTTACTGAGAGTATGGAGCCCACACGGCGGAGCCTGGCAAGCTACCCGTGTGTATTGGATATGCCAAAAACAGTAACAATAAGTCTCTCAAAGAGAGACATTACTGGTTCCCGCTCGAAAAAATCGATGAGCAACGGGATGACAGTGACAGTGACAGTTGCTTTTTTTTCAATTGAATCACCATGTGGAAAGTTACATAGCTTTCAGTCTCAAGTCTCCGTTATACAATGCTCAACACCCATCCCATCACCAGTGCGCATTTTCCACCACCAAGAGCCCCAGTATACCTCCCCGCCACCCCACTCCCCACCTGTGTAGTTGATAGATTTCTCTTTACTTTGATTACCTTCATTATTTCAAGAAAAAAATCTCACTATTACATAATGTATGGAGTTTCCCCTCAAAGTCAGACCTGTTGAAAAGGAACCATTTGATAATGTTTTACATTGCTGACAATTAAGAGATTTCTGTGTTTTAGTAACAAAGTCCAGGGTAATTTCTGCCAGAAATTTCATCACTGCAAGCTTTTACTTCCCTTTTGTGGTGCTCATAAAATGCAAAAGCCGAGAGAGAAAAACCCTTCCCTCCTTGCACCTCATAGGGCAGTGGTTCAGGTCACAGTCTAGAGACATTTCTGCGAGTTGCTCATGCCCAAAGTAATTTAGTTGGCCTCTGGAATCAGGGTCGTGCATCAGTGGAAAGGCCACATATGTGTGGCAATGCGCTTAAATCTCAACGGAGGGCGGAGCTGGTACCACCCTCATCCCGGGATCTCCTGAGTGTCCCATTGCTGCCGGCTCATATCTCTTTTTGTGCTCATGAAGTGGTGGTCGCCATGCTGTGCTAAGAAAAGAAGGGCCGAGAGAGAAAAACCCTTCCCTCTTGTGCCGCATGGGGCAGTTCACAGTCTAGAGACATTTCTGCGAGCTGCTGGTGCCCAAAGTAGTTTGGTTGGCCTCTGGGATCATGCTCGTGCAGCAGTGGAAAGCGAGACTATTTTAAGTTGAGGTAACAGTTTTCATATATTGCTTTATATTTATAGCTGTAATTTGGTTAGTTTTATTTCTTTGAAACTTAAACTGTCATTTAAGTATGACAAATAATTACCTAGAAAAACACTTAAAAAAACACTTGAATGAATTTCAGACCTGAGCAGCTTGCTGCAGAAATGGTTCTGGACTTTGCAAGAGGCCACTTTCACCAGGCCACTCCACATGGTAGCAGGTGGAGTCCCTCCGCCTGCCCCCTAGGATTCGCAGTGGCCGCCATATTCTAGAACTCAGCAAAAGCTCCGGGTATATAGCTGTGGTGCTGGCGGTAAAAGCCAGGCCTCATGGCACAGGGGAGGAATCGGCCCCTCTCCTTCCCCCGCCACGATGGGACTCTGAGATGATGCCCACATATGGCTACCATCTATTTAAAGTCCCACACATCTATGATCCAGAGACACACACGAATCTAAAACCCAAGAACTTGCTTTGCTATCTCTCCAGACCAAAATTATTAAAATTTTAGATTTCCTAGAATGCGCAGCTGCGACATTATATTTTATCCATAACAAGCAATACAAAACAAATTGTCTACATTGCCTTTTCAGCAGGTATGAGTGGTGGTGGGACTGGTGTAGACATATCAAATGTAACCAAAGTAGAGAGTACTGTGCAAATTATCTGCCACACAGGCAGGGGAAGGTTTGGAATGGGGAGAGGGGGGACACTGGGGATTTTAATCCCCAGTGGAAAACATGCACTGATGAAAGGATGGCTGTTTGATAATTGTATGATTGAAGCTCAAACATGAAATATCTGTTACTGTACCTCACAGTAAATGAATAAAAAGGGGGAAATAACCACTTGGGTGACTTATTATATGAGGAAAACACAATGAATGTTAAGAAATATTGTTATCCCTTCTTCTTCTTCTTCTTCTTCTTCTTCTTCTTCTTCTTCTTCTTCTTCTTCTTCTTCTTCTTCTTCTTCTTCTTCTTCGTCTTCTTCTTCTTCTTCTTCTTCTTCGTCTGCTTCTGCTTCTTCTGCTTCTTCTTCTTCTTCTTCTTCTTCTTCTTCTTCTTCTTCTTCTTCTTCTTCTTCTTCTTCTTCCCCTTCTTCTTCTTCTTCCCCTTCTTCCTCTTCTTCCTCTTCTTCTTCATCCTCTTCCTCTTCTTCTTCTTCTTCTTCTTCTTCTTCTTCTTCTTCTTCTTCTTCTTCTTCTTCTTCTTCTTCTTCTTCTTCTTCTTCTTCTTCTTCTTCTTCTTCTTCTTCTTCTTCTTCTTCTTCTTCTTCTTCTTCTTCTTCTTTTGCTTTTTGGGTCACACCTGGCTATGCTCAGGGGTTATTCCTGCTTCTGCACTCAGGAATTACTCCTGGCAGTGGAAAGGGGACCATATGGGATGCTGGGAATCAAACCCGGGTCGGCCACATGCCAGGCAAAAGCCCTACATGCTGTGCTATCACTCCAGCACAAAAATATTGTTTTCTCTTAAATTAGCTTAGGGTTTTAGATATGGAAAAAGGTGGTGATGAGTCTGACATCACATAACTACTAACTAAATGAGTTAGAATCTTAAGTCACTGCTATTACAACTATAAGCCAATTTCTCAGTAACATGCTGCCAACCTAGCAATGGAATATAGGAAAATCTGTGACTATAGTTATAAGAATTTTAGTCTTATGATACTCAAATTCAATGATTTTAAATTTTACCTTCTCTTTTTTTTTTGATGCTTTTTATTTTTTTTCAGTTTTTATTGAATCACCATGTGGAAAGTTACAAAGTTCTCAGGTTTATGTCTCAGTTATACAATATTCAAACACCCATCCCTTCACCAGTGCCCATATTCCACCACCAAACCCCCCCGCCCCAGCCCCCCACTCCCAACTGTATAACTGGTGAATTTCACTTCATTTTCTCTTTACCATATTTCAACACAAAACTCACTATTGTTGTTGGAGTTTCTCCCCAAGAAAGACAGCCCTACTACCAAGGAAGCATTTGATAATTAGTTTTCCATTGCTGAGAATGAAGAGATATGTAGCCCCACTGCTCCAAGTACATAACTCTTTTTATTTCCTTTTTGCTTTTCCTTTTATTCCCCCCTCATCCCCCTTCCCGCGCCTCATAGCATAGTGGACGCCAAGTCTCGTTTCTCCCTGAAAATGGGAAACAACCGTGAAAGAGGGATACTTCCTCTTCTTGGCCAGCATGGGGGCTGTTGCTTAGTTCGCAGTCCAGAGAAATGGCTGCTACTTTAATAACCTTCAATATTTCAACAAAAACTCACTGTTATTATTTGGAGTTTCCCCCCCAAGTCAGACCTGTTAAAAAGAAACCGTTTCACATTGCTGACAATTATAGATGTTAAGTTACGCGGACACAGCCGTTTTGGATTTCTGTATAAAGTCCAGCGAAAATTCTGCCAGAAATTGCATAGCCCAGCTCACAGTCCCAGTGCATTGCTGTAAGAAGTCTCTGAAATCAAAGTCTTTACGCGCAGAGGGTCCGTCTGTTTCACTCTCGGCAGCTCAGAATTTATCTGGGATGAGGGCGTGCTGGTTACACCCACTTCCCATGATTCTCTAGGAGCCCCCAGTGTAAAAAAATAGTATACCTCTGGGTTAGGAGTCCTAGAAGATGGCTCCTGCCCTGTGGATGTTGCTGCCGCCACCATTTTCTGTGCAGGAAGACAGGGTGGGGAGAAAAGATCCACCCCCGGGCTACACGAGTTGTAGCCCAGTTCACAGTCCCAGTGCATTGCTGTAAGAAGCTGCGCTGGATGCCCGAATGTGTTAGGCCTCTGGAATCAAAGTCTTTAGGCACAGAAGGTCCGTTTCACTCTCAGCAGCTCCGAATTTAAAACTTTACCTTCTCATATTGAAAGGTTTAGTTTTATCTAGATGAGAATCAATAAATTCAATATCAACTACTATTAAAATCAGAATGAACATAAAATGGCGCAGTAAGGGACAATGTTGGAGAAAAATAAAGAAAAATCATAAACAGATATCATAGATCAAAAAACCCAAGTGGAAAATAAAAATTGAAGTAATAGGGAAGTATGATGAACAAAGAGCTTCTGAAATATTTAAAGATTTGGGGAAAATACACTCAGGTAACATAATAAGCATAGAGGTATAGGAATGAATGAAATTTTTTGGCTGTTTGTTACTTGAAAGTAATACAACTGGATCACATTCCACCATAGCAAGGAAACCAATAGCCTCTGCCATATGAATTTATGATACAATTTCATTTTTGTATGATAATCTAACTTGAATACATACATTGATATGAGGGTGTCCTAATGATGAATGTTTGTTTGTGCAGTGTCTTGGCTGGTAAAGCGTAGAACAGTCAACAGTGTTGACTGCCAATACCTGCCTGGAATTTTATCCTGTGCATTATCCTGATCATACCTGTGATCTCCGGGTACTTCAGTAAGAGCAGGAGTCCATATGTGAGGGTAGTAGTCATTGTCTCTGTTCCCGCAACAAATACAGCCAATATGGTCATGATAAAGTTGGCCATAGTAAATTCAGGTTTTTTATTATGTTTTTCATAAAAATGGTGTGTCAAAATGACTTGATAAATGAATAACTTTGTTTTTTATTTTTATTGTTGTTGTTTTGGCCACATACCATGGTGCTCAGGGCTTACTCCTGCTCTGTGCTTGAGGATCATTTCTGTCAGACTCAGGGACCATATTGAGTCTCAGGGATTGAACCCAGGTTGGTGACATACAAGGCAAATGCACTAGCCACTGCACAAACACTTCAGCCCCTAAATAAATTCTTAAAAGTAATGTAAAACAACTCAATATAGCATCATATTTGATTAATTTTCTTATTTTGAAAACAAAATCAAATATTAGAAAATAAAATAGTTCAAAGTAAAGGGGAATAGTTTTGAAGTTAAGATAGTTTTGAGGTTAACATAACTTCAAAACTACCTTGCCTGCCATAGAGCTACAGAGGCAGGCTTGAGGAAGGAGGTGGCCAGAGGGGAAACTGGGGTCATTAGTGGTGACACACTGGGGATGGGTGTTCGATCATTGTATGACTGAAACCTGCTCATTAACAGCTTTGTAACTATATATCTCATGGTGGCTCAATTAAAAAAATTAGAATTATGAAAGGAAGGGGAAAATACCTTTAAAAAGTTAATTGAAATATAGTAAAGGTGAGACTGGACCAATAGCACAGTGGGTAGGATATTTGTCTTGCAAGCGACCAACCCGGGTTCAATTCCCAGCATCCCACATGGTCCCCTGAGCACCACCAGAAGTGATTCCTGAGTGCAAAGCCAAGAGTAACACCTGAGCATAGCCGGGTGTGAACAAAAAGGCAAATAAATATATATATGTACATATATATATATATATCCCTCAGAAGAAAAAAGTATAGTCGAAATGACATCTACACTTATATGTTCATTGCAATACTGTTTACAATAGCCAGAATCAGGAAAAAACCCGAGTGCTCGAGAACAGATGACTGATAAAAGAAATTTTGGTACATAAAAACCATATGATCATATCAATAAATGCAGACAAAGCATTTGAAAAGATCCAACACCCATTTATGATAAAAAACTCTCACCAAAATGGGTTTTAGAGGAACTTTCCTCAAGACAGTCAAAGCCATCTACCACAAACCTATGGCAAGCATTATCATCAATGGAGAAAAACTAAGAGCCTTTCCTCTAAGATCGGGGACAAGACAAGGCTGCCCACTCTCACTACTTCTCTTTAATATAGTACTGGAAGTATTAGCAATAACCATCAGGCAAGAAAAAGATATTAAGGGGATTCAGATCAAAAAGGAAGAAATCAAGCTCTCACTATTGGCAGACGATATGATACTATACCTAGAGAAGCCTAAAAACTCTAGTACGAAACTCTTAGAAAAAAATTACCCTGTACAGTAAAGTCGCAGGCTATAAAATCAATACCCCAAAATCCATGGCCTTCCTATATGCAAACAATGAGACAGAGGAAAGGGAAATGAAAAAAGCAATCCCGTTCACAATCGTGCCCCAGAAAATCAAATACCTTGGAATCAGCTTAACTAAAGAAGTAAAGGACCTCTACAAAGAAAACTATAAAACGCTACTCCATGAAAAAAAAGAGGACATGAGGAAATGGAAACATATCCCCTGCTCATGGATAGGGAGAATAAACATTGTCAAAATGGCAATACTCCCCAAAGCATTATACATATTCAATGCGATCCCTATAAGGATACCCGTGTCATTCTTCAAAGAAACGAATCAAGCAATCCTGAAATTTATATGGAACAATAAACTTCCACGGATAGCTAAAACAATTCTTGGGAAAAAGATGATGGAGGCATCACCCTCCCCAACCTTAAACTCTACTACAAAGCAGTAACAAATAAAACAGCATGGTACTGGAACAAAGGCAGAGCCGCAGACCAATGGAACAGGGTGGAATATCCCCAAACACAACCTCAAATGTATGATCATCTCATCTTTGATAAGGGAGCAAGAGATGTGAAGTGGAGCAAGGAAAGCCTCTTTAACAAACGGTGCTGGCACAATTGGACAACCACATGCAAAAAAAATGTGCTTAGACCTTGACCTGACACCATGCACAAAAGTCAGATCAAAATGGATTAAAGACCTCAATATCAGACCACAAACCATAAGGTACATTGAAGGCAAGGTCGGCAAAACACTCCACGATATTGAAGATAAAGGTATCTTCAAAGATGACACGGAACTAAGCAATCTAGTAAAAACAGAGATCAACAAATGGGACTACATTAAACTAAAAAGTTTCTGCACCGCAAAAGATACAGTGACCAGAATACAAAGACTATCTACAGAATGGGAAAGGATATTTACACAATACCCATCAGATAAGGGGTTGATATCAAGGGTATATAAAGCACTGGTTGAACTCTACAAGAAGAAAACATCCAACCCCATCAAAAAATGGGGTGAAGAAATGAACAGAAACTTTACCAAGGAAGAGATACGAATGGCCAAAATGCACATGAAAAAGTGCTCTACATCACTAATCATCAGAGAGATGCAGATCAAAACAACTATGAGATACCACCTCACACCACAGAGGCTAGCACATATCCAAAAGAACAAAAGCAACCGCTGTTGGCATGGATGTGGGGAGAAAGGGACCCTTCTACACTGCTGGTGGGAATGCCAACTAGTTCAGCCCTTTTGGAAAACAATATGGATGATTCTCAAAAAATTAGAGGTTGAGCTCCCAATTGACCCAGCAATACCACTGCTGGGAATATATGCCAGAAAAGCCAAAAATTATAGTCGAAATGACATCTGCACTTATATGTTCATCACAGCACTGTTTACAATAGCCAGAATCTGGAAAAAACCCGAGTGCCCTAGAACAGATGACTGGTTAAAGAAACTCTGGTACATCTATACAATGGAATACTATGCAGCTATTAGAAAAAATGAGGTCATGACGTTTGCATATAAGTGGATCAGCATGGAAAGTATCATGCTAAGTTAAATGAGTCAGAAAGAGAGAGACAGACATAGAAAGATTGCACTCATCTGTGGAATATAGAATAATAGACTATAAGACTAACACCCAAGATTAGTATAAATAAGTACCAGGAGGTTGTCTCCATGGCTTGGAGGCTGGTCTCTCATTCTGGGCAACTCAGAGAAGGGAACACCAAGTAAAATGTGGTCGGAGGCCATGCGGGGGAAGGGTGATGCATGCCGAATATAGACTAGAGACTGAACACAATGGCCACTCAACACCTTTATTGCAAACCACAACACCTAATCAGAGAGAGAGATCAAATGGGAATACCCTGCCATAGTGGCAGTGTGGGGTGGGGGGAGACGGGAATGGGGAGGGTGGGAGAGATGCTGGGTTTACTGGTGGTAGAGAATGGGCACTGGTGAAGGGATGGGTTCTTGAACTTTGTATGGGGGAAACATGAGCACAAAAATGTATAAATCTGTAACTGTACCCTCACGTTGATTCACTAATTAAAAATAAATAAATTATCTTTTACAAAAAATAGAATTTGGTACCTATATACAATGGAATACTATGCAGCTGTTAGAAAAAATTAAGTCATGAACTTTGCATATAAGTGGATCAACATGGAAAGTATCATGCTAAGTGAAATGAGTCAGAAAGAGAGAGAGACATAGAAAGATTGCACACATCTGTGGAATATAAAATAACAGAATAGAAGACTAGCACCCAAGAATAGTAGAAATAAGTAACAGGAGTTTGGCTCCATGGCTTGGAGGTTGGCCTCACATGTTAGGGGAAAAGGCAGTTCAGATAGAGAAGGTAACATCAAGTAAGATCTGGTTGGAGGACCCGCTTGGAGGGGAGATGCATGCTGCAAGTAGACTATAGATTGAACATGATGGCCACTCAACACCCCTATTGCAAACCACAACACCCACCTGGAGAGAGGGAACAAAAGGGAATACCCTACCACATAGGTGGGGTGGGGTGGGTGGAGAAGGGATTGGGGGGTGGAAGGGATACTGGGTTTATTGGTGGTGGAGAATGGGAACTGGTGAAGGGATGGCTTCTCGAACATTGTATGAGGGAAACACGAGCACGAAAATGTGTAAATCTGTAACTGTACCCTCCCGGTGATTCACTAGTTAAAAAAAACTAATTAATTAATTAATATATTTAGAGAGAGTAAAGGCTATAAACTTTAAATAAGTTCTTTCTGATTCCTCACTTCCTCACTCTCTAGAGGAAATTTGTCACTCTATAATTTCTCAGAAATATCAAATTAATCAAGTATGTACTGGCAACTCAATTTTCAATTTTATCATCTCTAAATCTCTCATTCAAGTCTCCGAATCACAAACCCTTTCACCCTAAACTAAATCTCTATTTCCAACCTCACGGTCATAATACTCAAACACTGAGATTTAAACCTGAAAACTTTGTAACTTTCCACATGGTGACTCAATAAAAAAATTAAAATGAAAAAAAAAAGCCACCTCATTTACAGTAACAATTAAAATCAATGTAACCTCTTTGGAAACTCTACACATTTTATCACTACTGTTCTAATTTCCTGAACATATTTTATCAGCCAAGTTCATCTAAGCCAGAGTGTCTACCAAACCTAGTACATCTGTAAAGATTTCATAGACTCTTTTCTAAAGATTCCTACTTATTCCTATTTTTCCTCATTTGCTATGTTCTCCATTCAAAAAACTATTTTTATAAAGAATAATAGATTGTCTTGCATTTTTATTGTGTGTGCCTGTTTTGTTGAATGTGTATATTTCAAACTGTTCCCAAATAATGAACCAACTTTGGACCTAAAGAGTAGCTGAAAGGGCTGAAACACATGCCTTGCATGAATGGTTCCCAATTTGCTGTCAGCACATGGCTCCCCAAATACTGCATGATCTCCAGAACATCATTATGTGTGGCCAAGTGGTCCCTAAAGCAGTACAGCATCACTGAAATGAAACTGAACCATCAGGCCCACAAAAACAGGCCTAGTTCCTGAAAATAGCTACCAGTTCACTTGGAGCAGCGTCCCAGTTCCTTAATTACAGGGAGAATCCTCCTCTACTCCCCAAGGGGACAAAAAGACCAGAGGACCAGTTTGATATATGTTCTAAGTGCATATCTGTGCAGACACTTGTTTATAGTTTATTGATATAGGTCATTCTGACTGCAGTGAATCATTATAACATTGTGATTTGGATTTACATTTTCTTAATAATAAGCACTACTGAAAATTTTTTTTAATTTATTCTTTTATTGAATCACCATGTGTAAAGTTACAAAGCTTTCAGATTTAAGTCTCAGTTAAACAATGCTCGAACACCCATCCCTTCACCAGTGCACATATTCCACCACCAAGAATCACAGTATACCTCTACCATCCCCCCACCTCCCCAGCCCCCCACCTTGACTGTGTGACTGGTAAATTTCACTTTACTTTCACTTTACTTTGATTGCATTCAATATTTCAGCAAAAAAAACTCACTATTATTGTTTGGAGTTTCTACCCCAAAGTCGGACCTGCTGAAAAGGAAGCATTTGATAATTTGTTTTCCATTGCTGAGAATGAAGAGATATGAAGTTGAGTGGCCGCAAAGGGGCAACACGGATTTGAATTTCTGTATTTTTGTATTTTAGTAACTAAGTCCAGATAAATTCTGCCAGAAATTGCATCATTACAAGCTCATACCTCTCTGGTACTTTATATTCCACATATGAGGGCAATCTTTCTATGTCTGTCTCATTCTTTCTGACTCATTTCACTCAACATGATACTTTCCACGTTGATCCACATACATGCAAATTTCATGACTTCATCTTTTCTGACAGCTGCATAGTATTCCATTGTGAAGATGTACCAAAGTTTCTTTAACCAGTCATCTGATTTGGAGCACTCTGGTCTTTTCCAGATTGTAGCTATTGAATATACAAAAATCTTAACCCAATTAGAAGGTTGCATCTGTATGTTGTGGTAGTCATTTTTTACTGTATAAATGCTTTCTAAGTTTAAGTTGTCCCATTTATTTAATTTTTGTTTTTGCACCTTGTCTTCAGTGTTGAGTCCCAAAATATATCTCTGGATCAGATGACATTCAATTTGGGCTTGTCATATACGGTATTTATTATGCTGATATTAGTAGAATACTACAGTGTTCCACAAATGGTAACAACATGCTTTTCATTTCTCCTCCTATCTTAGCAGAAATATTATGTAGGTGGCTTGACTATGACTAAAGAAATAAAGACAATAGCTTAGTGACACAAGTGACACAAAACCAGAGAGATTAAGACAGCAGCGATAGGGCACTTCCCTGCACATGGTCAACCCAGGTTCAATCCCTAGCACACTTTATGGTTTTCTGAGTGGCCAGAAATGCTCCCTGAGCACAGAGCTAGGAATAAGCACTGAGCACAGAGCCAGAACTGAGCACTGAATATGACTGGGTGTAGCCCAAAAACCAGTAGCAGCAGCAACAACAACAACAACAAATTATAAATCACCAGACTGAGAAAAACTGAGTAGTACCATGAAAGAGAGGCCACTTTCTAACAGTCCCTTTCATCATGTGAGGTTGAAATAAACTTCTATGAACTTTAGCCCATTGCATTATTGAGGATTTTCTTTCATGTAAAATACAGATTTATCCTCTTTCATCTAATCTAATATTCTAGGCCAATATTTTAGTGAATGTAAAATATTGTACATTCATTCTCCATAAAATAAGAAGAGTTTTTGTTGTGACAAATGTGAAAGACATTAGTGACAAAAGGACTAATAATGAGAAAGGATGTTTAGGTCACAATCTGACACTGTCACTGTCATCCCATTGACCATTGATTTGCTTGACTGGGGCCCAGAACGTCTCCATTCATCCTAACCTTGGGATTTTAGCAGACTCTCTTTACTCGTTCTTCCCAATGGTGCGCATTAGAGGCTCTTCAGGTCAGGAGAATGAGACCCATCATTGTTACTCTATTTGGCATATGAATACAGCACAAGGGAGCTTGTCAGACTCTTTCCTGTGCGTGCAGAAAATTCTTGGTAGCTTGCCAGGTTCTCCAAGAGGGAAAACTAGGCTCTCATGTGTTGCACGGCCGCATTGTGGCCGCACACTTCCAAGATTTTGGTTTTATAGTCTCTGGATGCTCTGGATGTTGGCCATTGATGGGATAACATGGCTCCACGGGAAGACTCTGGGTGTGACTGCCTATCTAGTGAAAATGGAGAATCTGAGTGGAAGAGTCCCAGTCCCAATCTTAGCACTCTGAAAATCTCAGCTCCGAGTCCCAATACCTGGGTTCCTCTGCCGCTTCCTTCATGCATGAGACTTATCTGAGCATATTGAAGTAGGTCACAATATGAACAAATATTTCATATTTTTAACAGTGTCTGCAATTATCCAATTGATCTCATCCTCTCTGACATCTTCCTACGGTATGCCATGTCCACATACCTGGACATCCAGTGGACATTTTCCTTCAAAACCACTTCCTGGTAGTTATAATGTCTGGTACCATATCTCCTTTAAATGTTGACCTGTCTTACTTGATGTGAACAATTGAATAAAAGAAAATCATGCTCACCTTTCTTAAGGATTTGTTGATATCGCTGGTATTTATTTGTAGAATATTTCCAATGACTGGGAGAGGGGTGGGGCCACTTGGAAGTTTTGCTTTGCTGGACCTTTAATTCCATAAGAAAAGGAAACTCAAACAAGAAAGAAAAATCACCAGGGCTATGAATAGATACATCATTAGTGTATACAAATCCAAGCTTAGAATCCAAAGATTTTGTGAACATGGGAGGCAAGTTTGTCACCAAACACACACCTTACCTTTGGAATTCTGGGCAAATATTGCTCTATCTCCAGTGTACTTTGCTATTTTGGCAGAAACAAAAACTGAGAGTGTTCACCTTAGTATTTATAAATTAAATGTATTTCTGAACATTCCAACGAGAAATAGTTCAGTTCTTCTTAGAATATTTTAATGTTGAAATGAAAGTCATCAGATTTTTCAAAAGAATGGAATGTATGATCTTGAAAGAAATTAAAACTGATACTTTGTAGAGTCCCTTGCCATCACTCTTCCTGACTACATAGCTCAATGACTCCTAAGTTCACTTCTCCTGTCCTTATAATGAGAGAAAATAAAATAGTACGTGTTGTTTCAAAATCATAATTATACTGGCAAAATAGAAAATGTTCTCTCTTAGTGCCTTCTGCCAGAAGATCTCAGAAAATACCAGAATAAACAGAAGGGAGCTGGATAAAAATATATATGTATGTGTGTACATATGTGTGTGTGTGTGTGTGTGTGTGTGTAATGCACTGTAGCACTGTCATCCCATTGTTCATCGATTTACTTGAGCGGGCACCAGTAACATCTCCATTGTGAGATTTGTTGTTACTGTTTTTGCCATATCGAATACGCCTCGGGTAGCTTGTCAGGCTCTTCCATGTGGGCAGAATACTCTCGGCAGCTTGCCTGCTCTCTGAAAGGGTCGTAGGAAATGATCCTGGGTTGGCTATGTGGGAGCCAAACGCACCCACCACTGTGCTATTGTTCCAGCCCCAAACTCTAATAACATGCTAATAATCACTTATGCAAGGCTTAATGGCTCCAGAATGAGATGACAATTTTCACACTTTTCCTAAGGAAACCTTTTTGGATCATTTTTAGTCAATTGTTTGTAACAAGCAATATGAAATAAATTATTTAGCATCTGCCTCTGGGACAGGCTTTGGTGGTTCTTGAGAAAATTTGAAATAATGTTGGTGGGAATGGTATTAAAATATTGAACGTAATCAATAATTGTGAACAACTTTATGAAAACAAAATTATTTCAAAAAAACTTGCATCCTATTTTGGGGAAAATTTCAGGTAATCAACAAGTAGAGACATCTAAGAAAATTGGGAGTGGGGAATACAGAATCAGGAGGCTCATCACAGACTCTGTGATATAGATCACAGAATGTAAGTCATCTTTCTACAGCATTTCTTAAAACACAACTGTAGATAAAATTTAATCACCTACTGATTATATTTGAGGGAAGTGATGTGTGTATAATATATATAATAACTGGTAACAATCTGTTTTAGCGAGGATGTGGTGAAAAAGTAATTCTCACTCACTGTTGGTGTGAATATTGTCTTCTTCAACCCTCATACAAAACAGTTTAGAGATTTCTCAGAAAAAGAAAAAGAGAGCTGCCATATGACACAGTAATTCTAATTCTTGGTATCTGCCTAGGACACTAAAGCCTTTTTTTCAAAAGGACACATATACACCACTATTTATTACAGGAAACGATTCTAAAATTTGTGAGAAAATGCAAAAATGCAATTTTAAGAGGAGATAAAAATGGAGAGTCATGCTCCCAGTTTTATTTGCCCTTAAAGATTGGGAGGGAGCACACATATGCTGCCTGAGCCAGTGTGCTGCTTGTGCCCACTTGGCTGAGCACATGCAGTGCCAGAGCACGTGTCGCCCGCATCTCCCCTCTTGAGATGTGTACTTTTGTGCTTTCGTGTCCAGTGCTAGGATGTGTGTAGAGCTCTCTCCACCCTTGGAGAAGCCCTCGTTCCCTCTTGAGCACGTTATTCTTACTATTCTCTCTCCCACTTACCCTTCCTCCTTCCCTCAGAAACCTCTCAATAAAATCTATTTACTTCACTGCTTGTCTGCTCCTGAAATTCTTTTCCGAGAGCGAGACAAGAACCCAGTAACCCTGGGTCCAGGGTAGTAGAGGCGGTTGGGGAGAAAGTGACCGCCTTTCTCCTCCTCGCTTCACGTTAGTCACCAATGGGGCCCAAGGACATCAAGATGATATCTCATTGTTGTTTTGATCTGTTTCTCCCTGGTGATTAGTGATGAGCATTTTTTCATGTACCTTTTGGCCATTCGGATATCTTCTTTGAGAAAGCTTCTGTTCATTTCATCTTCCCATTTTCTGATGGGGTTAGATGTTTCTCTCTGCATTCTTGTAGTGTTCAACCAATGCCATATCTTTGATATCAACCCCTTATCAGATGGGTACTGGGTGAATATCCTTGTCCATTCTGTAGACTGTCTTTGTATTCCAGTCACAGTTTCTTTTGAGGTGCAGAAGCTTAGTTTGAGATAGTCCCATGAAAAGGAGCAACACCATGTATGAAATTATGTGTAAGGATTTTCTCCAGTCTTAATTGCTACATCTCTTGAATTTTTTTATTTAAATAAAATAAAATCAGTTCTAGTCTGAATCCTTATGAAACCGAGACTTTCCTACATGCTGTTTTAAACTAAACACGGTATAATTTCATTTATACACTTCTTCCCCCTTCCTTTCCCACAAATGGCAAATACCCTATCCGCTGTGCTATTGCTCCAGCTTCAAGATTGCTATGTTTTCAACCTTTTTTAGTCTAGTAGGAGACAATCATATACACCATTTTCTCGTACCATAGTCAGTGCCACATGTTGGGAAGTTTGACCTGTGCTTTAAAAGGACTCTTTAATGCTTTTTGCAAAACTGATCTTTATGCTGTTAATCCTCTAAACTGTTGCCTGCCATTAAGCTCTCTATGGGTAATTCAAAGCTTGTTGGATATTAACCCTAAGTGTTTTAGGCCTCATCAGTGAAAAAAAAAAGGTTGGGAGGGAAAGTTCAGTGATAAACCAGTGATTTCTTGATGTTGGTCCAGGTGGTACTGGGGTAAACAGAGCCTTGTTCTACACTGAAAACAAGGTAGTGCCTCAGACAAAGTCAGGGTTTGCACACATATAGGTCTTTTGAGAACTGTCCTAGCTCCATGATAATTTATTTAAAATCGATGATATTTATCTAGTTTATTTTTAAGATAATTTAAAGTCTAAATCTACAAGAAACTTCATTAATACATGAGAAACGTATAACATGATAAGATTAAGTGAGGATGTATTTTAGTGGCTCTCTCATGTCACATATACTGTTAAATGACTAGTCTTTATTTCTGTTTGTTTTTTGTGTTTGGACCACACTCAGACGTGTTCAGGGCTTATTCTTGGCTGTATGCTTAGGAGTCATACCTGGTGGTGCTCAAGGTACTATAGGAGGTGTTAAAAACTAAACCAGCACCAGTCCTGTATAAGGCAAGCAACATAACCACTGTACTATCTCTCTGATCTCTAGATCATTTAGTCTTTTTTAAAAAGTTCCATGACACAAATGTGGGGAAAAAATCAGGTAGCTTAAAAAGAATGAGACAATTTTCATCCAGTTCATACAAAAGAAGGCTGGAATTTGAATCTGAGCCATCAGACACATTTCCATAAATGACAACTACATGAATGTGCATTCTACCATGGTCTGGAGAGGAAGAGTCTCCAAAGAGCCATGCATAGATGGTGTCCAATACAGATGCCCAGTGTTGCTTAGTCATCTACACTCCTCTTAATAAACTGTACCAAGTCCCTCAGCAGGAAAAGTCCATGGAGTAGAAATCAACACAAAGGACATAAGAGACATGAGTGTACCTCCGTGGCAGTAGAGAAGCCCTGCTAATCCAATAAGCAGCCACCAAATTTATGAACACAGAGCAGTGCAATGCAAACAAAATACACAAAAAAATACTTTGTTCTGGAGAAAAAAACATGACCAGACCACAGACAAGAATATGATATTTTAGAGCAAGATATAAGTATAACAAGGTCAAAATTCAACTTTATCAGTGAAGGAAATAAACTTAAGACCACTTCTGTAAAACCCAGTTTTATATTTTTAACAAAATTTCTAAATACAGTTTCCTCAATTCCAAAGCAAGTATTATTTTCATTTGCAAAGTTCTGAAGCAATTTTTATTTATTTTATTTTATATCTCACTCATTTTGATATGGGGCTTACTCCTGGTTCTGTGTTCAGGGGACCAGATGGGGTGTCAGTAATAAAACCCAAGTGGAACAGACCTTTGAAACAATTTTTTAATGTATCTTATTATTTGACTCCCAAAATTAACCTATGAGACAGGTACTTTTATTTATTTTACAGATAGGAAAATTATTATAACTGAAGGAATTCACTCTTTTCCATTGCATTGTAATGATAAGTAAGAAACTGAATGTAATAACAATGATGAAATTGTAATGTGAATAAGAAAACACAATAGGGACTGGGAAACAGAAAACTGAACCTTATATTAAACAAGAAAAGGGAGGAAGAAGCATTCTTTTTACCCCCTTCAGGACACCAGATTTAAGGGAGTGTACTGGGCCTAAGGAATTTACTGGAATGCCAGGAGATGACATCTGAGGGCAGTGCCAAAGGGGCAGAATATACAGTAACTGACTGTTTTTCTTTTGGCACGTGAAGGCCATAGCATAGGGAAAAGATGCTTTGATTGATCTTTTACCAATTATCTCTGTATCCCTTGTCTCACTGATAAGAAATTATGTAGACTATAGACTACTCTTAGAGGCTAAAAGAGAGACTCTCTCAGCAAACAGGGCTCCAAGTCTCTTTCTCTTGTAACTGGGGTCTTCAGCGCTGAGCTTCTAATAAACTTATTATCCTATCCTGAGCTGTCTCTCTCTCTGTTTACACTCCCTGTTGCGCCAACACAACAGCGTAGGCATAAAAAAAGATGCAATTCTTTCTTTCTTTTTTTTAATTGAATCACCATGTGGAAAGATACAAAACTTTCAGGTTTAAGTCTAGTGATACAATGCTGGAACACCCATCCCTTCACCAGTGCACATATTCCACTACTAAGAATCACAGTATACCTCCCCCACTCTCCCCCACGTCCCCAGCCCCCCACCCTGCCTGTGTAACTGATAAATTTCACTTTACTTTCACTTTAGTCTGATTACATTCAATATTTCAACAAAAAACTTATTATTATTGTTTGGAGTTTCTCCCCCCAAAGTCAGTCCTGCTGAAAAGGAAGCATTTGATAATTTGTTTTCCATTGCTGGGAATGAAGAGATATGAAGTTGTGCGACTGCAATAGCAGCCACACGGTTTTGGGTTTCTGTATTTTAGTATTTTAGTAACTAAATCCAGAAAAATTTCTGCCAGAAATTGCATTATTGCAAGCTCGTACCTCTTTGCTACTTTATATTCCATATATGAGTGCAATCTTTCTATGTCTGTCTCTTTCTTTCTGACTCATTTCACTCAACATGATATTTTCCATGTTGATCCATTTATATGCAAATTTCATGACTTCATCTTTTCTGACAGTTGAAAAAAGATTCAATTCTTTGAGCTTCCATGTCGTTGATTTCTGCTCTAACTTTTATTACTTCTTTCCTTCAGCTGGGTTGTGTTCCCTTTGTTGATCTTTTCTAAAGTCTTGAGCTGTGAAGTCACGTTATCTATGTAGGCCCTTCCTTTGTCCTCAGGAATGCTTGCAAAGCTATGAATTTTCCCCTTAACACACGTTTAGCTGTGTCCCATAGATTTTGGTAACTCGTGTCTTCATTCTCATTTGTTTCCAGATATCTTTTGATTTCATCCTTGACTTCCTTCCTCACACACTCATTGTTCAACATTGAGTTGTTTAATTTCCAGTTGTTTGATTTGGTTCTCCTCGTCTGTATGTGGTTAGCTTCTATCTTCAGTGCATCGTGGTCCGAAAAAAAGAGTTGATACAATTTCTATCTGCTTGATTCTATTGATGTATATTTTGTGACCCAACACGTGGTCTACTTTAGAAAATGTTCCGTGTGCACTGGAAAAAAATGTGTACTCTTTATTTTGGGGGTATAAGGCCCCGTATAGATCTGTTAGCCCTCTCTCTTCTATTTCTTCCTTCAGAGCCAGTGTTTCCTTGCTGAATTTTGTTCTTGTTAATCTATCCAGAGGTGACAAGGCATCTCCAACTACTATTGTATTGCTGGTGATGTCCTCCTTAAAATCTGCCAGGAGTTGTTTTAAGTATTTAGCTGGTCCCTCATTAGGTGCATATACATTTAAGAGTGTGATTTCTTTCTGTTGTGCATAACCCTTGATAAATTAAAAATGGCCTTCTCTGTTCTTCTGATTTTTTTCAAATTGAAATCTATGTTGTCGGATACTAGTACGGCCACCCCAGCTTTTTTGAGGGAGTTGTTTGCTTGCATTGTTGTGTTCCATCCTTTGACTTTGAGTCTGTATTTGTTCTGATTGTTCATATTGTTAGGGTGAGGAGCGAAATCTCCCTTTAACAACAAAGAGACTCCAGAGACTGCAAACAGCAAGCAGGGTTTATTGTAAGACTGACTAGCCAGGGTCCAGCCACCTACGCGGACACGCAGATCCAGCAAGTTAGGCAAAGACCCTGAGCTTCTCCAAAGGAGATCTTATATAAGCCTTCACCGGCTGTTACAGAAGAGCCCACACTTTTCATAGCCAATAGATTTGTAATATTGCAAACTTTCTTAACCAATCCATTTAAAAGGACATCACTCCTTAGCCTATAGTTTTAGAGATCAGTATTAGTGCCAATATTCAGGAATGTCCCAGTTCTGGGGGCAGTCCTGGGTCTTGTGATATGGGTCGTGTGATATGGGTCTGGTTATCTGGTCTGACCACTACCCTTATTGCGACCCAGGGTGCCCGTATCCAAATTCCTTGCTCCGGGACAGAGACAAGTTATTCTAGAATGCGGACTCCTCTAAAAAGAGTCTTAAGAAAGCTAAATAGATTCCTGTTGTCTGTCCTGGGCCAGATCCTCACACATATGTGTTTCATGTAGGCAGTAGAATGTTGGTTTCAGTTTTTGGATCCATTTTGCCACTCTGTGTCTCTTAAAAGGTGCATTTTGACCATTGACATTGAGAGAGATTATTGACCTGGGGTTTTTTGCCACCTTTCTATAATGGTTTGTTGCGGTTATGGGTTTTATCCTCGTCTTACAGGAGACCTCTTAGTCCTTCTTTCAGGCTTGGTTTTGAATCTATGAAGTTCCTGAGCTGTTGTTTATCTATGAGATGATGTATTTTTCTATCTAGTTTGAGTGAAAGTTTGGCTGGGTAAAGTATTCTTGGTAAGGTATTCATTTCATTGAGTTTTTTCACTATATCCCACCATTGCCTTCGGGCTTGGAGGGTTTCCTCAGATAGATCTGCTGTGAATCTAAGTAAGGGGTGCTCCTTTGTATGTGATTTCTTTCTTTGGCCTTGCTACTTGCAGTATTGCATCTTTATCTGTGGCATCCATCATTCTGACTATGATATGCCTTGGAGTGTTTCAATTAGGATTTCTTTTAGCTGTCACCCTTCTGGCTTCTTGGATCTGGAGGCTTGCATTCTCTAACTCTGGGAACTTTTCAGCGATGATTTTTTTAACTGTGCTTTTTTCACTGGGGTTGGCTCCCTGTCCTTCCGGTACTCTGATGATTCTAATGTTGTTCCTCTTGGAGTCATCTCTTAGGTCTCTGATTCGCCTTAGGGCGATTTAAAGGCCATTTCCCATTGTTTGTTGTTGCCTGTACGAACTCTGCTGTTCATCTTCAAGATCGCTGATTCTGTCTTCAGCCGTTGACATTCTACTGTTGAGGGCACCTATTGAGTTTTTAAGTTCATCTATCGAATCATTCATTTGTAACATTTCCTTTTGTAGTTTTCTTATTTCTGCTCTCATTTCTTCCTGTATTTTCTGTTATCCATTCCCACATTTCTTTCACTTCTTCCTTTAATTTTCTGTACCACTGTTCCACTGATTCTTTGAGTTCCTTAAACATCCTCAGCATTTCATCTTGGAATTCTTTGTTGGAGATATCACACTTGTGGGTACCTCCTGTTGAGGATTCGGGCTTTTTTCTTCATCCTCTACTCATAGTGGAGATTTGCACTGTTTCTTCATGTTGTTGTGGATCTAATGAGGTAAAGCCTTTAGGTTCACTGAAACTGTTCCCTCTGATTGCCAGAAAAAATTCTGAATAAGATCCACCGTGGTCAACCTTTTACTAGTTTAGAGTACTTCTTTCCTCGTGGTCATTATTCTGCAACTTATGATAGGCATCTAGTGCAGCATTGGAAGAGATGTTGTTTCCAATGGGGCTGTATGAAAATTCTTGAATACACTTGTTTTTTGGTGGAACTGTAGTCAGCCAGAAGATTGTTGCCGTGTTGTGTTTGAGGTAGCCTGAACGCTTTCCACAAAATTAGATAAAGAAGGTTGGGATAGAGTCCAAGGTGTTGTCAGTGTAGGATATAGCTCGGCCACGGGCTCCACAGAAGGCCACGTCCACTTTTGATAAGGCCCCACCCCCTTCTGTGGAGGCCACATCCCCAGTCAGTCCCAATGTTAATGTCCACTTTATGGGGATCCACAAGTACCTGTTAGAGGGGACCTGGTAGAGGAGACTGATGATGATCACGCACGCGCAGAGGGCTCAGGTGAAGGCAAAGCCCGCAGCAGGGAAGCCCCAGGCAATGGATGTAGGGGACACAGGGCTGGACAGAAGGGGAGCACACAGAGATCCTGGGTACCTGTTAGAGGGGACTGGCGATGAACACGCAGGATGAGAAGGCTCAGATGAAGGCAACAATCGTGGCCGGGAAGCCCCAGGTAGTGGACATAGGGGACACAGGGCTGGACGGAAAGGGAGTGCGGCGAGATCCGGGGTATCTGTTAGAGGGGACTGGCGATGATCAATGATGCAATCCTTAAGCATGACTTGTCACCTCTCCTTGGAGAGTACTTCTATTAGATTACATTTAACAGAAAGTTTGGATAATAATTCAATTATATTTCACAGAAATTTTCCGGGCATAATAAGGTGTGTGAAAGTTTGACTTTGGCATTGCACAAGTGGCTTAAAATTTAACAGGTCCCATATCAACAATTTCACCATGGGTAAGTAAAAGTCAGCATTCTGAAAGGTTTGTCCTTTTATAATGTACAGGACTTCAGGAACCAGGAATTTAAGAATATAATCAGTATGCAACAAAAATGGGAGTACATAGCTAATGGCAGCATATGAAATTATAAAGAATCTAATGATGACTTCTACCTCATTATTTTAGAAGCAATGTAATAATAGCCCAGTGGATCAACTTTTTCTCTCATGGCATCTCCCCACTTTAGATGTGTATTTTCATATTGATGCAAGCAGGTAAAAAGGGAAGAGCCCCAATGGCAATAGAATTCCTGGGAAGTAATTAAACCAGTAGCTTTCAAGTGGGATAATTGGAGTCAAGACAGATGCTGCAATAGCCAAGTTCACCAGTAAGGAATTCATATGTGTTGGCAGGGGAGAATCAGACAAGGTCTTGGGGAGAGGAGTAAAGTCAAACTTGGGGAGCTGAAACACTCAGGTCACTCTGTAGAGTGCTATGTGTTCACAAACTACTAACCAGATTGAATACCAAATTGTTCCTTTCTGTGGAAGCACATAGCTGCCAATCACTTCTCTCTCTTGTCCTTGGAAAAATCCATTCAAGGTTCAAGATCCTGAAATGTAAAGTGAGGAAGGCTTACCTTGCTAAAGCAGAGCATTGCTGTTCACTGAGGACTATTCATCTTATTGATGGTGTCCCGGGTCTTACAAACCAAGAGTAAGCTCAGGCACTGGAAGTGGAGGGAGTTTCTAGAACCTCCTCAGAGCAGAACTGAACCCACCTCTCTGTCCTCAAGGACATGGCCTTCCCACAGAACTCATGAAAATTTAGTTTTAGGCTGGAGTTCTCAAACTCAAGTTCTCAAACATGGCACTTCAGTGAAGGGGATTTCCCATTCTTACAGGGCTCAGAAATGCCTTGTCCCAAAGAACCCAGAGAAAGTGTGAGCACACTGTGGTTTCTGTCCTGCTCTGCTCTGCTTCCTGTGCTTTCAATATCAGACACTGTAGAAATGGCAGGGGGGATGGAAACCAGGAGACAATCAGCTGGCAGGGCTGTGCAAATACATGAGTTCATCTGTTTGAATGGCATGTGTAAAAATGCATTGTGTGTGTGTGTGTGTATAAACACACACATACACCACTACTTCTTTACTCACTTGTCTGCCTCTGCAGTTTACTTTTAACATTCATTCAGGGTCTGTTCCACACCACCATCAATTGCCCAAGACCCTCCACCACTGTCCCTGTGTCACTCTTACTTTGCCTCTTCTATACCCTCCTGACCCTCCCCCACATCCCACTGCTTAGTAATCTGGGTTTTGTAATCCAAGACCTAGAGTTTGTCATTGTTCAAAACTGTCTATTTCCTGTTTTGTTGCTCTCTGTTCCACAGAAGTTTGAGATCATCCTGTATTTGTTGCTAGAGAGGTGACCAAAGTGGGTAGATTTGGGCGTGGTCAATGGTCTTTGAATTTCCTTTCCTGACCTTTTGTTTCTGCTGGAGTTTCTCTTGGAGGGGGGTCCGGACTTCTCTGGGCCTGTTGCAGGTACTTGGTGAAAGTCTTATCATGCCTTAGTTTCTATTTTCTGCAAAGTTGGCTTTTTGCAACTTCAGAGCTATTGAATTCCCAGAAAATTCCATGTCATTGCCTTAGGGGATGTGAATGGGGAGTGGGGGGTGGGAGAGAGAGGCTTCTCTGTCTACCTGCCTGTCTACATCAGTAGGCTTGTACACCACAGCTAGCCAAGCATCCATCAATCACCATGAACCATGGGGATTCGGGAGGTGGGAAAGACAAAGGAAAGATGTTGGAAGATGGGAACAACATAGCCTTGAAGATTTGGGAGGTGGGAAAGAGGGGAGTTGAGGCTGGGGAGGGGGGGTCTAGTAATTTGCATTGAATATGTAATTTGCATTAAATTGTGGTAGGATGGTCATTTTAGCAATGTTAATCCTTCTACAAACTGAGGATGTATGCATACATTTTAATAGTGACAGAATTTTATTTGTACAAGTATTTTAATTCCTAGTTAAGCAGATTTTAAGGTATTTGATTTTGAGGAGCACGATATGAATGATATTTTAAAACTAGTTCTACTTCATTGTTTGTTGTATGAAGAAATGCCTTCTATTTTAGAGTGCTTATTTTGAAGCCCAAATTTTGCTGTACAGTCTTATTGTTTCCAGGTTAATTTTTTAAAGAGTCTTTAGGGTATTATAAGTATAATATCATTCCACTAACAAATATTTATAATTTGACTTATTTTTCAATCTGGATACACTTAATATCTCATTCTAGTCTAATTGATGTGCAAGGAATTCCAATACTATAATAGAATTATTAACACTATAATAATATTATTAATATAATTAAGGAGGCAGCACTGCAGTAGCATTGTCATCCCATTGATCATTGATTTGCTGAGCGGGCACCAGTAAGACTCCATTGTGAGACTTGTTATTAACATATCAAATATGGCTTGGGCAACTTGCCAGGCTCTGCTGTGTGGGCAGGATATTCTCGGTAGCTTGGCGGGCTCTCAGAGAGGGACAGAGGAATAGAACCCTGGTCAGCCTCATGCAAGGCAAAAGCCCTACCCGATGTGCAATAGGATTATTAATACCCGAATAATACTGGGGAAAGTGGACAGCCTTGTCTTGTATCTTATCATTGTAGAAAACTTTCAGGTTTTTAGCATTGAGCATGATGCTGATTGTGGCCTCGTGATAAAGGACTTTAAATATACTAAGACAATTTCCTTCTTTTTTTTATTTCCTTGAGTTTTTACCATGAATGGTTGTTGAATTTTAATGAATACTTTATATTGGAGCAATAGCACAGCGGGTAGGGCATTCGCTTTGCATGCGGCCGACCCGGGTTCAATTCTTCCGTCTCTCTCAGAGATCCCGGCAGGCTACCCGTGGAATATTCGGTATGCCAAAAGCAGTAACAACAAGTCTCACAATGGAGACATTACTGGTGCCCACTCGAGCAAATCAATGAACAATGGGAAGACAGTGCTATAGTGACAGCGCTCCAGTGCTTATGTTGATATGTGACATTGCATTGACTGACTGGCATATATTACACCATCTTGCATTCTAGGAATAAATCTCACCGATTGGTGGTGTAAGATAATTTAATGTCTCTGGATTTGATTTTCTAATATTTTGTTTTGGATCTTTGCAACTATGTTTGTTAGATATATTGGTCTATAATTTTAATTTTTAGTGATATCTCTGTCTGCTTCCAGTGTGAGGGTAATATAGAAATTATAGAAACTGGGAGAATTTAGATTTATGTAACTTGCAGAAAGAGCCTGAAAAGGATAGGAAGCAGGTCTTTGGAGCTTTGGGAAAACTCTCTAGTACATTAATCTGATTCAAGCTTTTTTTTCAGGGAGAGATTTTTATTACTATTTCCATTTCTCTGTTAGTAATTGTCTTGGGAATTTTTTCTGTTTCCTTCTACCTCAGTATTGGGAGGTCATAGGATTTCAAAATTGAGTCCATCCAAACATAAAATTATTGTGTAATCTCTGATTATCCTTTGGATTTCTGTGACATATATTATACAGTTCCCACTTTTGTTTAGGATCCAGTTTTTTCAAGTTTTCTATATTATATGTGAATCTAGCTAATTAACATTGATTAATCTTGTTTATTCTTTTGAAATAACAGTTCTTGATTTCAGAAATAAAACAAAACAAAACAACAAAAACTAACACCAGGGAGATTGCACAGCAGGTAGGCCTTACACAAACTTGGGTAGCAGATCCATGTTCAATCCCCTCACTACATCTGGTCCACAGAGTACTGCCAAGAGTGATCAGCAGAGAGGCAAGAGTGAACCCTGAGCAGCACTAAGTGTGACCCAAAAGACAGGAAAAAGTGATAATAAAAGAAAATAAAGAACTAGTTCTGGTTTCATTGATTTTATTGTGCATTAATTAATCAATTAATTTTTGGTTTCTGCTTTGTTGATTTCTGCTGTGTTTTCTTTCCTTGTTGCTTATTTTGGGTTTCCTTTATTAGTCTTTTTTCTAATAACTTCAGTTGTGTAGGAAGGCTGTTTATTTGGGCCTTTGCTTATTTCCTAATGAATGCTTCTATTGCTATGAACTCTCCTTTTAATGGGGATTTACTAGGTACAATATATCTGATAATTCATGTATTCATTATTTGTTTCCATAAATCTTTATATTCATTCTTTAACCTATTGATTACTTAGTAGTAAATGTAATGGGCTGGATTGATAGTATAGCTGATAGGGTGTTTGCCTAACTCGCAGTCGACCTAGGTTTGATTATTCCTCCTTCCCTCTCAGAGAGCCCAAGAAGCTACCGAGTGTATCCCACCCACAGAGCAGAGCCTGGCAAACTATCCATGGTGTATTCGATATGCCAAAAACAAAAACAACAAGTCTCACAATGGAGACATTACTGGTGCCCACTCAAGCAAATCAATGAGCAATAGGATAATAGTGCTAACAGTGTTAAATTGCAATAGTTGGCACCACAGGACTAAACACCATGGCATCCCCCATCTCTTGCATTGAGCCACCAGTCTGATTAGATGAGAATTATCAGTATGGGCTCCCCATCACTTCTGAGTATCACTTGGGAGACCCCCACCAAAAAAACACACAATACATCAATTTTTAAAAAAATATATGTACCCATAGCTCATAGCTCATGGCAGCCATATTTATACTAGTCAAGATTTGGAAGCTGGGGCTGAAGCAATAGTACAGGGAGTGGGCATTTGCCTTGCATGTGGCCAACCCAGATTTGATTCCCAGCACCCTATATGGTTCCCTGAGCACTGCTAAGAGTAATTCCTCAGTGCATAGCCAGGAGTAACACTGTGTGTGGCCAGGTGTGACCCAAAAGGATAGAAAAAAGATTTAGAATCAACCCAAATGCCCTCTGACAAATGAAAGCATAAATAAACTGCAATGTTTATGGAATACTACTCAATTACAAGAAAATATGTAATATTATCTTTTGTGTGATGTATACACAAAATGGAATACTACTAAGTTATAAAAATGTAATATCATCCATTGTCACGACTTGAATGGAACTATAGGGTGTCATGTTAAGTGAAATAAATCAGAAAGAGGACAAATGCCAACTGATCTTACTTTGTATGGTGTATAAGGAAGCACAGGAAAGTGAAGGATAATGTCCAAAGATAAAACAACACGTGGAGTCTGAGAATAGACTGAGGTTACCAAGATGGGGTGCAATGCGGGTTGTTAGAAATGGGACAGACTGGAAATGACGTAAAAACAAAGATGGAGGATATTTGACAATAGGGCGTTTGTCATTTTTTGTACACCAAAAGCATAAACATTAACACTATTGTAATTCATGGTAACTCAATAATACAAATAAGACAACAATACTCTTATTACAGATGGAACTCTAATTCATGCAGGAAACTTGAACTGGATATTGAAGACTATAGACAATTAAAGGAGACATGGTTCAGAAATATTCTTGCCTGAAGAAGGACATGGACAAAGCCAGTACAGAGGCCAGAAAGCATCGTTCTGTAGTAGAGAGGCCAGCAATTTCTTTAGGATGGAATGAAACATAGCTTATAGAAGGGTGGTACAGAACCTAACCCATTAACAACTGGGGTGGTGTCAATGTCCTTTGGATCAACCAGAGGCTTCAAGGTAAAATGCTGTAAAATGCTAGTCAGAAATATAAACAGCTCCATACGGGCCAAGCCTTCACCAGCACATACCCGTTTTCCTGAAAATGAAGCATAAACGAAATGTTATCTTCGTTATATTTCTGTGATGGCAATAATAGTAACTCAAACCAACATGGAATTAACACATACACAAAAGCATTCATTTATAATTTGGAGTCAGAGCAATAGTACAGAGGGTAGGATGTTTGTTTGCATGCAGTTGACCCAGGTTTGATGCCTGGCAGGCCATATGGTCCCCTGAATCTTCCAGGAGTGATCCCTGAGCACAGATCAGAAGAAAGCCCTGAGCATGCCAGGTATCCCCCTGCCAAACAAAATCACTCATAACTATATGCAAATCAACCTGACTTATTTCCTTAGCACAAACTGCGGTGTGCATGCTTCATAAAAAAATCTATTTGAATACCTACCTTGAAATTGCTCTGCTAAGATATACCTGTGACATTTTCCTACACATACACACACACACACACAAATAAATATACTCTCCAATTCCAATTAACATGAGATATACACAATGCTTTTTGTCATCTGCTTTCAATCCAAGAATGAACAATGATTTTTTTCCTAACAAGCTAATGCTAACATAATTTTCTTTTTCAGATATTTACCAGCATACCATGGTTAAATCTAAAAGAAATTTTGATTAGTTTGATTAACTTTACACTATTCCACAAACTAAGACTAGCAGTTTCAAATGTTATCTAATTTCCAATTTTCCTCCCGTAGGAATGGTCTTTCCCTATGTTCTGCATACAAATAGTCTCCTTATCCTTATATATCTAATTTAAATGTCATTTGTACTATGCAAACATGTATTCCTTTTTGCTGCTGTTTTTGGCATATCGGGTACACTACAGGTAGCTTGCCAGGCTCTGCCATGCGGAAAGATACTCTCAGTAGCTTGCCAGGTTCTCTGAGAGGGGTGGAAGAATCTAACCCAGGTTGGTCGCGTGAAACTCAAACGCCCTGCCACTGTCTTATTGCTCCAGCCCCAAGAAATTTTACCATAATTAGAAATTTCAGAGTAGCCTTCATGTAGAATCCTTCCTTATCAAAATTGGTCCCTTGAAGTACAGATAAAAATGAAAAACTGAAAAACTTACCTATTGAGAAGGGCATGAAGTAGTCGCTCTTCTTAAATTTACCACTTTCATCCAGGAAGTGGCCAGGATCAAATTGTTCTGGGTTGGGAAACTCTTTGCCATCATGAAGAACAGAACTCAGAGATGTTAATATCTCTGTGCCCTGATATAAAGAGAGGAGGAAAAGTGAAATATAAATAACATCATGTAGGTTGAAACAAGCCTCAATTAATTCTTTTGTTCATAGATGAAGATGTTTTGAAAACAAAACAAAGAATTTCTCCATGTCAAAGAATCAATAAATTAATAAACATAAAAGGTCTTCAATATCTCAATTAAAATCCAAGGCACTTTTTATTGATTCCAAGACCAAACGCATAGCCAATATTTGCGTTTGTGAAAGCTAAGGAAATTCTCTTAATGGCATTGTTGACAAGTAAACTGTACTATTATGTCAATGTACTATCAATAACACACCACAGAGCCTGGCAAGCTTCCCGTGGCATATTTGATATGCCAAAAACAGTAATAACAAGTCTCATAATGGAGACGTTACTGGTGCCTGCTTGAGCAAATCGATGAATAACGGGATGACAGTGCTACAGTGCTACTATCACTAAAAAGAAACTTACTCCTTGGATAGAAGGACAAGATCTTCTATAAAACTACCTGAGTGGCAATATTTTTTAAAACTTTTACTTCCTCATAAAAATTAGATATTGTTAATAATCTGCTCATTATAATATGTTCTTTCAATTTACCTATTCTTGTCAAGATGAGAGAGCATTTCTAACTTGTGGTAAAACTTTTCTAAGCTCGGAGATATAGTTGAATGTAATAATGTGTTTAGTTTTTAGAATTAATGAAATCCTTCCTTTGTATAAAATTAAGCTCTGTGACCACACGAAAATTGTTTAACAGTTCAGTAGCTCATCACGAGTAGAGTATAAAAAATAATATATCTGCATGAATTTATTATTTAAAATGTAATAAAACACTATATGGTGAAGCCAGAGAGATACTATAGCAAGTAGGGCACTTGCCTATATGTGGTGATCTGGGTTGGATCCCCAGCACCACATAGCCCTGTAGGAGTAAGCCCTGAGCACTCCTGGGGGTGGTCCAAAAGCCAAAACTAATCAAGCAAGCAAAGAAACAAACAAAAAAAACCCACAAAAAAACTTTTATATATGTCAATCCAAGTGTGTTAGTCTGTTATAACCAGAAAGCAGATGGTCCCATGAGCCAGGAGAGGATTTTGTCATAAACTAATCTATAAGGCTGAGAACTAACAAGAGTGCTTGTCTTTTTACACTAAGGAGATAATGGTTAAAATTTTACACCTAAAAGGCTGGAGCAGTGGTGCAGTGGGTACCATGTAAGGCACTTGCTTTACATGCACCTGACTCAGGTTTTCTCTCTGGCATCTCATACCATCACCTAAGTACTACCAGGAGTGATTCCTGAGTGTAGATGAAAGCTAAACCCCTGAGCATTGCCAGATTTAGCCCAAAACCAAAAAACAAAAAATTTTTAAATATATTTTCGCACCTAGAATTCATATAGAAGGATACAGGACAGGAAAAATTAACAAATAATATTATCTCAAAAGTTTATGAAACTGAGGCTGGAGAGATAGCACAGTGGGTAGGGCATTTGCCTTGCACGCGGTCAACCCGGGTTCGAATCCCAACATCCCAAATGGTCCCCTGAGAACTGCGAGGAGTAATTCCTGAGTGCAGAGCCAGGAGTAACCCCTATGCATTGATGGGTATGAGCCAAAAAAGAAAAAAAGTTTATAAAACTGCTCCCCTAAGTCCATGACTATAGATTGGGTCACACAAATACACAAGTAAATTCCTTGAAGCTTATCAATGCATTGCTACTGAAGAGAAGGGAACAGAAGGTAGATATCAGATACATGGCATATATTGTGAATGTCACACAAGACGCAGTTTCACTCCACCTTTGCAGCTATGGTCAAGAGAACATGATATTTCACATTTTCAATGGTCACTTCCAAAATTCTAAATTGTTATAATGAGAAATATCCATTAGTGTGAATCCCACCCTCAAATACTAAATTATACTTGGAATTACTAAATACCAAGGAGAAAGAGTAAGCCTAACAGATTTTAAAGCACCTGTTAGCAATTTAACTATCAAAATAAATATGATGTCCTTTAACATTGCTAGCAACACAATAGCAGTCGGAGACTTCAACACTGCCTTATCGCCTCTGGATAGATCGACAAGAATAAAACTCACCAAGGAAAAACTGACTCTGAAGGAAGAAATAGAAAAGAGAGGCCTAATAGACCTATACAGGGCTTTACACCCCAAAAAGAAAGAATACACAATTTTCCAGTGAACACAGAACACTTTCCAAAATAGAGCATGTACTGGGCCACAAAACATACCTCAATAGAATCTGAAAAATAAAAATCATATCAACTATCTTCTCAGACCACCATGCACTGAAAATAGAAGCTAACCACACACAGACGCAGAGAATCAGAGAAAACACCTGGAAATTAAACAGCTCAGTGTTGAACAGTGAGTGGGTCAGGAAGGAAATCAAGGAAGAAATCAAGACATACTTCGAAACAAGTGAAAATGAAGACACGAGCTACCCAAACCTATGGGATGCAGATAAAGCTGTGTTAAGGGGAAAATTTATAGCTCTGCAAGACTTTCTTAGGAAGGAAGAAAGGGCCTACACAGCTAGCTTGACTTCAAAGCTCAAGATCTTAGAAAAGGACCAGAAAAAGGAACCCATCCAGGACAAAAGAAGGAAACAATAAAAATTAGAGCAGAAATTAATGACATGGAAACCCAGAAAACAATCTGAAAGGTCAATGAAACAAAGAGCTGGTTCTTTGAGAAAATAAACAAGATTAATAAACCACTAGCAAGACTCACAAAGAAAGAGAGGGAACCCTAATAAACCAAATCAGGAATGAAAAGGGGGACATCACAACAGAAACCAATGAAATTCAGAGGATCATCAGAGACTACTTTGAAAGTCTATATGCCACAAAACACGAGAACTTAAAAAAAATGGATGAATTCCTTGGCTCCTACAATCTCCCAAGACTGAACCAAGAAGACTTGGAATTCCTGAATAACCCATTAATATCAAGGAAATTGAAACTGTAATCAAAAATCTCCCCACAAACAAAAGCCCAGGTCCAGATGGATTCACTGGCGAATTCTTCCAAACATTTAAAGAAGACTTGTTGCCAATTCTCCTCAAGATTTTCCAGGAAATTTAAAAAACAGGAATTCTCCCAAATAGTTTCTATGAAGCACATATCTCCCTAATACCAAAAGCAAACAAAGACACCACTAAGAAAGAACATTATAGACCAATATCCCTGATGAATACTGATGCGAAAATCCTCAACAAAATATTAGCAAAGAGGATCCAACAACTCATCAAAAAGATCATACACCATGACCAAGTGGGATTCATTCTGGGGATGCAAGGATGATTTAACATTCGGAAATCAATCAACATAATCCATCATATCAACAAGTGTAAAGATTAAAACCATATGATCATATCAGTTGATGCAGAGAAGCATTTGACAAGATCCAACATCCGTTCATGATGAAAACCCTCACCAAACTGGGTTTTGGAGGAACTTTCCTCAAGATAGTTGAAGTCATCTAACACAAACCTATGGAAAGCATTATCCTCAATGGGGAAAAACTAAGGGACTTTCCTGTAAGATCAGGGACAAGGCAAGGATGCCCACTCTCACCACTTCTGTTCAATATAGTCCTGGAAGTACTTGCGATAGCTGACAGACAAGAAAATGATATTAAGGGAATCCAGATAGGAAAGGAGAAATCAAACTCTCACTATTTGCAGATGGTATGATACTATATCTGGAGAAGCCTAAATCCTCTACTAAGAAACTCTTAGAAACAATATACATGTACAGTAAAGTTGCAGGCTATAAAATCGATACCCAAAAATCCATTGTCTTCCTATATGCAAACAATGAGACAGAGGAAAGTAACAAGAAAAAAGCAATTCCATTCACAATTGTGCCCCAGAAAATCAAGTACCTCGGTATCAACTTAACTAAGGAAGTAAAAGACCTCTATAAAGAAAACTACAAGACGCTACTCCATGAAAAAAAAAGAGGACGTGAGGAAATGGAAACATATCCCCTGCTCATGGTTAGGGACAATCAACATTGTCAAAATGGCAATATTCCCAAAAGCATTGTACAGATTCAATGCAATCCCTATAAGGATACCCATGACATTCTTCAAGAAATGGATCAAGCAATCCTGAAATTCATATGGAACAACAAACGCCCACAGATTGATAAAACAGTTTCTATCATATAAATATTAAATAGGACTGTGGAGAAAAATAATTTTCACCTTTGGGAAAAGGTACTCCCTGAACTTAATGTTCCGAGTCACAGAATGAGGCACGTTGTTTGGAGCAAGGTCTATGAATCTCTGGACCTCGTGCACCAATGCATCCATGTAGGGCATGTTGCTCCTGTCCTGCATGCAGGGGCTCCGGTGTTTGCCAATGACACGCTCGATCTCCTTCTGGGCTTTAGCTGGCAAAAAAGAAATCCGAATATATATGAAACAAAGAAGACTTATCTTCTTAATCATGGTAAATTGTGATGGAAGATGAGAAAGTTTTGTGCGTTGCTCAGAGATTTGTCAGGAAATACTTGTAAATTAGATGCTCAGAAGAATGGCAAAGTTATTTATCACATAAGGAAGTGAGTTTTGTTTTTTGGCAAGTCACATCCAGTGATGCTCAGGGGTTACTCCTGGCTCTGTACTCAGGAATCATACCTGGTGGTGCTGGGTAGTGAACATAGGTCAGCTACATGCAAGACAAATGTTCTACCCACAGTACTATCACTCCAGTCCTGGCAGGGCGTTCTTAGAAAAATAAGAATACTTAATTTTTATTTTCAATCTTAAGACACATCTGTTTACTGCTTCTGACCAAAATTAAGAAAACTCCAAAGCAAGAAAAACCCTTCTACCCTCTAAATTTCTGGTATTGATTAGCATTTTATTTTCTTTTAATACAATAATCTAACTTGAGATTACCATAGCCAATGATAGAAAGATGTACTAACAAATATTTTACTTGAACATTGTCTTAGCTGGTAATGAGCAGCACAGTCATTAGTGTTGACTTCTAATGGTTACGTGAAATTTTATTCTGTCAATTATCTATGATCATACCTGTGACTTCTGGGTACTTCAGCAAAAGTAGGAGTCCGTATCTCAAAGTAGTACTTGTTGTCTCACTTCCAGCACCAAATATATCCCATATGGTAGTGACCAAGTTGTCCAAAGTAAATTCAGATGCTTTATCATGTTTCTCCTAGGAATAAGGTGTTAAAATTACTTGATACATGAATAACTCCTTAGAAGTATCATAAAATTTTCATTTTAATATCATTATTTGATTTTATTCTTTAAAAAATTTAGTCAGACATTTTATTTTATTTTTTATTTTTTTACCAATTCATTTTGCCATTTATTTGAAAACTCTATGATCTTTACAATAGATTGTAAGGAATTGATTCATAGTCTTGTTACAGTGCTCATTTGTACTGCAATATATCTTTTTTTCTTAATTACTGAGTCACTATGTGGGTACAGATACAGATTTACACATTTTCGAGTTTATTTTTCCCTCATACAATGTTCACAAACACACCCATTGACCAGTGCCCATTCTCCACCACCAATAATCCCAGTATCCCTCCCTCTCCCCATTCCCATGTCCCCTCCACCCCACCCTGCTTCTTTGGCAGGGTATTCCTTTCTGATCTCTCTCTCCAATTGGGTGTTGTGGTTTGCAATAGGGGTATTGAGTGGCCATTGTGTTCAGTCTCTAGTCTACTTTCAGCACGCATCTCCCTTCCCCCTGTGGGATCCCCAATAACATTTTACTTGGTGTTCGCTTCTCTATCTGAGCTGCCTTTTCCCCCCAGCATGTGAGACCAGCTTCCAAGCCATGGAGCCAACCTCCTGGTACTTATTTCTACAATTCATGGATATTAGGCTCCTATTCTATTATTTTACATTCCGAAGATGAGTGCAATTTTTCTATGTCTGTCTCTCTCTTTCTGACTCATTTCACTCAGCATGATACTTTCCATGTTGATCCACTTATATGCAAAATTCATGACTTCATTTTTTCTTACAGCTGCATAGTATTCCATTGTATAGATGTACCAGAGTTTCTTTAACCAGTCATCTGTTCTAGGACACTCGGCATTGTTCTAGATCTGGCTATTGTAATCAGTACTGCGATGAACATATAAGTGCAGATGTCATTTCGACTATACTTCTTTGCTTCACTGGGCCACATTCCCAGTACTGGTATTGCTGGGTCATTGGGAGCTCAATTTCTAATTTTTTGAGAACCGTCCATATTGTTTTCCAAAAGAGCTGAACCAGTCGGTATTCCTACCAGCAGTATAGAAGGGTCCCATTCTCCCCACTAGTCAGACATTTTAAAAGTGCTATAGTTTAAGGTAAAGTGAGTTGTTACGATTTCTACAAACCCATAAAATACAATCAGATACAAACTTCCAATGAGTCATTACTTTTAATGAGTAAATTACCATGAGGTACAGTTACATACTTACAGACTTTTGTACTTGCGTTTCAGTCATACAATGATCGAGTACCCATACCTCCATCAGTGCCCATTTTCTACCTCCAATGATCTCAGTATCCCTCCAACCACCCACACTCCATCCCCCCTCCACATCCTGCCTCTGTGGAAGGGCATTCCATTTTGTTCTCTCTTTCCTGTTGGATGTTGTAGTTTGCAAAGAGGCATTGAATAACCATTGGGTTCGATCTATAGTTTTTATTCTGCACGTATCTCCCAACCGAGAGGGTCCTCAAAACACCCTTTATTTAGTGTTCCCTTCTTTATCTGAACGACCTTTTCCCCCAGAATTTGAGACTGGTTTTCAAGCCGTAAAGTAAACCTTCTGGTCTATATCTCTACTATTCCTGGTTCTTAGTGTCCCATTTTGTTACTTTATATTCCACAGATGAGTGAAATATTTCTATGTCTGTCCCTCTCTTTCTAACTCATTTCACTTCACATGATACTTTCCATGTAGATCCACTTACATTCAAATTTCTTTACTTCCTCTTTTGTAATAATGCATAGTATTCCATTGTGTACATGTACCAGAGTTTCTTTAACCAATCATCTGTTTATGGGCACTCAGGTTTTCTCCAGATTTTGGCTATTGTAAACAGTGCAGAAATGAACATACAACTACAGATATCATTTCTACTATACCAATTTGTCATTTCTTATTCCTCACTTTCTCACTCACTAAAGACAATTGGTTACTCTAGAATTCTTTCCTTGCATCATGTTTATTGTGTTCTGCCAAATCTCAATCAGCTTTCAATTCTTTTGGATGTTGGGGATGGAGACCCACTCAGCCATATTCAGTGACCATTCCTGGCTCTGTGCTCAGGAATGACACCTGGCAATGCTTAGAGAACCATATGTGCTGCCAGAGATTCAAACCCTTGTCAGCTGCCTCTGTACCATAATTTCAGCCCTAATTTTCAATTGTATTGAGTCTAAATTGCTCACTGAAGTCTCTAGATATGCTGCTCCATATACATAGCTCCTGCCAATCTAAGTCTCTATTCCAATCTCATAATCATTATACCCAAAACAGTTACTCAATTACAATCAAAAGAATGTCATTGGAGGAGCTGGAGCGATAAATAGCACAGCAGGTTGGGCGTTTGCCTTGCACGTAGCCAACCCGGGTTTAGTTCCCAACATCCCATATGGTCCCCCAAGCACTGCCAGGAGTAATTCCTGAGTTCAGAGCCAGAAGTAACCCCTGAGCATCACTGAGTATGACCCCAAAAAAGCAAAATAATAAAATAAAATGAAATAAATAAAAAAAATATTAAAAGAATATCATTGGAGGGAGCTGGAGTGATAGCACAGCGTGTAGGGTGTTTGCCTTGCACACAGCCGACCAGGGTTCGATTCCCAGCATCCCATATGGTTCCCTGAGCACCAGGAGTAATTCCTGAGTGCAGAGCCAGGAGTGACCCCTGTCCATTGCCCGGTGTGACCCAAAAAGCAAAAAAGGAAAAGAATTAAATAAAAAAGAATGTCGTTGGAAATTCTAGACATTTCATCTCCATGCTTACGATTTTTGGAGCATATTATCATCCATGTCCATTTGAGTCACAGTTTAAGCCAAACCTTGTATATCTGTAAAGATATCATAGACTTTTCTAAAGTTTATCTATCTAAAGTCTATCCATTCTTTTGTTTCCTCATTTATGACATCTTCCAATCATGAAATTTATTTTGGGTTACCACTGAATAGTCAGGACCACTGAACAACCTGGCAGACTTTACTTAAACTGCCCCCCAGGACCCCAGAGTTTTCCTAGAGATCCCACAAAAAGACAAATAGTGTTGCGTGAACATTCGTGTGGTCAGAGGCACTGAGATAAGGAACGAGGAAGAAATATGTCTCATAGAGGACCAAGGCTCACTCTGGCTCTTGGCAAAGGCAGAGGGCTTCCTGGATCTTCTTTTATTCATCATGGTACCTCTTTAGGGCACAATACAGTGACAGCATCAAAAGCATCAAAAGATGTTACAGGAAGAACATAGAGGCAGCAGTATTTCCTTGTATCTGCAAGCCAGTAATCTAGGCCTCCAGAAAGAAGATACAAAACCAAAACTGAAACCTTTGTTGGGCTACAGGCATCTGGATTTACATCCCAAAGACTAGGATGGGCTGCCACTTCAATTACAAACTGGGCAGGCATCTGTACTCTACATCCCAAAGACTAGGCTGGGACAGAGCCCACAATTTACAATATCAAAGGTCAGACCTGGCTAACACCAGAGATCTGCATGTCAAAGACCAGCCAAGCTTCTGCAAGAGAAGGAAAAACTGCCTCTTTCAATATCCTGAAATTATTTTCTGAAGGCAGCTTGAAGGGGGAAAATGTTCCTGTCTATGGTACATACAGTCTATGTGGGCTCACCCTGATAGCTCAGTCCATCTCCAACAAAATAGAACCATTTATATTACATAAAACCTACGTCATTTAAAGAAAAAATTTAGTAATAGTTTTTTGTTGTTTGTTTGGGGGCCACACCTAGTAGTACCCTCAAAGGGTACATCTGGCTCTGTGCTCAGATATCACTCCTGGGGGACTCAGGGAATCAAACCCAGGTTACCTGCATGTGAGGTAAGCACCTTACCCAATCTATTACTCCATCCATAGACATATCTTAAGTCCCATAATATGCTTTGCACAAGCAATAAGTTTCACAAGTGATTGATTTAACTCTAGTATTTTGTTTTTTTGGGGAGAGTACTGGTTTATAAAAACAAATCTAGAGCATTTTTACTATCCTAACATCACTGGAAAGACTCACTCCATGAGTCTTATCACTCACAAAGTTAAAGTAGTGAATCAGACCCAAATTATACCTCTCGCATTGTGTGAGTAATTATTTTTATACTTACCTTTTCCATTTTAATCAGAAAGTAGTCAATGAAGTCTCGTGGGTTACTGAAGTCCAGGGACTCTTGGTGTTCCTTTATCTTCTCCAAAATAAACTTTTTTTGAATAGCAATATTTTTAAACAACTCATTATGACATCCTGGGAGATAATGTATTAAAAAAGGAAAAGCATTGTAGAGCTGGAAGAAAAAGAATCATTCATTATTTCACTCAACAAACTTACATGCACATGATACATATGAGACACTTTGCCATAAGCTCAGCCAATATTAATAAGACTTGTTTCTTTAACCAGAAAATGCCAATAATTAGAAGGGGAATAAATAAACAGCTAAGTTATATTATGCACAAATTACAATGCATTCTTTTTTGCTTTTTGAGTCACATCCGGGATTCACAGGGATTACTCCTGCCCCCACCCCACTTTCCCCAAAATGAAACATAGACTGTTCATTCCATCAGGTCCTTCCTAGGTAGAACACATCATAGTCTTTTTTTTTTTAATGGTTTTAAAATTGGATTATTTATGAAAAAGCAATTCATGTGTACCCAGTTAAAACCTTATTCCAATGCTACCCAATCCAACCAGAAGCAGTTAAAACACTTGGACATTAGGAACCCGAACATCAAAGAAAGAAGAATGTATGGAGACTGAGATTCCAACCAAGAGGGTAGGAGTAGGAGGGTAGGAGTCCCCAGGTCTTCTTCACACACAGGACACCAGGAGGGCCATGTCCGTGTCCGCCCACAGTCTGACAGAGACACTGAGGTGGAATTGGGAAAATCCAAGTCAGGAGAAGATGGAGAATTCCATCTTCCTGTCTCATGGGGGGGTCTTGCAGTGATTGAAACTTTAGCAAACACATAATAATCTTATGATCTATTCATGATTTAAGTTGCCAATGATTATGCATTGGAGGTTAATAAGATCTTCTGAGAGTGTTCAATAATACCAAACACATTCTACTATACCCTCTCCAGCTACAGATATAAAAATCAGGAAGAGATTAGTGACTCAAAAAAAAGAAACCCTTATCATAATTGAGGCATTATATTTTATTTTTATATTACTGTATTTTATGTTTTAATTTTTATTTGAAAACATTGACTGTATCTGCTAACACACCATTTACAAACGATAGTTTGATAAACATTACGATCACTCAAGAATCCATACGGTACATTGAAGAGAAGGTCGGTAAAACCCTCCACGATATTGAAGTTAAAGGTATCTTCAAAGATGCCATGCAACTAATCAACCAAATGGAAACAGAGATAAACAAATGGGACTATATTAAACTAAGAAGCTTCTGCACCGCAAAAGACACAGTGACCAGAATACAAGGACAGTCCACAGAATAGAAAATTATATTCACCCAATACCTATCCGATAAGGGATTGATATCAAGGGTATGTAAGGCACTGGTTGAACTCTACAAAAATAAAACATGCAACCCCATCTGAAAAAGGGAAAAAGAAAAGAAAAGAAACTTTCCCAAGGAAGAGATATGAATGGCCAAAAGGCACATGAAAAAATGCTCTTCATCACTAATTATCAGGGAGATGCAGATCAAAAGAACTATGAGATACCACCTCACACCACAGAGAATGGCACACATCAAAAAGAACAAAAGCAACTGCTGTTGGAGGGGATGTGGGAAGAAAGGGACCCTTTTACACTGTTGGAGGGAATGCCAGCTTGTTCAGCCCTTCTGGAAAAGAATATAGACGCTCCTCAAAAAATTATAAATGAGCTCCCATTTGACCCAGCAATACCACTTCTGGGAATATATCCAGGAGAAGCAAAAAAGTGTAGTTGAAATGACATCTGCATTTAAATGTTCATTGCAGCACTGGTTAAATAGCCAGAATCTGGAAAAAACCCAAGTTCCTGAGAACAGATGACTGATTAAAGAAACTGGGTACATCTATACAATGGAATACTATGCAGCTGTAGAAAAAATGAAGTCATGACTTTGCATATAAGTGGATCAACATGGAAAGTATCATACTAAATGAAATGACGCAGAAGAGAGAGACAGACATAGAAAGATTGAGCTCATCTGTGGAATATAAAATGAAAGAATAGGAGACTAACACCCAAGAATAGTAGAAGTAAGTACCAGGAGCTTGGCTACATGGCTTAAAAGCCGGCCTCACATGCTGGGGGAAAAGGCAGCTCAGATAGAGAAGGGAACACCAAGTAAAATGTGTTGGAGGACCTGCTCGGGAAGGGTGATGCATGCTGAAAGCAGACTATAGATTGAACAGGATGGCCACTGAATACCCCTATTGAAATCCACAACACCCAAAAGGAGAGAGAGAACAAAAGGGAAATCCCTGCCACAGAAGCAGGTGGTGTGTGGGGGGGTGGGATTTGGGGATGGAGGGATACTGGGTTCATCAGTGGTGGAAAAAGGCCACTGGTGAAGGATTGGGCTCTCGAACACTGTATGATGAAAACACGAGCACAAAAATATGTAAATCTGTAACTGTACCCTCACGGTGATTCACTAATAAAAAATAATAAACTAAAAATATTACGATCACTAATTAAAAGTATGAAAAATAAAAATAGGGTAGAGAAATAAACAACACATCAGCAAGAAAATTATTCTCCACAAAAGAGAACCATGACTAACCTGTATCCAGGAGCTACTTGAAATTTTCATGTTTTCATCAAAATATTCCATCAAAGTTAGAAATTTCTTATCACTGTACTCATAACGATTCTGGAAAATAATGGAGCAGATAACATTGCAGGGAGCAGAGCCCAAAAGAAAAGTTGGATCACAGGGAGATGCTAAAAGCAAAATAAGTTAAATGTTAGAACACAATTATCATATAAGTCTTAATTCAAATTGCTGAGAAAAGTTGACTTCTAAGGCTTTTAAATATGAGGATTACCTGGACATGGCATCTGTAAACTCAACATACCTAAAATACAGTCCATTGTTTTCCCACCAGAATTGTCTAGTGAATTTCAATGTATTTACTATTTTCTCAAGTATCTCCTAGTTACATCATTCTCTAAAAAGAACCATAAGGTAATTTGTAAGATAGAAAATAAGAAGTAGAGGGTAGAGCATTTGCTTTGCAAGTGGATGACCACTTGTTCTAACCTAGCACCATGTATGACTCCCTGAGCTCCACCAGAACTGATCCTGAGTGACATGCCAGGAAATAAGTTCAGGGAAGATCCAGGAACAAGCTAGCTGGTAACAAACAAATGCTATCATTCAAATATATATTTAGATGTATAAAATTCAGCTCAGTGTGAAATATTTTGGTCTTTTATTTTAAGGGAGTTTGTTTCTAGGATCACACTGGACAGTGCTCAGAGCTTACTCCTGGCTCTGGGCTCAGGGATCACTCCTGGTAGGGCTGGGAAACCATATGAGGTGTGTGGGTTGAGCTCAGGTTGATGATATGCAAGGCAAGTGCTTCACCCACTCTACACTGTCTTCAGCCCCCTTTGTGAGGATACTTATTTTTGATGCTGGAAACTGGATGTACTCACCAAATATCCTAGGCTGAGTAGAATTGAATTCTATTTTGCAAAATACAATAAAAACAAATGAGTGTACATTTGTGGAGTATAGAATTACGTCGCATGAGACTGACACCCAAGGACAGTAGATAAAAAGGCCAGGAGGATTGCCCCATAGCTGGAAGACTGCTTCATGAGCAGATGGGAGAAGGCAAATGGAATAGAGAAGTGATCACTATGAAAATGATGCCTGGAGGAATCAGTCGGGATGGGAGATGTGTACTGAACAAAGATAATGGACCAAACATGATGGCCTCTCAGTATCTGTGTTGCAAGCCATAATCCCCCAAAGTAGAGGAGAATATGGGGAATATTGTCTGCCATGGAGGCAAGGGGAGGGTGGATAAGGTGGATAAACTGGGGATATTGGTGGTGGGGAATGTGCACTGGTGGAGGGATGGGTGTTTGACCATTGTGTGATTGTAACCCAAACATGAAAGCATGTAACTATCTCATGGTGATTCAATAATTTTTTTTTTAAATGAGTGTGTTTCCAAAAGCAACCGCTCTTGGAGAGGATGTGGGGAGAAAGGGACCCTTCTACACTCCTGGTGGGAATGCTGACTGGTCCAGCCCCTTTGGAAAATAATATGGACGCTTCTCAAAAAATTAGAAATTGAGCTCCCTTTTGATCCAGCAATACCACTTCTGGGAATATATCCTGGAGAAACTAAAAAATATAGTCGAAATGACATCTGCACTGATATGTTCATTGCAGCACTGATTAAAATGGCCAGAATCTGGAAAAAACCCAAGTGCCGAGAACAGATGACTGGCTAAAGAAACTTTTGTAGGTCTATACAATAGAAAGCTATGCAGCTGTTTGAAAAGATGAAGTCATGAACTTTGCATATAAGTGGATCAACATGGAAAGTATCATGCTAAGTGAAATGAGCCAGAAAGAGAGGGACAAACATAGAAAGATTGCACACATCTGTGGAATATAAAATAACAGAGTGTAAGACTAATACCCAAGAATAATAGTATTAAATACCAGAAGGTTGGCTCCATAGCTTGGAAGCTGGCCTCACACGCTGGGGGAAAGTCATCCCAGATAGAGAAGGGAACACCAAGTAAAATGTGATTGAAGATCCCGCACGGGAAGGGCAATGCGTGCTGAAAGTAGACTAGATTCTGAATAGTATGACCACTCAATACCCCTATTGAAAACCACAACACCCAAAAGGAAAGAGAGAGATCAAATTGTAAGTCCCTGTCAGAATGTCGAGGTGGAGTGGGGAGGATGGCACTGGGGAGTTGGAGGGATACTGTGTTCATTGGTGGTGGAGAATGGACACTGGTGGAGGGATGGGCTCTCGAACATTTTATGAGGGAAAAACAAGCATGAAAATGGGTGAATCTGTAACTGTACCCTCACTGTGACTCACTAATTAAAATATAAATTCATTATTAAAAAATCCAGTCACACAAGAGTATTTCAAATCCTATTGACATGTATATGGAACCATAAATATGACCATCCAAACCACATTTTGAATGGAAGATCCACCCTGCCTCTAGGAACTGACTATTAACACAAAATCTAATGTGAAGGAAAAGCCTTAGCAGAAAACAAGCAGGAAAAAAATGTCTGGTCAAGATGTGAAAGAAATGTCCAACAGTGAGAGTGATGAAATGGAATTCTGAAGAATGTGAGATTTCATAACTAGAGAATCTGGGTTACCACAGCCAGGGAGCTTAGTGGACATAATCACCATGAGAAAAGATAAGTAAGTTAAAATAAAGTAGGGTAGTTTTGCTCAAATATAAATGAAGTATATATAATTATTTCCTAGAATATACATATACACATATATCAGAATCCAAGTAAAAATCTTGTTCTTAAATAATTAAATATATGCATTATTATGGATCGCATTTTTTTACAATAGTAAAAACATCAAAAACAGCACATCTGACAAAAAATAAGGTTTCTTATGTAAATTATGGTGTCTGCAAATGGTGGAATACTGCTGTATTCCTGTTTATAATATTCTTAAGAAACAAAACATGTGAAAAATATGTATTTAACATATTTTAGGCATGAGGTTATGAAACAATATTCACCAACAAAACTAATTCTCTTTTTATTCTGCACTGTAGCACTGTCATCCTGTTTTTCATCGATTTGCTTGAGCAGGCAACAGTAAGGTCTCCATTGTGAGATGTGTGTGTTGCTAGGGATCAAACTCAGAGCCTCACACCTGCAAGGTTAGTATGGGTTCTACCACTAAGCTCCTTGACTGACCTGAGTCCTCAGACTTCTATGCCCACTTCTACCAAGTATCCCTCCCATAAAGATGTTAATAGTTCTGCAGAGAAATTACATGGATTAATAGCACACATACATGGCATGTGATTGACTTCAGGAGAAGCCTCAAGCCCTACATGGGTACCCTGAATATCAGGGCGTAAAGGCCTGGAAGCCCTCAAGCACTACCAGATTTGTCCCTAGAGGCTTCTACAGCATTGCTGAGGTAGCCTGGGTAACCCCAGTACTTCAGGGACCAAGTCATACTATTTACTCCAGCACTCCCTTTAAGCCACCAGCCTGTGGGCCAAGAATTGCTGGGGGTGGGGGCAGCAGGGCCTTCAGCACACCCTTGGAAGCCCCTCCCATCAAGCAGGATCCATTAGATGTGTGTTGATGCTCTACTACCATTTCAGGGAATTAATTCTAAGGAGAAATTTGAATTATGCAAATATTTATTATAATTGTATTTTCCTTTTAATACATAAAAAAGAAATTAGTCTATTTGGATAATGAACTAACACTGCTTTAAAAACACAATGCCAATCCACCATATAAACTGTAATGTTATTGAGAGCTTTCTTGAAAAATACTTAATTAAGGCTTAAAATAAAAACCAAAACACTCCATAACTTATCTCAACTTTTCCCCTGCCAAGTCTCTAACCACTCTTCTACCCTCTCCTAGTTCTGTAAGAGCTCAAATACAAACTGAGCCTTTTGGTACTACAGCCTCTCTCTCCCTATACACCAAAACCCTCTAAGTGAGCTATCAATGCAGCCTATACATGGAAAAATGATTTAATGCAAATCCAACCTCTGAAATACCAATGCTTATTGTCTCACGGGGCTTCCAAGTGGTGCTCAGGAGTCTCCAAGGCTACTCCCTAAAACACTCAGCCAACCAGGCATAAAGGTTCCTTGCTGGGGTCTGAAGATGTGCCAGGGACACCTGAGCCATACTGGTGGTGCCCTACAGCCAGGAGGATCACACCCAACAGTGCTCAAGGCCACCTCTAGGTAGCTAAGAGGCCCTGGGTCTAGCAATACACAGAAGACAATATGGGGTTTAGTAATCAGGTAATAGTTTTGGTCACAGTAGTTTTAAATATGAATTGATTTCTAGGAATTTTTTGGCGCAGTGTTTTGTAGACCAAAGTTTTCTCTATCTCTCTTTTTTCTTTATTATAAACTCAGTGCTGTATACACATAAGATGCACAGTACAATGACTTGATAGATATACTGGATAATGTGATTTTTTTCTCAAAAAAATCCTAAAAGTCAATTCATCTTTAAAACTACTGTGGCCAAAACTATTATGTGATTACTAAACTCTATATTGTCTTCTGTGCTTAGCTAGACTCATTCCCCAGGTGCTCTTAGTTACCTAGAGGTCACCCTAACTCATAATCCATAAACTATGAAAGAATTCTTGAGTGCCAATGCCACACCAGGCATGTCTGTTATTTGCCCATTTTACTACCATGCAAAGAGAAAGATTCTGGTTGATATTGTAATACCACATTTGCTTGAAAGAATAGGTATGCTAACCACTTTGCTTCTTATTACATTATTCAACCCTTATTATATGAACCAAAAGTTCTGTTGCATTTGAGCTGTCAGATCCCTCTGAAGTCTGCATTTAATAGTACCTCATCTGTCCAAATTATTACTGTAATGGCATCATGAAGTACACACCATTGGTTTTTTTCAAGGCTTCCACCAGACACAAAGCCTCTTCTTGAATTCTGTTTTCAATTGTCCTCTTCCCCATCCCCATATTCCTCAATACCATGAGGACAAAACGTCGGGTTTGCTTCCACACTTCTCCATTGCTGAAAACAATTCCTATTAAGACAAAAATAAAGAGAAAGAAGTAGAGAAGAAAATCTCGTTAGATACAAACACTGGCTGATAGTCTGCATCTTAGGCAGTAAGGAAGATACTTAGCAGGAAAATAAAAAGTGGTGGCCGCCTAAGGAATTTCCCTGAAGCTCAGTCACACATGCTTCCTTTCCTGACCCAGTTACTATCTAAACAAGATTTTTGGATTTATAGCTCCCTCATCCTTCAGCCCTCAAGCCTCAGACCAATCCTGTGAGGAAAGTGTTTTGTCCCCTTTTCTCTGGTGAGGGTGATGAAATATGGAAGCAAGGTTCTTACTCTCTGATCACACACCTAATAAATCATGAGTCACATTTCCAACACTGAATTCTGGACATTGTAAATAAATTCTAGGAGATATAACAAAGCGGTGACCACTCAAGAAGAGAGGCAGTGCTTGTGAACTGAAAGAAGGGAGATGAAAATCCATCCCTCCAATAAGGGACATGCTACAATCATCTCATTGCAATATTTTTCTTCTACTTACTAAATATTTTCTATGAAATGTGGTACTAGCACTAAGGAAACTGAAGATCAGACATCTAAGCGAAAATCAGATCAAAATGCACTAAAGACCTCAAAATCAGACCAGAATCCATAAGAACATTGAAGTCAAGGTCAGCAAAACCCCCCATGACATTGAAGTTAAAGGTATCTTTAAAGGTGACACTCCATTAGCCAAGCAAGTCGAAACAGAGATAAACAAATGGAACTACCTTAAACTGAGAAACTTCTGCACCTCAAAATACAAAGACAAAATACAAAGTGACCAAATTACAAAGACAGTTTACATAATGGGAAAGGATGTTCACCCAATACCCATCTTATAAGGGGTTGATATTAAGGATTTACACGGCACTGGTTGAACTCTACAAGAAGAAAACCACCAGCCCCTTCAGAAAATAGGGCGATGTAATGAATAGAAATTTTCACAAAGAAGAAATCTGAATGGCCAAAAGGCACATGAAAAAATGCTTTTCATCACTAGTCATCAGTGAGATGCAGATTAAAACAACTATGAGATATCATCTCACACCACAGTAACTGGCACATATTCAAAGAACAAAAGCAACCGGTATTGGTGCGGATGTCGGGAGAAAGGGACTCTCCTTCACAGCTGGTGGGAATACCGACTGGTTCAGCCCTTTTGGAAAACAGTATGTATGATTCTCAAAAAATTAGAAATTGTGCTCCCATTTGACCCAGCTATACCACTGCTGGGAATATATCCCAGGGATACAAAAAAAGTATGGTAGAAATGACATTGGCACTCATATGTTAATTGATATACTGGTTACAATACACAAAATCTGGAAAAAACCCAAGTGCCCAAGAACCAATGGCTGGTTAAGGAAACTTTGGTACACTTACACAATGGACTATATGTAGCTATTAGAAAAGTTGAAGTCATGAACTTTGCATATAAGTGGATTAACATAGAAACTATCATGTTAATCGAAATATGCCAGAAAGAGAGGGACAGGCATAGAGAGATTGCGCTTATCTGTGGAATATAAAATAACAGAATGGGAGACTAATGCCCAAGAACAGTAGAGATAAGTACCAGGAGGTTTGCTCCATTTCTTAGAAGCCAACCTCACATGCTGTGGGGGAAAGGCAGCTCAGATAGAGAAGGGAACACCAAGTAAGGGTGTTTAGAGGGCCCGCTTGGGATGGCAGATGTGTGCTGAAAGTAGACTATAGACTGATCATGATAGCCATTCAATACTTGAATTGCAGACCAGACACCCTAAAGGAGAGAGAAGACTAAAAGGGAATACACCTGCCCCAGAGGCGGGGCGGGTAGGGGGCGAAATGGGAGGGATGAGAAGGATACTGGGAACATTGGTGCTGGAGAACGAACGGGCACTGGTGGAGGGATGGGCACTTGATCATTGTATGACTGAAACATAAACAGGAATGTTTGTAAGTCTGTAACTGTACCTCATGGTGATTTATTAAAAAATTAAAAGCAAAAAATATATATTCTTAAGAAACGTGTCCAAGAAGACCTTAGAGAATGGTATTCATGTTGAATTGGCTCCATTATTTTTTTCATGTTACCTGAACCCAGTTAACACACTAGAGAACAGGACAGTTGAAGACTGTCTCAAAAGAAAAAAAAAAAAACACTATCATGATCAAGAAATCCCGTTGATCTTTGATTTTTCGAGTCGGCTCAGTAACCTCTCATTTTGTCCTTTCCCTGAGATCTCAGAAGTCTATCTGGACTTGCCCCTCCAAATGATGTCACACTGGGGGCTCTTTCAGGGTCAGGGGAATGAGATCCAGCTTGCTACTGGATTTAGCATATGAATACACCATGGGAAGCTTGCAAGGCTGTCCCATGTAGGCAGGAAACTCTCAGAAGTTTGGCATTTTCTCCCAGAGGGAGAAGTATGCTACAGTGTAAAAAACTAAGGCTCTCGGAGGGGAGAGTGCACTCGCAGGCTCTCCAGGCGGCTCTGTCTCACCACTCGCGTTCGGTGCCCCGAACCACTGTGTGTGCTGTCGGTTCAGGGCAGGCGATGGGAAGGAAGAAGGCCAAACGGGTTCCTCGATCAGTTTATTTCATTCTCTCCTTCCGCTTTTCTCCCGGCTCTCGGTCTCTCTCTGGATCTGTGGATCTGGCCCCACGTGGATCTGGCCCCCGTGGATCTGGCCCCCCAACCCAATCTTACAGCCTAGTTAAATCTCCACAGCATGAGGGGCTTGGGACTTGCCCTGGGTCCTTCTTGTCCCACGTCGGGGACCCTGCTTTGGGGTGCTAGGAACTGAGGGCAACTGAGGCTTAAGTGGAGAAAGCAGATGCCCGGGAGGGAATAATATTCGAGGCCAATTAATTCCCAAGTTATAAAAACATAATATTGTCTTCTTGTGTCTATACAAAACAGACATAGCTTTAAAGTAAATTATTCAAAAGGCACAAGAAGAGGAGAAAGGCAATATTAACTTATATAATATAAATTCAGTATCCTAGGAAGGTCTGACCTTGCAAATTAGCAGAGTCAGATTAAGGGAAAGCCGAGGATTAACTCTTTTGGGGAAGAGAGCATGGAGAAATGATTATAGCTAAACAAAGGGATGAGAGAGAGTCAGGAATACCTTGATGGGTGAGACTGGGGTAAGCCTAAACTCCGGGAAAACAGGGACAAGCTACTTGTGGCAAGGAGGAAAAGGACAAAGTAATGTCATCCTACACTACAGGATATCGCTACAAGATATCACTTCTGAGAGCTTGCTTTTAAGTCTCTCTCTGAATGTTGGCCATTTCTGGGATTACACACACCTGGGTTCCTCTGTCGGTACCTTCATGCATGAGGCCTGTCCGAACGTGTGGAGAGGGACGTCGAGCATGGCTGTAGCTAGGTTCTCGTGGTCTTTGGCCGCTGGGAGCTCTGCTCCAGGTAGGGGGGGAAGTTGGAGCCCATTCCCTCCGAGGGGCCCCGGGGAAGACAGCCAGGTGTGCGGGCAAGAGACTCTCTGCATCACTCTCTTCTGAGAGCTTGCTTTAAAGTCTCTCTCTGGATGTTGGCCATGGATGGCATTACACACACCTGGGTTCTTCTGCCAGTACTTTCATGCATGAGGCCTGTCCAAACGGGTGGAAAGGGGTCTTGAGCATAACGTAAGTTAAGTACTTAACTTCTAAGTTTTTTCTAATATCAATTATATGTTTTTATATATCCTCTTTGTAGAGTATGATATTTTGCTTGTATTTTATTAGATTTAAATATTTCTCATTACCACCTCACACCACAGAGACGGGCACATATCCAAAAGAACAAAAGTGTTGGGGACACTGTACTGCAGACAGGAATATTTTCCCCTTTTCAGCTGCCTTCAGGAGAATAATTTCAGAGGCAGTTTTCCTTTCCTAGCAGAAGCCTGGTTGTTCTTTGACATGCAGATCTTAGGTGCTAACCAGGCCTGACTTTTGACATTGTAGATTCCAGGCTCTGGCCCAGCCTAGTCTTTGGGATGTACACTTCAGGTGCTGCCTAGTTTGTAACTGACAAGTAGATTTCCTGTGGCAGCCCAGCCTGGTCTTTGGGATGTAAATCTGAGTGCTTTCAGCCCAAGAAAGGTTTCAGTTCTGGTTTTGTATCTTCTTTCCAGAGGCCTAGATTACTGGCCTGAAGATACAAGAAAATAATGTTGCCTCAATGTTCTTCCCGTAACATCTTTTGGTGCCTTAGGTGACTTCAATGTATTGCATCTTTTGGAAGTGCGATGATCAATAAAAGGAGATCCACGAGGCCCTCTGCCTTTGCCAAGAGCCAGAGCGAGTCTGGTCCTCCATGAAACATATTTCTTTCGCGTTCCTTATCTCAGCGCCTCCGACCGCACGAACATTCATGCAACAAAAAAGCAACCAGTGTTGGCAAGGATGTGGGAGAAAGGGACCCTCTTTCACTGCTGGTGAGAATGCTGACTGCTTCAGGCCTTTTGGAAAGCAATATGGACGCTTCTTAAAAAATTAGAAATGGAACTCCCATTTGACCTAGCAATACCACTTCTGGGAATATATCCTGGAGATGCAAAAAGGTATAGTAGAAATGACATCTACACTCGTATGTTCATTGCAACATCATTTACAATAGCCAGAATCTGGATAAACCCAAGTGCCCAAGAACAGATGACTGGTTAAAGAAACTTTGGTACATCTACACAATGAATACCGACTGGTTCGGCCCTTTGGAAAACTATATAGACGCTCCTCAAAAAATTAGAAAATGTGCTCCCATTTGACCCAGCTATACCACTGCTGGGAATATATCCCAGAGATGCAAAAAAGTGTAGTAGAAATGACATCTGCACTCATATGTTAATTGCTGCACGGGTTACAATGGTCAAAATCTGGAAAAAACTTGAGTGCTCATGAACAAATGACTGGTTAAAGAAACTTTGGTACATTTATACAATGCTCTATTATGAAGCTTTTAGAAAAGATGAAGTCATGAACTGTGCATATACATGGATCAACATGGAAAGTATAATGCTAAGTGAAATGAGCCAGAAAGAGAGGGACAGACATAGGAAGATTGCAATCATTTGTGGAATATAAAGTAACAGAATGTAAGAATAACAGCCAAAAATAGTAGAGATAAGTGCCACAAGGTTTGCTCCACAGCTTGGAAGCTGACCTCACATGCTGGGGGAAAAGGCAGCTCAGATAAAGAAGGAAACACTAAGTAAAGGGTGGTGTTTGGAGGACCTGCTCAGGATGGAGATGCTTGCTGAAAGTAGACTATAGATCAAACAGGATGATCACTCTATACCTCTATTGCAAACCACAACACCCAAAGGAGACAGAGAACAAAAGGGAATGCCCTGCCACAGAGACCAGGTAGGGTAGGGGTATGGGTGGGAGGGATACTGGGATCACTTATAGTGGAGAATGGGCACTGGTGGAGGGATGGGTACTCGAGCATTTTATGACTGAATCTCAAGCATCAAAGTTTGTAAGTCTGTAACTATACCTCTCGGTGATTCACAAATAAAAAATTATTAAAAATAAAATATTTCTCATGCATTTTCATAAGAATAGTTTTAAAGCAAGATTGCAATATAACAAATCTATGCTAGCTCTATACATCATATACATGTTTCCTAAAATAGCATTTTGGCATCCAAGACTCAAATCTAAAAGCATAATTTCGGTAAGTAAGATAACAATTCTTCTTCTTTCTCTCTTCTCTTTTATTCATTACCTTAACGAGTTATAATTTAAAGATAATAGTTTAGACACAAATTTGCATAACATTACTGGGGTCAGAGCGAGAATACAGTGGGTAGTAGTCTCTTGCCTTACAAGCAGCTGTTCACCATTCCATCCCTGGAGCCCCATATGGTCTCCTGAGCACTACCAGAATTGATCCCTAAGCAAGAGTGAGGAGTAAGCCCTGAGCACTGCCATGTATGGCCCCAAAACAAATAAAAATTAATTTGCAGAACATTAGAAGTTAGTTTGAGGGGCTGGAGCGATAGCACAGCGGGTAGGGTGTTTGCCCTGTACGCGGCCGACCCGGGTTCGAATCCCAGCATCCCATATGGTCCCCTGAGCACCGCCAGGGGTAATTCCTGAGTGGAGAACCAGGAGTAACCCCTGTGCATTGCCGGGTGTGACCCAAAAAGCAAAAAAAAAAAAAAAGTTAGTTTGAGCGTATTTAATATTTCATTAAATTGTGTTATCCTCACAATTTTATGTATGGATTATCCTTATATAGAAAATATTAGAATTATGATGTTATTATAAAATTTTATAAGTATAATTTCCGATTCCTTACTCTATTTGAATCTTTACAATTACAAACCCATATACATGCCCCAAAGAGAAGCCTACCTAAGCCTCTGGACATGTGATCTATCGCTGGGAAACTTCCTCTGCCAGAAAACACCTCGCCATGATCTATCAAAGCTTCCTTCACTGCATCATATCCATGCAGCACCACCATGGGCTTCATGCCAAAATACACAGTGAACACAGGGCCATAGACTTCTGCAAGCTGGAATATAAACAGAAAATAGAATAGTTTGCTCTTCAAAACTAAAAATGCAGAGAGGAAATAAATTTTTATCACTCATTTATAACACTCTAAAATTTAGAATTTCAGAGACTGATCTTACAGGAGTTACATATGTATGTAACACAAATGAACCACATAATTTCTAGTATCTTTTAGCATCAGAATGAGCCTCTGTCCATCCCTTCCCATGCCCTCTCCCTTTGTCTGCCATAACTACCTGAGATTCCATCAAATGTATGAGTTAACATGTTGGGTTTTTTAGTTTAGTTGTTCTAGTTTCTATATTCTACATATCAGTTCAATTATTCAGTAATAGTCTTTCTCTTCCTTACTTACTTCATTTAGTATACTCACCATTTTGAGTATATATATACCACCACTTCCTTATACAGTCAACTGTATTCAGGATGAGTGACATTTTGCTATTATGAAAAGCTTGGTAACTAATACAGACAACCAATTATCTTTTCAAGCTAGTGTATTTATATCTTTTAGATAAATGCCTAAGAATGGAAAAGCTTAATCCATATGGTACTTTCATTTTCAGTGTTTTAAAAGAATCTCCATGACATTTCCCATAAGGCTTTATTAATTTCTTTTCATCAAGAGCATACCAGTTTCTTTTTCTCTGCATCTTTGGCAACACTAAGTTCAACTTTGTTGAGATAGGTCATTCTCACTGGTGTCAGGTGATATATATCATGATAGTTTTGAGTTGTATCCCCATTTATAAATACAGTGCAGAGCCTGGCAAGCTACCCACGGCATATTTGATATGCCAAAAGCAATAACAAGTCTCAAAGTGGAGACATTACTGGTGCCTGCTTGAGCAAATTGATGAGCAATGGGATGACAATGACAGTGACAGTGACAGAGCTTCTCTCTTGTTTCTGACTCATTGATGGGTCATACTTTATTCATCTCTGTCTTCTCAGGAAAGGTGTTATTCAGTTCTCTTGCCCACTTTTTGATTGGGTTGCTTGATTTTTTGTTTTTTATTTGTGTGAGTTCTTGAGATAGTTTGATATCAACCCATCAGCAGGAAATAATGTACAAAAATCTTCTCCCAATTACTAGGTTGCCTATTTGGTTTTATCACAGTTTTACCCTTATGTAATTTATACTTTGGGACATAATATTTAAATATTTAATTCATATAAAAATTTATTTGGGGGGCTGGAGCGATAGCACAGCGGGTAGGTCATTTGCCTTGCACTCGGTTGACCCGGTTTCAATTCCCAGCATCCTATATGGTCCCCTGAGTACCGCCAGGAGTGATTCCTGTGTGTATGAGCCAGGAGTAACCCCTGTGCATCGCCAGGTGTGACCCAAAAAGCAAAAAAAAAAATTTATTTGGGGGGCTGGAGCGATAGTACCGCAGGTAGGGGTTTTGCCTTGCACAAGACCAACCCAGGTTTGATTTACAGCATCCCATATGGTCCCCGGAGCACTGCCAGGAATAATTTCTGAATGCAAAGCTAGGAGATAACCCCTGTTAATTGCCAGGTGTGACGCAAAAAGCAAAAAAAGAAATTGGAAGTTGGAGCCACACCCAGCAATGCTGAGGGTTGACTCCTGGTTCAGCTTTTTGGAATCACTTCTGGAAGTGTTCAAGGGTCCATATGTGATGATAGGATTGAACCCAGGTTGGCCACGTGTAAGATATGCCCTACCTGCAATACTGTATCTCCAGCTCCTAGTCTTCAATTCATTTTTAGTTAATTGTTTTATATGATCGCAAATAGTGAGTAACATTCTATGGTTCTTTTAAACATGTCTTTTTCCAGTTTTCCCCCATGCTGTTAGGTTAAAGAGACTTTCCTTTCTTCATGTATGGTCCTTACTCTTTGGTTAAAGAAGGGTTTCTACATAACTATGATTTTATTTCTGGGCATCTATTTTATTCCTCTGGTATTATGCTATTTTTGTTATACTATCACACTGTTTTATTTATGATTGTAGTTACTATTACATTATACTTTGAATTCTGAAATCATGATCATTCCATTTTCCTTCTTTTCTTTCGTCATAGTTTTTGACTATTCTAGGATTTCTGTGGTTACACACAAATTTTAGAACTGTTTGTATTATTTCCTTGAAATAATACTATTTTTATAGAGATTGCACTAAACCTGTAAAATGCTTGAGATGACCATTTCAATAATATTCTTCTAATACATGGGCACAAGACATCTTTCTATTTCTCTGTGTCTCTTCTTTCTCAAATGTCTAATAATTTCTAGTGTATAAGACTTTCACTTCCATTTGTGGCTTTATTCCTGGGTACTTTATCTTTTCTGATAAAATTATAAATAAGATTGTTTTCTTAATAGTCCTTTTCCTTACTAGGATACATATAGAAATTTATTTGGCTGAAGTATATTAATTTTATATTGTATTTTTTCTGAACTCATTAGCTATTTCTGAATTTGTGGTGAAATTGGTGATACAGGAATCAAACCCAGAGCCCACACATACAAAGCAAGATTTCTGCCACTGAAACACAACCATTTCCATTCTATCCATATTATGATGTTATCTGCAAATAATGATAGCTTTGCTTCTTTTCTAACTTGGATATCTTATATATCTTTTTCTTGATAAATTGCATAAGCTAGGACTTTCAAAATCATTGTGTTACTGAAATGAAAGTGGACATCTTGTCTTGTATCAGATCATAGGATAAAAGGTTTTGAGTCTTTCACCATTAAGTATTTGCTGTGCATTTACTCAATTCCACCATTATTAGCTGCATGTTTGCCATATATTAATTTGTTAATGTATGTTTCTTCTCTGATAACCCAAATTATTGCTTTGATTATCAAAAATATATGTTGAATCTTCTCAGATGGTTTTCAGCATCTACTGAAATAATGTGTTATATTTTATATCTTTTTGGTTGATATAGTATACTTATATTAGTTGACTTGTGAATGATGTGCTTGAGTGATAACTCAGTGGGTAGAACGTTCGCATTTCACATGGTGGACCCGTGTTCAAATCCTTCACCCCTCTCTGAGAGCCCGGCAAGCTACCAAGAGTACCTTGCCCTTTAAAACTACATCTTTTAACCATAGTATTTGATACCATATTTTATTCAGACATTGAGCTGTCTTATTTAGCTGTCTCATGCAATATAGTTAAAAGTAATTGTACTCACCTTGTTTAAGGATTTGGTGATGTTATTGGTATCTATCTGTAGAATATTTCCAATAATTGGAAGAGGCGTGGGGCCAGGCGGCAACTTTCCTTTGGTAGAATTTTGATTCCACAGAAAAAGGGAAATCAAACATAAAAGACAAAATACCAGAATAATGAAGAGGTTCATCACTGCGCTTTGAAAATTCAAAGCTTAAAAGCTACAGACAAATACACACTAAATGGAAGGTGATCATCAATTCTGCACTTAGTCTTTGAAGTTTATATATTGTTTCATCTCAAGTGCACTTTGATTTATTGCAGAAACAAACAGCAAAGGTGGTCATGTGGTTAATGATCAATAAATTGGTGTTTTTAGAGTAAATTCCAATCAGAAAATAATTCCACCAGGGGAGGGACAGAATAGACAAATGAGAAGCAAAAGGGGCCAGGTCAGGTACAAGTTAAGGTACAAAAGATGATGATAAAAAATGATAGGGCCAAATATCTAAATCACATAGTCAGCAACACTGAACTCAAGGGACCAAAACTTCTACAACTGAACTTATAAAGGTCAGGCTGGAGAGGGCTGGGGTGATATGCAAGGAAACCTGGGAACTTTAGTGCAGGAACACTAATACTGGTGGTGGGATTGGTGCTGCATTATTGTATATCTAAAACTTAACTATGTAAATACAGTGCATTAAAAGAGAGAAAAGAAAGAACTCCACTCTTCAGAGAGGGTCAAATGATTTATTAAATGTTAGGTCACATGTTTACAAAAGTGTTAACATGTATCGTACCTTGCTACCTTCAAAGTGTTAAAACGCTCCACCAATGTTATTATGTCACTTCCATTCCCCAACACCTCCCCTATTCCACCCCAATTTGTATTCTCAGTTTTGTAATACAGGGCCGAGGGGTATTACTTGATATTACCATTCCTTTGTTTCTTTCTCCATGTACCAAAGATGAGTAAGATCATACAATATTTGTCCCACTCCCTATGAGAAGAACATGATGTCCTCAGGCTCCATCCAAGTTGTAAGAAATTTCATGATTACATCTTTCCTATGGCTGCATTGTATCCTATCGTGTTAATGCTCCAATGCTTTGTTACTCATTTATCTGTTGCTGAACAAATTTATGATTTATTTCTATATCTTGGTGGTTGTACTCATAATTGCAATAGATATAAGTGAGTATATGTATTTTCACACATTTTATGTAAAAAATTTAAAAATTAATGTTTTTGTGTTGAGTTGTGTTTGTCCTTGGAGCAACAGCACAGAGGTAGGGCTATCGCCTTTAACATGGCAGACCCATGTTCAGTTCCTCTTCCCCTCTTGGAGAGCCCAACAAGCTGCTGAGAGTATTGCACCCGCATGGTAGAGACTGGCAAGCTACCCATAGCGTACTCGACATGCCAAAAACAGTAACAAGTTGCAAAATGGAGACTGGTGTCCGCTCGAGTAAATCGATGAGCAACGGGATGACAGTGACAGTGATTGTTTATAATGCTTCCTAAATAGTAACAAGTACTAGCTAAATAATAACAAAATAGTAGCTTTACTAGATATAGAGCAGATTTATTTCATGCAAGAAATTTGAACTGAATCTTGTGGAGTGGGAAATTAAAAGAGACAGCGTTCAGCAATGTCATATCTGCTGCAAAGGAGTAGGTGGGTAATGTGTAATACACAGGCCAGAAGGCATTGCTCTGCAATCTGGCAGTCAATAATTTCTTCAGACTGGAACGAAACATAGTTTATAGAAGGGAGGGACAGACTCTACTCCATTGAGAACTGGAGAGGTGTCAATGTCCTTTGAATCAACCAGAGGTTTCAAGGTAAACTGCTGTAAAATAGTAGTCAGAAATATGTACAACTGCATACGGGACAAGCCCTCTCCAACACATACTCTTTTTCCTGAAAATGAAACAAAAATAGAATAGTGTTTTTTAATAGTGTGTGAATAATCAGACAGGGATAAGTTCAAAGGGTTATATATTATAAATATTATCGCATTTATTTCCTCAGTTCCACCTTGACAGGCCACCAGTTAGTCAACCTCTGAATTCTCTTACATGTTGAGGCATTCCTTTCTCTTTGCTAAAAGTCTCTGGAATACAGAGACAGACTCCTTTTCCTGTCTGTAGTAATCTAAAATTGTAACACCTCACTAATGTTAGTTTCTGAGTTCTTTTTCACATCTTGTTACTTCCCTTATTCCTGCCAATGCCTCCAAAAATTAGTATCATCTTTAAACTCTCCAATTGACCATTCTGAGTATGTTACCACCTTCTGCCCAGAAACCTGGTTATGTTGAAGGAACATCTCAGATGGGCCTTTCTTTAATCTCAAACTGCTGTTCTCTATCCCTGCTGACCAGAAGATACAAGTCTTCTCTCTAGGCTCCTGCAGCAACTCCTGAAAAACATTCTCTTTCTAGTCTCATCTGTTAATGAGTCTTCCTCTTGGTATCCCTGAATATAGACCTAGGTCTGTTACATATAATGTCCTCAGTGAATTTTTGAATTGTCTAACTGGACAGGGCAGGAGAGAAAAATCTTTGTGGAGTTTTATTTCCAGAACAACCCCCTTTTTTATAGATAAAAATGAAGCTTGCTTGCCTGCTGAAGAGACCATGAAGTAGGTGCTCTTCTTAATGTTGCCACTTTCATCCAGGAGTTGGTCAGGATCAAATCCCTCTGGATTTGGAAACTCTTTGGCGTCATAAAGGACAGATGTCAGAGATGTAAAAATGTTTGTGCCCTGATAGAAGGAGGAAAAAAAGTGAGTTATAAAGGTCGCTGACTAGGGTAGGGGAAGGGTAGGGTAGAGGGGAAAAGTGGTGGAGCAGACAGTCAGTTGGTGGGCATTTGCCTTTCATGCAGCTTACCTGGGTTTGTACTCCAGCACTCCATATAATCTCTGAGCCTAGAGCCAGAAGTAAGCCGTCAACACAGCCAGGAGTGACCCCCCCCCCAAACCAAAGTAAATAAAATATTAAATAAAAGAGAGTGTCATGGGGTTCAAAACAAGTCTCTCATCTGATCATTTTCTTTTATAGATGTGAATGTTGAGACAACAGGAAAGGAGAATTTTTTTCCCTGAAACGGATCAGATTAATGAATAAGTCTAACAGGAATTAAACCATGTAAGGCAAGTCCAAGATATTATTTATTGACTGCAAGGCCAATCTTTTCAGCCTGGCCAAAGCATTTGCTTGTGGGAAAATTTAGGAAGTCCTCTGCAGTGCACTTTTTGGTTTGGGGGTCACATCTGGGATGCTAGGATCTCATTCCTGGCTCTTTACTGCTCAGGAACCACTCCTGGTGGGCTGGAGGACCAGAAGGGATGCAACAGACAAATCCTGGTTGGCTACATGAGAGGGAAGCACCTTATCTGCTGTACTACGTCTCTGCCCCTTTCACTGCATAGTTCTTTGTTTTTTTTTTTTAAGAGCATTATTTTTGACAGGTAAATTGCACTGTTATCTCAAGGTCCTGTCTTTGTAAAGTATAACATTTCCTTTTGGATCTATGTTATTAGGCCTTCTACAAAAGTCTAGGAGTCATATTCCTGAAAACCCTTCACTCTCATCAAAATCAGAAACTATTCACTCTGTGTTTTCAACTGATATGTTCTCACAGAAATGAAATAACATGTCTGACTTGTGATGGGATTTTCTTAAACTCGGGAATGTTATGAAATGTAATGACTTGAAGTTTGGTTTTCAGAATTAATGAACTATTTTCTTTCCATAAAATTAAGTTCTTTGGCTATAGGAAAGTTGTATAACATTTCAGTGCCTCATTGCAAGTGATATATAAATGGATAAGAAAATTTTATTTTGTTTATTATAAACATAAAATGAGGTGATACACTAAATTCCTTTACACATGCCAATGCTTGAGCTATTAAACCAGAAAGTATATGGGCCTATCTTCCAGGAGAAGGGACTTGTTACAAGTTAATTTTGAATGACAATGAGAGATAACTAAAGTTACTATCTTTGTTAGCCAAGAAGAGAGTGATCAAAAATTTGGACCTAGAACTCATGAGCAAATAGGAGAGTAAGAATCTACAAACATGATTGGATCATCTAAAAGTCTGTAACACTATTCTATGTAAATCTATCACTTGTATTACTTGTCATCCCATTGATCTTTGATTTGCTCAAGCAGGAGCCTGTAACATCTACATTCGTCCCTGTTGAGTCATAGTGTAGCCCATGATATCTGCTTGCTCCAGGAAAACGGAGAGACTCAAACCATTCATTCAGTGTTTTGATGAAGAAGTCTGACCATCTCGTTAGTGGGCAGTTTCAATTCCTTTTTGGGATACCTGAATAACGTTCTCATCCTGTTTTCTTAGGGCCCAGGTCTCTGAGGTGTATGTTAGTGCAGGAAGAATGGTGGAGTCAAAAAGATGTGCCTGGAGCTGGAGGCTTCGATGACTGCTTTAGTCTCAATAGAATCAAAGACCCACTTTAAGGCTAATTTTTTTTCTTTTTGGGTCACACCCAGCGACGCTCAGTGGTTACTCCTGGCTTTGCACTCAGGAATTACTCATGGCAGTACTTGGGGGACCATATAGGATGCCGGGGATTGAACCCTGGTCGGCCGCGTGCAAGGCGAACGCCCTACCCACTTTGCTATCTCTCCGGCCCCAAAGACTCACTTTAAATGATAAATGTTAGATAGAGCAGCATCTTGAACTCTCAGGAAACTTCACTGAGCTTGGTCACTGTGTGGATATGGTCGATTGTGCTGAATCCTTTTCAGAACGTAGCTTGCTTGCATGGTTGTCCTTTATCTAGTTTTCTGCCTATTTCATTCAGGATGAATCAATTAAATAACTTATAGATGATGGATGACAGGCAGCTTGGGAAATAGTTGACAGTGTCTTTTACAACAGAACAGTGTTGCTGGCTTTCCATTGGGATGGTACCTTGCATACGGACAGGTAGCATGTGAAGAGCCAAGCGAGTGTATTGACGAGTACTGGTGGCATATTCTTCAGGTCTTCGGGTCTGACCTTGTCTGGACCGGGACCTATAAATGCATGGCTGTGGGTTTTGTGGCACAGAGAGAGAAGAAAAATTCTCAAAATCTACCATTATATTATTGCTGGGGAATTGAGAAAAGAAGACAGAGGTGCTGGAGTGGTAGCACAGCGGGTTGGGCCTTTGCCTCGCACGTGGCCAACCCGGGTTCAATTTTCAGCATTCCATATGGTCCTCTGAGCACAGCGAGTATGATTCCTGAGTGCATGAGTAAGGAGTAACCTGTGTGTATCGCCAGGTGTGACCCAAAAAGAAAAAAAAAAAGAAAAGAAGACAGATACCAGAAAGAATGCAAATATCATGCAGTGACATAGAAGTTGCAGCTCCCTCCCAGAGTGGTGAGAACTTCCTTGACACTTCAGATTCATTGTGGTGACTCCCCACAACCTAAATTTTTGGATTAAGTAACAGCCTAGAGCCATACCCAAACTCTCAATTCGAAGTTGAAATGAACAAACAATAACATAGGATTGTCCTAAACTTAACAGAAATACACCTACCAGCAATTGAACTGTTTATCTAACTAAAAGTGATAAGTTTTAAAGAAAGATAGAATAATCTACATTCCTCATAAGGGATTAATAAATACCAACATATAATAAAAACAAACTGCAGAGGACAATGCCATGATTACTAAAAAAATAGTCAGAAGAAGTATATGTCATGGTATTTTGATTAGATTATCACACAAGAATTTCAAATCAGGGGCCAGAATGATAGTATAGCTGGCTGGGCACTTGCCTTGAGCACAGCCAGACTGGATTCTATCTGGGTCATCCCATATCATCCCCCTTGTACCGCCTGGAGTAATTCCTGGTGCAGAACCAGAAGTAACCGCTGAGCATCACCAGATGTGACTCAAAATGCCAAAACAAAAACAAAGACCAAAAATTTCAAATCATGTGATACAGTCACAGTTTTAAAGGAGTATTTATTTAGCAATAGCTAAGAATAAATGAGAAATATTGATAGTCATTATAGCTATGAAACTTCTTTGGAAAGACCTCTCCAACAAATAATTACTACAAACTATGAAATACACACTGGAAAAGAGTCAAAAGCATGGAGGTTCTGAATTACAGAAAGCACTTAAAAAAGAAAGAGTTCCTGTGCTTTCCATTTTTGTGACTTTATCTGAGGGTAGGTTTTAAAAAATTCATTGTTCATACCCTGACTATAAGACAAAAAAAATCAACATTTTTGTTTTAGGTCCAGTACTGAAACAACGGCTGAACACAAAAAGAATAAATCCGAGAAAAGAAAGCTCCAAAGAAGAGGGGTGTATAGACTCAAGTAGATTATATTTGCATACTTAAAGGGCTGATAGCCTATATTCCTAAGAAGTATAGAGGAAAAAATTTTCACATTTGGAATAAGGTATTCACTGAACTTAATGTTCTGAGTCACAGCATGAGGCAGGCCATTGGGGACAATGTACATATATCTCTGGATTTCATGTATCAAGGCATCCATGTAGGGCATGTTGCTCCTGTCCTGCATTGAAGGACTCCGGTGTCTGCCAATCACACGCTCAATCTCCTCCTTGGCTTTAGCTTGGCAAGATAAATATTGGAATTTATACAAAAGGGACAAGATTTCACTTTCTTAATCATGCTACATTGTGTGAAAGATGAGAAGTGGAAAATTATGTTCGCTTGCTCTAAGTTTTGGGGTTTTTTCTTTTGTATATTACAAATGAAAGTTTATTAAAACTGAACATGAGTATTGTAATGAATAAAGAAATCTTGGTGCTTTGATAAAATGTTTTTAAAAATTAAATATAAAACCGAATGTGGAGTTGGTCCTCTTTCTTTCCTACACCAAAGGAAACTATTACTGTAGATCTTTACTTTAAAAAGAAATTATTTTTGAGTTACCAAAAGATAACAATTACAAAGTTGTCCATGATTGGGTTTCAATCTTACAATGTTCCAGCATCAATCCCTTCACCAGTGTACACTTCCCACCACCAATGCCCTCCTCAATTTCCTTCCTTCCACTCCCACCCCATCCTCAGTCTGCCTCTATGGCAGGCACTTCTCTTCTCTCTCTCGTTCTCTCTCTCTCTCTCTCTCTGAGTCTTGCTAATGGTTTGTCAATCTTGTTCATTTTCTTAAAGAACTACCTCTTGGTTTCATTGGTCTTTCATATAGTTTTTTGGTGTTCCAGCTCTAATTTAACTTCTGCTCTATTTTATTATTACCTTCCTTCTGCCTGGTCTGGATTCTTTTGTGGTCCTTTTCCAAGATCTTAAGCAGAGGATTCAAGTTATTTATGTGTGGCCCTTTCCTCCTTTCTGATAAATATCTGTAGAGCTATATATTTTCCGCTTAACACTGCTTTTGCTGTGTTCCACGAGTTCTGGTAGTCATGTGCTCATTCTCATTTGGTTCCAAGAACCTTTTTATTTTGTCTTTGATTTCCTCTAATCTACTGGCTGTTCAGCAGTGAGCTGTTTTAATTTCCACTTATTTGATATGATTCTCCTGTTCCATATGTCACTAAATTCTTTTTTCAGTGCATCATATTTTGAAAAGAAAGTTGATATAATTTATATCTTCTTGATTTTATGGAAATATATTTTATGGTCTAGCATGTGATATATCTTGGAGAATGTTTCATGAGAATTGGAGACGAATGTGTATTTGACCTTTGGGGGATAAAAAGTCCTATATATACCTACTAGCCACATCTCCTCCATTTCTTTATTCAAAACCAGAATTTCCCTTTTTATTTATTTTTAAAATTTTATTGAATAATCGTGAGATAGTTATAAGCTTTCATGTTTCGGTTACCAGTATTTCCTAGTTTTTGTTTTAGTTTTTCCAGTTGTGTCAGTTTTTCCAGTTTTTTTTTCACTTGTTTTTCAGGTTTTACTGTTGTTATTTTATCAAGGTGATCAAGCTGTGTTGATGTCTCGAACTATTATTTTTTTACTACCAATGTCTTCCTTGAAGTCTATTACTAGTTGTTTGAAGTATTTTACTGGTCCCTCATTGGGAACATAAATATTAGTAGTGTAATTTCTTCCTGATGTGTATATTCCTTGATCATTAATAAATTGCCTTCTCTGTCCTTTCTAACCATTTTCAATCTGAAATATATGTTTTCAGATAATAGTACGCCCACCCCAGCCTTTTTGAAATTGTTTGCTTGAAGAATTGTTTTCAGGTCTTTAATATTGAGTCTGTGCTTGCTCTGACTATTCAAACATAATTCTTGTGGGCAGCAGATTATTGATTCAGCTTTTTAATCCATTTTGCCACTCAATGACTCTTAATTGGTCTTTATCAGAGAGATGATGGATGCAGGTACTCCTTACTAAGAGTTCAGGGCTAGCTTCATCCATTCGCTGTGGTGGGAGATGCGGTGATCTGTGCTGTATTTCCATGGTGCCTGTGGTGGTCTTGGGTTGGTTCCTTCCAAAACACTATCAGTGTATCCCCCTGAATGCCAGGGAGTACTCTGTGAGAACTCGGTGAGTGGTGATCTCTTCTTTCCCCTTCAAGGTTTCTCTTTGGTGCTCCTGGGTAACCTGTGTGAAGCCTCTTGGGCTGATTTGGTACATGTTCTTTGGCCTGAACTTTTATCAAAGATTGGGGTTATATTTTTTATTTGCACTCAGTGTCATTTTTGTGGGTTTGGGAAAAATGCTGATTGGAATTGGGGCTAAGGGCTATTGGCCTAATGTATTAAGAGACAGCCACGTTGCTCTGGTGAGCATTCAGCATAAGAGCCTGAGACGAAGGTGTGGGACTTATGGTATATGAAAAGGGAGATTAACTGGTGGTCATGTTTTGAGGAGGGACTGGGCATTAGTGGCAGATCAGGGTTGGTTATCAAATATGTGTGGTTCACCACTGCAACAGTTCATTAAAAAAATATTTTTACTGCCACACTGCCACCGCCAAGTTGGGTCTTCCGTGATGGGGTGGGGCACCTAACCTCCAAAGGAAGGGGGCACCCACTATCGGAGTCACCTTTAAGTTTTATTTTAAAATAATCATAATTTCCAATTCTTGGGTATCTTAAATTCTACTAAATATATATTTCATATATAAATGTATATGTTATCTATAATAAATTCATTGCATATAATAGATATCATGCAATAAATTGTTACAAAATATACAAATGTAATAAATTATGTAATTATGACATGTCTTTATATAATATGCATTATATGATATATTACAATGTAAAATAAATTTTATATATCCGAATTGATATGTAATATGTATATCATATGTGATATATATGATGTGTTGTATATCATATATGGGGTGTTAATATATATGATATATAATATGAATTCGATTATAAGCAATCACTTTCACTGTCACTGTTATCCCATTGTTCATCAATTTGCTCGAGTGGGCACCAGTAACGTCTCCATTGTGAGAGTTGTTGTTACTGTGTTGGCATATCGGATTCACCATGGGGAGCTTGCCAGGCTCTGCTGTGTGGGTGAGATACTCTTGGTAGCTTGCCAGGCTCTCTGAGAGGGGCAGAAGGATCAAACCTGGGTAGGCTGCATGCAAGACAAATGCCCTACTGTTGTGCTATCACTCAGCCCATTATAAAATATATATATAAATATAAATTATGTTGTAAATATATAATAAATTTAATCATATATTATATATAATAATACACATTATATATAATCCAACTATAGTGTGAAATTAATTTCTGAACTGTAATTCACCTTTGGTGGTGTTTTTTTTTTGTCAAACTCGGGAATCTGGGATCCAAACTCTCACTAAATAGCATGTAGTTTAACAGCTTCATGTTTGCCAGAGTTTCAGCTTTTTTGGCCACAGCTGGTGGTACTCAAGTCTTACTCTGGATATAATCTCATGGATCCAATCAAAATATGTGGTGCTGAGGATCAAACCCAGGTCGGATATATGTCAAGCAAGTACACAACTCTCTGTCCTATCACTCAGATTCAAGAGTGTTTTTTAAACTGAGAATGTTTCAGGTTTTTGACTACCCAGTATGAGGAGGAGAGCAATATTACAGCAGAAAGGGCTCTTGTCTTGCGTGTGGCCCAAAAAGGGTTCAGTCCAAGCATCACATACGATCGAATCCCTGAGCTCAGAGCCAGGAGTGATCTCTGTGCAAAGAGAAAGGAGTAGGCCCTGAATACAGTTGATGTGGCCCCAAAACAACAAAAACATAAACAAATATAATACTACTCAGTATAGGTGATTAATAAGTAGGAAAATTGAATAAAATATTTAGTTGACTCAGCATAGACTCAGTATAGATATGGACTGAATGATAGCACAGCAGGAAGGGCGTTTGCCTTGCACACGACTGACCTGGGTTTGATTCCTCTGTCCCTCTCAGAGAGCCTGGCAAGCTACCAAGAGTATTCCACCCACACCAACAGAGCCTGGCAAGCTCCCCGTGGTGTATTTGATATGCCTAAAACAGTAAGAACAATTCTCCCAATGAGATGTTTCTGGTGCCCGTTCAGAAAATCGATGAACAAAGGGATTACAGTGCTACAGTGCCACAGCATTGATGAACAGTTGGCATTTCGACATATATTTAGAATGTAAAATATGACAGAAAAAACATACAACTTGTTAACTTTATCAGTGTATCACTGAATCACTGTCATTCTGTTCCTCATCAATTTGCTCGAACGGGCACCAGTAACATCTCCGTTTGTCCCTGTCACATGCTAGTGTAGCCCAATGTCGTCTGCTTACTCCACGAAGAGCATCAAGCCATTTGTTCAGGGTCTTGAGGGAAAAGTCTGACCATCTCACAGGTGGGCGGCCAGGTGTTCTTTTGACATTCTATGGTCTCATCTTGGTCAGTCCTGTGATGTCGTAATTGATCTGCGCTTGCACCATCAGGTCCTTGATTGATGCTTCTGATGCCAGCATGCTTGCATTGAAAGTACTGACAGTCAGTCATTTTTGTCCTTCTTTGTTTTGGCAGCCTAGTTTGGGTCTGAGATTTTAGCAGCCTCTCCTTACTCGTCCTTCCCAATGCTACCATATTGGGGGCTCTTTCAGGGTCAGGGGAATGAGGCCCGTTATTGTTACTGTCTTTGGCATATCAGATACGTCACAGGTAGCTTGTCAGGCTCTGCTGTATGGGCAGGATACCCTTAGTAGCTTGCCAGGCTCTCCAAGAGAGATGGAAGCATTGGGGCAGCCTCTAATGCCCTTTACAAGTGTTCCTGAATGTAAAGTATACTGAATGCAAGTTTTTGGTCAATTGGCATGTGGTAACTATCTGCACGCTGACAAACACATACCTGAACACGTCTCTGAGCAGCACCTGGGACATCTGTGGCCTCACATTGATCTCTTTGTGGTTGATGGAGTGCACCCAGAGGTTGTTGAGCAGCTGGCTGAGCAGGACCCCAAGGCAAAGGGTCTGTGTCAGAGTCTGTGACAGGTTGAACACCTGCGCCAAGTCGCAGGTCACCTGATGATTGGTGGGCAGCACCTTGCAGTGGATGAGCCACTGCACTCACTGCCACCACGGCTCCCTGCCCAAAAGCTCTGTGACTTGGCCTGGCCGGGGCAGGCGGTGATGCTGCACGGCCGCCATGGTTTCTCTGCACCCCGCCTACGCCATTCTGTGGGAATCTTGTAAAACAGCCAGCGATGTCCAGCAGGAATCATGTGTAGAGTTCTAGCGGGGACAATGCATAGAGTTCCATGCCTGGCGTGCTGAGCCGCATACTGTCTAAGGCGAGATGGTGAGCCGGGTTCAGGAGAGCATGAGGGGTTCAGGTGGCATCAGCAGCATCTTTAACTTTATACTTTCTTAAAATAGTTTTGTGTAGGATATTATTTTGTACACTTTATGAATAAAGAATAAGTCCAGAAAAGTAAATATGTACCATAATATACAGTTTTATGTGGTACTTTCTATCCCTGACTCTACAATTTTAAAAATTGAATAAGAATGTTAGTAAAATGAGATTGTTTATTTTTGTTTTGTGCTTGCTTTTTTATTTATTGAATCACCCTGTGGAAAGTTACATAGCTTTCAGTCTCAAGTCTCCGTTATACAATGCTCAACACCCATCCCATCACCAGTGCACATTTTCCACTACCAGGAGCCCCAGTATACCTCCCCTCCACCCCACTCCCCACCTGTGTAGCTGATAGATTTCACTCTACTTTGATTACCTTCAATATTTCAAGAAAAAAACTCACTATTATTGTTTGGACTTTTCCCTCAAAGTCAGACCTGTTGAAAAGGAACCATTTCATAATGTTTTACATTGCTGACAATTAAGAGATTTCTGTATTTTTGTAAGAATGTCCAGGGAAATTTCTGCCAGAAATTTCATCACTGCAAGCTTTTACTTCCCTTTTGTGGTGCTCATAAAATGGAAAACCCGAGAGAGAAAAACCCTTCCCTCCTGGCGCCTCATAGGGCAGTGGCTCAGGTCACAGTCTAGAGACATTTCTGCGAGTTGCTCATGCCCAAAGTAGTTTAGTTGGCCTCTGGAATCATGGTCGTGCATCAGTGGAAAGGCCACATATGTGTGGCAATGCGCTTAAATCTCGGCGGAGGGCGGAGCCGGTACCACCCTCATCCCGGGATCTCCCGAGTGTCGCATTGCTGCCGGCTCATATCTCTTTTTGTGCTCATGAAGTGGTGGTCGCCATGCTGTGCTAAGAAAAGAAGGGCCGAGAGAGAAAAACCCTTCCCTCTTGTGCCGCATGGGGCAGTTCACAGTCTAGAGACATTTCTGCGAGCTGCTGGTGCCCAAAGTAATTTGGTTGGCCTCTGGGATCATGCTCGTGCAGCAGTGGAAAGCGAGATTTATTTAAGTTGAGGTAACAGTTTTCATATATTGCTTCATATTTATAGTTCTAATTTGGTAAGTTTTGTTTCTTTGAAACTTAAACTGTCATTTAAGTATGACTAATAATTAGCTAGAAAAACACTTAAAAAAACACTTGAATGAATTTGGGACCTGAGCAACTTGCTGCAGAAATGGTTCTGAACTTTGCAACAGGCCACTTTTGCCAGGCCACTCCAGATGGTAGCAGGTGGAGTCCCTCCGCCTGCCCCCTAGGATTCCCAGCGGCCGCCATCTTCTAGAACTCAGCAAAAGCTCCAGGTACATAGCTATGGTGCTGGCGGTAAAAGCCAGGCCTCATGGCACAGGAGAGGAATCGGCCCTTCTCCTTCCCCCCCACCACGATGGGACTCTGAGATGATGCCCACATATGGCCACCATCTGTTTAAACTCCCACACAGCTATGCTCCAGAGACTCACACGAATCTCGAACCCAAGAACTTGCTTTGCTATCTCTCCAGAACAGAATTTTTAAAATTTTAGATTTCCTAGAGTGCGCAGCTGTGACATTATATTTTATCCATAACAAGCAATACAAAACAAATTGTCTACATTGCCTTTTCAGCAGGTCTGACTGGTGGTGGGACTGGTGTAGAAATATCAAATGTAACCAAAGTAGAGAGAGAGTATTGTGCAAGTTATCTGCCACACAGGCAGGGAAAGGTTTGGAATGGGGAGAGGGGGACACTGGGGATTTTAATCCCCAGTAGAAAACATGCACTGATGAAAGGATGGGTGTTTGATGATTGTATGATCCAAGCTCAAACATGATATATTTGTTACTGTACTTCACGGTAAATGAATAAAAAGGGGGAAATGACCACTTGGATGACTTATTCTACAAGGAAAACACAATGAATGTTAAGAAATATTGCTATCTATCTCTTCTTCTTTTTTTTTTTTTTGGCTTTTTGAGTCACACCTGGCGATGCACAGGGGTTATTCCTACCTCTGCACTCAGGAATTACCCCTGGCAGTAGAAAGGGGACCATATGAGTTGCTAGGAATCAAACCCGAGTCGGCCGCGTACAAGGCTAATACCCTACCCGCTGTGCTATCACTCCAGCCCCAAAATATTGTTATCTCTTAAATTAGCTTAGGGTTTTAGATATGGAAAAAGGCAGTGATGAGTCTGACATCACATAACTACTAACTAAATAAGTTAGAATCTTAAGTCACTGCTATTACAACTATAAGCCATTTTCTCAGTAACATGCTGCCAAACTAGCAATGGAATATAGGAAAATCTGTCACTATAGTTATAAGAATTATAATCTTATGATATTCAAATTCAATGATTTTAAAATTTACCTTCTCTTTTTTTGATGCTTTTTATTATTTTTTAAAAATTTTTATTAATCACCATGTGGAAAGTTACAAAGTTCTCAGGTTTCTGTCCCAGTTATACAATATTCAAACACCCATCCCTTCACCAGTGCCCATATTCCACCACCAAAAACCCCAGTATACCCCCCGCCCCCCCACCCCCAACTGTATAACTGGTGAATTTCACTTCATTTTCTCTTTACCTTGATTACGTTCCATATTTCAACAGAAAACTCAGTATTGTTGTTGGAGTTTCCCCCCAAGAAAGACAGCCTTACTACCAAGGAAGCATTTGATAATTAGTTTTCCATTGCTGAGAATAAAGAGATACGTAGCCCCACTGCTCCAAGTACATAACACTTTTTTTTTTCCTTTTTCCTTTTCCTTTTTTTTTCCCCCTCATCCCCCTTCCTCATAGTATGGTGGACGCCACGCCGCGTTTCTCCCTGAAAATGGGAAACAACTGGGAAAGAGGGATATTTCCTCTTCTCGGCCGGCATGGGGGCTGTTGCTTAGTTCGCAGTCCAGAGAAATGGCTGCTACTTTAATAACCTTCAATATTTCAACAAAAACTCACTGTTATTATTTGGAGTTTCCCCCCCAAGTCAGACCTCTTTAAAAGGAACCGTTTCACATTGCTGACAATTATAGATGTTAAGGCGCGTGGACGCTGCCGTTTTGGATTTCTGTATAAAGTCCAGGGAAAAATTGCTGTAAGAAGTCTCTGGAATCAAAGTTTTAGGTGCAGAGGGTCCGTTTCACTCTCAGCAGCTCGGAATTTATCTGGGCCGAGGGCATGCCGGTTACACCCAATTTCCATGATTCCCTAGGAGACCCAAGTGTAAAAATTGTATACCTCTGGGTTAGGAATCTTAGAAGATGGCTCCTGCCCTGTGGATGTTGCTGCTGCCGCCATTTTCCATGCAGGAAGACAGGGTGGGGAGGAAAGATCCACCCCCGGGGCAGCACAGAGTTGTAGTCCAGTTCGCAGTCCCAGTGCATTGCTGTAAGAAGCTGTGCTCGATGCCCGAATGTGTTAGGCCTCTGGAATCAAAGCCTTTAGGCGCAGAGGGTCTGTTTCACTCTCAGCAGCTCCGAATTTAAAACTTTACCTTCTCATATTGAAAGGCTCAGATTTATCTAGATGAGAATCATTAAATTCAATATCAACTATTATTAAGTTCAGAATGCACATAGAATGGCGCAGTAAGGGACAAAGTTGGAGAAAAATAAAGAAAAAGCATAGACAGATGTCATAGACCAAAAAATCCAAGTGAAAAACAAAAATTGAAGTAATAGGGAAGTATGATGAACAAACAGCTTCTGAAATACTTAAAGATTTGGGGGGGAAACACTCAGGTAACATAATAAGCATAGAGGTATAGGAATGAATGAAATTTTTTGGCTGTTTGTTACTTGAAAGTAATACAACTGGATCACATGCCACCATAGCAAGGAAACCAATAGCCTTTGCTATGTGAATTTATGATACAATTTCATTTTTGTATGATAATCTAACTTGAACTTAATACATACAATGATAGGAGGGTGTCCTAATGATGAATGTTTGTTTGTGCAATGTCTTGGCTGGTACAGTGTAGGACAGTCATCAGTGTTGAATGCCAATACCTGCCTGGAATTTTATCCTGTGCATTATCCTGATCATACCTGTGATCTCCGGGTACTTCAGTAAGAGCAGGAGTCCATATATCAGGGTGGTAGTCATTGTCTCTGTTCCCGCAACAAACACATCCGATATGGTCATGATCAAGTTGGCCATAGTAAATTCAGGTTTTTTATTATGTTTTTCATAAAAATGGTGTGTCAAAATGACTTGATAAATGAATAAATTCGTTTTTTATTTTTATTGTTGTTGTTTTGGCCACATACTATGGTGCTCAGGGCTAACTCCTGCTCTGTGCTGGAGGATCACTTCTGTCAGGCTCAGGGACCATATTGAGTGTCAGGGGTTGAACCCAGGTTGGTGACATGCAAGGCAAATGCACTAGCCACTGCACAAACACTTCATCCCCTAAATAAATTCTTAGAAGTAACGTAAAACAACTCAATATAGCATCATATTTGATTAATTTTCTTATTTAGAAAACTAAACCAGATATTAGAAAGTACTGTAGTTCAAATTAAAAGGGAATAGTTTTGAAGTTAAGATATTTTTGAGGTTAACATAACTTCAAAACTACCTTGCCTGCCATCAAGCTACAGAGGCAGGCTTGGGGAAAGGAGGTGGCCAGAGGGGAAACTGGGGTCATTAGTGGTGACCCATTGGGGATGGGTGTTCGATCATTGTATGACTGAAACCTACTTATGAACAGCTTTGTAACTATATATCTCATGGTGACTCAATTAAAAAAATTAGAATTATAAAAGAAAGGGGAAAATACCTTCAAAAAGTTAAATTAAAATATAGTAAAGGCGGGACTGGACCAATAGCACACTGGGTAGGGCTTTGTCTTGCATGCGACCGACCTGGGTTTAATTACCAGCATCCCACATGGTCCCCTGAGCACCGCCAGGAGTGATTCCTCAGTGCAAAGCCAGGAGTAACACCTGAGCATTGCCGGGTGTGACCCAAAAAGTATATATATATATTATATATATGTAATATATATATAATATATATATATTTCCTGCAGAAGCAAAAAGGTACAGTCGAAATGACATCTGCACTTATATGTTCATCACAGCACTGTTTACAATAGCCAGAATCTGGAAAAAAACCCGAGTGCTCAAGAACAGATGGCTGGTTAAAGAAATTTTGGTACATATATACAATGGAATATTATGCAGCTGTTAGAAAAAATGAAGTCATGAACTTTGCATGTAAGTGGATCAACATGGAAAGTATGCTAAGTGAAATGAGTCAGAAAGAGAGAGATAGACAAAGAAAGATTGCACTCATCTGTGGAATATAAAATAACAGAGTAGAAGACTATACCCAAGAATATTAAAATTAGTAACAGGAGTTTGGCTCCATAGTTTGGAAGCTGGCCTCATATGTTGGGGGAAAAGGCAGTTCAGATAGAGAAGGAAACATCATGTAAGCTCTGCTTTGAGGACCCGCTCGAAGGGGAGATGCATGCTGAAAGTAGACTAAAGATTGAACACGATGCCATTTTCCAAAATAGACCATGTACTGGGCCCGAGAACATACCTCAACAGAATCAGAAAAATGGAAATTGTATCAACCATCTTTTCAGACCACGAAGTGCTGAAGATAGAAGCTAACCACACACCGACATGGAGAACCAAATCAAGCACCTGGAAATTAAGCAACTAAATATTGAACAAAGAGTGGGTCAAGAAGGAAATCAAAGAAGAAATCAAAATATACTTAGAAACAAATGAAAATGAGGACACGAGCTACCAAAACATATGGGACGCAGCTAAAGCCATGTTAAGGGGAAAATTTATAGCTCTCCAAGCATTCCTCAGGAAGGAAGAAAGGGCCCAAATAGAGAACTTGACTTCACGGCTCAAGACCTTAGAAAAGGACCAGAAAAAGGAACCCAAACCAGAACGAAGGAAAGAAATAATAAAAATTAGAGCAGAAATTAATGACATGGAAACCAAAAAAACAATCTGAAAGATTAATGAAACAAAGAGCTGGTTCTTCAAGAAAATAAATAAGATTGATAAACCGCTAGCAAGACTCACAAAGAAAGAGAGAGAGAGAGAGAGAGAGAGAGAGAGAACCCTAATCGAATCAGAAATGAAAAGGGGGACATCATAACAGAAACCAGTGATATTCAAAAAATCATTAGAGACTACTTTGATGGTCTATACCCCACAAAACAAGAGAACCTAAAAGAAATGGATGAATTCCTTGAATCCTACAATCTCCCAAGACTGAACCAAGAAGACTTGGAATACCTGAATAGACCAATTAATATTAAGGCAATTGAAACTGTAATCAAAAATCTTCCCAAAAACAAAAGCCCAGGCCCAGATGGATCACTGGCGAATTCTTCCAAACATTCAAAGAAGACCTGCTGCCAGTTCTACTCAAGCTTTTCCAGGAAGTTGAAAAAACAGGAACTCTCCCAAACAGTTTTTATGAAGCAAACATCTTCCTAATACCAAAAGCAAACAAAGACGTCACTAAGAAAGAAAATTATAGACCAATATCCCTGATGAACACCAATGCAAAGATCCTCAACAAAAAACTAGCAAATAGGATCCAACAACTCATCAAGAAGATCATACACCATGACCAAGTGGGATTCATCCCGGGGATGCAAGGATGGTTTAACATTTGAAAATCAATCAACATAATCCATCATATCAACAAAAGTAAAGATAAAAACCATATGATCATTATCAATAGATGCAGAGAAACCATTTGACAAGATCCAACATCCGTTCATGATGAAAACCCTCACCAAAATAGGTTTTGGAGGAACTTTCCTCAAGATAGTCGAAGCCATCTACCACAAGCCTACGGCAAGCATTATCCACAATGGAGAAAAACTAAGGGCCTTTCCTCTAAGATCAAGCACAAGACAAGGATGCCCACTCTCACCACTTCTCTTCAATATAGTACTGGAAGTACTTGCGATAGCTGTTGGACAAGAAAAAGAGATTAAGAGCATCCATATAGGGAAGGAAGAAATCAAACTCTCACTATTTGCAGATGAAATGATAATATATCTAGAGAAGCCCAAGCCTCTACTAAGAAACTCTTAGAAACAATAAACTTATATAGTAAAGTGGCAGGCTACAAAATCAATACCCAAAAATCCATGGCCTTCCTATATACAAACAATGAGGCAGAGGAAAAGGACATGAAAAAAGCAATCCCATTCACAATCGTACCCCAGAAAATCAAGTACCTCGGAATCAGCTTAACCAAGGAAGTAAAAGACCTCTACAAAGGAAACTATAAAACGCTACTCCATGAAATAAAAGAGGACATGAGGAAATGAAAACATATACCTTGCTCATGGATAGGGAGAATCAATATTGTCAAAATGGCAATACTCCCCAAAGCATTATACAGATTCAATGCGATCCCTATAAGGATACCCACGACATTCTTCAAAGAAACGATCAAGCAATCCTAAATTGCATATGGAACAACAAAAGTCCACGGATAGCTAGAACAATTCTTGGGAAAAAGATGATGGGAGGCATCACTCTCCCCAACCTCAAACTTTACCACAAAGCGGTAATAATTAAAACAGCATGGTACTGGAACAAAGGCAGACCCGCAGACCAATGGAACAGGGTGGAATATCCCTACACACAACCCCAAATGTATGATCATCTAATCTTTGATAAGGGAGCAAGAGATGTGAACTGGAGCAAGGAAAGCCTCTTTAACAAATGGTGCTGGCACAACTGGACAACCTCATGCAAAAGAATGGGCTTAGACCTTGACCTGACACCATGCACAAAAGTCAGATCAAAATGGATTAAAGAGCTCAATATCAGACCACAGAACATAAGGTACATTGAAGACAAGGTCGGCAAAACCCTCCACGATATTGAAGATAAAGATATCTTCAAAGATGACATGCAACTGGCCAACCAAGAGGAAACAGAGATCAACAAATGGGACTACATTAAACTAAAAAGCTTCTGCACCGCAAAAGATACGGTGACCAGAATACAAAGACTATCTACAGAATGGAAAAGGATATTTACACAATACCCACCAGATAAGGGGTTAATATCAATAGTATATAAAGCACTGATTGAACTCTACAAGAAGAAAACATCCAACCCCATCAGAAAATGGGGTGAGGAAATGAACAGAAACTTTCCCAAGGAAGAGATACGAATGGCCAAAAGGCACATGAAAAAGTGCTCTACATCACTAATCATCAGGGAGATGCAGCTCAAAACAACTATGAGATACCACCTCACACCACAGAGACTAGCACACATCCAAAAGAACAAAAGCAACCGCTGTTGGAGAAGATGTGGAGAGAAAGGGACCCTTCTACACTGCTGGTGGGAATGCCAACTAGTTCAATCCTTTTGGAAAACAATATGGACTATTCTCAAAAAATTAAAAATCGAGCTCCCATTTGACCCAGCAATACCACTGCTGGGAATATATCCCAGAGAAGCAAAAAAGTATAGTCAAAATGACATCTGCACTTTTATGTTCATCGCAGCACTGTTTACAATAGCCAGAATCTGGAAAATACCTGAATGCCCTAGAACGGATGACTGGTTGAGGAACCTTTGGTACATCTATACAATGGAATACTATGCAGCTGTTAGAAAAAAGGAAATCATGAATTTTGCATATAAGTGGATCGGCATGGAAAGTATCATGCTAAGTGAAATGAGTCAGAAAGAGAGAGACAGACATAGAAAGATTGCACTCATCTGTAGAATATAGAATAACAGAGTAGAGACTAGCACCCAAGAATAGTAGAAATAAGTACCAGGAGGCTGACTTCATGGCTTGGAGGCTGGCCTCACATTCTGGGGAGAGGGCAACTCAGAGAAGGGATCACCAAGTATAATGCGGTCGGATGTCATGCGGGGGAAGGGTGATGCAGGCTGAATGTGGGCTAGAGACTGAACACAGTGGCCAATCAACACCTTTATTGCAAACCTCAACACCTAATTAGAGGGAGAGAGAACAAAAAGGAATACCCTGCCACAGTGGTGGGGCGGGGTGTGGGTGGATGGGATTTGGGAGGGTAGGAGGGATGCTGGGTTTACTGGTGGTTGAGAATGGGCACTGGTGAAGGGACGGATTCTTGAACTTTGTATGAGGGTAACAAGAACACAAAGATGAGTAAATCTGTAACTGTACCCTCATGGTGATTCACTAATTAAAAATAAATAAAGGAAAAAATAAAAAGAAATAATAAAAAGAAATAAAATAAAAATCAACCTTAAAGTCAAAAAAAAGTACTGATTTATTAGCTAATTTTGTATCCTGTAATAACTGAATTTGTTGACAAGATCTAGCAGTTCACTTTGTGGAGTTTTTAGGGTATTTCATATGTAAAATTATATTGTCTGCAGGCCAGAGTGATAACACAAAGGTCAAGACACTTGCCCAGCATGGTGGCTGTGCTGTAACCACTAGTTCAAATCCTGGACTTCGAATGTGGCTCCTGAGCTTTTCTGGGCATGACCCACAAACAAGCAAATACGTTGTCTGCAAATAAAGACAATTTTTTTTTAATTTTTCAAAAAAAAAAGAAAAGAAAATGTTCCGTGTGCACTGGCAAAATATGTACTCTTTATTTTTGGGGTCTAAGGCCCTGTATAGGTCTGTTAGCCCTCTCTCTTCTATTTCTTCCTTCAGAGCCAGTGTTTCCTTGCTGAGTTTTGTTCTTGTTAATCTATCCATTGGTGACAAGGCGACTCCAACTACTATTGTATTGCTGGCAATGTCCTCCTTAAAGTTTGCGAGCAGTTGTTTTAAGTATTTAGCTGGTCCCTCATTAGGTGCATATACATTTAAGAGTGTAATTTCTTTCTGTTGTACATAACCCTTGATAAATTAAAAATGGCCTTCTCTGTCCATCTGATTTTTTCAACCTGAAATCTATGTTGTTGGATACTTTTACGGCCACCCCAGCTTTTTTGAGGGAGTTGTTTGCCTGCATTGTTGTTTTCCATCCTTTAACTTTCAGTCTGTATTTGTTCTGATTGTTCAGATGTGTTTCTTGTAGGCAGCAGAATGTTGGTTTCAGTTTCTGGATCTATTTTGCCACTCTGTGTCTCTTGATAGGTGCATTTAGACCATTGACATTGAGAGAGATTATTGTCATGGGGTTTTGTGCCATCTTTCTATAAGGGTTTGTTGCGGTTATGGGTTTTTTCCTCGTCTTACAGGAGCTCTCTTAGTGCTTCTTTCAGGCTTGGATTTCAATCTATGAAGTTCCTGAGCTATTGTTTATCTATGAGATGATGTATTTTTCTATATAGTTTGAGTGAAAGTTTGGCTGGGTAAAGTATTCTTGGTAAGGTATTCATTTCATTGAGTTTTTTCACGATATCCCACCATTGCCTTCGGGCTTAGAGGGTTTCCTCAGATAGGTCTGCTGTAAATCTAAGGGGTGCTCCTTTGTATGTGATTTCTTTCTTCGACCTTGCTACTTGCAGTATTGCATCTTTATCTGTGGCATTGATCATTCTGACTATGATATGCCTTGGAGTGTTTCTATTAGGATTTCTTTTAGCTGTCACCGTTCTGGCTTCTTGGATCTGGATGCTTGCAGTCTCTAACTCTGGGAACTTTTCAGCGATGATTTTTTTTAACTGTGGTATTTTCATTGGGGTTGGCTCCCTGTCCTTCCGGTACTCCGATGATTCTAATGTTGTTTCTCTTGGAGTCATCTCCTAGGTCTCTGATTTGCCTTAGGGACATTTGAAGGTCTTTTCCCATTGTTTGTTGTTGCCTGTACGAATTCTGCTGTTCATCTTCAAGATCGCTGATTCTGTCTTCAACCGGTGACATTCTACTGTTGAGAGTACCTATTGAGTTTTTAAGTTCATCTATCGAATCATTCATTTGTAACATTTCCTTCTGTAGTTTTCTTATTTCTGCTCTCATTTCTTCCTGTATTTTCTGTTATCCATTCCCACATTTCTTTCACTTCTTCCTTTAATTTTCTGTACCACTGTTCCACTGATTCTTTGAGTTCCTTAAACATCCTCAGCATTTCATCTTGGAATTCTTTGTTGGAGATATCACACTTGTGGGTACCTCCTGTTGAGGATTCGGGCTTTTTTCTTCATCCTCTACTCATAGTGGAGATTTGCGCTGTTTCTTCATGTTGTTGTGGATCTAATGAGGTAAAGCCTTTAGGTTCACTGGAACTGTTCCCTCTGATTGCCAGAAAAAATTCTGAATAAGATCCACCGTGGTCAACCTTTTCCTAGTTTAGAGTAATTCTTTCCTCGTGAACATTATTCTGCAACTTATGATAGGCATCTAGTGCAGCATTGGAAGAGATGTTGTTTCCAATTGGGCTGTATGAAAATTCTTAAATACACTTGTTTTTTGGTGGAACTGTAGTCAGCCAGAAAATTGTTGCCGTGTTGTGTTTGAGGTAGCCTGAACGCTTTCCACAAAATTAGATAAAGAAGGTTGGGAGTCCAAGGTGCTGGCAGTGTAGGATATAACTCGGCCACGGGCTCCACAGAAGGCCACGCCTACTTTTGATAAGGCCACGCCCCCATCGGTGGAGGCCACACCCCCAGTCAGTCCCAATGTTAATGTACGCTTTATGGGGATCCACAAGTACCTGTTAGAGGGGACCTGTTAAAGGGGACTGGCGATGATCACACAGGCGCAGAGGGCTCAGATGACGGCAATGCCCGCGGCATGGAAGCCCCAGGCACTGGACGTAGGGGACACAGGGCTGGACGGAAGGGGGCGCACGGAGATCCTGGGTATCTGTTAGAGGGGACTGGCGATGATCAATGATGCAATTCTTAAGCATGACTTGTCAACTCTGCTTAGAGAGTACTTCTATTCGATTACATTTCACAAAATGTTTGGATAATGATTCAACTATATTTCACAGAAATTTTCTGGGCAATAATTAGGTGTGTGACACTTTGACATTGGCATTGCACAAGTGGCTTAATATTTAACAGGTCCCATACCAACAATTTCACCATGGGTAAATAAAAATCAGCATTCTGAAAGGTTTGTCCTTTTGTAATGTACAGGACTTCAGGAACCAGGAATTTTAAAATACAATCAGTATGCAACAGAAATGAGAGTAGATAGCTAATGGCAGCATATGAAATTATAAAGAATCTAATGATGATTTCTAACTCTTTATTTTAGGAGCAATGTAATAATATCCCAGAGGATCAACTTTTTCTCTCATGGCATCTCCCCACTTGAGATGTGTATTTTCATATTAAGGCAAGCAGGTAAGTAGGGAAGAGCCCCAATGGCAATAGAATTCCTGGGAAGTGGGTTAATAGGGGTCAAGACAGATGCTGCAATAGCCGAAACCACCAGTAAGGAATTCACATATGTTAGCAGGGGAGAATCAGACAAGGTCTTGGGGAAAGGAGTAAGATCAAACTTGGGGAGATGAAACACTCAGGTCACTCTGTAGAGTGTTATGTGTTCACAAACTATGAACACCAGATTGAATACCAAATTGCTCCTTTCTGTGGAAGCACATAGCTGCCAATCACTTCTCTCCTTTTTCCTTGGAAAAATCCACTGAGGGTTCAAGATCCTGAAATGTAAAGTGAGGAAGGCTCACCTTGCTACAGCGGAGCATTGCTGCTCACGGGGGACTATTCATCTTATTGATGGTGTCCCGAGTCTTGCAAACCAAGAGTGAGCTTAGGCACTGGAAGTGGAGGCAGTTTCTAGAACCTGCTCTGACCAGAACTTGAACCCACCTCTCTGTCCTCAAGGCCATGGTTTCCCACAGAACTCATGAAAATTTAGATTGAGGCTGGAGTCCTCAAACTAAGACATGGCACTTCAGTGAAGGGAATTTTCCATTCTTACAGGGCTCAGAAACGCCTTGTCCCAAAGAACCCAGGGAAAGTGTGAGCACACTGTGGTTTCTGTCCTGCTCTACTCTGCTTCCTGTGCTTTCAATATCAGACACTGTAGAAATAGCAGGGGGGATGGAAACCAGGAGACAATCAGCTGGCAGGGCTGTACAAATGCATGATTTCTTTTGTTTGTATGGCCTGTGTAAAATTGAATTATATGTGTGTGTGTGTGTGTGTGTGTGATTGTACACACACACATACACCACTCTATCTTTACTCACATATCAGCATCTGCAGTTTACTTTTAACATTCATTCAGGGTCTTTAATTCTGTACCACACCACAAACAAATGAACAAGACCCTCCAACACCATTTCTATGTCACTCTTACTTGGCTTCTTCTATACCCTCCTGACCCTCCCACATATTCCACTGCTTAATAGTCCGGGTTTTATAATTCAAGACCTAGAGTTGGTCATTGTTCAAAACTGTCTATTCCCTGTTTTGTTGCTCTCTGTTCCACAGAAGCATGAAGTCATCCTCTATTTGTTACTAGAGAGGTGACCAAAGTGGGTAGATTTGGGCGTGGTCAATGGTCTTTGAATTTCCTTTCCTGAACTTTTGTTTCTTCTGGAGTTTCTCTTGGAGGGGGGTCCAGACTTCTCTGTGCCTGTTGCAGGTACCTGGTGAAAGTCTTATCATGCCTTAGTTCCTATTTTCTGCAAAGTTGGCTTTTTGCAACTTCAGAGCTATTGATTTCCCAGAAAATTCCTTGTCATTGCCTTAGGGGATGTGGATGGGGAGTGGGGGGTGGGAGAGAGAGGCTTCTCTGTCTACCTGCCTGTCTACATCAGTAGGCTTGTACACCACAGCTAGCCAAGCATCCATCAATCACCATGAACCATGGGGATTCGGGAGGTGGGAAAGACAAAGGAAAGATGTTGGAAGATGGGAACAACATAGCCTTGAAGATTTGGGAGGTGGGAAAGAGGGGAGTTGAGGCTGGGGAGGGGGGGTCTAGTAATTTGCATTGAAAACGTAATTTGCATTAAATTGTGGTAGGATGGTCATTTTAACAAAATTAATAATTCTACAAACTGAGGATGTATGCATACATTTTAATAGTGACATAATTTTATTTGTACAAATATTTTAGTTCCTAGTTTAGCAGATTTTAAGGTATTTGATTTTGAGGAGCATGATATGAATGATATTTTAAAACTATTTCTACTTCATTGTTTGTTGCATGAAGAAATGCCTTCTATTTTAGAGTGTTTATTTTGAAGCCCAAAATTTGCTGTACAGTCTTATTGTTTCCAGGTTAATTTTTTAAAGAGTCTTTAGGGTATTATAAGTATAATATCATTCCACTAACAAATAGTCATATAATTTGACTTATTTTTCAATCTGGATACACTTAATATCTCATTCTAGTCTAATTGATGTGCAAGGACTTCCAATACTATAATAGAATTATTAATACTATAATAATATTATTAATATAGTTAATGAGGCAGCACTGCAGTAGCATTGTCGTCCCATTGATCATTGATTTGCTCCAGCGGGCACCAGTAAGACTCCATTGTGAGACTTGTTATTAATATATCAAATACGGTTTGGGCAACTTGCCAGGCTCTGCTGTGTGGGCAGGATAGTCTCGGTAGCTTGGCGGGCTCTCAGAGAGGGACAGAGGAATAGAACCCTGGTCAGCCTCATGCAAGGCAAAAGCCCTACCCGATGTGCAATAGGATTATTAATACCCGAATAATACTGGGGAAAGTGGACAGCCTTGTCTTGTGTCTTATCATTGTAGAAAACTTTCAGGTTTTTAGCATTGAGCATGATGCTGATTGTGGCCTCGTGATAAAGGGCTTTAAATATAGTAAGAAATATTTTAAAAATATTTTAAAAATATTTTAAAATATTTTAAAAATATTTTTACTTCAGGGGCTGGAGCAATAGCACACCGGGTAGGGCTTTTGCCTTGCACGCGGCCGACCGGGGTTCGAATCCCAGCATCCCATATGGTCCCCTGAGCACTGCTAGGGGTGATTCCTGAGTGAAGAGCCAGGAGTGACCCCTGTGCATCGCCGGATGTGACCCAAAAACCAAAAAAAATAATATTTTACTTCATTGTTTGTTGTATGAAGAAATGCCTTCTATACTAGAGTGTTTATTTTGAAGCCAAAAATTTGCTGTACAGGCATATTGTTTCCAGGTTAATTTTTTAAAGAGTCTTTAGGGTATTATAAGTATAATATCATTCCACTAACAAATAGTTATATAATTTGACTTAATTTTCAATCTGGATACACTTAATATTTCATTCTTGTCTAATTGATGTGCAAGGACTTCCAATACTATAATAGAATTATTAATACTACAATAATATTATTAATATAATTAATGAGGCAGCACTGCAGTAGCATTGTCATCCCATTGATCATTGATTTGCTCCAGCGGGCACCAATAAGTCTCCATTGTGAGACTTGTTATTAATATATCAAATATGGCTTGGGCAACTTGCCAGGCTCTGCCGTGTGGGTGGGATATTCTCAGTAGCTTGGCGGGCTCTCAGAGAGGGACAGAGGAATAGAACCCTGGTCAGCCTCATGAAAGGCAAAAGCCCTACCCGATGTGCAATAGGATTATTAATACCCGAATAATACTGGGGAAAGTGGACAGCCTTGTCTTGTGTCTTATCATTGTAGAAAACTTTCAGGTTTTTAGCATTGAGCATGATGCTGATTGTGGCCTCGTGATAAAGGGCTTTAAATATAGTAAGAAAATTTCCTTCTTTTTTTATTTCCTTGAGTTTTTACCATGAATGGTTGTTGAATTTTAATGAGTACTTTATATTGGAGCGATAGCACAGAGGGTAGGGCATTCGACTAGCATGCGGCCGACCCGGGTTCAATTCTTCCATCTCTCTCAGAGACCCCGGCAGGCTACCCGTGGAATATTCGGTATGACAAAAGCAGTAACAACAAGTCTCACAATGGAGACATTACTGGTGCCCACTCAAGCAAATCAATGAACAATGGGAAGACAGTGCTATAGTGACAGCGCTCCAGTGCTTATGTTGATATGTGACATTGCATTGACTGTCTGGCATATATTAAAGCATCTTGCATTCTGGGTATAAATCTCACCGATTGGTGGTGTAAGATAATTTAATGTCTCTGGATTTTATTTCCTAATATTTTGTTTTGGATCTTTGCAACTATTTTTGTTAGAGATATTGGTCTATAATTTTAATTTTTAGTGATATCTCTGTCTGCTTCCAGTGTGTGGGTAATATAGAAATTATAGAATCTGGGAGAATTTAGATTTATGTAACTTGCAGAAAGAGCCTGAAAAGGATAGGATGCAGGTCTTTGGAGGTTTGGAAAAACTCTCTAGTACATCAATCTGATTCAGGCTTTTGTTTTAGGGAGTGATTTTTATTACCATTTCCATTTCTTTGTCAGTAATTGGCTTGGGAATTTTTTCTGTTTCCTTCTACCTCAGTATTGGGAGGTCATAGATTTCAAAATTGCATCTATCCATACAAAAAATTTTTATGGTAATCTCTGATTATTCTTTGGATTTCTGTGGCATATATTATACAGCTCCCACTTTTGTTTAGGTTCCAGTTCATTCAACTTTTCTCTTTTATTTGTGAATCTAGCTAATTAATGTTAATTAATCTTGCTTATTCTTTTGAAAAGATTCTTGATTTCAGCCAATGAAACGAAACAAAACAACAAAAACTAGCACCAGGGAGATTGTATAGCAGGTAGGGTTACACAAACTTGGGTAGCAGTTCCACGTTCAATCACCTCACTACATCTGTTCCACAGAGTACTGTCAAGAGTGATCTCTGAGCAGAGATCCAAGAGTGAACCCTGAGCAGCACTAAGTGTGACCCAAAAGACAGGAAAAAGTGATAATAAAAGAAAATAAAGAACTAGTTCTTGGTTTCATTGATTTTTTTGTACATTAATTAATCAATTAATTTCTGGTTTCTGCTCTGTTGATTTCTGCTCTGTATTCTTTCCTTCTTGCTTATTTTTTTTATTCTTTAGTGAATCACCATGAGGGTACAGATACAGATTCACATAGGTTAGAACTTGTTTTTCCCTCATACAACGCTCACAAACACATCCCTCCACCAGTGCCCGTTCTCCATCACCAATAGACCCAGCATCCCTCCACCCCATCCCATCTCCTCCCAACCCCACTTTGCCTCTGTGGCAGGGTACTCCCTTTTGATCTCTCTCTCTCTCCAAATGTGGTTTGCAATAGGGGTATTGAGTGGCCATTGTGTTCAGTCTCTAGTCTACTTTCAGCGCACATCCCCTTTCCCGGGCATGATATCAAACCCCATTTTACTTGTTGTTCCCTTCTCTATTGAGCTGCCTTTTTCCCCAGCATGTGGGGCCAGCTTTCAAGCCATGGAGCCAACGTACTGGTACTTATTTCTACTATTCTTGGACATTAGTCTCCTATTCTGTTATTTTATGTTCCACAGATGAGTGCAATCTTTCTATGTCTGTCTCTCCCTTTCTGACTCATTTCACTTAGCATGAGACTTCCCATGTTGATCCACTTATCTGCAAAGTTCATGACGTTATTTTGTCTAACGGCTGCATAGTATTCCATTGTATAGATGTATCAGAGTTTCTTTTTTTTTTAATTAGTGAATCACTGTGGGGGTACAGTTACAGATTTATACATTTTTGTGCTCATGTTTCCCCCATACAAAGTTTGAGAACCCATCCCTTCACCAGTGCCCATTCTCCACCACCAGTAAACCCAGCATCCGTCCTACCCTCCCCAGTCCCATCTCCCCCCACCCCACACTGCCACTATGGCAGAGTATTCCCTTTTGTTCTCTCTCTCTCTGATTTGGTGTTGTGGTTTTCAATAAAGGTGTTGAGTGGCCATTGTGTTCAGTCTCTAGTCTATATTCAGTACGCATCACCCTTCCCCCGCATGACATCCGACCACATTTTACTTGGTGTTCCCTTCTCTGAGTTGCCCAGAATGAGAGACCAGCCTCCAAGCCATGGAGACAACCTCCTATAGATGTACCAGAGTTTCTTGTACCAGTCATCTTTTCTCAGGCACTCAAGTTTTTTCCAGATTCTGGCTATTGTAAACAGTGCTGCAATGAACATATAAGTGCAGATGTCATTTCGAATATACTTTTTTGCTTCTCCAGGATATGTTCCCAGAAGTGGTATTGCTGGATCAAATGGAAGCTCAATTTCTAATTTTTTTAGAAGTGTCCATATTGTTTTCTGAAAGGGCTGAATCAGTCAGCATAACCACCGACAGTGTAGAAGTGTCCCTTTCTCCAACATCCTCTCCAACAGCTGTTGCTTTTGTTCTTTTGGATGTGTGCCATTCTCTGTGGTGTGAGGTGGTATCTCATAGTTCTTTTGGTCTACATCTCCCTGATGATTAGTGATGCAGAGCATTTTTTCATGTGCCTTTTGGCCATTCGTATCTCTTCCTTAAAAAAGTTTCTATTCATTTCTTCGGCCCATTTTCTGATGGGGTTGGATGTTTTCTTCTTGTAAAGTTCAGTCAGTACTTTATATACTCTTTATATCAACCCCTTATCAGATGGGTATTGGGTGAATATCCTTTCCCATTCTTTAGATTGTATTTTGGTCACTGTATCTTTTGCGGTGCAGAAGCTTCTTAGTTTATTGTAGTCCCATTTGTTTATCTCTGTTACCTCTTTGTTGGTCAGTTGCGTGTCATCTTTGAAGAAACCGTTAGCTTCAATACTGTGGAGGGTTTTTCCAACCTTGTCTTCAATGTACCTTATGATTTGTGGTCTGATGTTGAGGTCCTTAATTTATTTTGATCTGATTTTTGTGCATGGTGTCAGGTCGAAGTCTAAACCCATTCGTTAGCATGTGATTGTCCAGTTGTGCCAGCACCATTTGTTAAAGAGGCTTTCCTTGCTTCATTCCACATTTCTTGCTCCTTTATCAAAGATTAGACGGTATACATTTGGGGTTGTGTGTAGGGATATTCCACTCTGTTCTATTGGTGTGAGGCTCTGCCTTTGTTCCAGTACTGTGCTGTTTTGATTATTACGCTTTAAGGTAAAGTTTGAGGTTGGGGAGGGTGATGCCTCCCATCATCTTTTTCCCAAGAACGGCTTTAGCAATCCCAACAAGCTACCGAGAGTATCCCACCCACAGAGCAGAGCCTGGAAAACTACCTATAGTGTATTTGATATGCCAAAACAAAAACAACAAGTCTTGCAATGGAGACATTACTGGTGCCCACTCAAACAAATCAATGAGCAACAGGATAATAGCGCTAACAGTGTTAAATTGTAATAGTTGGCACCACAGGACTAAACAGCATGGCACCTCCCAACTCATGCATTGAGCCACCAGTCTGATTGGAAGAGAATTATCAGTATGGGCTCCCCATGACTTCTGAGTATCACTTGGTAGACCCCCACCAAAAAACCACACAATACAGCAATTATTTAACAATATATGTACACATAGCTCATAGTTCATGTCAGCCATATTTATAATAGTCAAGTTTTGGAAGCTGGGGCTGAAGCAATAATACAGGGTTGGGCACTTGCCTTGAATGTGGCCAACCCAGATTCAATTCCCAGCATCCCATATGGTTCCCTGAGCACTGCCAGGAGTAGTTCCTCAGTGCATAAGCCAGGAGTAAACTCTGTGCATGGCCAGATGTGACCCAAAAGGAAAGTAAAAGATTTAGAAGAAACCCAAACGCCTACTGACAGATGAAAACATAAATAAAATATAATGTTTTTGGAATTCTACTCAATTTAAAGAAAATATGTAATATTATCTTTTGTGTGATGTATACACAAAATGGAATACTACTAGGTTATAAAAATGTAATATCATTCATTTTTACGACTTGAATGAACTATAGGGTGTCATGTTAAGTGAAATAAATCAGAGAGAGGACAAATGCCAACTTATCTTACTTTGTATGGTGTATAACGAAGCACAGGAAAGTGATGGATAATGTCCAAAGATAAAACAATACGTGGAGTCTGAGAATAGACTGAGGTTACCAAGACAGGGTGCAATGTGGGTTGTTAGAAATGGGACAGACTGGAAATGACCTAAGAAAAATCTGGAGGATATTTGGCACAAGGGCCTTTGTCGTTTTTTGTACACCAAAAGCATAAACTTTAACACCATTGTAATTCATGGTAACTCAATAATATACAAATAAGAGAACAATATTTTTATTAGAGATGGAACTCAAATTCATGCAGGAAACTTGAACTGGATATTGAAGACTATAGACAATTAGAAGAGACATGGTTCAGAAATATCATTCTTGCAGGAAGGAGGACATGGAAAAAGCCAGCACATAGGCCAGAAAGCATCGTTCTGTAATAGAGTAGCCAGCAATTTCTTTAGGATGGAATGAAGCATAGCTTATAGAAGGGTGGTACAGAAACTACCCCATTAACCACTGGGGTGGTGTCAATGTCCTTTAAATCAACCAGAGGCTTCAAGGTAAAGTTCTATAAAATGCTAGACAGAAATACAAACAGCTCCATACGGGCCAAGCCTTCACCAACACATACCCTTTTTCCTAAAAATGTAGCATAAACAAAATGTTACCTTAGTTATATTTCTAAGATGGCAATAATGGTAACTCAAACCAACATGGAATTAACACATACATAAAAGCATTCATTTATAATTTGGAGTCAGAGCAATAGTACAGAGGATAGGATGTTTGTTTGCATGCAGTTGACCCAGGTTTGATGCCTGGCAGGCTGTATGGTCCCCTGAACCTGCCAGGAATGATCCCTGAGCACAGAGTCAGAAGAAAGCCCTGAGCACGCCAGGTATCCCCCTGCTAAACAAAATCACTCATAATTAAATGCAAGTCAACCTGACTTATTTCCTTAGCACATACTGCAGTGTATATAAAAAATCTATTTGAACACCTACCTTGAAATTGCTCTGCTAAGATTTACCTGTGACATTTTCCTACACACACACACACACACACACACACACAAATACACTCACTTATTCCAATTGACATGAGATATACACAATACTTTTTGTCATCTGCTTCCAATCCAAGACTGAACAATGATTTTTTTCTTAACAAGCTAATGTTAACATAACATTCTTTCTAAAAAATTACCAGTTTACCATGGCTAAATCTAAAAAAAATCACACTAGTCACATGCATGATTAACTTTACACTATTCCACAAACTAAGACTAGAAATTTCAAATGTTATCTAATTTCCAGTTGTCCTCCAGTAGGAATGGTCTTTCTCTACGTTCTGCCTACAAATAGTCTCCTTATCCTTATAGATCTAATTTAAATGCCATTTATATTATGCAAACATCTATGCCTGGCAGGCCATATGGTCCCCTGAGCTTGCCAGGAGTGATCCCTGAGCACAGAGTCAGAAGTAAGCCCTAAGCACGCCAGGTATTCCCCCTGCTAAACAAAATCTGCCTTACCCCAGAAATTAGTTGCTCCTTGAGCTCCTAATTATTTCAATGCATTAAGTTCATACAACATCAGACTGCTTATTACTTCATCACTTCCTTGCTAGACACCCTTTAGACAATTATTAAAATCCTTCACTGGTACATATATCTTCAATTAAAACATCTGTCTCTCTTTGTTAAAAGTTTTTTTTTCAGTTCTTTCCCATTTTATTTATTGTTTTGTTTTATTTTGTTCTAATTTTATTTTACTGTATCACCGTGACATAATTACAAGTTTTCGTGTTTGGGTTACAATCACACAATGATCAAACATCCACCCCTCCACCAGTGCACATTCCCCACTACCGACATCCCAGGTATAACCCCCTTTTCCCACCCTCCCCCTGCCTCCATGGCAGACAATATTCCCCATAATCTCTCTCTACTCTTGGGCATTATGGCTTGCATCACAGACACTGAGAGATCATCATGTTTGGTCCATTATCTACTTTCTGAATGCATCTCCAATCCCAACTGGTTCCTCCAGCCATCATTTTCTTAGTGATCCCTTCTGTATTCCATATGCCTTCTTCCCTCCACTCATGAAGCAGTCTTCCAGCTATGGGGCAATCCTTTTTGCCCTTGTATCTACTGTCCTTGGGTGTCTGTCTCATGTGAGACATCTGATAAAGGATTAATATCCAGGATATACAAGACACTAGTAGAATTGTATAAAAGTTTATTTAGGCTATAATAAAAGCCTTCTTGTGTCTCCAGTCACTTAGAATGGTAGCATCTCCACAATAACACTAGTCTTGAATAATTTACCATATATACCTTGATATTTTTCTTAATCTTAACTATGTCTCTGAAACTTGTATCTTCCTTAAACTCTCTTTATTATTTTGGGTGTGCCACTTGTTTCTTCCAGAATTTGGTCAAATTATAACAGCACCCTCCTTGACTCTCAAATTACTCTGGCCTCTGCTCCCACCCACCAAAATGGCAGAGGAATCGAACCCAGGTCAGCCACATGAAAGGCAAACGCCCTGCTCCTGTGCTATCACTCCAGCCTTGAGAAATTTTTACTATAATTAGAAATTTCAGAGTAGCCTTCATGTAAGATCCTTCCTTATCAAAGTTGGTCCCTGAAGGTCAGATAAAAAAGAAAAGCTGAAAAACTTGCCTGTTGAAAAGGGCATGAAGTAGTCGCTCTTCTTAAAATTACCACTTTCATCCAGGAAGTGGCCAGGATCAAATTGTTCTGGATTGGGAAACTCTTTGCCATCATGTAGAACAGAACTCAGAGATGTTATTATCTCTGTGCCATGATATAAAGAGGGGAGAAAAAGTGAAATATAAATAAGGTCATTTGGTTGAAACAAGCCTCAATTAATCCTTTTCTTCATAGATCAAGAGGTTAAGACACACAAAGATTTCTCCATGTCAAAGAATCAATTAATTAATCAACATAAAAGGTCTTCAATATCTCAGTTAAAATCCAAGGCACTTTTAATTGATTCCAACACCAAACTCATACCCAGTATTTGCGTTTGTGAAAACAAGGAAATTCTCTTAATTGCGTTGCTGACAATAAATTTTACTATTTTGTCAATGTATTATCACAAACACAGGCCAGAGTCTGGCAAGCTACCAGTGGCATATTTGATATGCAAAACCAGTAATAAGTCTCATAATGGAGACGTTACTGGTGCCTGCTGAGAAAATCAATGAATATTGGGATGAAAGTGCTACAGTGCTACTATCACAAAATAAAAGAAACTCATTTCTAGGATACAAGTGCAAGGTCTTCTATAAAACTACCTGAGTGGCAATATTTTTTAAAACTTTTACTTTCTCATAAAAATTAGATATTGTTAATAATCTGCTCATTTTAATATGTTCTTTCAATTTACCTATTCTTGTGGAGATGACAGAGCATGGTAACACTTTTCTAAACTCAGACATATAGTTGAATATAATGATGTGTTGTTTACTTTTTAGAATTAATGAACTCCTTCCTTTGTACAAAATTAAGCTCTGTGACCACAGAAAAATAGTTTAACATTTCAGTAGCTCATCCCTAGTAGACTGTAAATAAATAATAAATTTGACAAATTTCTTATTTAAAATAAGACAAAACACTATATGTTGAGGCCAGAGAGATACTATAGCAAGTAGGGCACTTGCCTATATGTGGTGATCTGGGTTGGATCCCCAACACCACATAGCCCTGTAGGAGTAAGCCCTGAGCACTCCTGGGGGTGGTCCAAAAGCCAAAACCAATCAAGCAAGCAAAGAAGCAAACAAAAAAGCCCCACAAAATAGCTTTTATATATGTCAATCCAAGTGTGTTACTCTGTTATAACCAGAAAGCAGATGGTCCCATAAGCCAGGAGAGGATTTTTGTCATAAACTAATCTATAAGGCTGAGAACTAACAAGAGTGCTTGTCTTTTTACACTAAGGAGATAATGGTTAAAATATTACACCTAAAGGGCTGGAGCAGTGGCACAGTGGGTACCATGTAAGGCACTTGCTTTACATGCACCTGACTCAGGTTTTATCTCTGGCATTTCATACCATCACCTGAGTAATACCAGGAGTGATTCCTGGGTGCAGAGGAAGGTACCCAGGTCATTGCCAAGTATAGCCCAAAAACAAACAAAAAAAATCTTTTAAAGGGGCTGGAGCGATAGCTCAGCGGGTAGGGCATTTGCCTTGCACTTGGCCGACCCGGGTTCTAATCCCAGCATCCCATATATGGTCCCCTGAGCACCGCCAGGAGTAATTCCTGAGTGCAGAGCCAGGAGTAACCCCTGTGCATCGCCGGGTGTGACCCAAAAACCAAAAAAAAAAATCTTTTAAAATTTCTTTTTGCACCTAGAATTCATAAAGAAGGATACAGGACAGGAAAAATTAACAAATAGGATTTTCTCAAAATTTTAATACAAATCTAAAAAATATTAAATCTGTGAGGAAATAACCCATAATTAAGGCAATAGTGGGAAACCAATAGAAGCAGACTCCATGATATCCTAAATGCTAAAATGATCACCCAAGAAATTCCAATCATGCACTATGTCACATTCTTTTTTTTTACTATGTCACATTCTTAAAGGAACATTTGGTAAGAATGAAATAATTAATTAGAAATACTTGAAATAAAGAGAGAAGTACCAAGTGATATTTCCTGGTCTCTCTCTCTTCTCTGTCCCAGTCTCATTTGTTTTTCTAACTTCATATCTAGGAAGAAAGACTTCAAGGCAACAAACTATTCATTGACTAAAACTGGGTATTAGATACCTTTCTCACTGATTCGACAGTTTTCAGATCCACTAAGTGTACAGCGGCTGCACAGAAAGAAGATCTGAAGAGGAGCCGATTATAGACTCACTTAGACTAGTTGTTTATAACTGCATTATTATCACAGTTTCTGTCATATAACTCCTAAACAGGTCTGTAGATAATAATAATGTTCACCTTTGGGAAAATATACTCTCTGAACTTAATATTCCGAGTCACAGAATAAGGAAAGCTGGTGGGAGCAAGGTCTATGACTCTCTGGACCTCGTGCACCAATGCATCCATGTAGGGCATGTTGCTCCTGTCCTGCATGCAGGGGCTCCGATGTTTGCCAATGACATGCTCAATCTCCTTCTGGGCTTTAGCTGGCAAAAGAGAAATCAGAATTTATATGAAACAAAGAAGACTTTTTTCTTCTTAATCATGGAAAATCGTCATGGAAGATTAGGACTTTTTGTGTGTTGTTCAGAAATTTGTCAGGAAATACTTGTAAATTAGATGCTCAGAAGAATGGCAAAAGTTATTTATCACATAAGGAAGTGAGTTTTGTTTTTTGGCAAGTCACATCCAGTGATGCTCAGGGGTTACTCCTGGCTCTGTACTCAGGAATCATACCTGGTGGTGCTGGGTAGTGAACATAGGTCAGCTACATGCAAGACAAATGTCCTACCCACAGTACTATCACGCCAGTCCTGGAAAGGAGTTCTTAGAAAAATAAGAATACTTAATTTTTATTTTCAATCTTAAGACACATCTGTTTACTGCTTCTGACCAAAATTAAGAAAACTCCAAAGCAGGAAAATCACTTCTACCCTCCAAATTTCTGGTGTTGATTAGCATCTTATTTTCTTTTAGTACAATAATCTAACTTGAGTTTACCATAGCCAATGATAGGAAGATGTACTAATAAATATTTTACTTGAACATTGTCTTAGCTGGTAAAGAGCAGCACAGTCATTAGTGTTGACTTCTAATGGTTACGTGAAATTTTATTCTGTCAATTATCTGTGATCATACCTGTGACTTCTGGGTACTTCAGCAAAAGTAGGAGTCCGAATCTCAAAGTAGTACTTGTTGTCTCTGTTCCAGCACCAAATATTTCCCATGTGGTAGTGACCAAGTTGTCCAAAGTAAATTCAGATGCCTTATAATATTTCTCCTAGGAACAAGGTATTAAAATTACTTGATAAATTAATATCTCCATAGAAGTATCATAAAATTTTCATTTTAATATCATTATTTGATTTTTCTTTTTGGGAACATTTACTCAGACATTTTATTTTATTTTTTATTTTTTAATATTTTTTACCAATTCATCTTGCCATTTATTTGAAAACTCTATGATCTTTACAATAGATTGTAAGGAATTGATTCATAGTCTTGTTACAGTGTTCATTTGTAGAGCAATATTTCTTTCTTTTTCTTTAATTAGTGAGTCACCATGAGGGTACAGATACAGATTTACACATTTTCGACCTTGTTTTCCCCTCATACAATGTTCACAAACACATCCCTTCACCAGTGCCCATAATACACCACCAATAAACCCAGTATACCTCCACGCCCCAACCCCATCTCCCCCCACCTCACACTGCCTCTGTGGCAGGGTATTCCTTTTTGATCTCTCTCTCTCCAATTCGGTGTTGTGGTTTGCAATAGGGGTATGGAGTGGCCATTGTGTTCGGTCTCTACTTTCAGCACGAATCTCCCTTTTCTTGGGGGATCTCCAATAACATTTTACTTGGTGTTCCCTTCTTTATCTGAGCTGCCTTTTTTCCCAGCATGTGAGACCAGCTTTGAAACCATAGAACAAACCTCCTGGTACTTATTTCTAATACTCTTGGATATTAGCCTCCTACTCTGTTATTGTATATTCCACGAATGAGTGCAATCTTTCTATGTCTGTCTCTCTCTTTCCGACTCATTAAACTTAGCATGATACTTTCCATGTTGATCCACTTATATGCAAAGTTCATGACTTCATTTTTCTAACAGCTGCATCATATTCCATTATATAGATGTACCAGAGTTTCTTTAACCAGACATCAGTTCTAGGGCACTTGGGATTGTTCTAGATTCTGGCTATTGTAATCAGTGCTGTGATGAACATATGAGTTCAGATGTCATTTCGACTATACTTTTTTGCTTCACTGGGGTATATTCCCAGCAGTGGTATTGCTGGGTCATTGGGAGCTCAATTTCTAATTTTTTGAGACACGTCCATATTGTTTTCCAGAAGGGCTGAACCAGTTGGCATTCCCACCAGCTGTATAGAAGGGTCCCTTTCTCCCCACTAGTCAGACATTTTAAAAGTGCTATAGTTTAAGATAAATTGAGTTGTTATGATTTCTCCAAACCCATAAAATACAATCAGATACAATCTTCCAATGAGTCATTACTTTTTTTTATGAGTGAATTACCATGAGGTACAGTTACATACTTACAAACTTTTGTACTTCCGTTTCAGTCATACAATGATCGAGTACCCATCCCTCCATCAGTGCCCATTTTACACCACCAATGATACCAGTATCCCTCCCATCACCCACACCCCATGCCCCCCTCTTTACCCTGCCTCTTTGGAAGGGCATTTTATTTTGTTCTCTTTTTCTTTGTGGATGTTTCAGTTTGCAAAAGAGGCATTGAGTGGCCATTGGGTTTGATCTATAGTCTACATTCAGCACGCATCTCACAACCAAGAGGGTCCTCCAAACACCCTTTACTTAGTATTCCCTTCTATATCTGAAAGACCATTTCCCACAGCATTTGAGACCGGTTTTCAAGCCATAGAGTAAACTTTCTGGTCTTTATCTCTACGATTCCTGGTTGTTAGTGTCCCATTCTGTTACTTTATAATCCACAGATGAGTGCAATCTTTCTATGTCTGTCCCTCTCTCTAACTCATTTCACTTAACATGATACTTTCTATGTTTATCCACATATATGCAAAATTCACAACTTCATCTTTTCTAACAGCTGCATAATAGTACATTGTGTTAATGTACCAAAGTTTCTTTAACCAGTCATTTGTTCTTGGGCACTCAGGTTTTGTCCAGATTATGGCTATTGTAAACAGTGCTGCAATGAACATACAAGCGCAGCTGTCATTTCTACTGTACCGATTAGTCATTTCTTATTCCTCACTTTCTCACTCACTAAATACTATTGGTTACTCTAGAATACTTCCCTTGCATCATGTTTATCATGTTCTGCCAAATCTCAATCAGCTTTCAATTTTTTTTAGATGTTGGGGCTGGAGACCCTCTCTTCCATATTCAGGGACCATTCCTGACTCTGCTCAGGAATGACACCTGGCAATGCTTAGAGAACCATATGTGGTGCCAGAGATTCAAACCCTTGTCAGCTGTCTCTGTACCATCTCCTCAGCCCTAATTTTCAATTGTATTGAGTCTAAATTGCTCACTGAAGTCTCCAGATAAGCTGCTCTATACATATCGATCCTGCCAATCTAATTCTCTATTCCAATCTCATAATTATTATACCCAAAACAATTACTCAAATACAATCAAAATAATTTCATTGGAGGTGCTGAAGTGATAGCACAGCAGGTAGGGTGATGCCTTGCACTTAGCCAACCCGGGTTTGATTTCCAGCATCCCATATGGTTCCCCAAGCACTGCCAGGAGTAATTCCTGAGTTCAGAGCCAATAGTAACCCCTGAGTATCACTGAGTGTGACCCCCAAAAAGCAAAATAATAAAATAAAATAAACATAAAAATTTTTTAAAAGAATATTATTGGAAATTCTAGGCATTTCATCTCTGTTCTTACAATTTTTGGAACATATTATCATCCGTGTCCATTTAAGTCACAGTTTAAGCCAAACCTTGTATATCTGTAAAGATATCATAGACTTCTTTAAAGTTGAACTATCTAACGTTTACCATTGTTTCGTTTCCTCATTATGACTTCTTCCAATCATGAAACTCATTTTGGGTTACCACTTACTAGTCAGGACCACCAGACAACCTGGCAATCTTCACTTAATGTGGCCCCCAGGACCCGAGAGTATTCCTATAGACCCCACAAAAAAAGAAATAGAAGCATTTTTTTTTTTTTTGCTTTTTGGGTCACACCCGGCAATGCACAGGGGTCATTCCTGGCTCATGCACTCAGGAATTACCCCTGGCGGTGCTCAGGGGGACCATATGGGATGCTGGGATTCGACCCGGGTCGGCCGCGTGCAAGGCAAACGCCCTACCCGCTGTGCTATCTCTCCAGCCCCGAAATAGAAGCATTTTTATTACATAAAACCTAAGTCATTTTCAGTGAAAATTTAGAAATAGTTTTTTGTTGTTTGTTTGGGGGCCACACCTAGTAGTACCCTCAGAGGTTACATCTGGCTCTGTGCTCAGATATCACTCCTGGGGGACTCAGGGAATCAAACCCAGGTTACCTGCATGTAAGGTAAGCACCTTACCCAATCCATTACTCCATCCATAGACATATCTTAAGTCCCATATATGCTTTGCACAAGCAATAAGTTTCACAAGTGATTGATTTAACTCTAGTATTTTGTTTTTGTTGGGAGAATACTGGTTTATAAAAACAAATATAGAGCATTTTTACTATCCTAACATCACTGGAAAGACTCACTCCATGAGTCTTATCACTCACAAAGTTAAAGTAGTGAATCAGACCCAAATTATAGCTCTCGCATTGTGTGAGTAATCATTTTTATAATTACCTTTTCCATTTTAATCAGAAAGTAGTCAATGAAGTCTCGTGGGTTACTGAAGTCCAGGGACTCTTGGTGTTCCTTTATCTTCTCCAAAATAAACTTTTTTTGAATAGCAATATTTTTAAACAACTCATTATGACATCCTGGGAGATAATGTATTAAAAAAGGAAAAGCATTGTAGAGCTGGAAGAAAAAGAATCATTCATTATTTCACTCAACAAACTTACATGCACATGATACATATGAGACACTTTGCCATAAGCTCAGCCAATATTAATAAGACTTGTTTCTTTAACCAGAAAATGCCAATAATTAGAAGGGGAATAAATAAACAGCTAAGTTACATTATTCACAAATTACAAAGCATTTTTTTTGCTTTTTGGGTCACACCCGGGGATGCACAGGGGTTACTCCTGGCTCTGCACTCAGGAATTACTCCTGGCGGAGCTTGGGGGACCATATGGGATCTGGGAATTGAACCCAGATCGGCTGTGTGCAAGGTCAATGCTCTATCCGTTGTGCTCTCTCTCCAGCTCCATAAAGCAATTTCGAAAACAACCAAATTCATTTCCTGACTGTAACTTTCTGAAATAATTCTGAAATTTATGCTACCTCTTCTAAAATGAAAATGTGGCAATGGGGGAAAATGGAGGTGAATATCAAATGCCCAAAATCAATAAATATCAAGAATTGGTCTTTAATAAGATAGTGGTGAGGGAAAGACACTCTGCCTTCTGATGCTAGATTGTTTTATGCATGGAACCCTACCATAAAATTTTTTGTAAACCATGGTTCCTAAAATAATTTTTTAAAATATAATTCACTCCCTAGGGCCAAAGTTCTCAAAAGTTCTAATGCAGACCTTCCTCCTAAGGCTAGTAAAAAATAAGTAAAATTAAATTAAATTAAAATGTGGAGGTTAAGGAGAGTTAGTCAATCTCTTAGACAAGTTAATTCAGTAATGAAGCCTGAACCAATTGTCATTCCAGTTTTACCTCTACCTATTTCTTCAGAGATCACCAACAGTATTTGAGGAACTTCTACCTTTCTTTTCTGTCATGAAGAAACAGTGTACCACTAAAATAAAAGAAAGACAAATTAATCATTTTTATTTAGGGTCTTACACTCTCAGAAAATTGCACCATGTCCTTATTCATGATGCTACTGCCAGTCTTAGGGTTTCCTGACTCATTTTAATCAGCTCTTTTTTGACTGAAGATTCTAAGGGTAGTTTATTTCTTGTCTTGGCTAAGAAAATATTGTTGTCTTATTTGGAAAATGTTATCATAGTCAAGTAAAATTTCTTGTTCTAAAAATGAGACATTGGGGCTGAAGAGATAATCCAGCAGGTAGGGCTCCTTCATTGCACACGATCAACTCAAGTTCAACTCTGGACATATATATGGTCCTCCAAACCTCGCTGGAGTGATCCCTGAGTACAGAAACCAGAAATAAGCCTGGAGCACTTCTGAGTATGACCCCGCACCACTTTCCCAAAATGCAGCACAGACTGTTCAATCCCTCAGGTCCTTCCTAAGTAGAACACATCATAATTTTATGATCTACTCATGATTTAAGTTCCCAATGATTATGCATTGGAGGTTAATAAGATCTCCTGACAGTGTTCAATAATACCAAACACATTCTACAATACCCTCTCCAGCTACAGATATGAAAATCAGGAAGAGATTAGTGCCTCAAAATAAAACCCTTATCATAATTGATGCATTATATTTTATTTTTTATTACTGTATTTTATGTTTTAATTTTGATTTGAAAACATTGACTGTATCTGCTAACACACCATTTCCAAATGATAGTTTGATAAACATTACAATCACTCCGGAATCCATAAGGTACCTTGAAGACAAGGTCGGTAAAACTCTCATCGATATTGAAGCTAAATGTATCTTCAAAGGTGACACGCAACTGACCAACCAAATGGAAACTGAGATAAACAAATGGGACTCTATTAAACTAAGAAGCTTCTGTACCGCAAAAGATACAGTGACCAGAATACAAAGACAATCCACAGAATGAGAAAGTATATTCACCCAATACACATCTGATAAGGTGTTGATATCAAGGGTCTATAAGGAACTGGTTGGACTCTACAAGAAGAAAACATCCAACCCCATCAGAAAATGGGGCAAAGAAATGAACAGAAATTTTTCCAAGGAACAGATATGAATGACTAAAAGGCACATGAAAAAATGCTCTTCATCACTAATTATCAGGGAGATGCAGATCAAAAAAACTTTGAGAAATCACCTCACATCACAGAGAATGGTACACATCCAAAAGAACAAAAGCAAATGCTGTTGGAGGGAATGTGGGGAGAAAGGGACCCTTCTACACTGTTGGTGGGAATACCAACTTGATCACCCCTTCTGGTTAAACAATATGGACACTCCTCAAAAAATTAGAACTTGAGCTCCCATCTGACCCAGCAATATCACTGCTGGGAATATATCCTGGAGAAGCAAAAAAGTATAGTCAAAATGACATCTGCGATTTTAAGCACAGAGCCATGTGGGGACGCTCCTTTCCGGCCCCGCGCGAGATCGACCCCGGAGGCAACTGAACTACTTTGGACACAAGCGGCGCCCCCAAGATGCCTCCAAACTGTGTGCTCGGAGCTACTGGCCCAGGCGCTGCCAGCAGGGTATGCTCTTTTCTCTCTCAACTCTTTGTTTTTGAACGCAGCGAGGCAATAGCCGGTTTTTAGACTATGCAGGAAGCCCGGGAAAGCCGATGGAGCGGGACTTCCGGATCCGCCCTGTGCCGGCCGACATTTAAGCACAGAGCCTTGTGGGGACGCTCCTTTCCGGCCCCGCGCAAGATCGACCCCGGAGGCAACTGAACCACTTTGGACACGAGCGGCGCCCCCAAAATGCCTCCAAACTGTGTGCTCGGAGCTACTGGCCTAGGCGCTGCCAGCGAGTGATGCAACTACCAAAAGAATTTTCCCTGGACTTCATATAGAAATCCAAAACCGATAGCAGCCGCACAACCTAATATCTCTTGATTGTCAGCAACGTGTAAATGTTCCTTTTTGGCAGGGCTTACCGTTGGGGGGAAACTCCAAACAATAGTACTGAGTGTTTTGTTGAAGGGCAAAAGATTGTAGCGATAGAATTTTAGGCAGAATTTTCCCTGGACTTTATATAGAAACCCAAGACCGAGCGGCCGCGGCAGCCTAATGTCATCTAATCATCGGCAATATGAAATGGTTCCTTTGTAATGGGTTGGACTTTGGGGGGACCATAATAGGGTTAAAGTTTGTAGCGACGTGTAATTTCTGGCTGTACTTTCCCTGGACTTTATACAGAAATTCAAAGCCGCGAGGCCGCTGTCATGGCCGCGCAACCTATTGTCATTTAATCATCAACAATATGAAATGGTTCCTTTTTAATGGGTCGGACTTTGGTGGGAAATCCTAACAAGAATAGTAAGTCTTTTGCTGAAATATTGAAGGCTACCAAAGTGGTAGCCATCTCTGTAGACTGAACTAAGCCATATCCCCACGCCGGCTGAGAAGAAATATCCTTCTTTCTCGGGAAGAAACGCGGCGTGGCGTTAACCATAGTATGATGTCCATTAAGCTGACATGGACCTGGTGGCGTGGGAATGGGATACAAGGGAATAAATTATTGTGTACTTGGAACAGCGGGACGCTGGTGGAATCTTGAGCCGGGGCCAATACCAGCGTATTACTTTTGGTTCCAGAAACTGCTTGCAGACATTCTACCAGACTATCAACTAAGCCAAAGCCCCACGCCGGCTGATGACAGGAAATAACCATCTTTTTTGGTTTGTTTCCCTTTGTCAGGCAGCGTGGTGATTAATAAACAGGCGTGAACTCGGTGGCGCGGGCCGAGTGGGGGAAAAAATAGAAAAGTTATGTAACAAACAGCGGGACTTAACATCTCTACATTCTCAGCAATGGAGAGCCATCAAATGCTTCCTTGACAGTGGGACTGTCTTTTCTTTTTTGGGGAGAAACCCTAGCAACAATAGTGAGTTATGTGTTGAAACATGGACTGTAACCAAGATAAAGCGTAAACGAAGTGAAACTTATCACTTACAAGGGCGGGGACGGGGGGGGGTGGGAGGGGGCGGGAGGTAAAATGGGGTGGTTGGTGATGGAATATGGGCACAGCTGAAGGGAAGGGTGTTTGAGTATTGTATAACTGACATAATCCTGAGAACTATGTAACCCTGCACATGGTGATTCAATAAAATTTAAATTTTAAAAAAAAAAAGGTGTTAAAGAAATAATTTTATTATGAAGTCTAAGAAACTAAATTTTCAGGGAACCTCATTCAAATGATCCTTTTCGAAAGTTTTGTTGAACTTAAATGTGTAAGATATTTTAGCAGAAATTAATTGTGTTAAGGTCTTAACCCATTTTCTACCCCTCTATCATACTTTGTTCTCTATGACAGACACATATAGACATATAGACATATTCAGGCCATTGCTTAGAGGAAATCAGACTTTGGCTTTATGACTTATTGTTTATTGTTATTTCTGTTAACCATAATGCTAGGAAGGTTTTACAGATCATTAAGCACTTGAGTTTGGTATAAACAGGAATTGGCTCAACCCTGGTACCATTGTGACATAATGATTTATTGCTTTTCATATGCCCAATTTTCCATTGAGAAATCTTCCATTCCTTAATTTAAAAGAGCAACCACTTAAAAATATTTCTCAGTAAGAGGACAAGTGCCTGCCATAGAGGCAGGGAGAGAGGTGGGACGGGGGGAGGAAGGGATACTGGGGACATTGGTGGTGGAAAATGTATACTGGTGGAGGGATGGGTGTTTGATCATTGTATGACTCTAACTCAAACAAGAAAGTTCTGTAACTGTAGCTCACGGTGATTTAGTATATAAATAAATAAATAAATAAATAAAATGACATCTGCACTTGTATGTTCATCGCAGCACTGTCTAAATATCCAGAATTTGGAAAAAACCCAAGTTCCTGAGAACAGATGACTGATTAAAGAAACTTTGGTACCTCTATACAATGGAGTACTATGCAGCTGTAGAAAAGATGCAGTCATGAACTTTGCATATAAGTGTATCAGCATGGAAAGTATCATGCTAAGTGAAATGAGTCAGAAAGGGAGAGATAGACATAGAAAGATTGAGCTCAATTGTGGAATATAAAATAACAGAGTAGGAGACTAACACCCAAGAATAGTAGAAATAGAAATAAGTACCAGGAGGTTTGCTCCATGGCTTGGAAGCCGGCCTCAATGCTGGAGGAAAAGGCATCTCAGATAGAGAAGGTAACTCCAAGTAAAATGCTCGGTAAGGGTGATGCATTCTGAAAGTAGACCTTACGTTGAAAAGATCGCCATTCAAAACCCCTCTTCAAACCACAACACCGAAAAGGAGAGAGAGAACAAAATGGAATGCCCTGCCACAGAGGCGGGTGGGGTGGGGGTGTGGGAATGGGGGATGGAGGGATACTGAGTTCATCAGTGGTGGAGAATGGGCACTGGTAGAGGGATGGGCTCCCGAACAATGTATGATGAAAACACGAGCACAAAAATATATAAATCTATAACTGTACCCTCACGGTGATTCACTAATAAAAAAATAATAAACTAAAAATAATAGCGATCAATAATTTAAAGTATAAAAAATAAAAATTGGATAGAGAAATGAACAACATATCAGCAAGAAAATTGTTTTCCACAAAAGAGAACCATGACTAACCTGTATCCAGGAGCTACTTAAAATTTTCAGGTTTTCATTAAAATATTCCATCAAAGTTAGAAATTTCTTATCACTGTACTCATAACGATTCTGGAAAATAATGGAGCAGATAACATTGCAGGGAGCACAGCCCAAAAGAAAAGTTGGATCACAGGGAGATGCTAAAAGAAAGTAAGTTAAGTGTTAGAACACAATTATCATGTAAGAATTAATTCAAATTACTGAGAAATGTTGACCTCTAAGGCTTTTAAATGTGAGGATTACCTGGACATAACATCTATAAACTCAACATACCTAAAATACATTTCATTGTTTTCCCACCAGAATTGTCTAGTGAATTTCAATTAATTTACTATTTTCTCAAGTATCTCCTAGTTACATCATTCTCTAAAAAGAACCATAAGGTAATTTGTAAGAAAGAAAACAAGAAGTAGTGGGTAGAGCATTTTTGCTTTGCAAGTGGGTGACCCCGGGTTCTATCCTAGCACCATGTACGACCCCCTGAGCTCCACCAGAACTGATCCTGAGTGAAATGCCAGGAAATAAGTTCAGGGAAGATCCAGGAACAAGCTAGCTCTGAGCTTATTCCTGGTCAGGTGTGGCCCTGCTGGGTAACAAACAAATGTTATCATTCAAATATATATTTACATATATAAAATTCACCTCAATGAGAAATATTTTGGTCTTTTATTTTAAGGGAGTTTATTAGGATTACACTGGACAATGCTCAGAGCTTACTCCTGGCTCTGGGCTCAGGGATCACTCCTGGTAGGTCCGGGGAACCATATGAGGTGTGTGGCTTGAGCTCAGGTTGATGATATGCAAGGAAAGTGCCTCACCCACTCTACTCTGTCTTCAGCCCCCTTTGTGAGGATACATATTTTTGATGTTGGAAACTGGATGTACTCACTTAAAATCAGAGGCTGAGTTGAATTGAATTCTATTTTGCAAAATACAATTAAAAGCAAATGAGTGTATATTTGTAGAGTATAGAATAACAACAGATGAGGCTGACACACAAGGACAGTAGATACAAAGGCCAGGACGATTGCCCCATAGCTGGAAGCCTGCTTCATGAGCAGATGGGAGAAGGCAAATGGAATAGAGAAGTGATCACTAAGAAAATGATGGCTGATAGATGCAGAAAAAGCATTGGACAAGATCCAACACCCATTCATGATAAAAACTCTCACCAAAATGGGTTTTGGAGGAACTTTTCTCAAGATAGTCAAAGCCATCTACCATGAACCTATGGCAAGCATTATCATCAATGGAGAAAATCTAAGGGCATTTCCTCTAAGATCGGGGACAAGACAAGGATGTCCACTCTCACCACTTCTCTATAATATAGTACTGGAAGTATTAGCAATAGCCATCAGGCAAGAAAAAGATATCAAGGGGATTCAGATTTGAAAGGAAGAAATCAAGCTCTCACTATTCGCAGACGATATGATACTATACATAGAGAAACCTAAAAGCTCTAGTAAGAAACTCTTAGAAACAATTGACCTATACAGTAAAGTTGCAGGCTATAAAATCAATACCCAAAAATCCATGGCCTTCCTATATGCAAACAATGAGACAGAGGAAAGGGACATGAAAAAAGCAATCCCGTTCACAATCATGCCCCAGAAAATGAAATACCTTGGAATCAGCTTAACTAAAGAAGTAAAGGACCTCTACAAAGAAAACTATAAAACGCTACTCCATGAAATAAAAGAGGACATGAGGAAATGGAAAAATATCCCCTGCTCATGGATAGGGAGAATAAACATTGTCAAAATGGCAATACTCCCCAAAGCATTATACAGATTTAACGCGATCCCTATAGGGATACCCATGGCATTCTTCAAAGAAATGGAGCAAGCAATCCTGAAATTCATATGGAACAACAAAAGTCCACGGATAGCTAAAACAATTCTTGGGAAAATGATGATGGGAGGCATCACCCTCCCCAACCTTAAACTCTTCTACAAAGCGGTAACAATTAAAACAGCATGGTACTGGAACAAAAGCAGAACTGTAGACCAATGGAACAGGGGGGAATATGCCCACACACAACCTCAAATGTATGATCATCTAATCTTTGATAAAGGTGCAAGAGATGTGAAGTGGAGCAAGGAAAGTCTCTTTAACAAATGGTGCTGGCACAACTGGACAACCACATGCAAAAAAATTGGCTTAGAACTCGATCTGACACCATGCACAAAAGTCAGATCAAAATGGATTAAAGACCTCAACATCAGACCACAAACCACAAGGTACATTGAAGACAAGGTAGGCAAAACCTCCAAGATATTGAAGATAAAGGTATCTTCAAAGATGACACGGAACTAAGCAATCTAGTAAAAACAGAGATCAACAAATGGGACTACATTAAACTAAAAAGCTTCTGCACCGCAAAAGATACAGTGACCAGAATACAAAGACTATCTACAGAATGGGAAAGGATATTTACACAATACCCATCAGATAAGGGGTTGATATCAAGGTATATAAAGCACTGGTTGAACTCTACAAGAAGAAAACATCCAACCCCATCAAAAAATGGGGCGAAGAAATGAACAGAAACTTTACCAAGGAAGATATACGAATGGCCAAAAGGCACATGAAAAAGTGCTCTACATCACTAATCATCAGAGAGATGCAGATCAAAACAACCATGAGATACCACCTCACACCACAGAGGTTAGCACACCTCCAAAAGAACAAAAGCAACCGCTGTTGGAGAGGATGTGGGGAGAAAGGGACCCTTCTACACTGCTGGTGGGAATGCCGGCTAGTTCAGCCCTTTTGGAAAACAATATGGACGATTCTCAAAAAACTAGAGGTTGAGCTCCCATTTGACCCAGCAATACCACTGCTGGGAATATATCCCAGAAAAGCCAAAAAGTATAGTCGAAATGACATCTGCACTTATATGTTCATCGCAGCACTGTTTACAATAGCCAGAATCTGGAAAAAACCCGAGTGCCCTAGAACAGATGACTGGTTGAAGAAACTCTGGTACATCTATACAATGGAATACTATGCAGCTGTTAGAAAGAATGAGGTCATGACGTTTGCATATAAGTGGATCAGCATGGAAAGTATTATGCTAAGTGAAATGAGTCAGAAAGAGAGAGACAGACATAGGAAGATTACACTCATCTGTGGACTATAGAATAACAGACTATAAGACTAACACCCAAGAATAGTAGAAATAAGTACCAGGAGGTTGTGTCCATGGCTTGGAGGCTGGTCTCTCATTCTGGGCAACTCAGAGAAGGGAACACCAAGTAAAATGTGATTGGAGGTCATGTGGGGGAAAGATGATGCGGGCCCAATATAGACTAGAGACTGAACACATTGGCCACTCAACACCTTTATTGCAAACCACAACACCTAATCAGAAAGAGAGAACAAAAGGGAATGCCCTGCCATAGTGGCAGTGTGGGGTGGGGGGAGACAGGACTGGGGAGGGGGGGGAGGGATGTTGCGTTTACTTTTGGTAGAGAATGGGCACTGGTGAAGTGATGGGTTATCAAACTTTGTAAGGGAGAAACATGAGCACAAAAATGTATAAATCTGTAACTGTACCCTCACGTTGACTCACTAATTAAAAATAAACTATTAAATTAAAAAAAAGAAAATGATGGCTGGAGAAATCAGTTGGGACAGGAGATGTGTACTGAACGAAGATAATGGACCAAACATGATGACCTCTCAGTGTCTGTGTTGCAAGCCATAATGCCCCAAAATAGAGGAGAATATAGGGAATATTGTCTGCCATGGAGGCATGGGGAGGGTGGAAAGGGGACGTAAACCGGGGATAATGGTCGTGGGGAATGTGCACTGGTGAGAGATGGGTGTTTGATCATTGTGTGATTGTAACCCAAACATGAAAGATTCTAATTATCTCATGATGATTGAATAAAATTTTTTTTTAAATGAGTGTGTTTCCCTAGTAGGAGTGAAGAAGATTGAGCAGATTGAAGTTACATCCTGATATTGAAAACAAATATTCTATAAATGAGATAATAGAATATCTTTATTTTTTTAATGTCTGATGACAGTTTTAAAGCCTTTCTTCTACTCACATATGGACATCTGACATAAAAAATCTCAAGTGATTCTTCGATAAAAGCCTGAAGTTTAAACCACAGACCCCTCTCCGGCACATTGCAATCCTCCTCTCAGTTCAACCCATAAAAGACCACAAAATTACATCCTGTCCAGCCTCTCTCTCTCTCTCATGTTTCTTTTTTCTTTCTTTGACCCCTGGAGATGCACAGGGGTCACTCCTGGCTCTGCACTCAGGAATTACCCCTGGCAGTGCTCAGGGGACCATATGGGATCCTGGGAATCGAACCCGGTTCAGCCACGTGTAAGGCAAACACCTTGCCCACTGTTCTACACTGTTCTATCGCTCCAGCCCCTTTCATGTTTCTGAATATGCAATACAGTCACACAGGAGTATTTCAAATCCTATTGACATGTATATGGAACCATCAATATGGCCATCCAAACCACATTCATAATGGAAGATCCACCCTGCCTCTAGGAACTGACTATTAACACAAATCTAATACGAAGGAAAAGCCTTAGCAGAAAACAAGCAGGAAAGAATATCTGGTCAAGATGTGAAAGAAATATCCAACAGTGAGAGTGATGAAATGGATTCCTGAAGAATGTGCGATTTGATAACTAGAGAATCTGGGTTACCACAGCCAGGAGCTTAGTGGACATAATCACCATGAGAAAAGATAACTAAGTTAAAATAAAGTAGGGTAGCTTTGCTTAAAAATAAATGAAGTACATATAATTATTTCCTGGAATATACTAGAATATACATATACACATATATCAGAATCCAAGTCAAAATCTAATTCTTAAAGAATTTTAATTACGCACTAATGTTGATTGCATTTTTTTACAATCACAAAAACACTACATCTGAAAAAAATAAGATTTGTTATATAAATTATGTTGCCCACAAATGGTGGAATACTGTTGTATTTCTGTTTATAATATTCTTAAGAAACCAAATATGTGAAAAATATGTATTTAACATATTTTAGGCATAAGGTTATGAAACAGTACACACCAAAATTACTAATTCTCTTTTTATTCTGCATTATAGCATTGTCATCCTGTTGTTCATCGATTTGCTTGAGCGGGCAACAGTAATGTCTCCATTGTGAGATGTGAGTGTTGCTAGGGATCAAACTCAGAGCCTCAAACCTGGAAGGTTAGTATGAGTTCTACCATTAAGCTCCTTGACTGACCTGACTCCTCAGACTTCTATGCCCACTTCTACCAAGTATCCCTCCCATAAAGATGTTAATAGTGCTGCAAAGAGATTACATGGATTAATAACACACATACATGGCATGTGATTGACTTTAGGAGAACCCCCAGTAACTACATGGGTTCCCTGAATATAAGGGCGTAAAGGCCTGGAAGCCCTCAAGCACTGCTAGATTTGTCCCTAGAGGCTTCTACAGCATTGCTGAGGTAGCCTGGGTGACCCCAGTACTTCAGGGCCCAAGTCATACTATTTCCTCCAGCACTCCTATAAAGCCACCAGCTTGTGGGCCAAGAATTGCTGGAGGTGGGGGCAGCAGGGCCTTCAGCACACCCTTGATAGACCCTCCCAGCAAGCACAATCAATTAAATGTGTGTTGATGCTCTTCTACCATTTCAGGGAATTTATTTTAAGGAGAAATTTAAATTATACAAATATTTGTTGTAATTGTATTTTTCTTTTAATACATAAAAAAGGAATTAGTCCCCAGATAAACCCGGAGCCGCTGAGCTCGAATCGGACCCTCTGCGCCTAAAGACTTTGATTCCAAAGATGTAACACATTCGGGCATCCAGCGCAGCAGCCGAGAGCGATGCACTGGGACACCAAACTGGGCTACAACTCGGTGCTGCTGGGGCGTAACCGGCACGCCCTCGGCCTAGATAAACCCGGAGCCGCTGAGCGCGAATCGGACTCTCTGCGCCTAAAGACTTTGAATTCAGAGACTTCTTACAGCAATGCACTGGGACTGTGAGCTGGGCTATGTAATTTCTGGCAGAATTTTCCCTGGACTTTATACAGAAATCCAAAACCGCGCGGACGCTGCTGCGTCCGCGCGACTTAACATTTATAATTGTCAGCAATGTGAACCGGTTCCATTTGAACAGGACTGACTTGGGGGGGGGGGAAACTCCAAATAAGAACAGTAAGTTTTTGTTGAAAATATTGAAGGTTTTTAATGTAGCAGCCACCTCTGGACTGTGAACTAAGCAAAAGCCCCACGCTGGCCGACGGCGTGGCGTACACCATACTATGAGGCGCAGGAAGGGGGATGAGGGGGAGAAAGAAAAAAAAAAGGGAAAAGGAAAAAGAAAGAAAAAAGAGAGAGAGTTATGTCAACTATAGTGAGTTTTGTGTTGAATTATGGAATGTAATCAAGGTAAAGAAAAAATGAAGTGAAATTCATTAGTTGTACAGTAGGGGGTAGGGGGTGGGGGCGGGGGGTATGCTGGGGTTTCTGGTGGTGGACTGTGGGCACTGGTGAGGGGATGGGTGTTTGAATATTGTGTGACTGACATATAAACCTGGGAACTTTGTAACTTTCCACATGGTGATTTAATAAAAATTAAAAAAAAAAAGGAATTAGTCTATTTGGATAATGAAATAATACAGGTTTTAAAACACAATGCCAATCCACCATATAAACTGTTAATGTTATTGATACTGTCCTTGAAAAATACTTTATTAAGGCTTAAAATAAAAACCAAAACACTTCATAACTTATCTCAACTTTTTCCCCTGCCAAGTCTCTAACCATTAGACTCTTCTACCCTCTCCTGGTTCTGTAAGGGCTCAATACAAACCGAGCCTTTTGGTACTACAGCCTCTCTCTCCCTATACACCAAAACCCTCTAAGTGAGCTATCAATGCAGACTATACATGGAAAAGGAATTTATTGCAAACCCAACCTCTGAAATACCAGTGATTATTGTCTCAGGGGGCTCCCAAGTGGTTCTCAGGAGTTTCTAAGGCTACTCCCTACAACACTCAGACAACCAGGCATGAAGGTTCCTTGCTGGGGCTTGAAGATGTAGTGCCAGGGACACCTGAGCCATACTGGTGGTGCCCTACAGCCCCGAGGATCACACCCAACAGTGCTCAGGGCCACCTCTAGGTAGCTAAGAGGACCTGGGTCTAGCAATACACAGAAGAGAATACAAAGTTTAGTAATCACTTAATAGTTTTGGCCACAGTAGTTTTAAAGATGAATTGATTTCTAGGATTTTTTTTGGTGCAGTGTTTTGTAGATCAAAGTTTTCTCTATCTCTCTCTCTCTTTTCTCTATTATAAACACAGTTCTGTACACATGTAAGATGCACAATACAATGACTTGGTAGATATACTAGATGTGATTTTTTCTCAAAAAATTGCAAAAGGTCAATTCATCTTTAAAACTACTGTGGGCACATGAAAAAGTGCCCTATATCACTAATCATCAGGGAGATGCAGATCAAAACAACCATGAGATACCACCTCACACCACAGAGATTGGCACACATCCAAAAGAACAAAAAGCAATCACTGTTGGAGAGGATATGGGAGAAAGGGATCCTTCTACACTGCTGGTGGTAATGCCGACTGGTTCAGCCCTTCTGGAAAACAATAGACACGATTCTCAAAAAATTAGAAATTGAGCTCCCATTTGACCCAGTATTACCGCTTCTGGGAATATGTCCCAGAGAAGCAAAAAAAGTATAGTCGAAATGACATCTGCACTTATATGTTCATCACAGCACTATTTAAAATATCCAGAATCTGGGAAAAAACCGAGTGCCCTAGAACAGATGGCTGGTTAAAGAAACTTTAGTACATCTATACAATGGAATACTATGCAGCTGTTAGAAAAACTAATGTCATGAACTTTGCATATAAGTGGATCAGCATGGAAAGTAGCATGTTAAGTGAAATGAGTCAGAAAGAAAGAGACAGACATAGAAAGATTGCACTCGTTTGTGGAATATAGAATAACAGAGTAGGAGACTAACACCCAAGAATAGTAGAAATAAGTACCAGGAGGTTGACTCTATGGCTTGGAAGCTGGCCTCACATTCTGGGGAAAAGACAGCTGAGATATAAAAGGGAATACCAAGTTAAATGTGGTTGGAGGCCCCGGTGGGGTTGGGGGGCGAAGGTGATGTGTGCTGAATGTAGATTAGAGACTGAACACAATGGCCACTCAATACCCCTATTGCAAACCACAACACCTAATTAGAGAGAGAGAACAAAAGGGAAGACCCTGCCACAGTGGCAGGGTCCGGTGGGGGGAGATGGGATTGGGTGGGTGGGAAGGATGCTATGTTTATTGGTGGTGCAGAATGGGCAGTGGTGAAAGGATGGGTTCTTGTACATTGTATGAGGGAAACATTAAGCACGAAAATGTATAAATCTGTAACTGTACCCTCATGGTGATTCACTAACTAAAAAAATATATAATTTTTTCAAACGTCAAATTAAAAGAAATACTACTGTGGCCAAAAATATTATGTGATTACTAAACTCCGTATTCTCTTCTGTGTTTAGCTAGACTCATTCCCCAGGTCCTCTTAGCTACCTAGAGCTGGCCCAAACTCATAATTTATAAACTATGAAAGAAATCTTGAGTGCCAATGCCACACCAGGCACTTTTGTTATTTTCCCTTTTCACTACCATGCAAAGAGAAAGATTCTGGGTGATATTGTAATACCTCATTTGCTTGAAAGAATAGGTATGCTAACCACTTTGCTTCTTATTACCTTATTCACCCTTTATCATATGAACCAAAAGTTCTGTTGCATTTGAGCTATCAGATCACTCTGAAGTCTGTATTTAATAGTACCTTATTTATCCAAATAATTACTATAATGGCATCATGAAGTACACACCATTGGTTTTTTTCAAGGCTTCCACCAGACACAAAGCCTCCTCTTGAATTCTGTCTTCAATTGTCCTCTTCCCCATCCCCATGTTCCTCAAAACCATGAGGGCAAAACGTCGGGTTTGCTTCCACACTTCTCCATTGCTTAAAACAATTCCTATTAAGACAAAAAAACAGAGAAAGAAGAAGAGAAGAAAATCTCCTTAGCCACAAATGCTGGCTGATAGTCTGCATCTTAAGCAGTGAGAAAGATACTTAGCAGGAATATAAAAAGTGGTGGCAGCCTAAGGAATTTCCCTGAAGCTCAGTCTCACCTGCTTCCTTTCCTAACCCCGATACTATCTTAACAAGATTCCTGGTTTTATAGCTCCTTCATCCTTCAGCCCTCAAGCCTCAGACCAATCCTTTGAATAAAGTATTTTGTCCTGTTTTTACTGGTGAGGGTGATGAATTTTATGGAAGCAAGATTCTAGCTCTTTGATCAGACACCTAATAAATCATGAGTGACATTTTCAACACTGAATTTTGGACATTGTAAATAAATTCTAGGAGATATAACAAAGGAGTGACTGCTCAAGAAGAGAGGCAGTGCTTGTGAACTGAAAGAAAGCAGATGAAAATCCATTCCTCCAGTAAGGGACTTGCCACAATCATCTCATTGCAATGTTTTTCTTCTGCTTGCTAAATAATTTCTCTGAAATGTGGTACTAGCACCAAGTGAACTGAAGATCAGAAATATAAGTGAAAATCAGATCAAAATGGATTAAAGACCTCAAAATCAAACCAGAATCCATAAGGTATATTGAAGTCAAGGTCGGCAAAACCCCCCATGACATTGAAGTTAAAGGTATCTTTAAAGATGACACTCCATTAGCCAAGCAAGTGGAAACAGAGATAAGCAAATGGATCTACCTTAAACTGAGAAAATTCTGCATCTCAAAAAAATACAATGACCAAAATACAAAGACAGTCTAGAGAATGGGAAAGGAATGTTCACCCAATTCCCATCTTTTAAGGGGTTGATATCAAGGATTTACAAGGCACTGGTTGAACTCTACAAGAAGAACCACCAGCCCATCAGAAAATAGGGCGATGAAATGAACAGAAACTTTCTCAAAGAAGAAATCTGAATGGCCAAAAGGCACATGAAAAAATGCTTTTCATCACTAGTCATCTGTGAGATGCAGATTAAAACAATGTGATATCATCTCACACCACAGAGACTGGCACACATCCAAAGAACAAAAGCAACCTGTGTTGTTAAGGATGTGGGGAGAAAGGGACTCTACTTCACAGCTGGTGGGAATACCGACTGGTTCAGCCCTTTTGGAAAACAGTATGGATAATTCTCAAAAAATTAGAAATTGTGCTCCCATTTGACCCAGGTATTCCACTGCTGGGAATATATCCCAAGGATGCAAAAAAGTATAGTATAAATGACAACTGCACTCATTTGTTAATTGCTATACTGGTTACAATAGACAAAATCTGGAAAAAACTCGAGTGCTCAAGGACAAATGGCTGGTTAAGGAAACTTTGGTACATTTACGCAATGAAATATTATGCAACTATTTGAAAAGATGAAGTCATGAACTTAGCGTAGAAGTGGATCAACATAGAAAGTATCATGTTAAGAGAAATAAGCCATTAAAAGAGGGACAGACATAGAGAGATTGAGCTCTTTTGTGGAATATAAAATAACAGAATGGGAGACTAACCCCCAAAAACAGTAGAGATAAGTACCAGGAGGTTTGCTCCATGGCTTGGAAGCTGGCCTCACATGCTGTGGGGGAAAGGCAGCTCAGAGAGAGAAGGGAACACCAAGTAAAGGGTGTTTAGAGGGCCCGCTTGGGATGGCAGATGTGTGCTGAAAGTAAACTATAGACCAATCATGATAGCCATTCAGTACTTGCATTGCAGACCACAGCACCCTAAAGGAGAGAGAAGAGTAAAAGGGAATCCACCTGCCCCAGAGGTGGGGCGGGTAGAAGGCGAAATGGGGGGGATGAGAAGGATACTGGGAACATTGGTGGTGGAGAATGAACGGGCACTGGTGGAGGAATGGGCACTCGATCATTGTATGACTGAAACATATACATGAAAATTTGTAAGTCTGTAACTGTACTCACGGTGATTCACTAATAAACAATTTTTAAAAATAAAATAGTTCTCGTACATTTTCATAAGAATAGTTTGAAAGCAAGATTGCAATATTACAAATCTATGCTAGCTCTATACATCATATACATGTTTCATAAAATTGCCTCCTGGCATCCATGACCCAAATCTAAAAGCATAATTTCAGTAAATAAGATAACAATTATTTTTCTTCTTTCTCTTTTCTCTTTTTTGCATTATCTTAACCAATTATTGTTTAAAAGATTATAGTTTAGACACAAATTTGCATAACATTACTGGGGTCAGAGCAAGAGTACAGTGAGTAGTAGTCTCTTGCCTTTCAAGCAGCTGTCCACCATTCCATCCCTAGAGCCCCATATGGTATCCTGAGCACTACCAGAATTGATCCCTAAGCAAGAGCTAGGAGTAAGCCCTGAGCACTGCCATGTATGGCCCCAAAACAAATAAAAATTAATTTGCAGAACATTAGAAGTTAGCTTGAGCGTATTTAATATTTCATTAAATTGTGTTATCCTCACAATTTTAAGTATGGATTATAATTGTATAGAAAATATTAGAATTATGATGTTATTATAAAATTTTATAAATATAATTTCCAATTCCTTACTCTATTTGAATCTTTACAATTACAAACCCATATACATGCCCCAAAGAGAAGCCTACCTAAGCCTCTGGACATGTACTCCATCGCTGGGAAACTTCCTCTGCCAGAAAACACCTCGCCATGATCAATCAAGACTTCCTTCACTGCATCATATCCATGCAGCACCACCGTGGGCTTCATGCCAAAATACACAGTGAACACGGGGCCATAGACTTCTGCAAGCTGGAATATAAACAGAAAATAGAATAGTTTGCTCTTTAAAACTAAAAATGCAGAGAGGAAATTAATTTTTATCACTCATTTATAACACTCTAAAATTTAGAAGTTCAGAGACTGAGATTACAGGGGTTAGACACATCTGTAACACCAATGAACCACTAAATTTCTAGTATCTTTCAGCATCAGAATGAACCTCTGTCCATCCCTCCCCATGTCCTCTCCCTTTGTCTGCCATAACTACCTGAGATTCCATGAAGTCTATGGAATGTAGGGTTTTGTAGTTTAGTTGTTCTAGTTTCTATATTCTACATATCAGTTCAATTATTTATTAATAGTTTTTCTGTTTCTTACTTACTTCATTTAGTATACTCAGCATTTCGAGTTTATATGTACCACCACTTCTTTATACAGTCAACTGTATTTAGGATGACTCATATTTTGCAATTATGAAAAACTATGTAACTAATACAGAGAATCAATTATCTTTTCAAGCTAGTGTTTTCATATCCTTTAGATAAATGCCTAAGAGTGAAAAAGCTGAATCCATATGGTACTTTCATTTTCAGTGTTTTTAAAGAATCTCCATGACATTTTCCATAAGGGTTTATTAATTTCCCTTTTCGTCAAGAGCATACCAGTTTCTTTTTTCTGTGTATCTTTGGCAACACTAAGTTCAAGTTTGTTGACATAGGTCATTCTCACTGGTGTCAGGTGATATATATCATGATCGTTTTGAGTTGTATCCCCAATTATAAATAGCAGTGCAGAGCCCGGCAAGCTATCTGTGGCATATTTGATATGCCAAAAACATTAACAACAAGTGTCAAGGTGGAGACATTACTGGTCCCCGCTCAAGCAAATTGATGAGCAATAGGATGACAGTGACAGTGACAGAGCATCTCTCTTGTTTTTGACTAATTTCTGGGTCATTCTTTATTCATCTCTGTCTTCTCAGGAAAGGTGTTATTCAGTTCTCTTGTCCACTTTTTAATTGGGTTGATTTTTTGTTTCTTATTTGTGTGAGTTCTTAAGATAGTTTGATATCAACACATCATCAGGAAATAATGTACAAAAATATTCTCCCAATTACTTGGTTACCTATTTGGTTTTATCACATTTTACCCTTATGTAATTTATAGTTTGGGATATAATATTTGAATATTTAATACATATACAAAATTATTTTAAGGGCTGGAGCGATAGTACCACAGGTAGGGGGGTTGCCTTGCATTGGCCGACCGGGGTTTGATTCCCAGCATCCCACATGGTCCCACAAGCACTGTCAGGAATAATTTCTGAGTGCAAAGCTAGGAGGTAACCCCTGTGCATTGCCGGGTGTGACCCAAAAAGCAAAAAAAGAAATTGGGGGGTTGGTGCCACACCCAACAATGCTGAGGGTTGACTCCTGGTTCAGCTTTTAGAAATCACTTCTGGCAGTGTTCAGGGGTCCATATGTGATGCTAGGATTGAACCCAGGTTGGCCTTGTGTAAGGCATGCCTCACCTGCTCTACTGTACCTCCAGCTCCTAGTCTTCAATTCATTTTTAGTAAATTGTTTTATGTGATGGCAAATAGTAAATAATATTCTTTGGTTCTTTTTAACATGTGTTTTTCCAGTTTTCCCCCATGCTGTTAGGTTAAAGAGACTTTCCTTTCTCCATTGTATGGTCCTAAGTGTTTGTTACAGAAGGGTATTTACATAACTATGAATTTATTTCTGGGCATCTATTTTAATCCTCTGGTCTTATGCTATTTTTGTTATATTATCAAAGTGTTTTAGTTATGATTATAATTATTATTTCATTATACTGTGAGGTCTGGAATCATGATCATTCCATATTCCTTCTTTTCTTTCAGAATCGTTTTTGATTATGCTAGGATTTCTGTGGTTGCACACAAATTTTAGAACTGCTTGTATTATTTCCTTGAAATAAACTATTTTTATAGAAAATGCAGTAAACCTGTAAAATGTTTTAGATGACCATTTCAATAATATTCTTCTAATACATGGGCACAAGACATCTTTCTATTTCTCTGTGTCTCTTCTCTCTCAAATGTCTAATAATTTCCAGTGTATAAGACTTTCACTTCCATTTTTGGGTTTATTCCTGGGTACTTTATCTTTTCTGATAAAATTATAAATATGTTTGTTATCTTAACAGTCCTTTTCTTCACTCAGATACATACAGAAATGTAATAGGCTTAAGTATATTAATTTTATATTGGCTTTTTACTGAACTCATTAGTTATTTCTGGATTTGTGGTGAAATTGATGATGCAGGAATCAAAGCCAGGGCCCACACATACAAAGCAAGATTTCTGCCACTGTAACACAATCACGTCCATTCTATCCATATTATGATGTTATCTGCAAATAATCATAGCTTTACTTCTTTTCCAACTTGGATCTCTTTTGTAATATTTTTCCTGCTAAATTGCATAAGCTAAGACTGTCAAAATCATTGAGTTGCTGAAATGAAAGTGGACATCTTTGTCTTGTGTCAGATCATAGAAAAAAAGGTTTTGAGTCTTTCACCATTAAGTATTTGCTGTGCATTTACTCAATTCCACCATTATTAGCTGCATGTTTGTCATATATTAATTTGTTAATGTATGTTTCTTCTCTGATAACCCAACTTATTGTTTTGATTATCATAAACGTATGTTGAATCTTATAAATGATTTTCGGCATCTACTGAAATAATATGTTCTCTTTCATTTCTTTTTTGTTGATGTGGTGCATTTGTATTAGTTGACTTGTGTATGATGGACTGGAATGATAGCGCAGCAGGTAGGGTATTTGCCTTGCATGTGGCGGACCTGGGTTCAATTCCTCCGCCCCTCTCGGAGAGTCCGGTAAACTACCAAGAGTATCTCACCCACACGGCAGAGCCTGGCAAGCTACCTGTGGTGTATTTAATATGTCAAAAACAGTAACAAGTCTCACAACGGAAATGTTACTGTTGCCCGCTCGAGCAAATCGATGAGCAATGGGATAACAGTGACAGTGACCAGTGACTTGTGTATGATGAGCTTTCCTAGGGAATTAGCTGGGATGCTGACATAGTCTCTTCAAATCTAAAGTCCAAAATACTGACACGAGCTTTATTCTGAAATGAGAGGTTTCAGAAGGGTAAGATTTCAGATTTCTTTTGAGCATCTGAGAGATATTACTACATGAATACCTGAGATTAGAAAGTAATTTATAAACTGATACATATAATAGAACCTAAATGTGTTTGGCCTCATAATTTCCACAATTTCAAAGAAATGTGATTTTATGAAAACTTTATTAAAATGACTTCACAACTGAAAGCAGTTTTATTGCATCAAAAATTATGAGAATAAGGGATCTAGATCACAAGATAAGTTGGTAATTAATATTTTTGGACAATTTCAACACTCTTCCTATGGATGTCATTTCCTTCTGTATGACATTTAAAGCATGTCTGGATTTCCAATGAACCTTTTTATTTATTTATTTCTTGGATGCTCCTTCCGAGCAAGCTCAGGAAGCCCAGGGTCTAAATGGTGGTTGTCCACCAACCAGACCATACGCTGTGGCTTCCCCCTGTGAAGTGCTGGGGATACCAAGGCTGTCCCAGGGGGGCTGAGGACCTCCAGAGTCACTCCTGGCAGTGCTCAGGGGCCACCAAGACTGCACCCTGCGATGCTTGGGCAAGCAGGTGGTGCTGGGAACTGAACCGAATCAGGAGCACGCTAAGCATGTGCTCTGGTCTCTGTACTATCTCCAGACCTGGGATATTTCCCTTTAAAACCACATCTTTTGACCATAGTATTTGATACCATGTTTTACTTAGATATTGAGCTATCTAATTTAGTTTTCACATGCAATTCAGTTAAAGTAATCGTACTCACCTTGTTTAAGGATTTGTTGATGTTATTGGTATCTATCTGTAGAATATTTCCAATAATTGGAAAAGGCGTGGGGCCAGGCGGCAACTTTCCTTTGGTAGAATTTTGATTCCACAGAAAAATGGAAATCAAACATAAAAGACAAACTACCAGAACAATGAAGAGGTTCATCACTGTGATTTGCAAATTCAAAGCTTAAAAGCTACAGACTAATACACACTAAATGGAAAGTGATCATCAATCCTGCACTTAGTCTTTGAAGTTTATATAGTATTTCATCCAAAGTGAACTTTGGTACATTGCAGAAACAAAAAGCAAAAATGGTCATGTGGTTAATGATTTTTAATCATTATTATTGATAATCAGTGTTTTTTGAGTAAATTCAAATGATTACAAAACTCCACCAGGGGAGGGATAGAATAGACAAATGAGAAGCAAAGGGGGCCAGGTCAGGTACAAAATTAACGTACAAAAGATGATAAAGAATGATAGAGACAAATATCCAAATCACACGCTCAGCAACACTGAACTCAAGAGACCCAAGCTTATACAATTGAACTTACAAAGGTGTCTGTCAAGAGGTCAGGCTGGAGAGGGGTGGGGGGCTATGGGAGGAAACCTGGGAACTTCAGTGGAGGGAAATTGACACCGGTGGTGGGATTGGTGCTTCAACATTGTATATCTAAAACTTAACTATGTAAATATAGTGCATTAAAAGAGAGAAAAGAAAAGAACTCCACTCTTCAGAGAGGGTCAAATGATTTATTAAAATGTTAGGTCACATGTTTACAATAACATTAACATTTATCTTACCTCACCACCTTCAAAGTGTTAAAATCCTCCACCAATGTCATTATGTGACTTCCATTCCCCAACACCTTCCCTACTCCACCCCAATTTGTATTCTCAGTTTTGTAATACAGGGCCAAGGGTTATTACTTGATATTACCATTCCTTTGCTTCTTTCTCCATGTACCAAAGGTGAGTAAGATTACCCAATATTTGTCTCACTCCCTATGAGAAGAACATGATGTCCTCAAGCTACATCAAAGTTGCAAGAAACTTCATGATTTCATCTTTCCTATGGCTGCATTATATTCTATTGTGTTAATGCACCAATACTTTGTCGAGGGGAGAGTGCACTCGCAGGCTCTCCGGGCGGCTCTGTCTCACCACCCGCATTCGGTGCTCTGGAACCGCAGTGTGTGGACTGGATCGGGACGGCCGGTGGTCAAGGACAAGCGAAGGAAGAACGAGGACCAAGCTGGTTGCTGATTAGTTACCGTTTATTCAATCTTTCATCTTTCTCATCTCCCGCACTCCCAGCTCCGGCCTCTCTCTGGATCTACTGCTCAACTGCTGCTTCTCTCTGGTTTCTCTCTCTCCTCCTACTTGTCTCTCCCACCTTGCCCTCTAGGCTACAACCAGCCAGGTAGCCAAATCAACATAAGAAAGCCCTTCCTGAGAGCAGGGTACTCCAAAGCCCTTCCTCACTCTTAAGGTTTTTTTCTTTTCCTTAGTCCAGGAACTTTTTAACATCTCAATACTAGTTATTTTTGTATGGACATAGCAAGGGATACATTGAGGCTTGCAAGGCAGCTCTCCTGGCAACATCTTGCCACAGGCTCAGACCACAGCACTCAGGCCAGATTAATCATTCCTCACCCTAGCAGGGTCCAAATCTAGTATCACTGTTTGGATCATGAGAGCATTTGTCCATGATCAAGCTCTTAACTTATAGTTAAGCATTAGGCACTTTGGCCAGGCCCATCTCGATGCCAGGGTACCACACAACTCACCGCTTGCCCTGGGTCCTTCTTGTCCCACGTCGGGACCGTGCTTTGGGGGTGCTAGGAAGTAAGGGCAGCTGAGGCTTAGGTCAAGAGAACAGATACCCTGGAGAAAAATATCATGTAGAGTCAAATGACTCCCAGGTTACAAAAGCATAACACTTGTTAAGTCTTCCTGTGTCCATACAAAAAGGACTTGCTCTGAATAAACTATGCAAAGGACTCAAGGAGAAGAGAAAAACATTATTTACAAGTCAACAGAACACCAAGAAAGAAGCTACAAATAAACAAAGAGGAATAGGAGCACTGTAATGGGAGTAACCCAATAAACCTAAACTACTGAGGCTATGTTATCCTACATATCCCCCTTTTTCTTTTTACAAAAACACCAAAATTTGAAAATGAGGAACAATTCCAAATTACAACACAATTTCAAATAACAATACAGTCTTATTAGTTGTGCTAAGATTTCAGTCCGACCCTGGGTCCAGAGCAGTGCTTGTAGTAAAGAGTCCAATTGTCCTGCACTGTCCAGGGGTGGTAAGAGTCACCAATGATAAGAGTCATTTAGTCACAGTTTGAAGAAATGAAGTTTCTGGATCAAAACTGAAGAGTTGTCCTTGTAACAGCAGCAGTAGTGGTAGCAGCAATGAGTCTCTGGAAAGCAGCTATTAGGAGTCCAACAAATTTCAGGAAGCACTGGATCAGTCAGGGAGCACTGGAACAGGAGCATCACAACTTCTGGCAGGAGAACTTCAGCAGAGGAATGCAGCCATTCTCTGGTCTGGTTCCTCGGCAGTCATAGGTGCAACCTAGCTTATGATTGAGAAAAAACACTTTAAAGTTATTAGAGGCTTTCGCAGTTGGGATTTTGGTCTCCATGCCTGTGAATAGAAAGAGTCAGAGGGAAGCTCCAATACGAATGGATATCCTAGAGAGAAATGAAAAGGTGTTCCTGTTAAAAGCCATTTTTTTCTCATTCAGGAACCTGTGAATTCCAAGGAAAGGGTAAAAATAAAGTATTGTTAATTCAAAATATGGAGGCCTGGTGTTGTCCAATCCACAACCTGTAAAAGAGGGGTATAAGGAAAGGTCTTAATGTGACCTTATGATATGCAAAAAAAGGGGCTAGAGGCCTTTGCTGCAGGTCCTCTAACGCTGGCTCCTCTTCTTTCCTTGTGACTTCCAGCTGAAATCAGTTTGGCGATGAATCAGAGCTGGAATTTGAAGGGTTGTGAGACTCTGGAGGTCTGAGATCCAAATCAGGTGGTTGAATTCTGCTTCTGATAAGAAGTAAAGGGATCCAAAGTTTCTTAGTGGGGTTATTATCTGTTGAAAATAAAAGCATAGCCTTTTCCTCGAATGGGGAGTTTTCCTGCTACATTCAATTGAGAAAATACCTCCTTTTTGTATTTGATTTAACATTCCATATGTCCACTGAAAATGCAGAGGTGGTGGGCTTAAGGCCTCAGTGTTCTATACTGAAAAGGGATTGTAGTAACTGTATCGGGGCAGGAAATAGGCTGCGCTTCCTGCCATCCCTGGCTGCAGCGATTATACTGATTGGAGCTCTGAAATTCCACACTGGGGAAAGGGGCTGAAACTTGGAACATCTGCTGATTTTGCGGGGCCTGGGGCTGGCCCTCTTGCAGGTGTCCCAAGTTGGGGTCACCCACTACATCAAAATTAAAGCGACAATCTCTGGCCCAATGATTTCCCCTCTTACACCGGGGACAGGGCCCGGGAGGTGTAAGTCTGACTCTGCAGTCTCTGGCCCAGTGGTTTCCCTTCTTACACCTGGGACAGGGCCCAGGACGTGCTCTCGTAGCACAGCTTGGGGGCGCATTGCAATCTCTACGAGAGTGGCCTGGTTTTCCACAATTAAAACATCTTTTCTGAGCTTGTCTCTGTAAGGCATAGACCTGCACCTTATGTTTAGCAGAGCCAACATTCCAGCATGCTTCCAAGTACCTGAATATGTCTTCCTTCTCCTTAATAGGGCACAGAATGGCCTGGCAATCCTCATTAACATTTTCAAAGGCCAATTCTTTAGTCAACAGCTCATGAGTCTCCTTACCCTCAACCTGCATTTCTATGGCTTCCATCAATCTTCCTACAAAGTCTGCATAAGGTTCTGAGGCTCTCTGGACAATCTGTAAAGCTTCCCTTAAATTCTGCTTCTGCATCAACCTTCTCCCATGCACGCAGGGCTCCGTCACGGACATAAGCAAGAACAGCACGAGGCAAGGTGACTTGCCTTTTTGGGTCGCGCCATTTCCCTTCACCAGTTAACATCTCACAACTCAACTCAATCCCTGAAAAGTTTTGTCCAGCATGGTGTAGGCCTTGAAGCTTTGCCTTGGCCTCCTTGCTGACCCACATTCTCCACTGCAAGTACTTAGAACGGCTTAAGCACGTCTTAGCAACCCAGTGAAAATCTTGAGGTGCCCAGTAGGCCTTTTTACTCCAGTCTGTAAGATACTCTCTACAGTACGGAGATGTAGGCCCGTACGAGACACAGGCCTGTTTGAAACAACTGAGAGAATCCATCCTTAACCTGCGATAAGATGGATGCTGCTTCTTCTCTGCCTGGACTGGGTGATTGGGAGCATGTCCCGAGCGGTTTGGAGGCCGCTTGGCTGAGTCACTCTCAGACTCAGAATCTGAGTAAGTGGCAGAAGACTCCTAACCAGCATCACTTCCATCTAATACACTAGAAGTAGAGCAATATTCACCAGCCTCAGAAGTATTTTTACTATGGAAACCCTTTCGAGACTTAGGTGTGGGAGGAGCTGAGGCCGTATTATTCCATATATTCTCCTCCACATCAACTGCACTTTTCAAAAACAGGAGAATAGAATTAACAATCTCCCAGGTAGTCCAGAATCCCACGGGGATCTTAGTCCCTTCCTTAGATGCCTTGGAGACATTTTTCCTAACTTGTTTCCAAATCTTACTTTCTAGAGTTCCTTTGTCTGGGAACCATGGGTTAACTGCATAAACTACCTTAAAGCAGGACCGGAGTTGGTCTCTGGAAATGCAGAGTTCCGGGTCTCCTGTTCTGCGGGAGAGACACTGAATCAAATCCATAAATGGCTTGCCCTGTTCAGTCTGGCTCGAGAAAATATGAAAGATCTTGGGAAGGCCCAGAATCTGTCCCATCTTAGTGGGGAACTGCTGTGAGGATTCTAATCCCCAGCACACTAAAAAATCCTGTTCTCCCACTCACTTTCTGGAGTGGGGGTGCACGGAACGCTATTCTTACCTTTAGTTGGTAGTTCGTGCCCGCTCCAGGGACGCCAGCTGTAAAAAACTAAAGCTCGCCGAGGGGCGAGTACACTCGCAGGCTCTACGGGCGGCTCTGTCTCACCACCCGCATTCGGTGCTCTGGAACCGCAGTGTGTGGACTGGATCGGGAAGGCCGGTGGTCAAGGACAAGCGAAGGAAGAACGAGGACCAAGCTGGTTGCTGATTAGTTACCGTTTATTCAATCTTTCATCTTTCTCATCTCCCGCACTCCCAGCTCCGGCCTCTCTCTGGATCTACTGCTCAACTGCTGCTTCTCTCTGGCTTCTCTCTCTCCTCCTACTTGTCTCTCCCACCTTGCCCTCTAGGCTACAATCAGCCAGGTAGCCAAATCAACATAAGAAAGCCCTTCCTGAGAGCAGGGCACTCCAAAGCCCTTCCTCACTCTTAAGGTTTTTTTCTTTTCCTTAGTCCAGGAACTTATTAACATCTCAATACTAGTTATTTTTGTATGGACATAGCAAGGGATACATTGAGGCTTGCAAGGCAGCTCTCCTGGCAACATCTTGCCACAGCACTCAGGCCAGATTAATCATTCCTCACCCTAGCAGGGTCCAAATCTAGTATCACTGTTTGGATCATGAGAGCATTTGTCCATGATCAAGCTCTTAACTTATAGTTAAGCATTAGGCACTTTGGCCAGGCCCATCTCGATGCCAGGGTAGCACACAACTCACCACTTGCCCTGGGTCCTTCTTGTCCCACATCCGGACCGTGCTTTGGGGGTGCTAGGAAGTAAGGGCAGCTGAGGCTTAGGTCAAGAGAACAGATGCCCTGGAGAAAAATATCATGTAGAGTCAAATGACTCCCAGGTTACAAAAGCATAACACTTGTTAAGTCTTCCTGTGTCCATACAAAAAGGACTTGCTCTGAATAAACTATGCAAAGGACTCAAGGAGAAGAGAAAAACATCATTTACAAGTCAACAGAACAACAAGAAAGACACTACAAATAAACAAAGAGGAATAGGAGCACTGTAACAGGAGTAACCCAATAAACCTAAAGTACTGAGGCTACTTTATCCTACACACTTTGGTACATTGCAGAAACAAAAAGCAAAAATGGTCATGTGGTTAATGATTTTTAATCATTATTATTGATAATCATTGTTCTTTGAGTAAATTCAAATCATTACAAAACTCCACCAGGGGAGGGATAGAATAGACAAATGAGAAGCAAAGGGGGCCAGGTCAGGTACAAAGTTAACGTACAAAAGATGATAAAGAATGATAGAGACAAATATCCAAATCACACGCTCAGCAACACTGAACTCAAGAGACCCAAACTTATACAATTGAACTTACAAAGGTGTCTGTCAAGAGGTCAGGCTGGAGAGGGGTGTGGGGCTATGGGAGGAAACCTGGGAACTTCAGTGGAGGGAAATTGACACTGGTGGTGGGATTGGTGCTTCAACATTGTATATCTAAAACTTAAGTATGTAAATATAGTGCATTAAAAGAGAGAAAAGAACTCCACTCTTCAGAGAGGGTCAAATGATTTATTAAAATGTTAGGTCACATGTTTACCAAAGTGTTAACATTTATCTTACCTCACCACCTTCAAAGTATTAAAATCCTCCACCAATGTCATTATGTGACTTCCATTTCCCAACACCTTCCCTAGTCCACCCCAATTTGTATTCTCAGTTTTGTAATACAGGGCCAAGGGTTATTACTTGATATTACCATTCCTTTGCTTCTTTCTCCATGTACCAAAGGTGAGTAAGATTACCCAATATTTGTCTCACTCCCTATGAGAAGAACATGATGTCCTCAAGCTACATCAAAGTTGCAAGAAACTTCATGATTTCATCTTTTCTATGGCTGCATTATATTCTATTGTGTTAATGCACCAATACTTTGTTACTCATTCATCTGTTGCTGAACAAATTCATGATTTATTTCTATATCTTGGCTCTTGTACTCAACATTGTAATAGACGTAAGAGTATATGTATTTTCACACATTTTATGTGAAAAATTAATAAATTAATGTTTTTTTGTTGAGAGGTAGGCACCAAGAAATAGAAATACTGTGTTATGTAGAAGTTCTATTCTGACTTTTTTTGAGAAGCCCCCATGCTGTTTTCCATTAAGACCAAAGCGGACAATATTTTAACCAACAGTGAATGAGAGCTCTTTATTCTCTACATCCCCACCAACACTGATGCTTTTCAACCTTTATATATATATATATATATACATATATATTTATATGTATATATATGTCTAACTATTGGCATAAGATATCTCACTGTTTTTCTGATTTGTTTTTCTAACACCTGATGAAGAACACTTTTTCTTACTCTCATACATTTACCTTTATGTAAGTGTCTGTTCATCTCTCCCCACTTTTTGATTCGTTGTTTATATTTGTGCCTTGTGTATTTTAGATATTAGCCATTTATCTGAAGTACTGTGTGCAAATATTTTGTCCTTCTCAGAAGGGTGTTTTTGTATTTCTCTAAAAGCTTATGCATTCCCTTTGACGGGTAAGCTACACTCATCTTCCATTGGTGAACATTTTAGTTCTCTCTATGCCAAAGTTATCTGCTGTGTTTTTCCAACAATGATTGTGACCTCATTATCATTCAGACAGCACATACGTCAGCATCCAATCCTACCCTAGTATTTATTTTCATGGCCCTTCCATTTAATGATGTTAAATTCCATATATAAATTGTCACAGGTAAAAATACCAAAAGCTTGTTAGGGAGGATTTTGGGGTATTTGGGGGAAGGGGGGAACCACATCCAGCTGAGCTCAGAGCTTACTCCCAGCTCTGTGCTCAGGTATCACTCTTAGCAGGGCTCAGGGATCCTTATGGGGTGCCAAGGAATGAACCCAGATACAAGGCAAGTTCTTTACCAAAAAGAAGAAAGCTTGACAGAGCTGAGAAAGAGATGGTAAATTGCAATAAATAATAAATGCATGCACGTGGGACTCAAAAACTACAATAGCCTTTAACATCACTGAAAGTTGGGCTCAAGGTACATTAATTAGATCTCTATAGTGATCAATCATTGCATATATGCTAGTCAGGAGAATAAATACTTTCAGCAATGAAGAAAGCTGGTAGATGACATCTATTTATTGGCATCATTCCTGAAACCTAGACAAATAAGCCCTTTGGTCCTTTCTAAAGGTGGATGAAGCAAAATAACCCACTCCTTACTGCAACAGCCTACCGTGGCTCTAAAGTCCAGTTGCCTGGCTCCTTTCCCAAGGCTTCCTCATCCCCTCTCCCTCTTGTGACTTGCTCTGACCTTATGTGCCCCCGACAGCAGCTTCAGCACCTCCTGCTCCCTCTGCTTTGGGGCATGTCTCCCCAGATCACCCCACAGTTTTCACTCTATACTCAGGTCTCTGCACAGACATCACACCTCAGAGAGAGTTCCCTGATCCTAAAACAGACCACCCCATCCATCCTCATTCACATCCCACCCTTATCTATGGCATCTTTTCCATATGTTTCTCACTTTCTTACCACGGAGTGGGTATATATATATATACTTGTTTCTTTACTGTCTGTTTTCCCCCAAGAAAGGAAGCCCCATGAGGACAAGGCATGGTCTCTCTATTCAACACTGTGTTCCTGGCCTGGATTATATCTGGCATAGGGTCAGGTCTCAGCAGGTATAGGGGAAATAAAGGAAAACTGGCAAGTGGCTCAAGTCCCCTGCCTTCACTATGCCCCATTGCTGATTATTTCAATACAGCAGATCTTCTGAGTGTGATGTCAGGATAATGCCAAGGCCTCTGCTGCCAGAGTATCTCCTGCCACTCAGCCTCTATTATTTTCAGAAGCTGCCATCTCTACTGAGCTGACATGACCATATAATTTAGAAGGTCATATAATTTAGAGATGCCTAGGGACAAGTTTATATGCCAAAAAAATTAAAAACTATAAAATTATATGAAATCCAGGGGGCTGGAGCGATAGCACAGCGGGTAGGGCGTTTGCCTTGCATGCAGCTGACCCAGGTTCAATTCCCAGCATCCCATATGGTCCCCTGAGCACCGCCAGGGGTAATTTCTGAGTGCAGAGCCAGGAGTAACTCCTGTGCATTGCCGGGTGTGACCAAAAAAGCAAAAAAAAAATTATATGAAATCCAGCCAAGCTAATTATAGCTCCAAGGCTTAAGGATGCAGGCAGTGACTCCCATGAGAAAGTAGAGACAGGATGCGATAACCGATATTTTCTAAATCCAGGGGAGTGGGTCAGGACACCTCTTCTCATTTAAGCAGTCATTGGCTCATCCAATCATTCTATTCACAGGTGAAAGTTTTACTCTTCTGATCCTTCCCTTTCAACCTGGGGAACAGACCAAATACCTGAAGATAATCCATCAGCCAAGGGTAGACCCAAAGTGGGTAAAATTTGAAGATCCATTTAAAAAGACTTTTGTCTTTGGTTTTCCATGAGTAGTCAACATTTGCCAATTCCCTGAGCCATGTGGAAGTTTGGCACTGCTGGCCAGGGTCTGAAGGTCGCTTCCCTTTACAAAGAAGATGGGTCAGAGCTGCAGCCATCAGGCTGTAAAGAAACTCATTCAGGACTATTTTAAGGCCAACTGGCAAAGTTCTGCATATATTAGTCAGAAGGCATTCATTTCCTCTTATAAGCCCCAGAACAGTCAGATATGGAAGCATCATTTCATTAGAACACAACCTGTATCTTCTGTGAGATCAGAGAAAGAAAGCTCAGAACACTCTTCAAAGTGTGATATGTAAGGGTAAAACTGCAATCTTTGTACTACTCTGCCTGGACCCTTTGAATTAAGTAATGTCTCTCCATGTTTGTTGAGAAAGTTAGAAGCATATGCGGGTAACTAAGAAGCACAGGTAGCCAGGGAGGGAGGCAGAGGTAGGAGTTCTGACCAGCCCATTCTGGGAACCTCAAAGATATGAACAGATCATAAATCATGAAGCTGACTAAAACAGAAGAGGACCCAAATCCACCTGTTACCTTGTTGGGAAGATGAGTGGACCACCAAAACCATTAGTAGATTACCAGATGTCTACAGGACCTAAAACAGAATGTGCCCACCACAAAGTTCCTAGGCAACAAGGACTCCCATGGCTCCCCTCTAAGTCCCACATTGTGGTCCTCCTGCCTCAGTGTACTCCTGTGTATTGTCACTCCTCAACAATCAAGAAATTCCATTGTTTTGTCCTCCTCTTTGTCCCATAAGTTGCTACGTTGCCAGGAAAACAAAACAAACAAAAAAAAACAACTCTGAATCCCTACTCTGAGCCACAATTTCAGGCAATTGCTTAGTTGTGGTCTATCTTTTTTTTTGGGGGGGGGTATTTATTTATTTATTTATTTATTTATAATTTTTTTATTGGGTCACCATGTGGAAAGTTACAAAGTTTTCAGGTTTAAGTCTCAGTTATACAATGCTCAAACACCCATCCCTTCACCAGTGCACATATTCCACCACCAAGAATCACAGTATAGCTCCACCCCGTCCCCCCACACCCCTAGCCCCCCACAACCCTAGCCCCACCCTGCCTGTGTAACTGATAAATTTTGCTTTACTTTCACTTTGATTGCATTCAATATTTCAACAGAAATCACTATTATTTATTGTTTGGAGAGTCTCCCCCCTAAAGTCAGACCTGCTGAAAAGGAAGCATTTGATAATTTGTTTTCCATTCCTGAGGAGGAGAGGTATGAGGTTGAGTGACCGCACTTAGCAGGCTCACGGTTTTGGGTTTCTGTATTTAAGTATTTTAGTAACTAAGTCCATAGAAATATCTGCCAGAAATTGCATCACTGCCAACTTGTACTTCGCAGTTATATTATATTCCACATATGAGTGCAATCTTTCTATGTCTGTCTCTTTCTTTCTGACTCATTTCACTCAACATGATACTTTCCATGTTGATCCATTTATATGCAAATTTCATGACTTCATGTTTTCTGACAGCTACATAGTATTCCATTGTGTATATGTACCAGAGTTTCTTTAACCAGTCATCTGTTTTGGACACTCTGGTTTTTTCCAGATTCTGGCTATTATAAACCCCTCCACGACATTGAAGACACTGGTATCTTCAAAGCTGACACGCCACTGGCCAAGCAAGTGAAAATAGAGATAAATAAATGGGACTATCTCAAACTAAGAAGCTTCTGCACCTCAAGGGAAACAGTGACCAAAGTACAAAGACAATCTACAGAATGGGAAAGGATATTTACACAGTACCCATCCGATAAAGGGTTGATATCAAGGATATACAATGCACTCGTTGAACTCCACAAGAAGAAAACTGCCTACCCGATCAAAAAGTGGGGTGATGAAATGAACAGAAACTTTCCCAAAGAAGAAATCCGAATGGCTCAGAGGCACATGAGAAAATGTTCAACATCACTAATCATCAGGGAGATGCAGATCAAAACAACAATGAGGTATCATCTCACAGCACAGAGACTGGCCCACATCCCAAAATAACAAACACAACAGGTGTTGGCGGGGATGTGGGGAGAAAGGGACTCTCTTCACTGCTGGTGGGAATGCTGACTGGTTCAGCCCTTTTGGAAAACAATATGGACGATTCTCAAAAAATTAGAAATTGAACTTCCATTTGACCCAGCAATACCACTCCTGGGAATATATCCCTCAGAGGCAAAAAGGTATAGTAGAGATGGCATCTGCATTTCTATGTTAGTGTGGTCTATCTTAATGTTAAATAATTAAATCTCCTAGCTTTCTTGCCTAAAGATGTTTCCAGGGCAATTGGTTAAGCAAATTCCATTACAACAAAAGAGCTGTTGGAATGTGGCTCATTCAAATGTCAGTTCTCTCACACCAGGAGGGAAAGAGCTGCAAATCCCAAAGTGGGAAGAAAACAAACAAACAAACAAACAAAACAATGCCCCAAACAAGATTAAGAGGTCTTAGAAATCTCCTCTCAAAATAAAGCACAAGGTCAATGACAAAAAAGACACCACACTGCCTTCGGGTTCATAAATTTATTGAGTAAAAACAAAATTAGATCAGGCATATTAAATTCGGGTCTGTTCGAACGTGACCGATGTCCGTATGCAGCAGAGACGAAATGAGGTGAGGAAGGGTAAGACAGTGCGCTCTGGCAAGCAGACACTGAGCAAAGCCCTCTTCCCTTCATTGTAAAGGCCCCACATTGTCACTGCATCAGGAAGCAAAGGAAGGGGAGCTGACAATTTAAAGAGCAGAGATGAAACCACAGGGAGAAAGAACTTGCCAGAGCAGAGAGGGCCAGCACAGCGAGAGAACAGACTGCGTGAGGGGCCTTTGGAGAACTGATTCAGAGCGGATCTGCGGACTCACTTAGGGAACACAGCCACCACATCATAGCCCTCAGGTGGAGTCATCCGCTCCCGGGCATGTGTTTCACAGTAGATTTGATCCTCTACAAAGAAATGGCCCTTCTGTTTCAGATTGGTGCCGCAGTCGGTGCACACGTAACAATCGGGATGGCGGTGTCGTTCTCTCAGCTTCACAAACACGCCCCTGCGGGAGAGGGGGAGAGAGAGAGGCGGAGGGAGGCGGGTGGGCGTCTGTGAACAGCAAGTACCCACAAGGGCCTCCAGTCACCAGGAGCTTACACACTCTTAGGGTCCAGAGTTATTTCTTTGGTTTGGTTTTGGGGCCATACCCTATGATGCTCCTGGCTCTGCGCAGGAATCACTTCTCGCGGGCTCAGGGGACCATATGGGGAGCCAGAGACTGAACCTGGGTCAGCTGAGTGCAAGGCAAGCGCCCAACCCCACTGTACTGATGCTGCCACTCCCAAGAGATGTTTCTATTGATGCCCTGCACGAGTCTCCCCCACTTCAAGGGAGCAGCCCTGCTTTTCCTGGCTTTACAGGTTCTTCATCTAAGGGCTCTCCAGCCCAGAGAGTCTCTCCACCATCGGCTCTGGGGCAGGTGACCCACAGGCTCTTGCTGCTCTGCTGTGTCAGGCTAGACTCTCCCCTGGCCACTCCCCAAATGAACAGCACCCTGCCCTGCCACAAGTGCATTGCTGATCTGCAGGGTTCAAGGCCTGGGGAAGGCAGATACTTACACAATGCCAGTGCCACATTTTTCACACATGGGCAACTTTTGTGCATTTCCTATAGATGCGGCCACTTTGGTGACTGGAGCCTTTACACTTCTGAAACCAGTGGGTTTGTTGGGATCTCCTAAAATAAAAAAATAATTAAATAAATAAAAACACATCTGGGTTGGCCAGAAAGTAGAAAACTACATTTTCTACATTTTCGGAATCGCACACATACTCATGTACAGTACATATATCTCTCTCCCACTCTATCTGTGTGCATACACTATATACACACACAAATTTAATATATATATATTATATATATATATTTATGTGTTCTAGGAGGATCATGTGTACTATACTCAAACAAATCTAGCTCCGCTGTGTGAGCCTAAGCAAGTTACTTAACCTTTCTAATCCCAAATTTCCTGTTCAGTAAAACAAGGGCTCATAGTTCTCTCCACTGAGTACAAAAAACTCCTAAAATACCATCCTCCCACAGTCCAAACATGGTCAGCCCTCAATACACAAATTACTTTTTGAGTACAAACATGCAAATACTGATAAAGGAACTTAAAAACGCTTACATGAACAAGATAAACAAAAACATTTTTGAGAAATGAAAGGCAATGTATTTGGATGTAAAAAACAAATCCAGAGAAGTGATTCTTTTTTTAACCCAACCTTTCCTGCCCCAGTCAGAACTATCATTCCTGTAGGTGGAGGACTCCCTCTGCTGGCCTCTGAATGAGAGGACTTAAGAAGTCCAGTCCCAGCCACTACTACCCAGGTCCACGTCAAAATTGACAAGCAATTTTGAAGATGCACAAGTGGGAGATGCGCTGGGTCATCACCCAAACCCAAAATGGGCTGGGGAGAGAGGACGGCATGTACAACACTTGCCTTTCATCCAGCTGAGCATAGTTTAATCCCCAGCACTGCCTATAGTCCCTGCAGCACTCCAGGAATGACCCCTGAGCAGATTAGCAAGAGGCCCTGAGCACAGTTGGGTGTGGCTCCTCCCAAACAAATAAATATATGAACAGAAGCACATCAGTTTTGTCTTGATCATAAAGTGGTTTTGGGAGAGACTGGCAAGTGACCCGTGGTGTATTCATGTGCCAAAACCAGTAACAATGATGGGTCTCATTCCCCTAACGCTGAATAAGCCTCCAATGCAGCACCGTTGGGAAGGGCAAGTAAAGAGAGGCTTCTAAAATCTCAGGGCTAGGACAAATGGAGACATTACTGGGACCGCTCGAGAAAATCGACGATCAACGGGATGATGATGATGATGATGATGATGATGATGATGATGATGATGATGATGATGAAGGGGTTTGAGGCATTAAAAGGTAGATCTAGGCCAGATGTCTTTTTCACATCACCCCAACCTACGCCTTGCTCTACAACATCTCAGAAAGACCCAAGTGGGCAGCTTTATGGCTCAAAGCACCCCAAATTTTCTGGCTCTAGGTGCTGATGACACCTTGGCTTGCCTGTCCCTGTCAAAAATGAGTAAGTGGCAGCAACTTTGCAGAGGGCATGGCTGGGAAAGGCAAACTGTGTGCTCAAGGTACCCACTGACAGAGTTAGGGCTTCCACGTGATGGGTTATTTTCCACACAACTGACTGCATCAGGGGGGAAATAAAGGGCACAGGAAAGAACCTGGGTGTTAAAGAGTAGAAGGAGAGAAGGAAGGGGAGGCAGGAGAGCCCCTGTGGTGGCAGTAGAATCTGCACTCCATTCTGGAATAAAGAGAACTGACCCTCAGGAAGCTGACAGAGGATAAAGCCAAACTCACTGTGGGGAGCTCAGTCCCACAGTGCCACCTTCTGGCTCGACTTTTCCCTCTCTCTCTCACTTACTCCACTTACTCAGTTAACACTAAATGTTTTAAAACTTCCCTTCAATTTCCCTCCACCCCCATTTCCCTCCCTCAGCTTGCTTACAGTCAAAATACTAGCAGCCATCAGGTTTTGGGCAATTACAAAAATTTCCAAATTTCCCTTCATCTAGTAAATCTTGCATCTCAAAGCTTCCCGGGGTGGAGTTGGGAAAGGGACACATAAAAATTAGCTGGATAAGCTCAGCCTTTTTTCTACCCATTTCACTGTTCAACAACCTTCCATGTTCCCCAAACCCCGTAGATTCAGACTCACAGCGGGACTTTAGCGCCCAGTGGTTCTTATGATCTGAATCCAGACGGCTAAGGATTCTCCGGCAACCTCAGATACCAGCCCTCAGGGCCCTTGTTCTCCCTGAACAGGCCACCAGCTTTCTAAGTGCAAAGCCTTCCAATCCCTAGGGTGTTTTCTAAGTCTCTGGTACCGTCTTCCAATAGACAAGGCGCCCTCCAACAGACAAATGAATAAATAAGATGTGGCATACCTTCAGAAGGCAGCTGTATTAGCTTTAAAAAAGAAAGGGCCAGATCAAGATGCCAAGAACATATATGCCTGGCATGGGTCAGGACCCAAGCTCAATGCCTGGCACTGCATGGCTCCCCCAAAGATCACTGGTATAGCCCTCCTGGTTCCTGAGAATCACCCAAGTAGCCCTGATGCCTCTTGCTGGGCTCAAGCAGTGACAGGTTCTAGCACTGAACCAGCCACATTGTTGGTCACCAGGAGTAGTCCCTAGTTTTCTCAAGCAGTACTTGGGAGGTCCCATCAAAAATAAATAAAAAAGGAAGAAAATTAAGACACCCTGCTATAGCACTGAGTAATCTGGATCTCAGACAACGCAGAGTGTGGAGGGTTGGATGTCACAGAATCATTACCACTTCAAAATAGTCATCCACAGCCAGGCTGCCTGTGAGAAACCAAGATGGCATTTATGAATAACAGTCTGGGAGGCAGGTGAACCCTGAGGGTGATTGCTCACAAATGACCCTTGTGAGAATAAGGAAAAATCATCTTTTCCACACACTCATCCAGTAAAACTGTCTCATAATGAACAGTTGCCATTATGATAGCTTTACTCACACCCACTTGGAAACCATGACCAAAACCACACAGTATGTCTACAGGGCGATCTGTGGAGCTACACAGGGTGGCCAGGCTGGTCCTGAGTCTCACGCTGAGCTGTCAATCGTCAGAATGGTTACAAGCACCTCTTCTGGTCACTGTGATGGGGTCTGTGCTGTGTATGACAATTGATCTTTACATCAATCTTAGAGAAAAGGAGTTTTATTCCTGAGAGACAGAGGAAGTAGATGTGGCCAAAGTGGGGCAAAGGCTCTGATGAGGTCACTTACTCTCAGAGCAAAACAAACGTAAGTTCCCAAGACTATAAGATCCCATACGTGGTGTTGCCAGGCTGCTCATTTATCTTCATTCTGCTCTGTGATAACCCATGGCCTACCAGCCCTGACTCATGTTAAACACCACAGAAGGATGACACGTGAAACCAACGGCCAGGAGACAGACCAACGGTATGCCACAGCCGTCCAGCTTATCCTTATCTCAGTGTCCTGAGGCTCATGAGTCATAAAATAGCTAGACAGGTGTGGCTGGGAACCCTTGACCTTCCTGTCTTCTTTCCTCTCCCCTCACCTCCCTCTCCTGTCCTCTTCCCTCACTGTCATTATTTTCAAAATGTTATGAGGGGACAGAGAGGTAGCACAGTAGGCAGGATATTCACCTTGCACATGACTGACCCCAGTTCGATCCCTGGTACCCCATGTGAGCCCCCCTATGCCCTGAGCACTGCTGGGTGTAAGCCCCCACCCCTGAATAAAAACAAAAAATGAACATGAAAAATGCCTGTCCAAGGAGCAGGCTGGTGCGGGAAGGAAAGCAGGGAGGAAACCTGGAGACACTGGTGGGAGAAAGTTAACACCAGCGGCCCTGGTGCTAGAACTCTATAACTACAAATCACGGTGCTTTAATAAAAATTTTTCAAGAGAATTCAAAAAAATGAATTATAAAAATTAGTCCAAAATTTTAAAAGTTAAGGGCACTTTAAATTCATCTCTTCTAATTCCACGCTGTGTTCCTCCAGCCTACTCAAAGCCCAGAGAGGTCAGCAGTGGTTGCCCCTCAGCCCAGAGCTGGAACAAGACCCTCCGAACACAGGCTCAGCTGGTTACCTTTCTCCTCAGACTCGAGGATTTCCTGCAACACCAAGAAGGAAGTGGATTGTTTCGGGGGCTCGTTCAACTCTTGCTTCTCCTGCAGCATCTTGTAAACTTCCGACTCCTTGCTGATGATGAGTCTGCTGGCAGGCTGAGAAGGGTCTAAGCTGTGAAGAGAGTGCGGGAATTTATTAGAAGTGTCCAAAGGGAGAAGAATTTCTCTAGGCATCCCTCTTATAAACAAATAACACCCCAAAATCAGAGACAGTTTTAGTCTTCTCTTCACTCAGCCTCAGCGCACCTGCCAGTGTGTGAGGGATCCCCGCAACTACTTCCACGTAGTAAGTGGCTGCTTTCCCCAACAGCTTCAGAAACTCCACTGCCTCTGCCCTAACCCCATGGAATCAGAATGATTTGCTTCTCCTTCACTTATTAAAACAACATTATAGTCCAGAGGAAATTCAGAAGATTATCCACCTGAAATTCAGAAGATTTCACCACCTGAGCACTGAGAAACCAACCAGGCATGCTCAGTAGAGGGCCACAGAGATCACAATGTTCTTATTCCTGAGGGTGCTGAATTGCTGCTGTCTCCGGAATTCCCACGACTAGGGCCTCTGGTCTCCTCACCTGTGCTACTGAGGGAACAGACTCTGTTGCCTGGCTCACAGGGCTGTGCCTGAGAAAATGTACAAGCACTGCGGTAACAGCCAGGACGTTCACTGTATTTCACTGCACAACTGGTGCATCTTGTTTTGCCATCTGAAAATTGGTTTTCTCGACAAGGGGGTGGGGTGGGGGAGGTGATTCCCAAGTGGTGCTCAGGGATCTCAGGGCCACTCCTGGCAATATTCCACTAAGCAAGCCAACAATAGGACCCAAGGATTCAGTGCTGCTCAGGGCACGGGGTGCTGGGGACAAGCAGGGCCAACCCAGCAATGTTCACGGGCCTCTAGAGTCACAGCCAGTAAGCTCGAGGGACCAGGTGATGCCAGAGATCAAAAGCTACAGGTAACAGTCCCACCCCACTTCTTTTTCCAAAACCCCTGGCATAATGTCTGTGACATTATGGTGAAATATATGGTGAAATACGAGAAAGAGGGAGTCGAGTTCTCAGCTCCAGACCAGGCACTGGGAAAACCAGGCCTTTCTCCATACCTTCCACCATCACGGTGGGCTCCTGAGAGGTTTTTGCCTTTTTTCCCCAAAAATGGAATTTTCTAGTAGAGGAGGCTTCTGCTGCCTCTCTAGAAGTGTAAAGGGATGGAGACTCCAGTTGGCTTTACCCATAAAGTCTATCCTGAACCTACTCCTTCTCAGTACCCTACCTCCACCACCTGCCCCAGTCACACCAGCTGGGTGTGACTTATCAGCTTCCTAGGTTTCCCCCTGCTGCCATACTCACCCCCAGGATATTGGAGGTTGCTCCCAAATAGTTCTCAGGGGACCCAGGGCCTACTTTAGACCAAAACGGTCTGAGATTCAGTACAAGGCCCAAGTAGGCAGTGCCTCTCAGCTCTACTACAACAATCCTGACCATGTTGAGGGTCTCCACAAAGACACTAGGCACTGTTCAGGGAGCTGTGCGGTGCCAGGGATCAAACCAAGTTGGGTGTACAACCCCTGTACCACCTCCTTGTCCTGAAGATTCTTATGTTCAACTAGAGGCCAACTCAGATGTCAAACTCAGAGAATGAGACTGAGACTATGACAGGATGTGCTTCCATGCATTCTCATCTGATGGAGATGCCCCCAAAAATAGATTTGGCAACGGAATACAAGTTAAATGTAATTTATTACCATGGGAGTAAATGTCATCATGAAAAGCAGACAGGCTCTCATGACAATGTTCTTTCGTCTCCACGCACATCAACACGCACTCCTTGCTCATTTCAACTGAGGGGTAATGGCTTTTAGCTGTTTCTTGAACATTCCAGAGCCTTTGTGCTTCCTGCTCCCTCTGCCTGGAACATCTCTCCCCAGACTGCCCTACAGCTCCAATGCTACCAGGAGTTCTCTGCTCAAATGTCATCATTGGAGAATGCTCCCGAGCCTCCACTCAGTCTAGTCTATTTCCAATCCCAGTTTAATCCCTGGCACCATATATGGGCCCCTGAGCACCATTAAAAGAGTGATTTCTGAGCACTGAACCAGGAGTAAGTCCTGAGCAGGGAAGCTGGATCCCATGCCCTCCGAGGAGGCCCCAGGGAAGACAGAGAGGCGAGCGGTCAAGACTCTCTGCCAAGAATAGCTCTTTCGATTCCTCTTTGGGATACCCAAATAGCTTTCGCGTCCTGTTTTCCTAGGGCTCAAGTCTCTGAAGCATATGTTAGTGCAGGAAGAATGGTGAAGTAAAAAAGATGTGCCCGGAGCCGGAGGTTCTTTGTCCTCTTAACCACTTCTTTGACACTCTTGAAGGTGTTCCATGCTGCTCTCTTCCTCCTGCACAGTTCTGGCGCCAAGTTGTTCTTCATGTTGAATTCTTGACACATAGCTGCTGCATTCAGAGACGTTTGTTCCATTGAGAGCAAATGGAATGTCACGGACTAGTTTGTTTTTCATGAATATTATCTTGGTGAGATTCAGCTATAGTCTGACCCTTCCACACAAAAGACAGATACCAGAAAGAATACAAATATCATGCAATGACATAGAAGTTGCAGTTCCCTCCCAGAGTGGTGAGAACTTCCTTGACACTTCAGATTCTCTGTGGTGACTCCCCACAACCCAAATTTTGGAGTAAGAAACAGTCTGTAGCCATAACCAAACTCTCAATTCCAAGTTAAAATGAACAAACAATAACATAGGATTCTCCTAAACTTAACAGAAAAACACCTACCAACAATTTAACTGTGTATCTAACAAAAAGTGATAAGTTTTTAAAAAAGATAGAATAATCCACATTCCTCATAAGGGATCAATAAATACCAACATATAAAAAAAAACAAACTGCAGAAGGCAATGACACAATTACTAAAATAATAGCCAATAGAAGTATATGTCATGGTATCTTGATTAGATTATCACACAAGAATTTCAAATCAGGGGCCAGAATGATAGTATAGCTGCCTGGGGGCTTGCCTTGAGCACAGCCAAACTAGATTTGATCTGGGTCATCCCATATGGTCCCCCTCGCACCAACAGGAGTTATTCCTCCTGAGTGCAAAACCAGGAGTAACCCCTGAGTATCACCAAGTGTGACTCAAAATGCCAAAACAAACAAACAAAAAAAATTCAAATTATGTGATAGTCACAGTTTTAAAGGAGTATTTTGCAATAGCTCAGAATAAATAAGAAGTATTCATACAGTTGTTATAGTTATAAAACTTCTTTTGAAAGACATATCCAACAAATAATAACTACAAACTATGAAATACACACTGGAAAAGAGTCAAAAGCATGGAGGTTCTGAATTACAGAAACCACTTGAAAAAGAAAGAGTTCCTACGTTTTCCATTTATGTGACTTTATCTGAGGCCAGGTTTCAAAATATTCGTTGTCCATACCCTGACTATAAGACAAAAAAAATCAATATTTTTGTTTTAGGTCCAGTACTGAAACAAAGGCTGAACACAAAAAGAATAAATCCGAGAAAAGAAAGCTCCAAAGAAGAGGGGTGTATAGACTCAAGTAGATTATATTTGCATACTTAAAGGGCTGGTAGCCTAAGATTCCTAAGGATAAGTATAAAGGAAAAAAATTTCACATTTGGAATAAGGTATTCATTGAACTTAATGTTCTGAGTCACAGCATGAGGCAGGCCATTGGGGACAATGTACATATATCTCTGGATTTCATGTATCAAGGCATCCATGTAGGGCATGTTGCTCCTGTCCTGCATTGAAGGACTCCGGTGTCTGCCAATCACATGCTCGATCTCCTCCTTGGCTTAAGCTTGGCAAGAGAAAAATTGGAATTTATACAAAAGGGACAAGATTTCACTTTCTTAATCATGCTACATTTTGGTGGAAGATGAGAAGTGGAAAATTATTTTCACTTGCTCTAAGGTTTGGGTCTTTTTCATTTGTATATTACAAATGAAAGACTATTAAAACTGAACATGAGTATTGTAAATCTTGGTACTTTGATAAAATGTTTTAAAAATTAAATATAAAACTGAATGTGGAGTGGGTCCTCTTTCTTTCCTACACCAAAGGAAGTTATTACTGTATATCTTTACTTTAAAAAAATATGTTTGAGTTACCAAGAGATAAGCAGGTACAAAGTTGTCCATGATTGGGTTTCAATCTTACAATGTTGCAGCAAAATCCCTTCACCAGTGTACTTCCCACCACCAATGCCCACAATATCCTTCCTTCCACTCCCACTCCATCCTCAGTCTGCCTCTATAGCAGGCACTTTTCTTCTCTCTCTCTCTCTCTCTCTCTCTCTCTCTTTCTCTCTCTCTCTCTAAGTCTTTCGAATGGTTTATCAATCTTGTTCATTTTCTTAAAGAACCACCTCTTAGTTTCATTGGTCTTTCATATAGTGTTTTCGTGTTCCACCTCTTGTTTAATTTCTGCTCCATTTTATTATTACCTTCCTCCTGAATGGTCTGGATTCTTTTGTGGAAATTTTCCAAGATCTTAAGCAGAGGATTCAAGTTCTTTATGTGGGCCCTTTCTTCCTTTCTGATAAATACCCGTAGAGCTATGTACTTTCCTCTGAACACTGCTTTTGCTGTGTTCCACAAGCTCTAGTAGTCATGTCCTCATTCTCATTTGTTTCCAAGAAACTTTTGATTTCGTCTTTGATTTCCTCCAATCTACTGGTTAAGTGAGCTATTTTAATTTCCAGGTATTTGATTCAATTCTCTGGTTCCATATGTCACTAAATTCTATTTTCAGTGCATCATGTTCTGAAAAGTTAGTTGATATAATTTCTGTCTTCTCGATTTTATGAAAATACATTTTATGGTCCAGCACGTGATATATCTTGGACAATGTTTCATGTGCATTGGAGAAGAATGTGTATTTGACCTTTGGGGGATAAAAAGTCCTACATATACCTACTAGCCATCTCTTCTCCATTTTTTTATTCAAAACCAATATTACCTATTTTTTTTAATTTTCAAAATTTTATTGAATCACCGTGAGAGAGTTGCAAGCTTTCATGTTTGGGTTACCAGTATTTCATAGTTTTTGTTTAGTTTTTCCAGTTGTGTCAGTTTTTCCAGTTTTTTTTATTTCACTTGTTTTTCCAGTTTTAAGTTGTTATTCTGTCAAGAGGTGATCAAGCTGTGTTGAAGTCTCCAACTACTATATTTTTTTACTACCAATGTCTTCCTTGAAGTCTATTAGCAGTTGTTTGAAGTATTTTACTGGTCCCTCATTAGGAACACAAATATTAGGAGTATAATTTCTTCCTGATGTGTATATTCTCTGATAATTAATAAATTGCCTTTGCTGTCCTTTCTAACCTTTTTTAGTCTGAAATCTATGTTGTCAGATACTAATACGCCCACCCCAGCCTTTCTGAAATTGTTTGCTTGAAGAATTGTTTTCAGGTCTTTAATATTTAGTCTGTGTTTGCTCTGACTATTCAAACATAATTCTTGTAGGCAGCAGATTATTGGATTCAGTTTTGTAATCCATTTTGCCACTCAATGCTTCTTCATTGGTGTATTTAGACCATTGACATTGAGAGTGATTATTGTCATGGGGTTTTGTGCCATCTTTCTGTAGAAAGTAGTTGTGCTTTGATGTATGCCTTGTATTAGAGTAGCCTCTTCGGTCCTTCTTTTAAGTCCAGGTTTGAGTAGGGTTTCTGAGCTGTTTATCCATGAAGCAGTGTATAATTCCTGCGAGTCTGCATGAGAATCTAACCAAATAAAGTATTCTTGGTGAGGCATTCATTTAAGTTTTTTCACTATATCCAAGGAGGGTTTCATCTGATAAGTCTGCTATGAATCTAGGGGACACTCCTTTGTATGCAATTTCCTTCTTTGATCTTGCAGCTTACCGAATTGTTTCTCTATCTATGGTACTCGACGTTCTGATTAGGGATGTCTTGGAGTTTTTCTTTTACTAGAGTTTCTTTTAGCTGGTAGCCTTCTAGCTTCTTGGATCTGGATGCCTGCATTCTTCAGCTTTGGCAGTTTTTCAGCAACAATGTCTAACTGTTGCTGCCTCATTGAGGATGCCACACTATCCCCTTGGACTCTGATTATTCCTATGTTTTTCCCCTTGAACTCATCCCATAGTTGCCCACCCTTGAACTAATTTGAGATCTTTTTCCATCTTTTGTTGTTGCCTGGATATTTTCTGCAACTCATCTTCAGGCTCACTGATTCTGTCTTCAACTGTTGTTACTCTATGTTGAGGGCACTCACTGAGTTTTTTATTTCATCTACCAATTTTATTTTATTATTGACATCTCTGTTTGTATTTTTCTTGTTTCTGCTTTCATTTCTTCCTTTATCTTATTGGCTGTCCATTCTATTGTTTCTCTCTCATATCCTCCTATATTTTATTGGATGTCCATTCCATTGTTTCTTTGAACTCATTGATGTCCTCATCATTTTGTCTCTCAATTCTTTATCAGAGAATTTATGGATGTAGGTACTCCTTTGTGAGAGTTCAGGGCTATCTTCATCCATTCCCTGTGGTGGGAGATGGGGTATTCTATGCTGTTTTTCCATGGTGCCTGTGGTGGTCTTGAGTTGGTTCCTTCCAAAATACTGTCAGTGTATCCCCCTGAATGCCAGGGAGTACTCTGTGGGAACTCGGTGAGTGGTGATCTCTTCTTTCCCCTTCATGGTATTTACCTTTCTCTTTGGTTATCCTGGGTAACTTGTGTGAAGCCTCTTGTGCTGATTCAGTACATGCTCTTTGGCCTGAACTCCAATCAAAGATTGGGGTTATACTTTTTATTTGCACTCGGTGTTATTTTTGTGCGTTTGGGAAAAAAATGCTGATTGGAATAGGTGCTAAGGGCTATTGGCATAATGTATTAGAGATAGCCACATTGGTCTGGTGAGCATTCACCATAAGAGTCTGAGACGAAGGTGTGGGTCTTATGGTATATGGAAAGGGAGATTAACTGGTGGCCATGTTTGGAGGAGGAACTGGGCATTAGTGGCAGAATCAAGGTTGGTTATCAAATATGTGTGTTTCACCACTGCAGCAGCTCATTTAAAAAATCTTTTTCCTTAGCAGAGAGGTACGAGTTAGCAATGATGCAACTTCTTGGAGAAATTCCTCTAGACTTTGTTACTAAAATACTAAAATACAGAAATCAAAACTTCGCTTCCGCTTGTGGTCACGGGATCTCATGTCTCTCCATTCTCAGCATTGGAAAACAAATTATCAAATGCTTCCTTTCCAGCAGATCTAACTCTGGGGGTGGGGGGGGGAGACTTCAAACAATAACTGTGAGTTTTTTGTTTGAATGTAATCAAAGTAAAGAGAAAGTAAAGTAAAATTTATCAGCTACACAGGCAATGTGGGTGGCTGAGTATGTGGTGGGGAGGTTTACTGTGGTTCTTGGTGGTGGAATATGTGCACTGGTGAAGGGATGGGTGTTCGAGCATTGTGTAACTGAGACTTAAACCTGAAAGCTTTGTTACTTTCCACATGGTAATTCAATTAAAAAAAATCTTTTTTCTGCACACTGCTGCCACCAAGTTGAGTCATCTGAGATGGGATGTGGTACCTGAGCTCCAAAGAAAGGAGGCACCTACCATCGGAGTCACATTAAAGTTTAAAAGGAACATAATTTCCAATTCTTGGTATCTTAAGTTCTACCAAATTTATATTTCATATACACATGTATATATTATGTATAATAAATTTATTGCATATAATAGATATAATGCAACAAAATATTACTAATTATATAAATGCAATGTATTATGTAATTATGATATGCCTTTATGTAATATGCATTATTTGATATATTACAATGTATAATAAATTCTATATATCCTATCTGATATACAATATGTATATCATATGTGATATATGGTGTGTTATATATCATGTTTAGAATGTTAATATATGATATATGATACGAATTCTATTATAAGCAATCACTTTCACTGTCACTGTCATCCCACTATTCATCAATTTGCTCGAGCGGGCACCAGTAACGTCTCCACTGTGAGAGTTGTTACTGTGTTTGGAATATGGTTATGCCAGGCGGAGCTTGCCAGGCCCTGCCTTGTGGGTGAGATACTCTCGGTACCTTGCCAGGCTCTCCAAGAGTGACAGAGGAATCAAACCCGGGTCAGCTGCAGGCAAGGCAAATGCCCTACAGCTGTGCTATCACTCCAGCCAATTATAAACAATATATATAAATATAAATTATATGTTGTAAATATATAATATATTTATCATATGTTATATATGATAAATATACGTTGTATATAATCCATCTATACTGTGAAATTAATTTCCGAACTGTAATTCACCTTTTGTGGGTGTTTGTTTTGTTTTTTTTTTTGTCAAACTCGGGAATCTGGGATCCAAAGTCTCACTAAATAGCATGTAGTTTAACAGCTTCATGCTTGCCAGAGTTTCAGCTTTTTATGCCACAGCTGATGGTACTCAAGACTTACTCTGGATCTAATCTCATGGATCCAATCATATATAGTGGTGGGGATCAAACCCAGGTCGGCTATATGCAAAGCAAGTACCCAACAATCTGTCCTATCTCTCAGATCCAAGAGTGTTTTTTAAACTGAGAATGTCTCAGGTTTTTGACTACCCAGTATGAGGAGGAGAGCAATATTACAGCAGGCAGGGCTCTTGTCTTGCATGTGGCCCAACAAGGGTTCAGTCCAAGCATCACATATGAACGAATCCCTGAGCTCCGAGCCAGGACTGATCTCTGTGCAAAGAGAAAGGAGTAGGCCCTGAATACAGTCAGATGTGACCCAAATACAACAAAAACACAAACATAATGTTAGTCAGTATAATAAGTGCTTAATACATAGGAAAATTGAATAAAATATTTAGTTGACTCAGCATAGCCTCAGTAAAGATATGAACTGGAGCAATAGCACAACGGGTAGGGCTTTTGCCCTGTCTGTAGCTGACTTGGGTTTGATTCCTCTGTCCCTCTCAGAGAGCCTGGCAAGTTACCAAGAGTATCCCACTTGCACAGAAGATCCTGGCAAGCTTCCTGTGGCATATTTGATATGCCAAAAACAGTAACAACAGGTCCCCCAATGAGATGTTACTGGTGCCCACTCAAGCAAATCTATGAACAATGGGATGACAGTGCTACTGTGCCACAGCATTGATGAACACATGGTATTTCAATATATATTTAGAATGTAAAATATGATAGACAAGACATAATGGGTAACTTGTTAACTTTATCAGTGTATCACTGTATCACTGTCATCCCGTTGCTCATCGGTTTGCTCGAACGGGCACCAGTAACGCCTCTGTTTGTCCCTGTCACATGCTAGTGTAGCCCAATGGCGTCTGCTCACTCCACAAAGAGCATCAAGCCATTCGTTCAGGGTCTTTACGAAAACGTCTGCTATCTCATAGGTGGGTTGACAGGTATTCTTTTAAACTCCTGTGGTCTTGGTCAATCCAATGACTTTGTACTTGATCTTCTGCACTGCACCATCAGGTCCTCGATTGATGCTTCTGATACCTGCATGCATGCATTGAAAGTACTGACAGTCTTTTTAGTCCTTCTTTGTTTTTGCAGACCAGTTATTAAAATTATTAAAATTTTAGATTTCCTAGAGTGTGCACTGCGACATAATATTTAATCCATAACAAGCAATACAAAACAAATTCTCTACATTGCCTTTTCTGCAGGTATGAGTGGTGGTGGGACTGGTGTAGGAATATCAAATGTAACCAAAGTAGAGAGAGAGTATTGTGCAAATATGCCACACAGGCAGGGGAAGGTGTGGAATAGGGGAAGGGGGGCACTGCGGATTTTTATGGTGGAAAACATGCACTGGTGAAAGGATGTGTGTTTGATGATTGTATGATCAAAGCTCAAACATTAAAGATTTGTTAGTATCCCTCACGGTAAATCAATAAAAAGGGGAAAAGAAACCACTTGAATGACTTATTCTATGAGGAAAAGGCAATGAATGTTAAGAAATATTGTTATCTCTTAAATTAGCTTAGGGTTTTAGGTATGGAAAAAGGTAGTGATGAGTCTGACATCACATAACTACAAACTAAATGAATTAGAATCTTAAGTCACTGCTATTACATTTATAAGCCATTTTCTCAGTAACATGCAGCCAACCTAGCAATGGATTAAGGGAAAATCTGTGACTATAGTTATAAGAATTATAATCAGATAATTATAGTTATAAGATTAGGAAATTCAAAGACATTTTAGACTTTACCTTCTCATATTGAAAGGTTCAAGTTGATCTAGATGAGAATCATTAAACTCAATATCAACTACTATTAAATTCAGAATGCACATAGAATTGCACAGTAAGGGACAAAGTTGGAGAAAAATAAAGGAAAAGCATAGACAGATAACATAGACCAAAAAACCCAAGTGGAAAACAAAATTGGAAGTAATAGGGAAGTAAGATGAAAGAACAGCTTCTGAAATATTTAAAGGTTTGGGAAAAAACATTCCAGTAACATAATAAGCATAGAGGTATAGGAATGAATGGAATTATTCGGCTGTTTGTTACTTGAAAGTAATACAATTGGATCACATTCCACCATAGCAAAGAAAGCAATAGCCTCTGCCACTTGAATTGATGATACAATTTCATCTGTTGTATGATAATCTGACGAATTCAATATATACAATTATAGAACGACCTCTCAGACCCTGCTTCCCATAGCCACACCTCTCTGCTTGCTCCTCAACGCCACCCCTGTCCTCCAGGTAATCAGCCCACCGTGAACTCCTCCTACTGGGCCTTGGACAGCTCTCACGCAGGCCCCCGCCCTTCCAAGCTCTCCCAAGACCTCTCCGATCTGAGCACTGCCAGTGTGCCAAGTGTTTACTGTGGGCGTATCCCGGGGCGCTTGGTCTCAAGGGGGCGTGGCCTCCTGCCCAAGAGGTGGCAGCAGTTATTGTTACTTTTTTAGCATTATCTGTATAACCTGTTTCTTTGAAAAATACCCTGGCCATCTCAATCACTCTATGTCAGTAGTCTATTTATTCTAACTTCACAAAATCTATTCGTGAACATAGAAACTTTGCAAGGAGAGCATAACCTTAAAATTCACTAGAGACCCCACATGAATCAGGATGAATTCCTGACAGTAAGGAAGAATTCTAAAATAGGAACAAGGCTACCATTATCAATTTAGCACAAACAGAGCCCCTCCTCCCGCAGCAAGAGGAATACGGATAGACAACTAGAACATTTCTACTCTATACTTCCATACCAATATGAAGAAACAGCAAAAATTCCCTCCATGCAGAGTGGATGAAGAAAAGATTCCAGAAACCTCAACAGGGGCTACCCACCTATACGACCTTTCAGAAAAAGAGTTCAGAGAGGAAATCTTGAGGAGATGTACTTCAAACAACCATGGAGCAGACATCCAATAAATTAAGGGAGGATATAAATGAAGCATTGGATCAGTTCACCAGGAAAATGCAGAAAGAAATGAGAGCAGAAATTTTAAAGCTACAAACGGAAGTCACACATATAAAGGAATCGGTAGATGAATTAAAAATCTCAGTAGGAGCCCTCAAGAGTAGAATGACTACAGCCGAAGACAGAATCAGCAAACATGAAGATGAGCTGCACAAATCTTGCAGGCAACAACAATTAATGGCAAAAGACCTCAAAATGGCCCTACAGCGAATCAGAGTCGTATGGGAAGATCTCAAGAGAAACAACATAAGAATCATTGGAGTACCAGAAGCACAGGGAAGTAACCCCAATGAAAAAAAAAAAAAAAACACAGAGAAAGACATAATTGCTAAGAAATTCCCAGAGCTGGAGAAGGCAGGCATCCATATCCAAGGAGCCCGAAGAGTACCAGCAAAAGGAGACCCAAATAAAAAGACTCCAAGGCACATCATAGTCAGAATGATGGATGCTGTGGATAGAGACACAATACTCCAAGCACCAAGGTCAAAGAAGGAAATCACATACAAAGGAGCACCCCTTAGATTTACAGCAGACCGATCAGAGGAAACCCTCGAAGCCCGAAGACATTGGTGGGACATAGTGAAAAAATTCAACGAAATGAACACATCACCAAGAATACTTTATCCGGCTACACTCTCACTCAAACTCGAAGGAAGCATACACTATTTCTCGGATAAACAACAGCTCAGGAACTTCATAGACTCAAAACCAAACTTATAAGAAGGACTAAAGGGGCAATAGACAAGGAAGGAAGACAATAGACTAAGACAAGGAAGAACTCCACAAGAACAACAAACCCCAAAGGAAGATGACACAAAACCCCATGACAATAATCTCTCTCAATGTCAATGGCCTAAATGCACCAATCAAGAGACACAGAGTGGCAAAATGGATCCGGAACTAAATCCAACATTCTGCTGCCTGCAGCAAACACACCTGAACAATCAGAACAAACAACTCCTAACAACTCCTAACAGACTTTAAAGAGGACATCTTTAGGAGCACATTAATAGTTGGTGACTTCAACAATGCCTTATCACCTCTAGATAGATCAACAGAACAAAACTCAGCAAGAAAACACTGACTCTGAAAGAAGAAATGGAAGAGAGAGGCCTAATATACAGGGCATTACACCCCCAAAAGAAAGAATACACATTTTTTCCAGTGGACATGGAACATTTTCAAAAATAGACCATGTACTGGGACCCAAAACATACCTCAAGAGAATCGGAAAAATAGAAATTATCAACTATCTTTTCAGACCACGATGCACTGAAGATAGAAGCTAATCACACACAGACTCGGAGAACCAAAGCAAATACCTGGAAATTAAACAGCTCAGTATTGGACAATGAGTGGGTCAAGAAGGAAATCAAGGAAGAAATCAAGAGATACTTCGAAACAAACGAGAATAAAGACACGAGCTACCAAAACATATGGGACGCAGCTGAAGCTGTGCTAAGGGGAAAATTTATAGTTCTGCAAGCATTCCCTAGGAAGGAAGAAAGGGCCTACAAAGATAGCTTGACTTCACACCTCACAATCTCAGAAAGGGACCAGAAAAAGGACCAAAACCTGACCGAAGGAAAAAAATAATAAAAATTAGAGCAGAAATTAAAGACATGGAAACCCAGAAAACAATTTGAAAGGTCAATGAAACCAAGAGCTTGTTCTTTGAGAAAATAAAGAAGATTGATAAACTGCTAGCACGACTCACAAAGAAAGATAGAGAGAGAACCCTAATAAACCAAATCAAAAATGAAAAGGGGGACATCATGACAGAAGCCAAGGAGATTCAAAAGATCATCAGAGGAAGCAGCCGCAGAATACAGGGCCAGCCCCAGCCGGGGCCGGTGGCTCGGCTCCAGCCGGCCAGGTTTTCAGCCCGGGTGCCCATACCTCTGCAGAGCCGGTGGATGTGGAACGAGTGAGAACCAGAGACAGCTTTAGGAATTGGGGTTCCAGCACGTGCTTGCACCCATGTATGGAGACTGTGAACTAACTTTGGCTACATGCTGTTCCAGGAAGGGAAATGATTCATTTTCAAACTTAAATCTTCGCGGACTTAATTACTATAATACAGAAATTGTAAACCGCGCAGCCGCTACCGTGGCCGCACGACATTTTATCTCTTCATTCTCATCAGTGGAAAACTTATTATCAAATATTTCCCTGTTAATAGAGCTGTATTCTTAGGGGATAAATTCCAACAAAAATAGTGAGTCTGTTTTGAAACTCTAACAACAATAGTGAGTTATGTGTTGAAATCTGGAATGTAATCAAGGTAAAGAGAAAAGGAAGTGAAATTATCACTCAAGTATGGGGTGGGTTGGGGGGTGAGGGGTGGGATCTATACCTTTTTGTTTGTTTGTTTGTTTGTTTTGTTTTTGCTTTTGTTTTTGTTTTTATTGGTGGTGGAATATGGTCACTGGTGAAGGGATGGGTGTTTGAGCTTTTTTTTTTTTTTTTTGCTTTTTGGGTCCCACCCGGCATTGCACAGGGGTTACCTCCTGGCTTTGCACTCAGGAATTACTCCTGGCGGTGCTCAGGGGACCATATGGGATGCTGGGAATCGAACCCGGGTCGGCCGCGTGCAAGGCAAACGCCCTACCCGCTGTGCTATTGCTCCAGCCCCCATGTTTGAGCATTTTGTAACTGAGATATAAGCCTGAGAACTTTGTAACTTTCCACTTGGTGATTCAATAAAATAAATTAAAAAAACAAAACAAAACAAAACAAACAAACAAAAAAAAGATCATCAGAGACTGCTTTGAAAGTCTTGTGCCACAAAACAAGAGAACCTAAAGGAAATGGATGAATTCCTTGATTCCTACAGTCTCCCAAGACTGAACCAAGAAGACCTGGAATATCTGAATAGACCCATTAATCGATACTGTAATCAAAAGTCTCCCCAAGAACAAAAGCCCAGGTCCAGTATGATTCACTCGTGAATTCTTCCAAATATTTAAAGAGAACCTGTTGCCAGTTCTCCTCAAGCTTTTCCAGGAAATTGAAAACACAGGAACCCTCCCAAAAAAGGAAGGTTTGAGGCACATATCTCCCTAATACCAAAAGCAAAAAAGACACCACAAAAAAAGAAAACTATAGATCAATATCCCTGATGAGTACCGATGTGAAGATCCTCAACAAAATACTAGCAAATAGAATCCAACATCTCATTAAAAATATTATACACCGTGACAAAGTAGGATTCAACAGGGGATGCAAGGATGGTTTAATATGCAGAAATCAATCAACATAATCCATCATATCAACAAAAGTAAAGATAAAAAACATATGATCATATCAATAGATGCAGAGAAAGCATTTGACTAGATACAACATCCGTTCATGATGAAAACTCTCATCAAAATGGGTTTTGGTGGAACTTTCCTCAAGATAGTCAAAGCCATCTACTACAAACCCATGGCAAGTATTATCCTCAATGGGGAAAAGCTAAGGAAGGGCCTTTCCTCTATGATCAGGGAGAAGACAAGGATGCCCACTCTCACCACTGCTGTTTAATATAGTACTGGAAGTACTTGCAATAGCTGTTAGGCAAGAAAAACATATTAAGGTCATCCAGGTAGGAAAAGAAGAAATCAAACTCTCACTATTTGCAGATGATATGATACTATATCTAGAGAAGCCTTAAAAACCTCTACTAAGAAACTCTTAGAAATAATAGACTTGTACCGTTAAGTAAAATCAATACCCAAATATCCATGGCCTTCCTATTTGCAAACAATAAGACAGAGGAAAGGAACATGAAAAAATTAATCCCATTCACAAACATCTCCATTCATCCTAGCCCTGAGATTTTAGCACACTATCTTTACTCATTCTTCCCAATGGTGCTGCATTAGAGGCTTTTCAGGGTCAGGGGAATGAGACCCATCATTGTTACTGTATTTGGCATATGAATACACCACAGGGAGCTTGTCAGACTCTTTCCTGTGTGGGCAGTAAATTCTTGGGAGCTTGCCAGGTGCTCCAAGAGGGAAACCTAGGTTATCATGGTGGCCGCAACTTCCAGGATTTTATACTCTCTGGATGCTCTGGATGTTGGGCATATATGGGAGTACACGGCACGAGGGGCAGTCTCTGGGTGTGACTGTCTAGCACTGGAAAATGGAGAATCTGGGTGGAAGAGGCCCAGTCCCGAAAACTTGGAAATCTTTGCCCAGGGTCCCACATACGTGGGTTCCTCTGCCGGTTCCTCCATGGATAAGACTCATCTGAATATTTGGAGAGTAGGTCACAATAAGAAGAAATAATTCATATTTTTAACAGTTTCTGCAATTATCCCATGGGTCTCATCTTCTGAGTACATCTTCCTACGGCGTGCCATGTCCACATACCTGGACATCCAGTGGACATTTTCCTTCAAAACTACATCCTGATAGTTATGGTGTCTGGTACCATATCTTCTTTAAATGTTGACCTGTCTTACTTGATGTGAACAATTGAATAAAAGAAAATCATGCTCACCTTTATTAAGGATTTGTTGATATCGCTGGTATTTAATTGTAGAATATTTCCAATGCCTGGGAGAGGGGTGGGGCCAGGTGGAAGTTTCCCTCTGCTGGACCTTTGATTCCATAAGAAAAGAAAACTCAAAAAAGATAGAAAAATCACCAGGGCTATTAACAGATCCATGATTAATGTATACAAATCCAAAGCTTAGAATCCAAAGATTTTGTGAACATGGGAGGTAAGCTTATCACCAAACACACACCTTACCTTTGGAGTTCAGGGCAAATATTGCTCCATCTACAGTGTACTTTGGTATTTTGGCAGAAACAAAAGCTGAGAGTGTTCACCTTAGTATTTATAAATTAAATATGCTATTTCTGAACATTCCAACTAAAAGTAGTTTAGTTTTTGTTAGAATATTTTAATATTGAAATGAAAGTCATCAGATTTTTCAAAAGTCTGGGGTGTATGATCTTGAAAGAAATTAAAACGGATACTTTGTAGAGTCCCTCACCATCACAGTTCCTGACTACATAGCTCAATGACTCCTAAGTTCACTTCTCCTGTCCTTATAATGAGATAAAATAAATATTACGTGTTGTTTCAAAATCATAATCATATTAGCAAAATGGAAAATGTCCTCTCTTAGTGCCTTCTGCCAGAAGATCCCAGAAAATACCAAAATAAACAGAAGGGAGCTCAATAAAAATATATATGTTTGTGTGTACATATGTGTGTGTGTGTAAGGTACTGTAGTACTGTCATCCCATTGCTCATCGATTTGCTCAATTGGGCACCAGTAACATCTCCATTGTGAGATTTGTTGTTACTTTTTTGGCATATCAAATACGCCACGGGTAGCTTGCCAGACTCTACCATGCGGGCAGAATACTCTCGGCAGTTTACCAGGCTCTCTGAGAAGGTCGTAGGAATCGAACCTGGGTTGGCTATGGGCAAGACAAACGCCCTACCCACTGTGCTATTGTTCCAGCCCCAAACTCTAATAACATGCCAATAATCTCTTATGCAAGGTTTAGTGGCTCCAAAATCAGATGCAACAATTTTCACACTTTCTCGAAGGAAAACTTTTGGGATCATTTTCAGTCAATTATTCGTGACATGCAATACAAAATAAATTATTTAGCATCTGCCTCTGGGGCAGGCTTTGGTGGTGCTTGAGAAAATTCGAAAAAATGGTGGTGGGATTGGTATTGAAATATTGAACCTAATCAATAATTGTGAACAACTTTACGAAAACAAAATTATTTTAAAAAAACTTGCATCCTATTTTGGGGAAAATTTTAGATAATCAACAAGTAGAGACATTTAAGAAAATTCAGAGTAGGGAATACAGAATCAGGAGGCTCATCACAGATTCTCTGATATAGATCACAGAATGTAAGTCATCTTTCTGCAGCATTCCTTAAAGCACAACTGTAGATAAAATTTAATCACCTACTGATTTTATTTGGGAGAAGTGATGTGTGTATAATACATATAACAACTAGTAACAATCTGTGTTAGCGGGGATGTGGTGAAAAAGTAATTCTCACTCACTGTTGGTGTGAATATTATCTGGTTCAATCGTCATGGAAAACAGTTTAGAGATTTCTCAGAAAAATAACAAGAGAGCAGCCATATGCCAATTCTCGGTATCTACCTAAAACAGTAAAGCCTTTTTTCAAAAGGACACATGCATACCACTATTTATTACAGGAAACGATTCTAAAATTTGTATGAAAATACAAAAATGCAATTTTAAGAGGAAATAAAAATGAAGAGTCATGCTCCCAGTGTTATTTGCCCTTAAAGTTTGGGAGAGAAAGTTCAGTGCTGAACCAGTGATTTCTTGATGTTGGTCCTGGTCGCACTGGCGTAAGCAGAGCCTTGTCCTACACTGAAAACAAGGTAGCGCCTCAGACAAAGTCAGGGTTTGCACACATGTAGGTCTTTTGAGAAACGTCCTAGCCCCATGATAATTTATTTAAAATTGATGATATCTACCCAAATTAGTTTTAGGATAATTTAAAGTCGAAATCTATAATAAAATTCATTAATACATAATAAACCTATAACATTATAAGATTAAGTGGGGATGTATTTTAAGAGTGGCCCTTTCATGTCACATATCCTGTTAAATGACTAAGTCTTTATTTCTGTTTGTTTTTTGTGTTTGGACCACACTCAGACGTGTTCAGGGCTTACTCATGGCTCTGTGCTTAGGAGTCATACCTGGTGGTGCTCAAGGTACTATAGGAGGTGTCAAAAACTAAACCGGCACCAGTCCTGTATAAAGCAAGCAACATAACCACTGTACTATCTCTCTGATCTCTAGATCATTTAGTCTTTTTTAAAAGGTTTCATAATACAAATGTGGGGGAAAAATCAGGTAGCTTAAAAAGAATGAGACACTTTTACATCCAGTTCATAAAAGAGAAGGCTGGAATTTGAATCTGAGCTATCAGACACATTTCCATAAATGCCAACTACATGAATGTCCATTCTACCGTGGTCTGGAGAGGAAGAATCTTCAAAGAGCCATGCATAGATGGTGTCCAATAGAGATGCCCAGTGTTGTTTAGTCATCTGCACTCCTCTTAATAAACTGCACCAAGTCCTGCAGCGGGAAAAGTCCATCCAGTGGAAATCAGCACAAAGAAGATAAGAAGCATGAGGGCACCTCTGTGGCAGTAGAGAAGCCCTGCCAATCCAATAAGCAGACACCAAATTTATGAACACAGAGCAGTGCAATGCAAACAAAATATATGAAAAAATGCTTTGGTCTGGAGAAAAAAATATGGCCAGACCACAGACAAGAGTATAATATTTTAGAGCAAGATATAAGTATAATAAAGTCAAAATTCAACTTTATATTAATGAAGTATAAAACAAACTTAAAACCACTTCTGTAAAACCCAGCCTTTAATTTTTAACAAAATGTCTAAATATAGTTTCCTCAATTCCAAAACAAGTATTATTTTCATTTGCAAAGATCTGAAGCAATTTTTATTTATTTTTATTTCATATCTTACTTATTTTGATTTGGGGGCTTACTCCTGGTTCTGTGTTCAAGGGACCAGATGGGGTGTCAGTGATAAAATCCAGGTAGAACAACCCTTTGAAACAATTTTTTTAAATGTGTCATATTATTTGACTCCCAAAATTAAACCATGAGATGGGACTTTTATTTATTTTACAGATAGGAAAATTATTATAACTGAAGGAATTCACTCAAGTTTCTATTTCATTGTAATGATCAGTAAGAAACTGAATGTAATAACAATGAAATTAAAATGTGAATAAAGAAAATAAAATGGGGACTGGGAAACAGAAAACTGAACCTTATGTTAAACAAAAGAAGGGAGGAAGAAGCATTTTTTTTACCCCCTTCAGGCCACCAGATTTAAAGGATTGTACTGGGCCTAAGGAATTTACTAGAATGCCAGGAGACGACATCTTAGGGTGGTGCCAAAGGGCAGGATATACAGTCACTGACTGTTTTCCTTTTGGCATGTGAGGGCCATACCATAGGGAAAAGATGCTTTGATTGATCTTTTACCAATTATCTCTGTATCCCTTGTCTCACTGATAAGAAATAATGTAGACTATAGACCACTGTTAGAGGCTAAAAGAGAGACTCTCTGAGCAAACAGGGCTCCAAGTTTCTTTCTCTTGTGACTTGGGATCTTCAGCGCTGAGCTTCTAATAAACTTAATATCCTATCCTGAGCTGTCTCTTCTGTTTACTCATGCCTTGTGCCAACACAACAGCATAGACATAAAAAGGATGCAATTCTTTTTTTTTTTAATTGAATCACCATATGGAAATTTACAAAGCTTTCAGGTTTAAATCTAAGTTACTCAATGCTGGAACACCCATCCCTTCACCAGTGCACATATTATAACACCAAGAATCACAGTATACATCCCCCCATTCCCCCTCCTCCACAGCCCCCCACACCGCCTGTGTAACTGATAAATTTCATTTTACTTTCACTTTACTTTGATTACATTCAATATTTCAACAAAGAAGTCACTATTATTGTTTGGAGTTTCTTCCCCCAAAGTCAGACCTGCTGAAAAGGAAGCATTTGATAATTTGTTTTCCATTGCTGAGAATGAAGAGATTTTTTTTTTTGCTTTTTGGGTCACACCTGGCGATGCACAGGGGTTACTCCTGGCTCTGCACTCAGGAATTACCCTTGGCCATGCTCAGGGGACCATACGGGATGCTGGGATTTGAACCTGGGTCGGCCGCGTGCAAGGCAAATGCCCTACCCGCTGTGCTATCTCTCCAGCCCCGAGAATGAAGACATATGAAGTTGAGTGGATGCAATAGCTGCCACAGGGATTTGGATTTCGATATTTTAGTATTTTATTATCTAAGTCCAGAGAAATTTGTCAGAAATTGCATCATTGTAAGCTCGTACCTCTCTGCTACATTATATTCCACATATGAGTGCAATCTTTCTATTTCTGTCTCTTTCTTTCTGACTCATTTTACTCAACATGATATTTTCCATGTTGATCCACTTATATGCAAATTTCATGACTTCATCGTATCTGACAGCTGAAAAAAAATGTTGCAATTCTTTGAGTTTCCATGTCATTGATGATCACTCAGGAGCAGAGGGCTCAGGTAAAGGCAATGCCTGCGGCCGGGAAGACCCAGGCAGTGGACATAGGGGACACAGGGCTGGACTGAAGGGGATCGTGCATCTTTCTGGGGTACCTGTTAGAGGGGACTGGCGATGATCAATGATGTAATTCTTAAGCATGACTTGACAACTCTGCTTGGAGAGTACTTCTATTCGATTACATTTCACAAAAAGTTTGGATAATAATTCAATTATATTTCAGAGAAATATTCCAGGGAATAATTAGGTGTGTGACAGTTTGACTTTGGCATTGCACAAGTGGCTTACAATTTAACAGGTCCCATATCAACAATTTCACCATGGGTAAGTAAAAGTCAGCATTCTGAAAGGTTTGTCCTTTTGTAATGTACAGGACTTCAGGAACCAGGAATTTAAAAATATAATCAGTATGCAACAAAAATGGGAGTAGATAGCTAATGGCAGCATATGAAATTATAAAGAATCTAATGATGATTTCTAACTCTTTATTTTAGGAGCAATGTAATAATATCCCAGAGGATCAACTTTTTCTCTCATGGCATCTCCCCACTTGAGATGTGTATTTTCATATTAAGGCAAGCAGGTAAGTAGGGAAGAGCCCCAATGGCAATAGAATTCCTGGGAAGTAATTAAACTAGTAGCTTTTAAGTGGGTTAATAGGGGTCAAGACAGATGCTGCAATAGCCGAAACCACCAGTAAGGAATTCACATATGTTAGCAGGGGAGAATCAGACAAGGTCTTGGGGAAAGGAGTAAGATCAAACTTGGGGAGCTGAAACACTCAGGTGACTCTGTAGAGTGTTATGTGTTCACAAACTATGAACACCAGATTGAATATCAAATCGCTCCTTTCTGTGGAAGCACATAGCTGCCTATCACTTCTCTCTTTTTTCCTTGGAAAAATCCACTGAGGGTTCAAGATCCTGAAATGTAAAGTGAGGAAGGCTCACCTTGCTAAAGCAGAGCATTGCTGCTCACGGGGGACTATTCATCTTATTGATGGTGTCCCGGGTCTTGCAAACCAAGAGTGAGCTTAGGCACTGGAAGTGGAGGCAGTTTCTAGAACCTCCTCTGACCAGAACTTGAACCCACTTCTCTGTCCTCAAGGCCATGGTTTCCCACAGAACTCATGAAAACTTAGGTTGAGGCTGGAGTCCTCAAACTAAGACATGGCACTTCAGTGAAGTGAATTTTCCATTCTTACAGGGCTCAGAAATGCCTTGTCCCAAAGAACCCAGAGAAAGTGTGAGCACACTGTGGTTTCTGTCCTGCTCTGCTCTGCTTCCTGTGCTTTCAATATCAGACACTGTAGAAATGGCAGGGGGGATGGAAACCAGGAGACAATCAGCTGGCAAGGCTGTGCAAATGCATGATTTCTTTTGTTTGTATGGCCTGTGTAAAATTGAATTATATGTGTGTGTGTGTGTGTCACACACACATACACCACTCTATCTTTACTCACATATCAGCATCTGCAGTTTACTTTTAACATTCATTCAGGGTCTTTAATTCTGTACCACACCACAAACAAATGAACAAGACCCTCCACCACCATCCCTATGATCCCTGTGTCACTCTTACTTGGGTTCTTCTATACCCTCCTGACCCTCCCACACATTCCACTGCTTAATAGTCCGGGTTTTATAATTCAAGACCTAGAGTTGGTCATTGTTCAAAACTGTCTATTCCCTGTTTTGTTGCTATCTGTTCCACAGAAGTGTGAAGTCATCCTGTATTTGTTGCTAGAGAGGTGACCAAAGTGGGTAGATTTGGGAGTGGTCAATGGTCTTTGAATTTCCTTTCCTGAACTTTTGTTTCTTCTGGAGTTTCTCTTGGAGGGGGGTCCAGACTTCTCTGCGCCTGTTGCAGGTACCTGGTGAAAGTCTTATCATGCCTTAGTTCCTATTTTCTGCAAAGTTGGCTTTTTGCAACTTCAGAGCTATTGATTTCCCAGAAAATTCCTTGTCATTGCCTTAGGGGATGTGGATGGGGAGTGGGGGGTGGGAGAGAGAGGCTTCTCTGTCTACCTGCCTGTCTACATCAGTAGGCTTGTACACCACAGCTAGCCAAGCATCCATCAATCACCATGAACCATGGGGATTCGGGAGGTGGGAAAGACAAAGGAAAGATGTTGGAAGATGGAAACAACATAGCCTTGAAGATTTGGGAGGTGGGAAAGAGGGGAGTTGAGGCTGGGGAGGGGGGGGTCTAGTAATTTGCATTGAAAATGTAATTTGCATTAAATTGTGGTAGGATGGTCATTTTAACAAAATTAATAATTCTACAAACTGAGGATGTATGCATACATTTTAATAGTGACATAATTTTATTTGTACAAGTATTTTACTTCCTAGTTAAGCAGATTTTAAGGTATTTGATTTTGAGGAGCACGATATAAATGATATTTTAAAAATATTTTTACTTCAGGGGCTGGAGCGATAGCACAGCGGGTAGGGCTTTTGCCTTGCACGCGGCCGACTGGGGTTCGAATCCCAGCATCCCATATGGTCCCCTGAGCACGGCCAAGGGTAATTCCTGAGTGCAGAGCCAGGAGTGACCCCTGTGCATCGCTGGATGTGACCCCAAAACCAAAAAAAATAATATTTCTACTTCATTGTTGTATGAAGAAATGCCTTCTATACTAGAGTGTTTATTTTGAAGCCAAAAATTTGCTGTACAGGCATATTGTTTCCAGGTTAATTTTTTAAAGAGTCTTTAGGGTATTATAGGTATAATATCATTCCACTAACAAATAGTTATATAATTTGACTTATTTTTCAATCTGGATACACTTAATATCTCATTCTTGTCTAATTGATGTGCAAGGACTTCCAATACTATAATAGAATTATTAATACTATAATAATATTTTTAATATAATGAGGCAGCACTGCAGTAGCATTGTCGTCCCATTGATCATTGATTTGCTCAGCGGGCACCAGTAAGACTCCATTGTGAGACTTGTTATTAATATATCAAATACGGTTTGGGCAACTTGCCAGGCTCTGCCGTGAGGGCGGGATATTCTCGGTAGCTTCGCGGGCTCTCAGAGAGGGACAGAGGAATAGAACCCTGGTCAGCCTCATGCAAGGCAAAACCCCTACCCGATGTGCAATAGGATTATTAATACCCGAATAATACTGGGGAAAGTGGACAGCCTTGTCTTGTGTCTTATCTTTGTAGAAAACTTTCAGGTTTTTAGCATTGAGCATGATGCTGATTGTGGCCTCGTGATAAAGGACTTTAAATATACTAAGATATTTTCCTTCTTTTTTTATTTCCTTGAGTTTTTACCATGAATGGTTGTTGAATTTTAATGAATACTTTATATTGGAGCAATGGCACAGTGGGTAGGACATTTGCCTTGCATGCGGCAAACCCGGGTTCAATTCTTCCGTCTCTCTCAGAGACCCCGGCAAGATGCCCATGGCATATTCGATATGCCAAAAGCAGTAACAACAAGTCTCACAATGGAGACATTACTGGTGCCTACTCAAGCAAATCAATGAACAATGGGAAGACAGTGCTATAGTGACAGCGCTCCAGTGCTTATGTTGATATGTGACATTGCATTGACTGACTGGCATATATTAAACCATCTTGCATTCTAGGGATAAATCTCACCGATTGGTGGTGTAAGATAATTTAATGTCTCTGGATTTTATTTTCTAATATTTTGTTTTGGATCTTTTCAACTATGTTTGTTAGAGATATTGGTCTATAATTTTAATTTTTAGTGATATCTCTGTCTGCTTCCAGTGTGGGGGTAATATAGAAATTATAGAAACTGGGAGAATTTAGATTTATGTAACTTGCAGAAGAACCTGAAAAGGATAGGATGCAGGTCTTTGGAGGTTTGGAAAAACTCTCTAGTACATCAATCTGATTCAACCTTTTGTTTTAGGGAGAGATTTTTATTACCATTTCCATTTCTTTGTTAGTAATTAGCTTGGGAATTTTTTCTTTTTCCTTCTACCTCAGTATTGGGAGGTCATAGAATTTCAAAATTGCATCCATCCATACATAAAATTTTTATGGTAATCTCTGATTATCCTTTGGATTTCTGTGGCATATATTATACAGTTCCCACTTTGTTTAGGATCCAGTTTATTCAACTTTTCTCTTTTATTTGTGAATCTAGCTAATTAATGTTAATTAATCTTGTTTATTCTTTTGAAAAGATTCTTGATTTCAGCCAATGAAACGAAACAAAACAACAAAAACTAGCACCAGGGAGACTGTATAGCAGGTAGGCTTACACAAACTTGGGTAGCAGTTCCACGTTCAATCCCCTCACTACGTCTGTTCCACAGAGTACTGTCAAGAGTGATCTCTGAGCAGAGAGCCAAGAGTGGACCCTAAGCAGCACTAAGTGTGACCCAAAAGACAGGAAAAAGTGATAATAAAAGAAAATAAAGAACTAGTTCTTGGTTTCATTGATTTTTTTGTACATTAATTAATCAATTAATTTCTGGTTTCTACTCTGTTGATTTCTGCTCTGTATTCTTTCCTTCTTGCTTATTTTTTTTATTCTTTTGTGAATAACCATGAGGGTACAGATACAGATTCACATAGGTTAGAACTTGTTTTTTCCTCATACAATGTTCACAAACACATCCCTCCACCAGTGCCCGTTCTCCATCACCAATAGAACCAGTATCCCTCCCCCCGCATCCCATCTCTTCCCCACCCCACTTTGCCTCTGTGGCAGGGTACTCCCTTTTGATCTCTCTCTCTCTCCAAATGGGTGTTGTGGTTTGCAATAGGGGTACTGAGTGGCCATTTGTTCAGTCTCTAGTCTACTTTCAGTGCACATCCCCCTTCCCAGGCATGATCTCAAACCCCATTTTACTTGGTGTTCCCTTCTCTATCTGAGCTGCCCTTTTCCCTAGCATGTGAGACCAGCTTCCAAGCCATGGAGCCAACCTACTGGTACTTATTTCTACTATTCTTGGACATTAGTCTCCTATTCTGTTATTTTATATTCCACAGATGAGTGCAATCTTTCTATGTCTGTCTCTCTCTTTCTGACTCATTTCACTTAGCATGAGACTTTCCATGTTGATCCACTTATATGCAAAGTTCATTACTTCATTTTTTTCTAACGGCTGCATAATATTCCATTGTATAGATGTACCAGAGTTTCTTTTTTTTTATTAGTGAATCACCGTGGGGGTACAGTTACAGATTTATACATTTTTGTGCTCATGTTTTTCCCATACAAAGTTTGAGAACCCATTTCTTCACCAGTGCCCATTCTCCACCACCAGTAAACCCAGCATCCCTCCCACCCTCCCCAGTCCCATCTCCCCCCACCCCACACTGCCACTATGGCAGGGTATTCCCTTTTGTTCTCTCTCTCTCTGATTAGGTGTTGTGGTTTGCAATAAAGGTGTTGAGTGGCCATTGTGTTCAGCCTCTAGTCTACATTCAGCACGCATCACCCTTCCCCCGCATGACCTCCGACCACATTTTACTTGGTGTTCCCTTCTCTGAGTTACACAGAATGAGAACCCAGCCTCCAAGCCATGGAGACAACCTCCTATAGATGGATCAGAGTTTCTCGAACCAGTCATCTTTTCTCGGGCACTCAGATTTTTTCCAGATTCTGGCTATTGTAAACAGTGCTGCAATGAACATATAAGTGCAGATGTCATTTTGACTATACTTTTTTGCTTCTCCGGTATATATTCCCAGAAGTGGTATTGCTGGATCAAAAGGAAGCTCAATTTCTACTTTTTTGAGAGGCGTCCATATTGTTTTCTGAAAGGGCTGAATCAGTCAGCATAACCACCAGCAGTGTAGAAGTGTCCCTTTCTCCAACATCCTCTCCAACATCTGTTGCTTTTGTTCTTTTGGATGTGTGCCATTCTCTGTGGTGTGAGGTGGTATCTCATAGTTCTTCTGGTCTACATCTCCCTGATGATTAGTGATGCAGAGCATTTTTTCATGTGTCTTTTGGCCATTCATATCTCTTCCTTAAAAAAGTTTCTATTCATTTCTTTGGCCCATTTTCTGATGGGGTTGGATGTTTTCTTCTTGTAAAGTTCAGTCAGTGCTTTATATACCCTTGATATCACCCCCTTATCAGATGGGTATTGGGTGAATATCCTTTCCCATTCTTTAGATTGTATTTTGGTCACTGTATCTTTTGCGGTGCAGAAGCTTCTTAGTTTGTTGTAGTCCCATTTGTTTATCTCTGTTACCTCTTTGTTGGTCAGTTGCGTGTCATCTTTGAAGAAACCGTTAGCGTCAATATCGTGGAGGGTTTTTCCAACCTTGTCTTCAATGTACCTTATGGTTTGTGGTCTGATGTTGAGGTATTAATTCAGTTTGATCTGATTTATGTGCATGGTGTCAGGTCGAAGTCTAAACCCATTCTTTAGCATGTGATTGTCCAGTTGTGCCAGCACCATTTGTTAAAGAGGCTTTCCTTGCTTCGTTCCACATTTCTTACTCCTTTATCAAAGATTAGATGGTATACATTTGCATTTGTATGTAGGGATATTCCACTCTGTTCTATTGGTGTGAGGCTCTGCCTTTGTTCCAGTACCATGCTGTTTTCATTATTACACTTTATTGTAAAGTTTGAGGTTGGGGAAGGTTATGCCTCCCGTCATCTTTTTCCCAAGAACTGTTTTAGCAATCCCAATAAACTACGGAGAGCATCCCACCCACAGAGCAGAGCCTAGCAAACTACCTATGGTGTATTCGATATGCCAAAACAAAAACAACAAGTCTCACAATGGAGACATTATTGGTGCCCACTCAAACAAATCAATGAGCAACAGGATAATAGCACAAACAGTGTTAAATTGTAATAGTTGGCACCACAGGACTAAACAGCATGGCATCTCCCATCTCTTGCATTGAGCCACCAGTCTGATTGGAAGAGAATTATCAGTATGGGCTCCCCATGACTTCTGAGTATCACTTGGTAGACCCCCACCAAAAAACCACACAATACAGCAATTATTTAACAATATATGTACACATAGCTCATAGTTCATGTCAGCCATATTTATAATAGTCAAGTTTTGGAAGCTGGGGTTGAAGCAATAGTACAGTGGTTGGGCATTTGCCTTGCAAGTGGCTAACCCAGATTCAATTCCCAGCATCCCATATGGTTCCCTGAGCATTTCCAGGAGTAATTCCTCAGTGCATAAGCCAGGAGTAAACTCTGTGCCTGGCCAGGTGTGACCCAAAAGGAAAGTAAAAGATTTAGAAGCAACCCAAATGCCTACTGACAGATGAAAACATAAATAAAATATAATGTTTTTGGAATACTACTCAGTTTCAAGAAAATATGTAATATTATCTTTTGTGTGATGTATATACAAAATGGAATACTACTAGGTTATAAAAATGTAATATCATTTATTTTTACGACTTGAATGGAACTATAGGATGTCATGTTAAGTGAAATAAATCAGAAAGAGGACAAATGCCAACTGATCTTACTTTGTATGGTGTATAAGGAATCACAGGAAAGTGAAGGATAATGTCCAAAGATAAAACAACACGTGGAGTCTTAGAATAGACTGAGGTTACCAAGACAGGGTGCAATGTGGGTTGTTAGAAATGGGACAGACTGGAAATGACCTAAGAAAAAGCTGGAGGATATTTGGCACAAGGGCCTTTAATGTTTTTTGTACAGCAAAAGCATAAACATTAACACTATTGTAATTCATGCTAACTCAATAATATACAAATAAGAGAACAATATTTTTATTACAGATGGAACTCAAATTCATGCAGGAAACTTGAACTGGATATTGAAGACTATAGACAATTAGAAGATACATAGTTCAGAAATATCATTCCTGCAGGAAGGAGGACATGGACAAAGCCAGCACATAGGCCAGAAAGCATCGTTCTGTAATAGAGCAGCCAGCAATTTCTTAGGATGGAATGAAACATAGCTTATAGAAGGGTGGTACAGAAACTACCCCATTAACCACTGGGGTAGTGTCAATGTCCTTTGGATCAACCAGAGGCTTCAAGGTAAAATGCTGTAAAATGCTAGTCAGATATATAAACAGCTCCATACGGGCCAAGCCTTCACCAGCACATACCCTTTTTCCTGAAATGAAGCATAAACAAAATGTTACCTTTGTTATATTTCTGAGATGGCAATAATGGTAACTCAAACCAACATGAATTAACACATACATAAAATCATTCATTTAGCGGAGAAGCCCCCTCCCCGCCCCCTGCCCGCCTCGGCTCGGGGCTTCTCCTGAAGCCCCCGCCTGGCACCTTTCCGCCGCCGCCGTCGGATCCTGACCAATCTCCATCCTGCAGTCCTTTGTCAAAGGAGCATAGCCCAAAATCTTCAGTTGAGGTTCCTCCCAAGCTAACGAGAGCTCCAGACAGTAAAGCCCATAACAACATGAAGAAACAGAGAAAATCCCCACCACCAGGAGAGAACCAAGAAAACATCTCACTAACCTCAGCAGCGACCTCCAAGAAATACATCCTCCTCTCAGATAAAGAATTCAGAGAGGAAATTGTGAGGATGGTTCACGAACTCAACACAACTATGGAACGAACATCCAATAAATTAAGGGAGGATATGGATGCAGCATTGGAACGCTAGTTCCAAGATAATCCAGGAAGAAATGAGAGCAGAAATTTCAAAGCTACGAACAGAAGTCACACAACTAAAAGAATCAGTAGATGAAATTAAAAACTCCGTAGGAGCCCTCAGTAGTAGAATGACTACAGCCGAAGACAGAATCAGTGAGCTTGAAGATGAGCTGCACAAAGCATATAGGCAACAACAAATAATGGCAAAAGACCTCAAAATGGCTCTAGAGCGAGTTAGAGTCCTAGGGGATGACCTCAGGAGAAACAACATAAGAATCATGGGAGTGCCGGAACCACACGGAACCTATCCCAATGAAAAAAACACCATTAAAGACATCATTGCTAAAAAATTCCCAGAGCTAGAGAATGCGGACATCCAGTCCGAAGGGTGCCAGCTAAAAGGGACCCAAATAGAAAATCCCCAAGGCATATCATAGTCAGAATGATGGATGCCGTGGATAGAGACACAATACTGCAAGCAGCAAGATCAAAGAAGGAGATCATATACAAAGGCGCACCCCTTATATTCACAGCAGACCTATCAGAAGAAACCCTCCAAGCCCGAAGACAATGGTGGGATATAGTGAAAAACCTTCATGAAATGAATGCCTCACCAAGAATAGTCTACCCGGCTAAACTCTCAGTTAAACTTGAAGGAACCATACTATTTCATGGACAAGCAACAGCTCAGGAACTTCATAGACTCAAGACCAAACTTAAAAGAAGGACTCAAAGGGCTACTATAAGACAAGAAAAAAGACCTATAAGAACAACAAACCCTACAGAAAAATGGCACAAAATCCCATGACAATAATTTCTCTTAATGTTAACGGGCTAAATGCACCAATCAAGAGGCACAGAGTGGCAAAATGGATTCGGAAACTAAACCCAACTTTCTGCTGCCTACAAGAAACACATCTGAATAGTCAGAACAAACACAGACTCAAAATCAAAGGATGGAAAACAATCCTGCAAGCAAACAGCCCCCTCAAAAAAAGGCGGGGGTGGCCATACTAGTATCCGATAGCATAGATTTCAGGCTGAAAAAGATCAGAAGGGACAGCAAAGGTCATTTTATATTCACCAAGGGATATATACAACAGGAAGAAATCACACTCCTAAACGTATACGCACCTAATGAACGACCAGCTAAATACTTAAAAGAACTCCTAACAGAATTTAAGGAGGACATAACTAGTACCACGATAGTAGTTGGAGATTTCAACACTGCCTTATCACCTCTGAATAGATCGACAAGAACAATACTCAGCAAGGAAAGATGGCCCTGAAGGAAGAAATGGAGGAGACAGGGCTAATAGACCTATACAGGGCTATATACCCCAAAAAAGAAAGAATACACATTCTTTTCCAGTGCACACGGAACATTTTCCAAAATAGACCATGTTCTGGGCCACAAGTTATACCTTAATAGAATTGGGAAGATAGAAATTGTATCAACTATCTTTTCAGACCATGATGCACTGAAGATGGAAGTTAATCATGCACAGACACGGAGAACCAAATCAAACACTTGCAAGTTAAACAACTCACTATTGAACAATGAGTGGGTCACGGAGGAAATCAAGAAAGAAATTAAGAGATACCTCGAAACAAGTGAGAATGAAGACACAAGCTACCAGAACCTATGGGACGCAGCTAAAGCTGTGTTAAGGGGAAAATTTATAGCTCTGCAAGCCTTCCACAGAAAGGAAGAAAGGGCCTATATAGATAGCTTGACTTCGCAGCTCAAGATCTTAGAAGAGGACCAGCAAAAGGAACCCAAACCAGATCGAAGGAAAGAAATAATAAAACTTAGAGCAGAAATTAACGATATGGAAACCCGAAAAACAATCCGTAAGATCAATGAAACAAAGAGCTGGTTCTTCGAGAAAATAAATAAGATTGATAAACCGCTAGCAAGACTCACAAAGAAAGAAAAAGAGAAAACCCTAATAAACCGAATCAGAAATGAAAAGGGGGACATCACAACAGAAACCAAGGAGATTCAAAGGATCATCAGAGACTACTTTGAAAGTCTGTATGCCACGAAGCAAGAGAACCTAAAAGAAATGGACGAATTCCTTGACTCCTACAATCTCCCAAGACTGAGCCAAGAAGACGTGAAATACCACAATAGGCCCATAAATATCAAGGAAATCGAAACTGTAATCAAAAGTCTCCCCAAAAACAAAAGCCCAGGTCCAGACGGATTCACTGGCGAATTCTTCCAAACATTTAAAGAAGACTTGTTGCCAGTTCTCCTCAAGCTTTTCCAGGAAATTGAAAAGACAGGAACCCTTCCGAACAGTTTCTACGAGGCACATATCTCCCTAATACCAAAAGCAAACAAAGACGCCACTAACAAAGAAAACTATAGACCAATATCCTAGATGAACACCGATGCGAAGATCCTCAACAAAATACTAGCAAATAGAATCCAACAACTCATCAAAAAGATCATACACCATGACCAAGTGGTATTCATCCCGGGGATGCAAGGATGGTTTAACATTCGGAAATCAATCAATATAATCCATCACATCAACAAAAGTAAAGATAAAAACCATATGATCATATCAATAGATGCAGAGAAAGCATTTGACAAGATCCAACACCCATTCATGATAAAAACTCTCACCAAAATGGGTTTTGGAGGAACTTTTCTCAAGATAGTCAAAGCCATCTACCACGAACCTAGGGCAAGCATTATCATCAATGGAGAAAAACTAAGGGCTTTTCCTCTAAGATCCGGGACAAGACAAGGATGCCCACTCTCACCACGTCTCTTTAATATAGTATTGGAAATATTAGCAATAGCCATCAGGCAAGAAAAAGATATTAAGGGGATTCATTTCGGAAAGGAAGAAATCAAGCTCTCACTATTCGCAGACGATATGATGCTATACCTAGAGAAACCTAAAAGCTCTAGTAAGAAACTCTTAGAAACAATTGACCTATACAGTAAAGTCGCAGTCTATAAAATCAATACCCAAAAATCCATGGCCTTCCTATATGCAAACAATGAGACAGAGGAAAGGGACATGAAAAAAGCAATCCCATTCACAATCGTTCCCCAGAAAATCAAATATCTTGGAATCAGCTTAACTAAAGAAGTAAAGGACCTCTACAAAGAAAACTATAAAACTCTACTCCATGAAATAAAAGAGGACATGAGGAAATGGAAAAATATCCCCTGCTCATGGATAGGGAGAATAAACATTGTCAAAATGGCAATACTCCCCAAAGCATTTTACAGATTTAACGCGATCCCTATAGGGATACCCATGGCATTCTTCAAAGAAGCGGAGCAAGCAATCCTGAAATTTATATGGAACAATAAACGCCCACGAATAGCTAAAACAATTCTTGGGAAAAAGATGATGGGAGGCATCACCCTCCCCAACCTTAAACTCTACTACAAAGCGGTAACAATTAAAACAGCATGGTACTGAAACAAAGGCAGAGCTGCAGACCAATGGAACAGGGTGGAATATCCCCACACACAACCTCAAATGTATGATCATCTAATCTTTGATAAAGGTGCAAGAGATGTGAAGTGGAGCAAGGAAAGTCTCTTTAACAAATGGTGCTGGCACAACTGGACAACCACATGCAAAAAAATTGGCTTAGAACTCGACCTGACACCATGCACAAAAGTCAGATCAAAATGGATTAAAGAGCTCAATATCAGACCACAAACCATAAGGTACATTGAAGACAAGGTCGGCAAAACCCTCTACGATATTGAAGATAAAGGTATCTTCAAAGATGACACGGAACTAAACAATCTAGTAAAAATAGAAATCAACAAATGGGACTACATTAAACTAAAAAGCTCATGCACCGCAAAAGATACAGTGACCAGAATACAAAGACTATCTACAGAATGGGAAAGGATATTTACACAATACCCATCAGATAAGGGGTTAATATCAATGGTATATAAAGCACTGGTTGAACTCTACAAGAAGAAAACATCCAACCCCATCAAAAAATGGGGCGAAGAAATGAACAGAAACTTTACCAAGGAAGAGATACGAATGGCCAAAAGGCACATGAAAAAGTGCTCTACATCACTAATCATCAGAGAGATGCAGATCAAAACAACCATGAGATACCACCTCACACCACAGAGACTAGCACACATCCAAAAGAACAAAAGCAACCGCTGTTGGAGAGGATGTGGGGAGAAAGGGACCCTTCTAAACTGCTGGTGGGAATGCCGGCTAGTTCAGCCCTTTTGGAAAACAGTATGGACGATTCTCAAAAAACTAGAGGTTGAGCTCCCATTTGACCCAGCAATACCACTGCTGGGAATATATCCCAGAAAAGCCAAAAAGTATAGTCGAAGTGACATATGCACTTATATGTTCACCGCAGCACTGTTTACAATAGCCAGAATCTGGAAAAAACCAGAGTGCCCTAGAACAGATGACTGGTTGAAGAAACTCTGGTACATCTATACAATGAAATACTATGCAGCTGTTAGAAAAAATGAGGTCATGACGTTTGCATATAAGTGGATCAACATGGAAAGTATCATGCTAAGTGAAATGAGTCAGAAAGAGAGAGACAGACATAGAAAGATTGCACTCATCTGTGGAATATAGAATAACAGACTATAAGACTAACACCCAAGAATAGTAGAAATAAGTACCAGGAGATTGTCTCCATGGCTTGGAGGCTGGTCTCTCATTCTGGGTAATTCAGGGAAGGGACCACCAAGTAAAATGTGGTTGGAGGTCATGTGGGGGAAGGGTGATGCGGGCCGAATACAGACTAGAGACTGAACACAATGGCCACTCAACACCTTTATTGCAAACCACAACACCTAATCAGAGAAAGAGAACAAAAGGGAATTCCCTGCCATAGTGGCAGGGTGGGGTGGGGGGAGACAGGACTGGGGAGGGGGGGAGGGATGTTGGGTTTACTAGTGGTGGAGAATGGGCACTGGTGAAGGGATGGGTTATCGAACTTTGTATGGGGGAAACATGAGCACAAAGATGTATGGATCTGTAACTGTACCCTCACGATGACTCTCTAATTAAAAATAAACTAATAAAAAAATAAATAAATAAAGCTTGCAAAGAAATGGAAAAAAAGAAAAAGAAATATTGAATGTAATCAGTTAATGTGAACTACCTTATGAAAATAAAATATAAAAAATTAAAAAAAATCCATAAAAAAAAAGCATTCATTTATAATTTGGAGTCAGAGCAATAGTACAGAGGGTAGGATTTTTGCTTTCCATGCAGTTGACCCAGGTTTGATGCCTGGCAGGCTGTATGGTCCCTGAATCTTCCAGGAGTGATCCCTGAGCACAGAGTCAGAAGTAAGCCCTGAGCATGCCAGGTATCCCCCTGCTAAACAAAATCACTCATAATTAAATGCAAGTCAACCTGACTTATTTCCTTAGCACATACTGCAGTGTGCATGCTATATAAAAAATCTATTTGAACACCTACCTTGAAATTGCTCTGCTAAGATTTACCTGTGACAATTTCCTACATACACAAACACACACACAAAAACACTCAATTATTCCAATTGATATGAGATATACACAATACTTTTTGTCATCTGCTTCCAATCCAAGACTGAACAGTGATTTTTTCTTAACAAGCTAATGTTAACATAATAATCTTTCTAAATATTACCAGTTTACCATGGCTAAATCTAAAAAAAATCACACACTAGTCACAAGCATGATTAACTTTACACTATTCCACAAACTAAGACTAGCAATTTCAAATGTTATCTAATTTCCAGTTGTCCTCCAGTAGGAATGGTCTTTCTCTACGTTCTGCCTACAAATAGTCTCCTTATCCTTATAGATCTAATTTAAATGCCATTTATACTATGCAAACATCTATGCCTGGCAGGCCATATGGTCCCTTGAGCTTGCCAGGAGTGATCCCTGAGCAGAGTCAGAATTAAGCCCTAAGCATGCCAGGTATTCCCCCTGCTAAACAAAATCTACCTTACCCCAGAAATTAGTTGCTCCTTGAGCTCCTAATTATTTCAAGGCATTAAGTTTATACAACGTCAGACTACTTATTTCTTCATCACTTCCTTGCTAGACACCCTTTAGACAATTATTAAAATCCTCCACCGGTACATATATCTTCAATTAAAACATCCTTCTCTCTTTGTTAAAAGGTTTTTTTTCAGTTTTTTTCCATTTTATTTATTGTTTTGTTTTATTTTGTTTTAATTTTATTTTATTGTATCACCGTGACATAGTTACAAGTTTTCATGTTTGGGTTACAATCTCACAATGATCAAACACCCACCCCTCCACCAGTGCACATTCCTCACTACCGACATCCCAGGTATAACCCCCCCTTTCCCACCCTCGCCCTGCCTCCATGGCAGATAATATTCCCCATAATTTCTCTCTACTTTTGGGCATTATGGCTTGCATCACAGAAACTGAGAGGTCATCATATTTGGTTCATTATCTACTTTCAGAATGTATCTCCAATACCAACTGGTTCCTCCAGCCAACATTTTCTTAGTGATCCCTTCTGTATTCCATATGCCTTCTTCCCTCCACTCATGAAGCAGTCTTCCAGCTATGGGGCAATCCTCCTTGCCCTTGTATCTACTGTCCTTGGGTGTCTGTCTCATTTGAGACATCTGATAAAGGATTAATATTCAGGATATACAAGACACTAGTAGAATTGTATAAAGGTTTATTTAGGCTATAATAAAAGCCTTCTTGTGTCTCCAGTCACTTAGAATGGTAGCATCTCCACAATAACACTAGTCTTGAATAATTTACCATACATACCTTGATATTTTTCTTAATCTTACCTATGTCTCTGAAACTTGTATCTTCCTTAAACTCTCTTTATTATTTTGGGTGTGCCATTTGTTTCTTCCAGAATTTGGTCAAATTACAACAGCACTCTCCTTGACTCTCAAATTACTCTGGCCTCTGCTCCCACCCACCAGAATGGCAGAGGAATGGAACCCAGGTCATCCACGGGAAAGGCAAACGCCCTGCTGCTGTGCTATCGCTCCAGCCCTGAGAAATTTTTACTATAATTCGAAATTTCAGAGTAGCCTTAATGTAAGATCCTTCCTTCAAGTAAAATGTGGTCGGAGGTCATGTGGGGGAAGGGTGATGCCGCCAAATACAGAAATACAGACTAGAGACTGAACACAATGGCCACTCAACACCTTTATTGCAAACCACAACACCTAATCAGAGAGAGAGAACAAAAGGGAATTCCCTGCCATAGTGGCAGGGTGGGGTGGGGGGAGACGGGACTGGGGAGTGGGGGAGGGATGTTGGGTTTACTGGTGGTGGAGAATGGGCACTGGTGAACGGATGGGTTATCGAACTTTGTATGGGGGAAACATGAGCACAAAGATGTATGGATCTGTAACTGTACCCTCACGATGACTCTCTAATTAAAAATAAACTAATAAAAAAAATGTAAGATCCTTCCTTTTCAAAGTTGGTCCCTGAAGTACAGATCAAAAAGAAAAGCTGAAAAACTTGCCTGTTGAAAAGGGCATGAAGTAGTCACTCTTCTTAAAATTACCATTTTCATCCAGGAAGTGGCCAGGATCAAATCGTTCTGGGTTGGGGAACTCTTTGCCATCATGTAGAACAGAACTCAGAGACGTTAATATCTCTGTGCCCTGATATAAAGAGGGGAGAAAAAGTGAAATGTAAATAAGGTCATGTAGGTTGAAACAAGCCTCAATTAATCCTTTTGTTCATAGATGAATAGGTTAAGACACACAAAGAATTTTTCATGTCAAAGAATCAATTAATTAATCAACATAAAAGGTCTTCAATATCTCAGTTAAAATCCAAGGCACTTTTCATTGATTCCAACACCAAACTCATACCCAGATTTGCGTTAGTGAAAACAAGGAAATTCTCTTAATTGCATTGCTGACAATAAACTTTACTATTTTGTCAAGGTATTATCCCAAACACAGGCCAGAGTCGGCAAGCTACCGGTGGCATATTTGATATGCCAAAACAGTAATAACAAGTCTCATAATGGAGACGTTACTGGTGCCTGCTGAGAAAATCAATGAATAACGGGATGAAAGTGCTACAGTGCTACAACCACTAAAAAGAAACTCATTCCTAGGATACAAGTGCAAGGTCTTCTATAAAACTACCTGAGTGGCAATATTTTTTAAAACTTTTACTTTCTTATAAAAATTAGATATTGTTAATAATATGCTCATTTTAATATGTTCTTTCAATTTACCTATTCTTGTGGAGATGACAGAGCATTTCGAACTTGTGGTAAAATTTTTCTAAACTCAGACATATAGTTGAACATAATGATGTGTTGTTTACTTTTTAGAATTAATGAACTCCTTCCTTTGCACAAAATTAAGCTCTGTGACCACAGAAAAATTGTTTAACATTTCAGTAGCTCATCCCTAGTAGAGTGGAAATAAATAATAAATTTGACGAATTTATTATTTAAAATAAGATAAAACACTATATGTTGAGGCCAGAGAGATACTATAGCAAGTAGGGCACTTGTCTGTATGTGGTGGATCTGGGTTGGATCCCCAGCACCACATAGCCCTGTAGGAGTAAGCCCTGAGCACTCCTGGGGGTGGTCCAAAAGCCAAAACCAATCAAGCAAGCAAAGAAACAAACAAAAAAGCCCCACAAAAAAACTTTTATATATGTCAATCCAAGTGTGTTAGTCTGTTATAACCAGAAAGCAGATGGTCCCATGAGCTAGGAGAGGATTTTGTCATAAACTAATCTGTAAGGCTGAGAACTAACAAGAGTGCTTGTCTTTTTACACTAAGGAGAAAATGGTGAAAATTTTACACCTAAAGGGCTGGAGCAGTGGTACAGTGGGTACCATGTAAGGCACTTGCTTTACATGCACCTGACTCAGGTTTTATCTCCGGCATTTCATACCATCACCTGAGTAATACCAGGAGTGATTAATGGGTGCAGAGGAAGTTACCCAGGTCATTGCCAAGTATAGCCCAAAAACAAACAAAAAAATCTTTTAAAATTTATTTTTGCACCTAGAATTCATAAAGAAAGATACAGGACAGGAAAAATTAACAAATGGGATTATCTCAAAATTTTAATACGTATCTAAAAATATTAAATCTGTGAGGAATTAACGCACAATTAAGGCAATAGTGGGAAACCAGTAGAAACAGACTCCATGATATCCTAAATGCTAAAATGATCACCCAAGAAATTCCAATCATGCACTATGTCACATTCTTTTTTTTTTTACTATGTCACATTCTTAAAGGAACATTTCATAATAATGAAAGAATTAATTAGAAATACTTGAAATAAAGAGAGAAGTACCAAGTGAGTTTTCCTGGTCCCTCTCTTCTCTGTCCCAGTCTCATTTGTTTTTCTAACGTCATATCGAGGAAGAAAGACTTCAAGGCAACAAACTATTGATTGACTAATACTGGGTATAAGATACCTGTCTCACTGATTTGACAGTTTTTAGATCCACTAAGTGTACAGAGGCTGCACAGAAAGAAGATCTGAAGAGGAGCCGATTATAGACTCACATAGACTTGATGTTTATAACTGCATTATTATGACAGTTTCTGTCATTTAACTCCTAAACAGGTCTGTAGATAATTATAATGTTTACCTTTGGGAAAATATACTCTCTGAACTTAATATTCTGAGTCACACAATGAGGAAAGCTGTTGGGAGCAAGGTCTATGAATCTCTGGACCTCGTGCACCAATGCATCCATATAGGGCATGTTGCTCCTGTCCTGCATGCAGGGGCTCCGATGTTTGCCAATGACACGCTCAATCTCCTTCTGGGCTTTAGCTGGCAAAAGAGAAATCAGAATTTATATGAAACAAAGAAGACTTTTATCTTCTTAATCATGGTAAATCATCATGGAAGATGAGGACTTTTTGTGTGTTGTTCAGAGATTGGTCAGGAAATACTTGTAAGTTAGGTGCTCAGAAGAATGGCAAAATTTCTTTATCACATACTGTAGTGAGTTTTGTTTCTTGGCAAGTCACATCCAGTGATGCTCAGGGTTTACTCCTGACTCTGTGCTCAGGAATCACACCTGGTGGTGCTGGGGTGTGAACATAGGTCAGCCACATGCAAGGCAAATGCCCTACCCACATTTCTATCACTCCAGTCCTGGAAGGGAGCTCTTAGAAAAATAAGAATACTTAATTTTTATTTTCATTCTTAAGGCACATCTGTTTACTGCTTCTGACCAAAATTAAGAAAACTCCAAAGCAGGAAAAGCACTTTTACCCTCCAAATTTCTAGTGTTGATTAGCATTTTATTTTCTTTTAGTACAATAATCTAACTTGAGGTTACCATAGCCAATGATAGGAAGATGTACTAATAAACATTTTATTTGAACATTGTCTTAGCTGGCAAAGAGCAGCACAGTCATTAGTGTTGACTTCTAATGGTTACGTGAAATTTTATTCTGTCAATTACCTGTGATCATACCTGTGACTTCTGGGTACTTCAGCAAAAGTAGGAGTCCGTATCTCAAAGTACTACTTGTTGTCGCTGTTCCAGCACCAATTATATCCCCTATGGTAGTGATCAAATTGTCCAAAGTAAATGCAGATGGCTTATCATGTTTCTCCTAGGAATAAGGTGTTAAAATTACTTGATAGATGAATAACCCCTTAGAAATATCATAAAATTTTCATTTTAATATATTATTTTTTTCGTGTTTGGAAAATTTAGTCAAATATTTTATTTTATTTTTTATGTCTTTATTTATTTCCCAATTCATCTTGCCATTTATTTGAAAACTTTATGATCTTTACAATAGATTGAAAGGAATTAATTTTTTGTCTTGTTACACTGCTCATTTGTAGAGCAATATTTCTTTTTTCTTTAAGTAGTGAGTCACCATGAGGGTACAGATACAGATTTACACTATTTGAGCTTCTTTTTTCCTCATACAATGTTCACAAACACATCCCTTCACCAGTGCCCATTCTCCACCACCAATAAACCCAGTGTCCCTCCCAACCCCCAATCCCATCTCCCCTCCACCCCACCCTGCCTCTGAAGCAGGATATTCTTTTTTGATCTCTCTCTCCAATTGGGTGTTGTGGTTTGCAATAGGGTATTGAGTGGCCATTGTGTTCAGTCCCTAGTCTAATTTCAGCACGCATCTCCCTTCTCACATGGGATCTCCAATGACATTTTACTTGGTGTTCCCTTCTCTATCTGAGCTGCCTTTTTCCCCAGCATGTGAGACCAGCTTCCAAGCCATGCAACCAATCTCCTGCCACTTATTTCTACTCTTCTTGGATATTAGTCTCCTACTCTCTTATTTTTTTCCATGGATGAGTGCAATCTTTCTATGTCTGCCTCTCTCTTTCTGACTCATTTCACTTAGCATGATACGTTCCATGGTGATCCACTTATATGCAAAGTTCGTGACTTCATTTTTTCTAAGAGCTGCATACTATTACATTGTATAGATGTACCAGAGTTTCTTTAAACAGTAATCAGTTTAGGGCATTCGGGATTTTTCCAGATTCTGGCTATTGTAATCAGTGCTGCGATGAACATATAAGTGCAGATGTCATTTTGACAATACTTTTTTGCTTCTCTGGTGTATATTCCCAGAATTGGTATTGCTGGGTCATTGGGAGCTCAATTTCTAAATTTTTGAGAAGCATCCATATTGTTTTCGGAAAGGGCTAAGCCAGTCGGCATTCCCACCAGCAGTGTAGAAGGGTCCCTTTCTCCCCATAGTCAGGCATCATATAAGTGCTATATTTTAAGGTAAAGTGAGTTGTTACGATTTTTCCAAACCTATAAAATAAATAAGATACAAACTTCCAATGAGTCATTTCTCTTTTTTATCAGTGAATTACTATGAGGTACAGTCACATACTTGCAAACTTTTGTACTTTTGGTTCAGTCATACAATTTCTAGTACCCATCCCTCCATCAGTGCCCATTTTCCACCACCAATGAACCCAATTTCCCTCCCACCACCCTCACCCCAACCCCCCTCCCCACCCTGACTCTGTGGAAGGGTATTCCATTTTGTTCTGTCTTTCCTTTTGTATGTTGTAGTTTGCAAAAGAGGCATTGAGTGGCCATTGGGTTCGATCTATAGTCTACATTCAGCACGCATCTCCAACCAAGAGGGTCCTCCAAATACCCTTTACTTAGTGTTCCCTTCTCTATCTGAATGACCTTTTTCCCCAGAATTTGAGACCAGCTTGCAAGCCATAGAGTAAACCTTCTGGTCTTTATCTCTACTTTTCCTGGGTATTAGAGTCCCATTCTGTTACTTTATATTCCACAAATGAGTGCAATCTTTCTATGTCTAACCCTCTATTTCTAACTCATTTCACTTAACATGATACTTTCCATGTTGATCCACTTACATGCAAATTTCATTACTTCATCTTTTGTAACAATGCATAGTATTCCATTGTGTACATGTACCAGAGTTTCTCTAACCAATCATCTTTTCTTGGGCACTCAGGTTTTGTCCAGATTTTGGCTATTGTAAACAGTGTAGCAATGAACATACAAGTGCAGATGTCATTTAAACTATACCAATTACTCATTTCTTATTCCTAACTTTCTCACTCACTAAATACAATAGGTTACTCTAGAATCCTTTCCTTGCATCATGTTTATCATGTTCTGCCAAATCTCAATCAGCTTTCAATTTTTTTTGGATGTTTGGAATGGAGACCCACTCAGCCATATTTAGGGACCATTCCTGGCTCTGTGCTCAAGAATGACACCTGGCAATGCTTAGAGAACCATATGTGGTGCCAGAAATTCAAATCCTTGTCAACTGCCTCTGTAAAATCTCTTCAGCCCTAATTTTCAATTGTATTGAGTCTAAATTGCTCACTGAAGTCTCCAGATATGCTGCTCCATATACACAGCTCCTGCCAATCTAAGTCTCTATTCCAATCTCATAATCATTATACCCAAAACAGTTACTCAATTACAATCAAAAGAATGTCATTGGAGGAGCTGGAGCGATAGCACAACAGGTTGGGTGTTTGCCTTGAACTTAGCCAACATGGGTTCGATTCCCAACATCCCATATGGTAACCCAAGTACATCCAGGAGTAATTCCTGAGTTCAGAGCCAATAATAACCCCTTAGCATCACTGAGTGTGACCCCCGAAAGCAAAATAATAAAATAAAATAATATAAAAAAATTTTAAAAGAATGTCATTGGAAATTCTAGATATTTCATCTCAGTGCTTATGATTTTTGGAACATATTATCATCCATGTCCACTTAAGTCACAGTTTAAGCCAAACCTTGTATATCTCTAAAGATATCATAGATTTTTCTAAAGTCTATATATCTAAAGTCTATCCATTCTTTTGTTTCCTCATTTATGACTTCTTCCAATCATGAAATTTATTTTGGGTTACCACTGAATTGTCAGGACCACCACAAAACCTGGAAACTCTACTTAAACTGGCCCCCAGGACTCAAGAGTATTCCTACAGACCCCTCAAAAAAAAGAACAGAACCATTTATATTACATAAAACCTAAATCATTTTCAGTGAAATTTAGTAATAGTTTTTTGTTCTTTGTTTGGGGGCCACACCTAGTAGTACCCTCAGAGGTTACATCTGGCTCGGTGCTCAGATATCACTCCTGGCGGGACTTATGGAATCAAACCCAGGTTACCCATATGTAAGGCAAGCACCTTACCCAATCTATTACTCCATCCACAGACATATCTCTTTTTTTTAATTTTATTTTATTGAGTCACCATGTGGAAAGTTACTAAGTTCTCAGGCTTATGTGTCTGTTATACAATGCTCAAACACCCTTCCTTTCACCAGTGCCCATATTCCACCACCAAATAAGCCCCAGTATACCTCCCACTTCCCCACCCCCCCCACCTTCATAACTGTTAAGTTCCACTTCATCTTCTTTTTACCTTGATTACATTCCATATTTCAACACAAAACTCACTATTGTTGTTGGAGTTTCAACATACAACTCACTATTGCTCTTGGAGTTTACCCCCAAAAAATACGGCCCTACTGACAAGGAAGCATTTGATAATTAGTTTTCCATTGATGAGAATGAAGAGATATGAAGTCGTGCAGCCACGGTAGTGGCCACGCGGTTTAGGATTTCTGTATTTTAGTAATTAAGTCCAGGGAGATTTATGTTGGAAATTGCATCATTTCCCTTCCTAGGGAAGCATGGAGCAAAGGCTTAGTTCACAGTCAAGAGACATGGCTGAAAGCACTTGCTGGGACCAGAAGTAATGTAGCTGGACTCTGGATCTTGGTCATTCAGCAGCAAAGCCATTCAGAAGCATGGCCACCCGGGTCGAATCTCGCATAGATATATCTTAAGTCCGCTAATATGTTTTGCACAAGCAATAATTTTCGCAAGTGATTAATTTAATTTTAGTATTTTATTTTTGTTGGGAAGTACTGGTTTATAAAAACAAATCTAGAGCATTTTCACTATCCTAACATCACTGGAAAGACTTACCCAATGAGTCTTATCACTCACAAAGTTAAAGTAGCGATTTAGGCCCAAATTATACCTTTCACATTTTGTGTGCAATCATTTTTATAATTACCTTTTCCATTTTAATCAGAAAGTAGTCAATGAAGTCTCGTGGGTTTCTGAAGTCCAGGGATTCTTGGTGTTCCTTTATCTTCTCCAAAATAAACTTATTTCTCATAGCAACATTTTTAAACAACTCATTATGACATCCTGGGAGATAATGTATTAAAAAAGGAAAAGCATTGTAGATCTGGAAGAGAAAGAATCATTCATTAATTCACTCAACAAATTTACATGCACATGATACATATGAGACACTTTGCTATAAGCTCAGTAAATATTAATAAGACTTCTTTCTTTAACTATAAAATGCCGATAATTAGAAGGGGAATAAATAGACAACTAAGTTACATTATGCACAAATTACAAAGCATTTTTTTTTGCTTTTTGGGTCACACCCAGGGATGCACAGGGGTTACTCCTGGCTCTGCACTCAGGAATTCCTCCTGGCGGTGCCTGGGGGACCATATGGGATGCTGGGAATCAAAACCAGGTAGGGTGCGTGCAAGGTAAATGCTCTATCCCCTGTGATATATCTCCAGCTCCATAAAGCAACTTCAAAAACAACCAAATTCATTTCCTGACTGTAATTTTTCGAAATAATCCTAGAATTTATGCTACCTCTTCTAAAATGAAAATGTGGCATGGGGCAAATAGTGGAACATAGTAGGTGAATAACAAATGCCCCAAATCAATAAATATCAAGAATTGGTCTTCAATAGGATAGTGGTGAAGGAAGTAGACACTCTGCCTTATGACGCTAGAATGTTTTATGCATGGAACCCTACCATAAAAATTTTTGTAAACCATGGTGTTGGTATACAACATCCCATAATTTCAGGCCTAGCTAGGCCTGGATGAAAACGTCGGTTTCTGTTATTGTTACTGTTACTTTAACTGACTTTGTTACTGTTTCAGTTGGCAAAGTTAACTTGCATATTTGGCCTATGTGGCTGAATATCAGAATATCATTGGTTAGTAAATTAACCTACTAAATAACAGGAGGTTGAACAGACTGCTCTCCTGCAGGCCATAGCAAAAAAACCTCTGGAGACAGTCATGTGATCGTCCCCAAACAAGGATATTTCTTCGGGAGTAAAATGCCTCGGACTGTGAAGTAAAACTGCAACATTGTTGCAACACATGGTGCCTAAAATAATTTTTTTAAATATATATCCGTCCCTAGGGCCAAAGTTGGCAAAAGTTCTAATGCCAACCTTCCTCCTAAGGCTAGTAAAAAATAAGTAAAAAAAATTAAATAAAGATGTGGAGGTTAAGGAGAGTTAGTCAAACAGTTTTAGACAAGTTAATTCAGTGATGAAGCCTGAACCAATTAGTCATTCCAGTTTTACCTCTACCTATTTCTTCAGAGATCACCAACAGTATTTGCAGGACTTCTACCTGTTTTTTTCTATCTTGAATAAACAGTGCACCATTAAAATAAAAGAAAGACAAATTAATCATTTTTATTTAGGGTCTTACACTCTAGAAAAGTGCATCATATCCTTATTCATGCTGCTACTGCCAGTCTTAGGGTTTCCTGACTCATTTTGGACAGCTTTTTTTTATTAAGATCTAAGTATAGTTGATTTCTTGTATTGGCTGGGAAAATATTGTTGTCTTATTTGGAAAATGTTATCATAGTCAAGTAAAATTTCTTGTTCTAAAAATGAGACATAGGGGCTGAAGAGAAAACACAGCAGGTAGGGCTCCTTCATTGCACACGATCAACTCAAGTTCAACTCTGGACATATATATGGTCTTCCAAACCTCACTGGAGTGATCCCTGAGCACAGAAACCAGGAGTAAGCCTGGAGCACTGCTGAGTATGCCCCCACCCCACTCTCCCAAAATGAAGCATAGACTGTCCATTCCCTCAGGTCCTTCCTAGGTAGAGCACATCATAAATTTATGATCTACTCATGACTTAAGTTGCCAATTATTATGCACTGGAGATAAATAAGATTTTCTGACAGTGTTCAATAATACCAAACACATTCTACAATACCCTCTCCAGCTATAGATATAAAAATCAGGAAGAAATTAGTGACTCAAAAGAAACCCTTATCATAATTGATGCATTATATTTTATATTTCTATTACTGTATTTTATGTTTTAATTTTTATTTGAAAACATTGACTGTATCTGTTAACACACCATTTCCAAATGATAGTTTGATAAACATTACAATCACTCCAGAATCCATAAGGTACATTGAAGACAAGGTCGGTAAATGAAGCTAAATGTATCTTCAAAGACGACACGCACTGATCAACCAAATTGAAACAGAGATAAACAAATGGAACTATATTAAACTAAGAAACTTCTTCACCACAAAAGATACAGTGATCAGAATGCAAAGACAATCCACAAAAGATAACATCCAACCCCATCAGAAAATGGGACAAAGAAATGAACAGAAACTTTTCCAAAAAAGAGATATGAATGGCCAAAAGGCACATAAAAAATGCTCTTCGGTCAATTATCAGGAGATGCAGATCAAAAAAACTATGAGATACCACCTCACACCACAGAGAATGGCACACATCCAAAAGAACAAAAGCAACTGCTATTGGAGGAGATGTGGAGAGAAAGGGACCATTCTAAACTGTTGGTGGGAGTGCTGACGTGTTCAGCCATTCTTGAAAGCCATATGGACGCTCCTCAAAAAATTAGAAATTGAGCTCCCATTTGACCAAGCAATACCACTTCTGGGAATATATCCAGAAGAAGCAAAAGAGAATAGTCAAAACGACATCTGCACTTATATGTTCATTGTAGCACTTTTTACAATAGCCAGAATCTGGAAAAAACCCGAGTGCCTGAGAAAAGATGACTGATTAAAGAAACTTGGTACATCTATACAATGGAATACTATGCACCTGTAGAAAAGATGAAGTCATGAACTTTGCATGTAAGTGGATCAACACGAAAAGTAGCAGCTAAGTGAAATGAGTCAGAAAGAGAGAGACAGATATAGAAATATTGAGCTCATCTGTGGAATATAAAATAAAAGAATAGGAGACTAACACCCAAGAATAGTAGAAATAATTACCAGGAGTTGGCTCCATGGCTTGGAAGCCGGCCTCACATGCTGGGGGAAAAGGCAGCTCAGATAAAGAAGGGAACACCAAGTAAAATGTGGTTGGAGGACCCGCTCAGGAAGGGTGATGCATCATGAAAATAGACTGTAGATTGAACAGGATGGCCACTCAATACCCCTATTACAAACCACAACACCAAAAAGGAGAAAGAAAACAAAAGGGAATGCCCTGACAAAGAAGTGGGTGGGGTTGGGGATGGGATTGGGGGATGGAGGGATACTGGGTTCATCAGTGGTGGAGAAAAGGCACTGGTGGAGGGATGGGCTCTCAAACACTATATGATGAAAACACAAGCACAAAAATGTGTAAATCTCTAACTGTACCCTCACGGTGATTCACTAATAAAAAATGATAATACACTAAAAACAATTATGATCAATAATTTAAAGTATGAAAAATAAAAATGGGGTAGAGAAATGAACATCACATCAACAAGAAAATTATTTTCCACAAAAGAGAACCATGACTAACTTGTATCCAGGAGGTACTTGAAATTCTCGTGTTTTCATAAAAATATTCCATCAAAGTTAGAAATTTCTTATCACTGTACTCATAACGATTCTGGAACATAATGGAGCAGATAACATTGCAGGAAGCACAGCCCAAAAGAAAAGTTGGATCACAGGGAGATGCTAAAAAGCAAGAAAGTTAAGTGTTATAACACAATTGTCATATAAGTCTAAATTCAAATTACTAAGAAAAGTTGACTTCTAAGGCTTTTAAATATGAGGATTATGGCATCTGTAAACTCAATATACCTAAGACACAGTTCATTGTTTTCCCACCAGAATTGTCTAGTGAATTTCAATTAATTAACTATTTTCTCAAGTATCTCCTAGTTACATCATTCTCTAATAAGAACCATAAGGTAATTTATAACATAGAAAATAAGACGTAGTGGGTAGTGCATTTGCTTTAAAGTGGATGTCCATGGGTTCTATCCCTAGCACCATGTGTGGATACCCTGAGCTCTACCAGGACTGATCCTGAGTGAAATGCCAGGAAATAAGTTCAGGAAAGATCCAGGAACAAGCTAGCTCTGAGCTTATTCCTGGTCAAGTGTGGCTCTGCTGGGTAACAAATGTCATCATTCAAATATATATTTAGATGTATAAAATTCAGCTCAGTGAGTAATATTTTGGTCTTTTATTTTAAGGGAGTTTGTTTCTAGGATCACACTGGACAATACTCAGAGCTTACTCTTGGCACTTGGCTCAGGGATCACTCCTGATAGGGCTGGGGAACATATGAGGTGTGTGGGTGGAGCTCAGGTTGATGATATGCAAGCAAGTGCCTTACCCATTCTACTCTGTCTTAAGCCCCCTTTGTGAGGATACTTACTTTTGATGCAGGAAACTGGATATATTCACTAAAAATCAGAGGCTGAGTAGAATTGAATTCTATTTTGCAAAATACAATTCAAAACAAATGAGTGTACATTTGTGGAGTATAGAATAACATCACATGAGGCTGACACCCAAAGACAGTGACAACCAAGGACAAAGGCCAGGAGGATTGCTCCATAGCTGGAAGCCTGCTTCATGAGTTGAGGGGAGAAGGCAAATGGAATAGAGAAGTGATTACTAAGAAAATGATGGCTGGAGGAATCAGTCTGGATGGGGATGTGTGCCAAAAGTAGATAATGGACCAAACATGATAACCTCTCAGTGTCTGTGTTACAAGCCATAATGCCCCAAAGTAGAGAGAGAATACAGGGAATATTGTCTGCCATGGAGGCAGGGGGAGGTGGAAAAGGGGATGTAAACCAGGGATATTGGTCGTGGGGAATGTACACTGGTGGAGGGATAGGTTTTTGATTATTGTGTGATTGTAACCCAAACATGAAAGCTTCTAAATATCTCATGGTGATTCAATAACTTTTTTTAAATAAGTGTGTTTCCCGAGTAGGAGTGAAGAAGATTGAGATTGAAGTTACGTCCTGATCTTGGAAACAAACATTCTAAAAAAGAGATAATAGAACATCTTTATTTTTTTAATGTCTGATGACAGTTTTAAAGCCTTACTTTACTTTCTTCTATTCGCACATGGACATCTGACATAAAAAAAATCTCAGGTGATCCTTTGAAAAAAGCCTGAAGTTTAAACCACAGAACCCTTTCTCGCACATTGCAGTCCTCCTCTCAGTTCAACCCATGAAACACCACAAACCAATTTCCTGGCAGCCTCTCTCTCATGTTTCTCTATTCTTTTTTTTTTCTTATTTTTTTTTGACACCTGGCGATGCACAGGGGTCACTCCTGACTCTGCACTCAAGAATTACCCCTAGCACTGCTCAGGGGACCATATGGGATGCTGGGAATCGAACCTGGGTCGGCAAATACCCTACCACTGTCCTATTGCTCCAGCCCCTCTCATGTTTCTGAATTTGCAATCCAGTCACAAGAGTATTTCAAATTCTACTGAGATGTATATTGAACCATCAGTATGACCATCCAAACCACATTCGGAATGGAAGAGCTACCCTGCCTCTAGGAACTGACTATTAACACAAAATCTAATACGAAGGAAAAGCCTTAGCAGAAAACAAGCAGAAAAAATGTCTGGTCAAGTTGTGAAAGTAATGTCCAACAGTGAGAGTGATGAAATGGAATCCTGAAGAATATAAGATTTGATAACTAGAGAATCTGGGTTACCACAGCCAGGGAGCTTAGTAGACATAATTACCATGAGAAAAGATAAGTAAGTTAAAATGAAGTAGGGTAGTTTTGCTCAAATATAATGAAGTATATATTATTATTTACTAGATATACTAGAATATACATATACACATGTATCAGAATCCAAGTCAAAATCTTATTCTTAAAGAACTAAATATATGCATTTATATGGATTGCATTATTTTACTATAGTAAAAACAACAAAACAGCACATCTGACAAAAAAAATAAGGTTTGTTTTATAAATTATGGTGTCTACAAATCGTGGAATACTGTTGTATTTCTGTTGATAATATTCTTAAGAAACAAAACATGTAAAAAACATGTATTTAACATATTTTAGGCGTAAGTTTATGAACTAATATACACCAACAAGACTACTTCTCTTTTTATTCCGCACTGTAGCACTGTCGTCCTGTTGTTCATCAATTAGCTTGAGCGGGCAACAGTAATGTCTCCATTGTGAGATGTGTGTGTTGCTAGAGATCAAACTCAGAGCCTCATACCTGGAAGGTTAGAATGAGTTCTACCACTAAGCTCCTTGACTGACCTGAGTCCTCAGAATTCTATGCCCACTTCTACCAAGTATCCCACCCATAGAGATGTTAATATTGCTGCAAAGAGATTACATGGATTAATAACACACATACATGGCATGTGATTGACTTTAGGAGAACCCCCAGTAACTACATGGGTTCCCTGAATATAAGGGCGTAAAGGCCTGGAAGCCCTCAAGCACTGCTAGATTTGTCCCTAGAGGCTTCTACAGCATTGCTGAGGTAGCCTGGGTGACCCCAGTACTTCAGGACCCAAGTCATACTATTTACTCCAGCACTCCTATAAAGCCACCAGCCTGTGGGCCAAGAATTGCTGGGGGTGGGGGCAGCAGGGCCTTAAGCACACCCTTGGAACCCCCTCCCAGCAAGCGCAATCAATTAGACGTGTGTTGATACTATACTACTATTTCCAGGAATTTATTCTAAGGAGAAATTTAAATTATGCAAATATTTATTATAACTGTATTTTTCTTTTAATACATATAAAAGGAATTAGTGTATTTCGATAATGAAATAATACTGGTCTAAAAACACAATGCCAATCTACCATATAAGCTGTAACGTTATTGATAGTGTTCTTAAAAAATACTTTATTAAGACTTAAAATAAAAACCAAAACATGGGGCTGGAGCGATAGCACAGTAAATAGGGCGTTTGCCTTGCACGCGGCCGACCTGGGTTCGAATCCCAGCATCCCATATGGTCCCCTGTGCACCACCAGTAGTTATTCCTGAGTGAAGGGCCAGGAGTAACCCCTGTGCATTGCCAGGTGTGACCCAAAAAGCAAAAAAAAAAAAAACCAAACAAAAAAAACATTTCATAACTTAATCTCAACTTTTTCCCTGCCAAGTCTCCAACCATCCCAGACTCTTCTACCCTCTCCTAGTTCTGTAAGGGCTCAAATACAAACCGAGCCTTTTGGTACTACAGCCTCTCTCTCCCTATACACCAAAACCCTCTAAGTGAGCTATCAATGCAGCCTATACATGGAAAAATGATATAATGCAAATCCAACCTCTGAAATACCAATTCTTATTGTCTCAGGGGGCTCCCAAGTGGTGCTCAGGAGTCTCCAAGGCTACTCCCTAAAACACTCAGCCCCCAGGCGTGAAGGTTCCTTGCTGGGGTCTGAAGATGTAGTGCCAGGGACACCTGAGCCATACTGGTGGTGCCCTACAGCCACGAGGATCACACCCAACAGTGCTCAGGGCCACGCTAGGTAGCTAAGAGGACCTGGGTCTAGCAATACACAGAAGAGAATATGGAGTTTAGTAATCACTTAATAGTTTTGGCCACAGTAGTTTTAAAGATGAATTGATTTCTAAGAATTTTTTGGCGCAGTGTTTTGTAGACCAAAGTTTTCTCTCTGTCTCTCTCTGTCTCTCTCTCTCTCTCTCTCTCTCTCTCTCTCTCTTTCTTTATTATAAACTCAGTGATGTATACGCGTAAGATGCACAGTACAATGACTTGATAGATATACTGGATAATGTGATTTTTTTTCTCAAAATATTTCCTAAAAGTCAATTCATCTTTAAAATTACTGTGGCCAAAACTATTAAGTGATTACTAAAATCCATATTGTCTTCTGTGCTTAGCTAGACTCAATCCCCAGGTCCTCTTAGTTACCTAGAGGTCACCCTAACTCATAATTTATAAACTATGAAAGAAATCTTGAGTGCCAATGCGACACCAGGCATTTCTTTTATTTGCCCATTTCACTACCATGCAAAGAGAAAGATTCTGGTTGATATTGTAATACCACATTTGCTTGAAAGAATAGGTATGCTAACCATTTTGCTTCTTATTACCTTATTTAACCCTTATTATATGAACCAAAAGTTCTGTTGCATTTGAGCTATCAGATCACTCTGAAGTCTGTATTTAATAGTACCTTATTTATCCAAATTATTACTATAATGGCATCATGAAGTACACACCATTGGTTTTTTTTATGGCTTCCACCAGACACAAAGCCTCCTCTTGAATTCTGTCTTCAATTGTCCTCTTCCCCATCCCCATATTCCTCAAAACCGTGAGGGCAAAACGTCGAGTTTGCTTCCACATTTCTCCATTGCTGAAAACAATTCCTATTAAGACAAAAAAAAAAACAGAAAAAGAAGTAGAGAAGAAAATCTCGTTAGCCACAAATGCTGGCTGATAGTCTACATCTTAGGCAGTGAGGAAGATACTTAGCAGGAATATAAAAAGTGGTGGCAGCCTAAGGAATTTCCCTGAAGCTCAGCCTCACCTACTTCCTTTCCTAACCCAGGTACTATCTTAACAAGATTCCTGGTTTTATAGCTCCTTCATCCTTCAGCCCTCAAGCCTCAGACCAATCCTGTGAAGATAGTGTTTTGTCCCGTTTTCACTGGTGAGGGTGATGAATTTTATGGAAGCAAGATTCTAGCTCTCTGATCACACACCTAATAAATCATGAGTGACATTTTCAACACTGAATTTTGAACACTGTAAATAAATTCTACAAAGATACAACAAAGGGGTGACTGCTCAAGAAGAGAGGCAGTGCTTGTGAACTGAAAGAAAGCAGATGAATATCCGTCCCTCCGATAAGAGACATGCCACAATCATCTCATTGCAATGTTTTTCTTCTACTTGCCAAATAATTTCTATGAATGTGGTATTAGCACCAAGGAAACTGAAGATCAGACATCTAAGCGAAAATCATATCAAAATGGACTAAACACCTCAACATTAGAACAGAATCCATAAGGTACATTGAAGACAGGTCAGCAAAACCCTCCACGACATTGAAGTTCAAGGTATCTTTAAAAATTGACACTCCATTAACCAAGCTAGTGGAAACAGAGATAAACAAATGGAACTATCTTAAACTGAGAAACTTCTGCATCTAAAAAGATACAGTGACCAAAATACAAAGACAGTCTAGAGAATGGGAAAGGATGTTCACCCAATTCCCATCTTACAAGGGGTTGATATCAAGGATTTACAAGACACTGGTTGAAGTCTACAAGAAGAACCACCAGCCCCATCAGAAAATAGGGCAGTAAAAGGAACAGAAACTTTCTCAAAGAACAAATCTGAATGGCCAAAAGGCACATGAAAAAAATGCTCTTCATCACTAGTCATCAGTGAGATGCAGATCAAAACAACAATGAGATATCATCTCACACTACAGAGAATGGCACACATTCAAAGAAGAAAAGCAACCTGTGTTGTTGTGGGGAGAAAGGGACTCTCCTTCACTGCTTGTGGGAATAGCGACTGGTTCAGTCCTTTCAGAAAAAAGTATGTACGATTCTCAAAAAATTAGAAATTGTGCTCCCATTTGACCCAGCTATACCACTGCTGGGATTATATCCCATAGATGCAAAAAAGTAGAGTAGAAAAGACATCTGCACTTGTATGTTAATTGCTGTACTGGTTACAATAGCCAAAATCTGGAAAAAACCTGTTTGCCCAAGAAAAAAAGACTGGTTATAGAAACTTTGGTACCCTTACACAATAGACTATTATGCAGCTGTTAGAAAAGATGAAGTTATGAACTTTGCCTATAAGTGTATCAACATAGAAAGTATCATGTTAATCGAAATGAGCCAGAAAAAGAGGGACAGATATAGAAAGTTTGCACTCATCTCTGGATTGTAAAGTAACAGAATGGGAGATTAACACCCAAGAAGAGTAGAGATAAGTACCAGGAGGTTTGCTCCATGGCTTGGAAGCCGGCCTCACATGCTGGGGGAAAAAGGCAGCTCAGATAGAGAACAGAACACCAAGTAAAGGGTTTTTAGAGGGCCTGCTCGGGATGGGAGATGTGTGCTGAAAGTAGACTATAGACTGATCATGATAGCCATCAATACTTGCATTGCAGATCACAACACCCTAGAGGAGAGAAGAAATTAAAAGAGAATCTACCTGCCAGAGAGGTGGGGCGGGTAGGTGGGGAGATGCGGGGATGGGAAGGATACTAGGAACATTAGTGGTGGAGGACGGAAGGGCACTGGTGGAAGGATGGGCACTCGATCATTATATGACTGAAACATAAACACGAAAATTTGTAAGTCTGTAACTGTACCTCACGGTGATTCATTTAAAAATTAACATATATATATTTATATTCTTAAAAATGTCTCCAAGAAGATCTTAGAGAATGGTATTCATGTGGAATTGGCTCCATTCTTTTTTTCATGTTACCTAAACCCAGAAAACACACCAGACCACAGGACAGTTGGAGACTGGCTCAAAAGGGAAAAAAAAGCACAAGATGAAGAAATTTAAGAACTTAACTTTTAAGTGTTTTGTAGTATCAAATATATGTTCTTATATATCCTTATTTTAGTGATGATATTTTGCTTGTATTTTATTAGATTAAAATATTTCTCATTACCACCTCACACCACAGAGACTGGCACATATCCAAAAGAACAAAAGCAACTGGTGTTGGCATGGATGTGGGAGAAAGGAACCCTCCTTCACTGCTGGTGTGAATGCTGACTGGTTCAGCCCTTTTGGAATACAATATGGACGCTTCTCAAAAAATTAGATATGGAGCTCTTATTTTACCCAGCAATACCACTTCTGGAAATATATCCTGGAGATGCAGAAAAGGTATAGTAGAAATGTCATCTGCACCCATATGTTCATTGCAGCATCGTTTACATAGCCAGAATCTGGAAAAAAAACCAAGTGACCAAGAACAGGTGACAAGTTAAAGAAGCTTTGGTACATGTACACATTGGGATACCGACTGGTTCAGCAATTTGGAAAACAATATGGACGCTTCTCAAAAAATTAGAAATTGTGCTCCCATTTGACCCAGCTATACCACTGCTGGGATTATGTCCCGGAGATGCAAAAAAAATGTAGTAAAAATGACATCTGCACTCATATGTTAATTGCTTCACAGGTTACAATAGTCAAAATCTGAAAAAAAAAACCCGAGTGCCCAAGAACAAATGACTGGTTAAAAAAATTTTGGTACATTTACACAATGCACTATTATGCAGCTGTTTGTAAAGATGAAGTCAAGAATTTATCATAGAAGTGGATCAACATGGAAAGTATTCTGCTAAGCGAAATTAGCCAGAAAGAGAGGGACAGACATAGGAAGATTGCACTCCTTTGTGGAATATAAAGTAACAGAATGGCAGACTAACACCCAAAAATAGTAGAGATAAGTGACAGGAGGTTTCCTCCTCAGCTTGGAAGCTGGCCTCACATGCTGGTGGAAAAGGCAGCTCAGATAGTGAAGGGAACACCAAATAAAAGGTGCTGTTTGGAGGACCCGCTCAGGATGGGAGATGCATGCTTAAAGTAGACTATAGATCAAACACGATGGCTACTCTATACCTCTATTGCAAACCATAACACCCAAAGGAGAGAGAGAACAAAAGGGAATGCCCTGCCACAGAGATGGGGTAGGGTGGGGGGTGGGTGGGAGGTATACTGAGATTCCTTGTGGTGGAGAATTGGCAATGGTGGAGAGATGGGTACACTAGCATTGTAAGACTGAAACACAAGCATCAAAGTTTGTACCTCATGGTGATTCACTAATAAACAATTTTTGAAACTAAAATATTTCTCATGCATTTTCATAAGAATAGTTTGAAAGCAAGATTGCAATATTACAAATCTATGCTAGCTCTATACATAATATACATGTTTCCTAAAATAGCCTCTTGGCATCCATGACTCGAATCTAAAAGCATAATTCCCGTGAATAAGATAACGATTATTTTTCTTCTCTGACTTTTCTCTTTTTTGCATTATCTTAACTAGTTATAGTTTTAAAGACTATAGTTTAGACACAAATTTGCATAACATTACTGGGGTCAGAGTAATATAGTGTAGTCAGAGAGTATAGTGGGTAGTAGTCTCTTGCCTTACAAGCAGCTGTCCACCGTTCCATCCCTGGAGCCCCATATGGTCTCCTGAGAACTACCAGAATTGATCCCTGAGCACGAGCTAGGAGTAAGCCCTGAGCACTGCCACGTATGGCCCCCAAACAAACAAAAATTAATTTGCAGAACATTAGAAGTTAGTTTCAGTGTATTGAATATTTCATTAAATTGTGTTATCCTCACAATTTTAAGTATGGATTATCCTTATATAAATAATATTAGAATTATGCTGTTATAATAAATTTTTGTAAATTTAATTTCCAATTCCTTACTCTATTCGAATCTTTATAATTACAAACCCATACACATGCCCCAAAGAGAAGCCTACCTAAGCCTCTGGACATGTGATATATCACTGGGAAACTTCCTCTGCCAGAAAATACCTCGCCATGATCAATCAAGGCTTCCTTCACTGCATCATATCCATGCAGCACCACCGTGGGCTTCATGCCAAAATACACAGTGAACACAGGGCCATAGACTTCTGCAAGCTGGAATATAAACAGAAAATAGGATAGTTTCATTTTCAAAATTTAAAATGCAGAGAGGAAATAAATTTTTATCACTCATTTATAACACTCTAAAATTTAGAATTTCAAAAACTGAGCTTACAGGGGTTACATACATATGTAACACCAATGAACCACTAAATTTCTAGTATCTTTCAGCATCAGAATGAGCCTCTGTCCATCCTTCCCATGCCCTCTCCCTTTGTCTGCCATAACTACCTGAGATTCCATCAAGTCTATGAGTTAATGTGTTGGGTTTTTTAGTTTAGTTGTTCTAGTTTCTATATTCTACATATCAGTTCAATTATTCAGTAATAGTCTTTCTCTTTCTTACTTACTTCATTTAGTATACTCACCATTTTGAGTATATATGTACCACTACTTCTTTATGCAGTCAACTATATTTAGGATGACTCACATTTTGCTATGATGAAAAGCTAGGTAAACTAATACAGAGAATCAATTATTTTTTCAAGCTAGTGTTTTTATATACTTTAGATAAATACCTAAGAGTGGAAAAGCTGAATCCATATGGTACTTTCATTTTAGTGTTTTTAAAAAAATCTCCATGACATTTTCCATACGGCTTTGTTAATTTACCTTTTCATCAAGAGCATACCAGTTTCTTTTTCTCTGCATCTTTGGTAACATTATGTTCAAGTTTGTAGACATAGGTCATTATCACTGGTGTCAGGTGATATATATCATTATTGTTTTGAGTAATAGCAATGCAGAGCCTGGCAAGCTACCCATGGAGTGTTTGATATGCCAAAAACAGTAACAAGTGTCAAGGTGGAGACATTACTGGTCCCCGCTCCAGCAAATCAATGAGCAATGGGATGACAGTGACAGTGACAGTGACAGAGCAACTCTTGTTTTTGACTAATTTCTGGGTCATTCTTTATTCATCTCTGTCTTCTCAGGAAAGGTGTCATTCAGTTCTCTTGCCCACTTTTTGATTGGGTTGCTTGATTTTTTTGATTCTTATTTGTGTGGGTTCTTAAGATAGTTTGATATCAACCCATCAGCAGGAAATAATGTACAAAAATCTTCTCCCAATTACTAGGTTGCCTATTTGGTTTTATCACATTTTTACCCTTATGTAATTTATAGTTTGGGATATAGTATTTAAATATCTAATTCATATAAAAATTTATTTAAAGGGCTAGAGCGATAGTACTGCAGGTAGGGTATTTGACTTGCATGAGGCGGACCCAGGTTCGATTTCCAGCATCCCATGTGGTCTCCCGAGCACTGTCAGGAATAATTTCTGAGACAAAGGTAGGAGGTAACCCTTGTGACCCAAAAAGCAAAAAAAAAAAAAAAACTGGATTGGGTTGAGGCCAAACCCAACAGTGCTGAGAGTTGATTCCTGGTTCAGCTTTCAGGAATCACTTCTGGCAGTGTTCAGGGATCTATATGTGATGCTAGGATTGAACCCAGGTTGGCCTTGTGTAAGGCATGCCTTACCTGCTGTACTGTATCTCCAGCTCCTAGTCTTCAACTCATTTTTAGTTAATTGTTTTATATGATGGCAAATAGTAAGTAACATTCTTTGGTTCTTCTTAACATGTCTTTTTTCAGTTTTCCCCCATGCTGTTAGGTTAAAGAGACTTTCCTTTCTCCATTGTATGGTCCTAACTCTTTTGTTAAAAAAGTGTATCTACATAACTATGAATTTATTTCTGGGCATCTATTTTATTCCTCTGGTCTTATGCTATTTTTGTTATACTATCACATTCTTTTAGTTATGATTGTAATTATTATTACATTATACTTTGAAGTCAGGAATCATGATGATTACATTTTCCTTTTATTTTGTTATTGTTTTTGACTGTTCTAGGATTTCTGTGGTTACATACAAATTTTAGAACTGCTTGTATTATTTCCTTAAAATAATACTATTTTTATAGAGATTGCACTAAACCTGTAAAATGCTTTAGATGACTATTTCAATAATGTTCTTCCAATCCATGGTCACAAGACATCTTTCTATTTCTCTGTGATTCCTCTCTCTCAAATGTCTAATAATTACAGACTTTCACTTCCATTTTTGGGTATATTCCAGGGTACTTTATCTTCTCTGATAAAATAATAAATATGATTGTTTTCTTAACAGTCCTTTTCCTCACTTGGATACATATAGAAATGTAATAGGCTTAAGTATATTAATTTTATATTCACTTTTTATGAACTCATTAGTTATTTCTGGATTTGTTGTGAAACTGTTGATGCAGGAATCAAACCCAGGGCCCACACATACAAAGCCAGATTTCTGCCAAGAAAACACAACCATTTCCTTTCTATCCATATTATGATGTTATCTGCAAATAAGATAGCTTTGCTTCTTTTCCAACTTGGATCTCTTATATATCTTTCCTTGCTAAATTGCATAGGCCAGGCCTTTAAAATCATTGAGTTGCTGAAATGAAAGTGGACATCTTTGTATTGTGTCAGATCATAGGAAAAAAGGTTTTGAGGCTTTCACCATTAAGTATTTGCTGTGCATTACTCAATTCCACCATTATTAGCTGCATGTTTGTCATTTATTAGTTAATGTATGTTTCTTCTCTGATAACCCAACTTATTGCTTTGATTATCATAAATGTATATTGAATCTTCTCAGATGGTTTTCGGCATCTACTGAAATAATGTGTTATGTTTCATTTCTTTTTGGTTGATATAGTATATTTATGGGCTGGAGCAATAGCACAGCGGTTAGGCTTTCGCCTTTCATGCTGCCAACCCGTGTTCGATTCCTCTGCCCCTCTCGGAGAGTCCAGCAAGCTACCGAGAGTATGGAGCCCACAGGGCAGAGTCTGGCAAGCTACTCATGCATATTGGATATGCCAAAAACAGTAACAATAAGTCCCTCAAATCGATGAGCAACGGGATGACAGTGATAGTATATTTATATTAGTTGACTTGTGTATGACAGGCTGGAGCGATAATGCAGTGGGTAGAACGTTCACCTTGTTCGCGATGGACCCGGGTTCAAATCCTTCACCCCTCTCTGAGAGCCCAGAAAGCTACCGAGAGTATCTCACCCTTTAAAACTACATCTTTTAACCATAGTATTTGATACCATGTTTTATTTGGATATTGACCTGTCTTATTTAGTTGTAGCATGCAATTCAGTTAAAAGAAATCATACTCACCTTGTTTAAGGATTTGCTGATGTTATTGGTATCTATCTGTAGAATATTTCCAATAATTGGAAGAGGCAGGGGGCCAGGCGGTAACTTTCCTGTGGAAGAATTTTGATTCCGGAGAAAAAGGGAAATCAGACATAAAAGACAAACTACCAGAATAATAAAGAGGTTCATCACTGTGCTTTGAAAATTCAAAGCTTAGATACTACAGACTAATACACACTAAATGGAAGGTGATCATCAATCCTGCACTTAGTCTTTGAAGTTTATATGCTGTTTCATCCCAAGTGCACTT